>NC_040903.2:76322910-76922910 GCF_004126475.2 Phyllostomus discolor | reverse complement strand
CAGTGAGATAAGTCAGACAAGGACAAGTGCTGTTCAACCTCATTTATATGTGGAATCTAAAACATAGTGCTCATAGAAACAGGGGCTGCGGTTGGAGGAAATGGGGCAATGTTAGTCAAAGCACAAACTTTAAGTCATAAGATGAGTAAATATCAGGGATCTAATAGACAGCATGGAGACTACAGTTAGCAATGCTTTAACGTGTACTTGAAAGTTGCTTTGAAAGGAGATCTTCACTGTTCTTACCATAACAACAATAACAACAAAATGACAAACCCTAACATAGTTAACATTTTGCAACATACACATGTATACCACATCATCACATTGTACACCTTAACCTTACACAATAAAATTGGCTAATTATATCTCAATAAAGCTGAAGAAAAAATATTAAGGCCCTGGCCAGGTAGCTCAGTTGGTGGGAACATCATCCTGTGCACCAAATTGGTTGTGGGTTTGATATCCAGTAGGGGCACATTTAGGAGGCAACTGACCGATGTTTCTCTCTCTCTCTCTCTTTCTCTCTCTCTCTCTCTCAGTCTCTCCCTTCCTTCCTCTCTCTCTAAAATCTGTAAACATATTCTTGGGTGAGGATTAAAATAATAATAATAATAATAATAATAATAATAATAATAGAATATTCTTGCTCCAAGTTTGCTCTTTTTGCCCTTAGCCAAATCAAGTCACATGTCCAAGCCCAAAGTCTATTTGGGGACAGGGGACCCCACAGAGCATGGATACAGGGAGGCATGAGTCACAGGAGCAGTTCTAATAATCTACCACAAAGTTAAAAAATTCTCATACAGTAATATCCTGTTATTTATTAAATGATATATTAAACATCACTAAGCTGTTTACATTTAACGTCCTTACACATCAGACAGAGTGGTGCTGTCAGGGAGTTCCCCAGTTCAGAGATGAAGAGATAAACTGAGAGATACTTAGTGACTCAGGATGCAGAGCCCATTGATGGCAAAGCTGAGGTTAGCTGGTCTGAGTGACAAAGTCTATGTATTTAACCACTATGTTATACTGTCTCCCTATGTATTGTTTCTAAATGAAATCCTCAAACATATTCTTGGGTTCTTAATTATCTTTTAAAATAATTATTTTCTGATTCATACAAAAAATTATCTATAAAACCACTAATACTCTTAGGGCTAGCTTTAACCAATCAGTAGACATTCGTCAGAAGCAAACTTCAGTAAAATGAGTGCCGAACTTCCAGGTAGAAGGCCTAGGTTTGAACTCCAGTTGTGCCACCAGGTAGCTGCGTGGTTTTTGGTGTATGAATAATTTATCCTTCTTGTTCCTCACTTTTCACATTTGTTCAATAATGATAATCACCTTTTTACAGGATTGTCATGAGAATTAAATGTAGCACAGAAAAAAACACAATTTGTTAATTATAAAATGCTGTACAAAGGAGTGTGGACTGCATTTGTACACAGCTCCTTTTTAAAAGAGATCTTTTAAAATCCCTGTGAGGTTACTGCAGTGACCCAGCCGAATGATAGATTAATTTGGCTGGAATTAGTTTTCTACCTCCTAGCTAGAATAATCATAATAAATATTTAATGTGGCATCTTTATAACTCTTTTTTTTTAATCACCTTTATTCCCCTTGGATCTTTACACATTTGTCTCCTCACAGCTGCTGGACAGCTTACCTTTCCCGTCCTCAGTCAGACCTGGAATGTGAGGACACCCCGCTTTCTCATGCCGCCTCTCTCGTATCTATCATTCTCAACTAGATCCACCCATATTTTGATCTACGGTCACATTTACAATAGATTTCAGCCTGTCTGTCCTGCTGGTGTCCGCTTCTTATTCATCACAACTCTTTCTGTTTACCCACTAAAGTACCATTAAGTAACACCAGGTCCTGTCTTGGATACAGCAATTTTCACGTGTCACTGCCAAAGTCCTTGTGATGACAATGTGTTTCTCTAAACCACGGCCAGGGTATGAAGAGCACCTGGAGGACTGTGTGACTCGGTGACAGGGTCTGTCCTCTCCACAAAGAACCCAGACAACTTCAGGGAGCCTGATCTCTCAGTAAATACTCAGTCACCATTCATTTGGCTACATCAGCCTTTAGGGAGCACTTACCATCCCCAAGTCACTACACCAGAGAACCAGCCAGAATGCCTGCTTTCAAGGGACTTCGAATCTAGAAGAAAAGACAACGTCAACACAGAAACCTCTAACGAAAGATGTCAGCTCCTCAGGAGGTGCAAACGCCATGTGCTAACATAGGTCCACCTGAACTTGCTGAGAGCATATTGTGAAGTTATTTTCCATGTCTTTTACAAAAAATAGGTGAGATACTTTTGGAGCCTGAATTATCAACCAGTTAACCCATTTACATCATTTGGATTTTGAATAAATTCTTCTTCATTTTTCTTTTGTTTTATTTTCCTTTATTACCATTTCTCCTTGCCAAGACACTTAAATTATGTCTTCAGAATTCACCAAAAATATATATGTGTAGGATACCTTTAATATATTCAAATTTTTATTGTGTTTTGCTTTTACTCATAGAAACCCAAACAAAAGACATACTTTTCATGGGCTCATTTAACCAGTGTATTCTGGGTTTCTTTGTTATGATCGCATTTTTAGTGTGCAGTTAGCTTCTGCTTATGTGAAAATTATTTCAGTTAGCTTATTTTAACTGGTTTACCTCAAGCCAGTTCGCCATCTGATATCATTACTACTCTAGTCTTCATAAATGTCTTCCTTTGGTGTACACTGTTGCTGAAAAGACTTCTCTAATTTTATCTGACTGTGTCTCCGTTTTCTAGCTTTCCTTTTGCATGAACACACATTTCCACATGGCAGCACCAAAGGACAGTCGATTTGCCTACACACTGCTGTCTACAGTACTGTTGTTCAGACCTAAGTTTTCAATTATCTCCATTGTTGTCAGTTATTTTTCACACTGAATGATATTGTATATACTGAAGCACTTGAATCTCATCTAAAGTACTGCTTAGCATGGGAAGCTTTCCCTAATTCTCCAGAGATTAAAATCTCCTATGTGCACTCACATCACCTTAGACATGTCTCAATTAAAGAGTTTCTTATACTATAAAGTGTTTATTAGTCTGCTCCCCTTTGGGTCACCTTTCATCAGTGGCACGGTGGTTTCTCTTCAACCCCACCCACAAGATGTGCTGTGCTCAGGGATAGATCACTTCTCAGTAACTCCAGCTGGACTTAGCATGGGGGGTGGAGGAGGGGACCAGGGGGAGGTGAAGAAAGGGGTGGGGAGCAAGCTTGGAGTCCTTTTTCAGTCCGTTCAGGCTGTCATAACTGAATGCCACAGACTAGGTATTCATTTCTCACAGTCCTCACAGTTCTGGAAGCTGAAAATCCAAGATTAAGGCACTGGCAGATCCAGCATCTGCTGAGAGCTTTCTTTTTTTCTGAGAGCTTCTGCTTTCTTGTTCAGAGACACAGTCTTCTCCTGTTTCCAGTCATGGAGGAAGGGGCAGGGGGCTCCCTGGGGTCTCACTGGTAAGGGTGCTAATCTCATTTATGAGGGCCTCACTTCCATGATCGCATCACCTGTCACCTCCTCAGACCATCACATTGAGAGTTAGGTTTCAACACATCTCTTTTGGAGGGATACTACTTTAGACCATACCAAACACTACAATATTTGTTAATGGAATGAGTGACATATCAGAGTTTGTTGATGACTTCATGGCTCTTCTATAGTCTACTGTATTTCTGTAGTTTAGGGTAGCTGCCAATATGTAAAGCTGATAGATGACCATCAGTAGTTTGGGACTTCCAGAAGCCAAAAGTTAATATAGCTGGAGAGGCAGGACATAAACATGTCAAATACTTTATGTAAAAGAAAAAACCAGAAACTTTTTAAAGCTTTTCAATACAGTAACAGTGGAGATGTCACAAGGAAGTGCATGATTAATTGCCAAATGAATGAGACAAGGTTGAGTGCACTTGTGGTTCAGGGGCTGCTGAGGCCCCCAGCCTCATCCATAGTAACATTTGCTAAACCCCAGGACCAATCAGCCAAACGTTAGCTCCTCATCAGAGCCATATTGTACTCAAACATAGGACCCCATGATGGGTCATTGTCTGGGGAACAAGTTCAATCATGAATTAGGTATTTTTAACTCCCAATTTTAGGCTCATTAACCATAATAATAGACTCAAAGAAGTGAAGAAATAACTTATATTACCAGTTTCTGTGTGAATTGGGAATCTATATATAAGACGTTTTGTTCAACCTAGTCACTGGGATAAAGCAGAAAAAGAAAGCAGAGTCATTTTCTGCTTTAATCAATTTTTAGCAGAATTTTTTCAAGATGAATTCCAGAGTCTCTTAACAGTGGTGAGAGGACTGAAGGGCGTGGCTGTCACCATAGAGACGAGGGTTGTTAGCTGGTTGAGGCCGCACTTGATATCTTTGATCATTAGCTTGTCATTAGCTTGCAGCCTCTTCAGCCTCAAATATATACTTATTTATCTCTCTGCCGCTTATATCTCAGCAGATCCACTGCACTGAGCATTCTCCATGTTTCCCGTAAATTAGCCTGTGGAATGCCTGCCTGCTTCTCTTTGCTGCCTCTGCTGTTCCCCCCACAGTGCCCCCCACACCTCGCCCCCACACCGGCACACACACAGACACCCTGACACCCACCCCTCTCCATGTTCTAGTTCACAGTGACTTCAAACTGAAAACAGCACAGGCTGACATTAACTGAGGCCAATCAGGGCACTGCACATTTCTAAGCCACACTTTTTTCTAGTTTCCATTCTCACTTACAAGTGTATTGGTGGCTTCAAAGACAGGATTGCATGAGCTACTGAGGACCAAGAATATATACATGAATGTTAAAGTACACAAAGCAGGTTGTATTAAGTGTTAGGAGATCAGCACAAAGCATGATTTCAATGGGTCTTGAGGAGAGAAGTGATGCTGTGGGTTTCACTCTGTTGGAGAGTTTACAGAAATCAGCCCCAAAGTGACAGTATGCAGGGGACAGATCTCAAGGAACAGGTAATAGTGAGGTAATGCATGATGTCTGAAGTCATAGTGGAAGGTGGCAAAATGCCCACACAGTAGTCACAACTGAGCTTCCAGAAATGGCATATTGAAGACAAAGACAGGAACCAGAGTGATGGGCTGGAAACCATGCCCACACACCAACAGAACTAGGAGGCTGATCCGGAAGTGCCAACCCGGGAAGGGGCCAGGGGTCAAGATTCCAAGTCCTAAGACAACGTGAGGGAGACAGCACTGGGCTGCCACCTATTCTGAGAAGCTCAGTCCTACCCCTTCCTGAGACCCAGCCATTGTCTACTATCATCTCGCATTTTCTCTCTGTTCCCCACGGTCCCCCTTCCTGACAAAGTCATGTGTCACCCACTCTGTCACTTGTTCAGTGGCCTGCGCCCCCCTGCCAGCACTCGCCTGCCACAGTGCCTGCACGATGGCAGGAAAGCATTTGTTTGATGACTAAATCTTTTATGTCCTATTAAACTCCCGTTTGCATTTTTTTTTTAGCAATTCCTCTTTGTGATTCAATGTATTGATCAAAAAAGTAGTTTCTGTCTGTGGAGAGAAATGGAGCTACACGCCTGGCCTTTGTTTGTTTCTGTTCCTTAATGTTTTGTACTGTTGCATAATTCATGCACCCAGAGGCTCCCCATGACGGCCACATTTTTATAAATCCCCCAAATAAATAATAGCCTACTAACAAAAGCAGCTTTGGTCTACCTAGGACTTTAGCTGCTGGTATCTGATAAGTCACACCCAGCACCATGAGCCAAAGGACAGGCCACAGCACTGTCACCCGGCCCGCTGTGAACACTGGAAAGGACAGCTGTCCCGTCAGTGTAAAAGGTCACTGTGAGCAGCGCCATGTAGATTTCCTGTTCCGGTTTTCTCTTTTGCTTTACTCAGAAATCCAGCTCACTCATCAATTCTAAACAGCATGCAGATAATTAAATGACAAACAGCCTCATGAAGGCCCTTTCATTAAAAATAATAAAGACATTTTGGTTAAAAAGCAAACCTTCTTTTACAATTATTGGCTCTACAACCTATCAAGCTAATGGTTACTCCAAGGAGATGAGTAAAGGTTGACTCACTTTGGCAAACTGAGATGCAAAAATGAGATTATATTCATTATTATGCTTGTCCAGGTTCTCTGTTATTGAAAGGAATAAAGGATGTGAATTTTTCATTGGTGCACAACTGCATTAATCCATGTATTTGGAAAATTGCTCAAATTTCTACTAACTGAGACTCACGGAAGAGGTCCTGTCAGCCTCTACCAAAACGTCACCCCTTCCCCATGGCTGGGTGTCCCCCTGAAAGACAGTGAGTGGGGCTCTGATCATCTTACATGATGTGATTTGCAATGCAATAAAACATTTAAAACGGTTCACACAATTTTAAAATGTGTCCCTTCTCTGAAATCTATCCTACATCCTCTAATGGCAAGGGCAAGTCTCCATGACAATTTGCTCAGCAGGCACAAGGCCAGACAGCCAACTCTGCAGTTTTTCCTCCCCTTGCCAATCTTGGGAAGACAGCAATCTCCTGGAATTTTCTGTCCCTCTCCTCTCGGACGCTGCACTTTATAAAGAACCTGTGATGCACACTCCCTTCACTCTCTCCTTTGTGGTGAAAAGCATTAAACTTTCCCTTAGTTTCACTTTGGCTTAAGATCAATATTTCGACTAAATTCATATCTGTGATATATAGCATTTCACTAGGAGAGTATAAGAAGCCATATATTATTTTGCTCTTAAGAAAAATGGGAATCTGATCTGGAGATTACCTGCTAAGCGGTTGTGAGGATTTATTTGAATTCCCCTAAGAACCTGTTAGTGTATAATTTGTTGCCCAGGATTTATGACCCTCCCAGGAGAGTTCATTCACAGTCTCAGAACATTTCCCTGACATGTCAGAGATGTGCCGCTATGCTCAGGAGCTTTGTGTATTCATGCTGGAGTTGCCAGAGCGCTTCCCATGAAGATTTGGCTACTCCCACAACCGGTCCCAGAGAAGTTTCCCTGGGAGAACAAGGAGGCGCAGTCCTTGTAGTCGAGCCCATTGTCATATTCAAACCCACCACATTGTAAAATACAACCCAAGTTGGTCTTGATATGCTTTGCTCTCTGAGATCTCTGAAATGGGTGTTCATACTATGCCATATACCTGAAACAAATATAATATTGAATGTCAACTGTAATTTAAAAAATTTTAACTAAGTAAAGTAAAATGTAAAAGAAATGGATCCATGTAAAATAAAATAAAATAAAATAAAATAAAATAAAATAAAATAATAAAATGGTATTCCTTACAACCAAAGGGTGTCTGGGTTTTATTGATCCTATAAATCTCATGGATTATAGGAATATATGCATTTGACTGTACCCAAAGACAGCATCTACATCCTGCTTAAGGTTCTTCTTAAAACTAATGAATAGGTGCAGGACTGCAGGCAGAGGCAGATGGCACAATTTTTTGTTGCTTTTACCATTTCTCAGCTGGATCTTTAGGATTTTACGATAAACTAATAATGCAGCTATGTTCTGCACAGTCAGCAGAGCTAGGGTGACTGTATAATCTCACTCACACTGGCTACTTTGGGAGTTAGAAGAGAAAGCATGAATAATCATGCTGACAGAACTTCATCACCCGTCCTAAGCAAACGGGAATGTATGGGCACCCTGGAGATATCTAGTTTAAGATTGTTGGTTCCTGGATTATGTAAGCAATGCCAGATAGGCTGCCCAAACCCCCCCTTTTTTTTGTAACCTACATGGCAGGGTGTCCAGGACTAAGGAGGGAGCTGGGGGACACAACTCTCAGCACAAAGGAGCTCGTGCCCTCCTGTGGTCTCCAGTCTGCATGTGTTAATTATACCAACTCTCAGGAGGATTTTTATATTTCAGAGACCCCAACTGTTACTTACCCCCCAAAAGCATGGTGTATTTTATTATCCAACATACACAAAGTGTGGGTCTTTCATTATACTTGGGGAAATGCCATCAATTTCAATGAAATAAAGAAAAAGTTTAATGAATATACATCTTCAAGTTAAGGCTGGAAGCAACCTAGATGCCCATCAGTGAATGAATGGATCAAAAAACTATGGTACATTTACACAATGGAATTCTATGCAGCAGAAAGAAAGAAGGAGCTCATACCCTTTGCAACAGCATGGATGGAGCTGGAAAGCATTATGCTAAGTGAAACAAGCCAGGCAGTGAAAGACAAATACCACATGATATCACCTTTAACAGGAATCTAAACAACAAAACAAAACAAAAAAAACTAGCAAAATATAACCAAAGACACTGAAATAGGGGATAGTCTGACAGTGGCCAGAGGGGAGAGAAGAGGGAATTTCAGGGGGGAATGGGTAGGGATTACAGGAACAAATTTGGAGGACACATGGACAAAAACTAGAGGTGGGGGGTAATGGGGGGAAGGGGGAAGGGTTGGGTGGGTGGGCTGGAATGGGAGTAGGGGGGAGAAAACTGTACTTGAACAATGATTAAAATAAAAAAAAAAAGAAATCAATCAAACAGGCCCATGCCTAGAGTAGTGTTTCTGGGTCTTGGGTTTGTTTGGGAGATTAAAGAGCTACCGGGTTGCTTTATAAACACCCTTGGCCTTGCTGTTGGAACAGGAGCCAAAGGTTGAGACTGTGGAGAGCAGAGTGGGTGAACTGTGCTCAGAGGTCTGTTTGCTGCAAACTGTGTAGTCTCTGCTATTTTATGGGCACGGCCAATACTGAAAAAAGGATCAGAGTGCCAGGGGGTTGGGGGGGAATGGAAAAAAAAGACAGGAAGACCTCAACCCTGAGCCATGGAGAAAAGTCTCAAACGGGCCTTTTCTGAAAGAACAGATAACATGCACAGTCAACCCTCAGGCCCCATGTATGTCAAACGTATGTTTTTTCCCAATTGAATTCAAGTTTATAGATATTCCTTGGCTGTGGATCTAGGAGTAACATGTTTATGAGGCTAAAACCAGAATGTTTCTCTGACCTCCCCTCCTCACCAGCACCACATGGCCTCTTTGGGAACATAAGGTGGGTCTTCGGTGTGTTAAGTTCTCGCTTCTGGGAACATAACTCAGTAACTGCTCCAGACCCAGGGGTGTGAATTTTCCCCCTAAATTTAATGGATTTGGAGACAGCACTGCTATGATCCTGTGTTTCCTATTCACTCACTGAACACAAAATTTCTGGAGTCCTAAAGAAGCTGGCCCTAGTGGTAGATTGCAACTCTCAAAGTGGAAAAAAAATATTTTCTTTTGACTTTAAGTTAAAAATATGAATTTTGAACATGTTTTCTTAAAAGTTTTCTGAGTGCAGAAGTTTGCTGCTCTTGATATTTGGGGCTGGATGACACTCTGTGGCGGGGTCATCCTGGGCTCCGTCCGCAAGGTGCTGAGCAGCACCCCTGACCTCCACTCACTAGATGCCCCAAGCTCTCACCCCTGCTTGGTTGTGGCAACAAAAATGCCACTAAACATTTTTGTACCTAAGTTTCTACATCCATAAAGTAAATTTAATGAAAATAAAAATACTAACAGGAATAACATTGTGATTTATATGAAATCAATGTAGTCAAAGCATTTAACACAGCAGAATGTCATAAATGCTAAAAAATTATTACTTATAAACTATCCAAATAACAAAATAAAAAAATTATTTCATAAAAAAAATTTCATGTATTGCCCTGGCTGGCATTGCTCAGTGGACTGGAGCATCATCCCATACACCAAAAAGTTGAGGGTTCAATGCCCGGTCAGGACACCTACCGAGGTTGCAGGTTCAATCCCCAGTCAAATGGGAGGTAGCCAATCAATGTTTCTCACATCGATGTTTCTCTCTCTCTCTCCCTCTTTCCTTCCCTCCCTCTCTAAAATCAATAAACATATTTTTAAATGTATTTATTATTTTAGTGTCTATGGGTAGTAAATTATTCTTTAACTAATGAATTATCTTTAGTCAAAAGCTGCATTAAAGCATATCAGCCTAGACAGGTAGGTCTCGTTGCTTATGAATAGGTTGAACTATTAATTATATATTTATTTCTTCTCCACTCTCTCAAATGTTCATTTTCAAAGAATTAGATTAGCATTCTTGAATTTATTTTTTCCAAATATTACTTTTTTAAAAATATTTCAAAATAAAAGAGGTAATAGTATAATATGAAGGATACAAGATAGATAAACAACTTCAACTTTGACTTTGAATAAAAGCAAAATAATGAAAGTCTGGGATTAAAAAACTACTAATAAACTTCTGGATAGGGAGGTGCATGGTACATAATGACATTTACAATACAATTCTTGTGCTTCAGTGTGGAAGTGTTGAGGCAGCCTCTCTAGCCACTGAGCAAGTGTTGGGAACTACCCTGCCTGGTATCAGAAACTATAACCACTGCCAAGGCTAAGGAAACGACCTTGGACCGTAAGCCAGCAAGGAGACAAAAGCTTATCTCCCTGGCAGGAGTGCCGCTTTTGCTCCTTTTACTTCACCCTGCCTGGCCCCCAATGCTTGGTTGGTTAGACAATGATGGGTAGGATTCCCCAAGGGAGAACGACTTAAGACAGGCATGATCACATGGGAGGCCCCCAAGGAAGGACTTTAGGGGCTACAGCAAAAGGGGGTGGTGGACCCCCACCCCTCCACTTTGACAAAGCCTGAGTCCTCATTGTCTGTGAGAAAATCTCCTAATCTCTTGGCTGCCTTACTTCTCTTGCTCCACCTAAGCCTGAAACAATGACAGAGGGTGGTGTAGCCCTATGCTGGAAAGGGCGGGTTCCCCGGGTAAGAAGGCCTAAGAAAGAATATATAAAATCTTGTGAAACCTGCTTTGTTTAGAATGCTCTCAATGAAATGATAAGGGTCGAAGCAAGAAGTAAGTGTCTTCCTCAAAGTTTTACAGCTCTTTAGCTATCTGACCCTGACTCAAAATAGGCCCTCAGCATTCTTTGTTATCTATTGTTTGATCCTTACCTCCTGGCAATGAGTAATGAGCTTTACCTGAATTCCTGTGTAAATGAACCCAATAAAAACCTGCCCTAGTGGAAGAACGGGACGCTCTCCACTAGAGAGAGTGGCCATTTCGTCCCTATTTCTCCACAGGACTCAGTTGTCTGTGTGTATGTTTTTCTCGTGTTTCGACGAGCCATCTGCAGCATTCCATGGTCACTGCCTGTCAGTGGCCGTGGCAAGCAAGGCAGCCGCCCACTAGGATCTTCTATTCCATAGAGTGTCTCATTCCCTTCAAAAGAGAAACTAGAATGGATTTGACTCACATTTCTAAAAACTCAGGGAGTTCTCTTAAGAATCAACATGGGGCTTAGCATGAATTCTTGATCATTTTTCCAGCTTGAAGACATGAATGCAGCCAGGTTTACAGCAGTCAGCTCAGGACCACCAAGGACACTGTTAGCCAGTTGTTAGAATTGCTACCTGAGGTGCTGATTTGAGCCCCGAAGGAATGTGACACCACTCTATGAAACTGCATCATGCACTTTGTAAGAAGCACTGTGTAAACAGGCCTTTCAAGGACTCATGGAGTTCCCACACAGACCTCTCCCAGCCCACCCGATGGCCCAGAGCCACCAGCACCCAGGAAAGGGAACAGAGGGGCACCCGGACAGTGGGGTCAGCAGGGGGGAGAGGTGCTACCACATGTGGACACTGGGCTGAGCACTGGAGACATAAATAGAGTCACAGCTTCAGTGACATTGTGTGTCCAAAATCAGTGGCCTGGGGAGGGAAGGGTGAATACATGGAGCACAGTAGATTTTTAAGGCAATGAAACTACTTCATATGACATTGTAGTGGTGAATACATGTCATTAGACATTTATTCAAACCCAAGGAATGTACAACACCAAAAGTGACTGTAATGTAAACAATGGACTCTGGGTGCTGATGACCTGTCAATGTAGGGTCATCAATTGTAACAAATGTACCCTCTGGTGGGGATGTTGTTAGCAGAAGGCTGTGCGTGTGTTTGGGAAAGGGGCACAAATGGAAAATCGCTGTACCTTCTTCTTACTTTTGTTGTGAATCTATAATAGTTCTAAAAAAATTGTCTATTAAAAAATGAGAGACTGAAAGCAAGGCCTGATTTGTTTTTGAAATCATTGATATTATAACAATAGATGACAAGCAAGGAGAAAAGTTTCATTTTATTTCTTAGGTCTACCCCACCACTTTCCATATGAAAACTAAAAATAAACCAATCTAATTTTGCTATTTGCTTAATAAACACCAGTATTTATGGAGGGCATGATAAATACCAGCTCTTGGTTTAAGTGATTTCCATGGGTTATTTCCTTTTTTTAAAAGAAATAGTGAGTTAGGTATTATTTTATCCTTAATTACAGATGAGAAAACAGAGACCATGAGAGATGCACGAGCACATCCAGTGTCGGGGTGAGGGTGACAGAGTGACAGAGGCAAGACTCAGACCCAGTGATCACGCCATGCTGGACTCTGTGAAAAGATCAGTGGGATTGTCCTGCTTCCCTAAGCTCACAGCCCCTGGAGTAAAAGAAAAAATACAAAATCACACCATGTGAATTAAAGATTCAACCATGAGAACAAGGCACAAACAGACTAATGACAGTATCACTGAATCAAGCACATGAGACACCCAAAACCTATTAAGATTTGAAGATTGTTATTACTACATGGGAACTGATGAATGAGTTAGCGTCACCATTTACTTGTGTAAAAAGAAGCAGTTTTATTTAATTCAGAGAGATTTGTTCAGAGAAATTGAATCCATGTAACTTACTTTGAGAAATACATGCAGATATCCAGGATACATTTAAAAATAAGAGCCAAGGGAAGTGGAACGCAGAGACCCACCTAAGACAGACAGCAGGTCTCTTTTTATTTTTAAAAAATATGTTTACTGATTTGAGAGAGAGAAACACTGATGTGATAGAAAAACATTGATTGCTTGCTTCCCATGAGCGCCCTGACCAAGGATCAAACCCTCACCCTAGGTATGTGCCCTGACCAGGAATCGAACCCACAACCTTTTGGTGTATGGGATGACATTCCGACCAACTGAGACACAGCAGCCGGGGCAAGTCTTGAAAAAGAAAGACAGCATGAAAATTGTGGGAGGGTTGTGCCCACACACGCAGAAAATATTCCTGAACTTGAAAAACAGCTGCTGTGAAAATGGAAAGGGCTCACCATTTCCTGAGTGAAATGAATAAGGAGACACCAACATTTAAATCTACTCAGTGAGAACTTAGATTTCAAGAACTTAAGGAAATAACTTTATAAACATAAAAAGGGAAATAAAATTTCCAAGGACCTGAAATAATATTTATAATAATATGTATCACCAAAAAGAGATCTCTGAGAGGTGAGATTACAGAACAGCCTTGCCTTCTCCCCATGCCCAGGACAGCCCCATTTACCCAATTTGTTTTCAGACTCTGGGATGAGAAAACGCAGGCTTTCACATGACACATAAGGACACAGAGGCTTAAAGAAGGTCCAACACCCAGTAACAGAAAGGAGAGAGATCCAAGCAAAGAAATGGGTTGCAAAACTACTGTTTATTGGCAAGTATAATTTGGTCTTTAAAAAGATGTGGTTTGTAACTAAAGTAAGGCAGTTCTGTCTTCTGAACTATGGAGAAAAAGCAAATTGGTTCCATGCTGCTGCTAGGTTAAATGATCCCATGCCCCCTGCCCCCTGTCCCTGGCTTAGGGCAGGACCCCAAACCAGGTGACCACTTAGGTTCTAACCTTTAATTTTATGGTTTTGTGATTGCACCAGATAAGATAAGCCTTGCCAAGGAGACCAGAGACCAAGGAAGAGATATCTCTTCCACTTATCTCATCTCCACCACAGTGCTTGAAAAACCTGGGGAAGACAAATCAGACACACTCCCGTGAGCACATGTATGCACGCTATGTGACTGTGTGTGTGTGTGTGCATATGTGTTTGTGTTGTGTGCATGTGTGTGCATGTGTACTGTGAGTACATGATGTCTGTACATGTGTATTGGTGTGTATGAATGTATGTATGTGTGTATTTCCAAATTGTTCTCACACAGGAAGGAAATAAATGAGAGCAGAGAAATCTTGACTACCTCTCTGAGGCTGAAAGCAATTACATTAATGAAACCTTATTCTGTTACTTAAATCTTAGTTGCATCTCATGACTTACCATGTCTTCTCTGTAAGTAGGTTTGCAATGTATATAGAACTATTTTGTGTTATAATAAAAGCAATAACATCTCATTTAACAATGTTAACTCTCCAAAATTTTTTATTAGATCATCATTTTGAAAGTTAATGTTCCTCATTTTATCAACATCATATGTCTTCTGGCAGCTGATGTTTTTGAACAAAGACACCATTAACACCTGAATTTTAGACTTAACTCTCCACTAACTGGAGAATCTGACCACTTACTACAACTATCTAGCCTCTCCAGTCCCAGTTACAAAGTACTTGGACTAACTTTATGGCATTACTGCAAAAAGTGCATATAATATCCCATTGGCACATCATGAGTACTCAATAGTAATTAACCATTGACAATGTTATTAGTTTGTTTGGGTGGCTATAACAAAATGCCACAGACTGGAAAGCCTAAACAACAGACATTTATTGTCAACATCTGGGAGGCTGGAAGTCCTAGAATCGAAGTGTAGGCAGGGCTGGTTTCTCCTGCAGTCTCTCTCCTTGGCGTGTAGATGGTTACCTCCTCCCTGTGTCCTCACATGGTCACCCCTCTGTAAGTGTCTGTACCCTAATCTCCTCTTTTGATAAGGACACTGGTCCTGTTGGATTTGGGCCTATCCTATATATCTCACTTTACCTTAGTGACCTTTTTAAAGTCCTCAACCTCCAAATACAGCCACATTCTGAGGTCCAGGAAGTCAGGGCTTCAACACATACATTTCAGGGAGTGAGGGAGACCCAATTCAGCCCACAGTACTAATTCAAACAACACAAATACTAAGTGTGGAGTGCCAATGGGTGGTTAAATTTATTCCTCGAGAGAAGGGTTACATTTTTAGTAGAAATAAAAATGTGTAAGTTAATGCTTTCCTTCAAATGTAGGAATAAAGCCAGAAGAGAATCTTCCAGAAGAATAGCATGTTTCCCCCTCTTTGAAATTCCGAGGTAGGAAGGTTAGCATCTTGTTTGAAAAATGAAGTGAAGGATGACTTCATTTTTCAAAAAAGATGGATTGAGCTGTGTAAGTGTCTTGCGAGATATGGCCAGGCTATGCCAGAGAGAGGAGAGGACAGGATCCTGAAGCAACGTGTGGCCAAGGAGACCACCCTAGGAGAAAAGGCTACCTGCTCACCTCAAAGCAGATCCTCTCACCTCAGATCCTCTCCTCATGGCTGGCCAGGGAATGCAGGTGACCACAGCTTCCACGTTCCTCCAGAACTCATGAGCAAAGGAGCTGAGGCCACAGGAGAGGGAACACAGATAGAGCTGAGAGAGTCCCTACAGTAATAACAGCCCAGCTGCCCACTCTTCATACAAAATAACACTCTCCCTTCTGGAAGTTTCAGCAACCTGATGGCCTAGCCAATGGACAGAAGAAAAGGAGACAAGAAGTATGAATTAGAGTATGCTCTGTTCTACAAAATTCCCATTAAGAGTTCACAACCTTAAACCCTGGGAGGACCCCAGAAATGCAGACTCGATATAGGTTATTAAATCATTTCTGGATTATTGACTTCCAAGCCAATTGTAAAGATTATTGTGGCAATAATGCTCTTTTGATAGGCATAGGAAGGAACCAGTCTTAGCTCCTTAGCTAAATACTTACCATCAAGGTAAATATTGAACATTGGCAGGCATTTAAAATTTTTTGACTACTTTTAAAATATACTACCAATAGTCCTTCCAATGAATGTATTCCAATATTACAGTGTTAAAACATCCGTTTCTAAGATAATACAGACTAGGGCAGTTAATAGTAATATAATGATGCCTAAATACCCTAACATGTACTCTTTTAAATGGCATTTTTCCTCAAATTCTTTTAATTAATGACAGTGCACATCACTGGATTGATCCTCTGAGACAGATAGTGTCAATTCTATATTATACTTAGAATGGAATCTACAATGGCAAAAAAAAAAAGAAGACAGGTGTAGATGGATAAATAGCTAGATAGATAAAACAGATAGACTTTAAATCAGGGAGAATTTTTTTTACTGTATTGTAACTAAATATATAATGCTGAAATGATAGAGGTTGGCTCAATTTACCCAAATAATTATCTTGTGTTACTTTTTCATTTCCAAAATGTTTCTGATCTAAATATGAATGTAATACACAAATTTGTAAGTCACTGATTAATTGCCTTTTTTCTTGGTTTTAGCTTCTCTCCAGATTGGATACCTCTGAAGAGCTACCATCTGTCAATAGGTTGAAAATCACGGGACAGGCCTGGGAAGTCCCATACTGGCCCTTAATAGAGGTACAAAGAAGAAAAATCCCTGGAAAGATAAGTTCAAATATCAAAATGAAATGGCATTAACTGGCAAAGCTCATGCTTACAGATCTTTAAATGAGGCAGAGCCTCTAAAACCGGAGGATCATGTACTGGATTTTACCAAAGTCTCCAACAACATAGATGCTATATTTACCTTCGTGAGTCTTGTGGAAGGGAATGGTGCAAAATGAAAAGGTTCAGTGGCTCCTCTTTGAAAATCATCTTAGCTGTTTGTGCCTGCTACAAGAACTATTGCATTCCTGTGTCCTGTCCGTTCTCTCTCCTGTAAGACACATCACTCACTGGAAATAACTCCTCACCTATAGACCAGAGGACAGGAGGAAATGGGTACACAGGAGGGGAGTATTCAGTCTTTGATTCTAGTGATTTAATGTATTTCTGAACATATTCTGCCCATGTTGTACAAACATCCTTATCTCTGCTGAACTGCCAACTTTACCATTCTTAGGTTGGTTTTCCCCTAATGACCTACTTGGTACCTCGAGATCTTTCATTGGATTGTACTCTTGGCAAAGCCAGCAGCACAGGGCAGCAGGCCTGGGGAAGAACACCTAGTATCCAGAGCAAGGGCACTTAGACTAACACAAATGAAGACAGGTAAAATGAGAACCAATGGTGAGACAAAAATGTCCATAACTGATGTGTCACTGATACATGCCAGGGCCACAGCCACGCGGCACAACTTTGGCTCTTGGCCAACCCCCAGCATTTAGTCATTTCTCCTACCTGCTTCCCCTAAGTGACCCCTGCCAGACCCAGAAAGACTGTGGAGAAAGCTGAGTGCTTCCTCAAAAGGAAAGACTGAGGGTCACTCTTTCCTGACTCCTGATGGAGCTGCTGCCAGTGCTTCGGACGCTCAGTGAGCCAGCCCTGCCGAGTCCTATTTCCCAGCTGTCTGTCACAGTGACTGATCGCAGCTCCTCGCTCTCTTCTCCACCTCATTTTCAAGTGACTTCTTTTTTTCTGTAATTCATAAATCCTCACTTTCATGTGAGGCTTCTCTCTGATACTTTATCAAATGCCTTTTGAAAGCCTCTGCAGAAAATATAACCCGTGTCCTGGACTTCCTTCCCTCAGCTATTTCTTCAGTAATGGAATCTATTTTTTAGAAAGGGAGGCACAGCGGGGCAGGTTGGTTCTTGGATATACTATGCCTCTCTTGTGAGGATCCCAAAGCACTCCATGCAGACTTCGTGTAATTCACCCTCACCGTGTGCCTTCTGTGAAAGGAAGCGATAAATTCTCAGTTCTTCTGCAGTGAAATTTTCTCCTTCCTCAGAACCCTTTAATAGGCTCTCTCACAAATAATCCTCTTCCAAATTGGTAAGAAGCTTAGATTGTCTTCATATTACAACACACAGTGAGGCCTCGATAAACACCTGTGGGACAAAGGCCCTTCTCTGTTGTTTTCTGGTCTCTTCTGTTGCCCCAGACCTGGAATTAATGAGCGCTCTCTCTCTCTCTCAATTTCTCTCTTTCTCTCTCTCACACACACACACTTTCTCCTCTCTTTCTCTTTACTCATCTACAGCAGTTTTAGGTTCACAGCAAAATTAAGAGGATAGTACAGAGAGTTCCCATATAACCTCATTCCTACACATGCACAGTATTCCCAACTATCAGCATCTGCACCATATGGCACATTTGTTATAACCGATGAACCTGTATTGAGGTCATCATCACCCAAAGTCCATAGTTTACATCAGGGTCACTCTTGGTGTTATACATCCTATGGGTTTGGAAAAATGTATAATGAAATGTATCCATCATTACAGTATCACACAGAGTAATTGCACTGCCCTAAAAACCCTCTGTGCTCCACCTGCTCATCCTTCCCTTCAAGCTGAGTGGGTGAGCATGAAGGAGCATGGGGGGCACCACACATGGAAAATACAGTGTGTTCTGGCCAACAATTCTGCTCAGCAGTAATACCACAGTGCTGCTTCAGGTGATCCCTCTAGTTAGATTTTCCTTTTGCTCCACTTTGAATGCTGAACCTAAACCTTTCTCCTTCAAACACAACGGGACATACACAGGTCCCTCTATGAAATCTTTCTCCTTAACTGTTCACACATGAGTTATAAAATGAGAGAATTTTGCCTATACATCCCAAAAGGAAAAGGCCAATTTCAAATTGAATTCGTGTATATTATCTCACTCTTTAAAAAAAAATAGGTTCTCCTGATAAAGAAACTCAAGACGAATTTTTTTATAATGTTCATAAAAATAGCTTCTACATTAGCCTTTATATGGTAAGAAGATAGGCTAATAATAGCACAGTGATTGGGGGGCCAATTTTCCTTAAATGCCTCTTCCAGCAGCTATGAAGCCCTTTTGAGATTTAGAAGCTTCAGGATTCTGTCTTCTGGAAAAAAACTGCATAAATTGAAGGATTCTTACAAAGAGGTTTGGTCTAATTCCTCCCTGATCATGACTTGTCAGTGGCTCCCAGTGCTGATTGATTGGACCTGCTCAGCGAGGTCCCCTGTCACAATGGGGACCATTCCCAACTGCCTCCACTCCAGGCTGTCTGCATTTCCCTTATTAAATTCCTTTGTCAGAGCTTTATAATTTAGCTGTAAAAATCAGTGTAAGCTAACGCTCAAGCTACCAGCTGACAAGACCTTTTAAAAAAAGGAAGTCACTTCAACTGCATTTTCAGGCAGTGGGAGGCTTAGAAGATGGGGAGCTGGCAATAAGACAAAATAATATTTCATTCTTTGTTTCAATTTTCTGCTTAATTCTGGTGTCCTGGAGGAAATATAGATGCTTTTCCAAAGTATTTCCAGTCCACAAAAAATATTTTTCATCTAAAATGTATTATTTAAAAGATTTAATATGTATAGCTGAAAATGAATGGAGTCACCCAGAATATTGGTCACATGTTTAACTCAGTGCGGTAGGTATGAGCAAGAGAGCAGCACTCTAAATCAGTGTGCCCCACAGTGTGTCCCCTGAATCCTCTCCATCAGGTGTTCCGAGACCCCTCGGGGATCCAGCCTGACCCTCAGAATGACCATCTCTGGAGCAGAATCAGACTTTTAACAATTGCCTGGAAGATCTGAAAGCTCACCGACCAAGACTTCACTCTTTCCCTAGGACAGTGCTCAGAGATGACTTGGAGACCAGTGGTCAAGCTGAACCCTTCACTGCCTCCATAAGGCCAAAGAAAAATGTGTGATTTGAATAAATACTCTGAGACTGAATCAAGGACACAGAAACAGCGTTAGGACAAAAAAGTGTTTCGTAATTATTTGCTTCTGCTTGACTCCGTGCCAGCAGTGACTAACACATTTACTATAATTATACCCATGTTAGCAAGAGAAAAATAATCTAAAGCATGTTGAGATGATATGTAAATGTTTGTTTTTCAGGTGCAAAAAATTAAGGAGAATTGATTGACAAGTAACTGAGGGAGGCATAGATAATGAGGAAGGAAAAAAGGAATGGAGGGGAGAGGAAGCTGTGAACCTGGTGGCAGAGGGGCCAGAGCAGTGGTGGGTGCCGGGTGGAGGCAGAGAAGAGGACCAGGGTGATGGCATCAGATCAGATGTAGGGAATACCTGGAGGTGGGTTAGTTCCTTGCCAGAAGGACCAGAGGTTAGATGCTCTGAGGAGAGTGTGTTTTATTTTAGAATGTTCTCCAGGCACCTGGGTCAAGAAGAAGCAGGTGGCCAGAAGCAAAATGTAACCTCTTAAAAGCCTGGTTTATGTGAAAAATGGGTTCTGGGGCAACCCCTACCCACTGTCCACTGTGATCAGTGGACACACTCGTAGAAAGAAAACAGTCTAGCAAATAAGGGAACAAGATTGAAGTCAAGGATAAGGAGCAGCTGGTGGGGATAGATACAATTTCATATTTTTTTCCAGTTTATCTATACTCCATCAGCACTTCAGATCCACACACTTAAATTTGAAGTCTTAATTTACAAGCCCCCAAGCAATTAGAATATCTACTTATACACACTACTTATTGTGAGGTATTCCCACTTTCCCAGTCACTCAGACATAAAGCCCAGTGTTTACTTTGACATCTGTCACTCATCCTTAATGTTCTCTCACCATCAAACTCACTGCTGATGACCAAAAACTTTTATGTAATAATACGCATTGAACATCATTTCTCCCACCCATGTGCTGTCACTGCCACCAGCCCAGTTCATATTATATCCCACATGAGCACTTGAGATCACATCCATCCCACTCCAGGTTAACTTCCCTGATTAATGTAGTCCCATCTGATCACCAATCGCACCAGCCCAATACTGCTGCCATCAGCACCAAAGGACCTCACTTAGCTCAAAGAATTAAACAAAATGTCCCTACCTGTCTGTATATTGCAAAGGACAGCCTGTCTTAATCAGATACATGCTCTGGGGACACCTGAGTTCCTAGTAGCCAACCTGTGGCTCAATTCCCTTGTTATTCCTCTTTGAGCTCCTTCTTCAATCATACAAAAGTCTTCTCTAAGGCCCTTTTTAACTCCTCACTTCTCTTTTCTAATTTCATATGCCAGAGTGTTCATATTGTAATTCCTTTCCCTCTTCCTTCTTCAAAGGCCTTAGATCTCTAACTCAGTTTGAATTATTTCACTTTTTCTTTAGACCTTGGATGCCCACTACCCTCATATTCTTTTTCTATAGCATCTTTCTTTAAAACTGTTCTACCTCAATGTCATCTATATTTTGCATTTTATTAAATGTTGGACAATTCTGATGATTTCAGATTACAAATGTTTGCAAGTCTATGTGGTGAGCACCCAACATGAATAAAGACTCATTTGGGACACTGACCACTAGTCCACCTCCACAGTTGCTGTCCAGCTGAATGCAGTGGAGGGGACCACCCTTCGTCAGGGTTCCAGGGAGCTCAGGGTTATGGAGGACAGCTCTAAAGGAATAGGGAGCTTGGTCCTTGGTGGCCAACAAGCCAGACAAGGTCCTCCTTCAAATCCTCTACATCATCGAGATGCCAGTACTCTCACTTTCTGCTTCCTCCTTCATCTGAACCTTGCCCTGATTTCATAAGCATTGAAGTTAGTCACAGGAACAAGCAGAGCAAAGTGGAAATGGTAAAGAAGGAAACAACCTCCACTTCTGGATCCAGTCTGTCATCCCAACTTTGTGTTCATGTTTTATGATCCCCTCCCCTACCGTGAAATGTCTAGGGATGTTTCTCATGACATTTTTTCTATTTTACCATATCTCCCCATTCTCCTGTGAGATAACTTAATTTCATTCTCTCTCCTCAAACCTTCAACAATTTCTCCTTCTTCCTTCCTGAGAAGTGGGAGTGATCGGAAGTTGACCTAGTCAATTCCCACCACCAGCACCACCTGCATCACAGCAGGTCCATTCTTCACTCAGTCCTACCCCAGGCCTATGGATTTTCTCCTCAGTACCCACAGGAAGGGCAATTCTCTCACCTCACTCAATCAAGAGCAGCACTTAGCAATCCTCCCACTTCTGTTCCATGTCAGAAACTTCCTTGGTGCTGGATCACTCCTCGAGCATAACAAGGATTCTTCTTTTCTCATCCTAAAAAATACTCTTCGTCACTTCACTGTCCTCCCCAGATTCCACCCTCTTTCTTTGCTCCCTTCTTCAACAATAATCCCCAAAAAAGGTGTCTTCATTTGGTGTCTCTTCTATTTCAATCTCTCATCCGGTCAGTTATGAATCCCCTTCAAGACTTGAAGATTGGCATCTAGTCTCCTCTCTGTGTAACCTCCTTGGTGAAGCATGCCCTGGCCACCTGCTTTAAATTGAGCCTTCAAGCACACTATAAATGAGGATTTCAATTGGTCCAATTGTCATAGAAAACAACATGCAGTTTCCTTTAAAAGTTTAAAATAGAACTACAATTTGATCCAGCAACCTCACTTCTGTGTTTCTATATATCCAAAGGAAATGACATCACTATCTTGAAGAGATGTCTGTACCTCATGTTCATTGCAGCATTATTCACAGTAGTCAGGATTTAGAAATATGAACCTAAATTTCCATTTATGGGTGAATGGATATATATACATATATATATGAGATGGAATATTATTCATCCATAAAAAAGAAGGAAATCTTGCAAAGTGTGACAACATGGATGGACCTTGAGGGCATTATGTTAAGTGAAATAAACCTGACAAAGATAAATACTGAATGATCTCACTTGTATGTGAAATCTAAAAATAGTCAAATTCACAGAATCAGATAGTAAAATGTAGGTCTCACCAAGGGCTGAGGGGAGGGGGGCAGCGGGGAAGTGACGTTCAAAAGGTATAAACTTCCAGTTATAAGATGATGTAATGTACAGCATGATAACAATAGTTAATAAGGTATCATATACTTGAAGTTTGTTAAAAATTTAGGTCTTAAATGTTTTCACCACAACAAATAATTGCTACTTATGTGAGGTGATGGCTGTGTTGATGAGTTTAATTGTAATAATTTTACAATGTATACATATATCAATGTTGTATACCTTAAGTATATGAAAAAAAATTTTAAAGAAAGGTAAAATACTCTGTGAGAAAGAGAGGGGGAAAAATGAGACTTCATGTGCAGGGCACTCACCTTGCACTCCCAATATCCAGGCTTCAGTTTTTCAAATAGCGTTTACTACCTTCTAATAATACTCTGCAAGTCGTTTCTTCCAGGTGTCATATCTTTTTCATTCATTCATTATCAGCATTCATTCACGCATTCTAGTGTTATTTAAGGTAATAACACTTGCTAAGAAAAATATTGATAATCTTCTTTAATCCCCTTCCAATCCAGCCTCCTCACCCGTGCCTGTAATGAACACAGCAATTATTAGAGAGGCAAAGGGGAAGTTGGAAACATTACTCATTAGACTGTCAAAGCCACGGCCCACTTGGGACAGCTCAAATCATAGAGTAATTCTATCCTATTCATCTGAACATTGGGATTCTAAAACAAAGAAGTCTCCCTACCAAATGGGGCAAAATTTGCAAACCACTTAATCCCTTAATACAACAAACAGAGTCCAGAAGAAATCCTCCCAGAGACAAGCTTCCTGACTGTTGAAAATGAATACTGTTCACCATTTTCTGTAGTTATCAGGCATCAGTTAATGAGTAAAACACCAGAGAACATTTCCAAGCACAGAAGTGAGAAGTCAGGACAAAGTTCCCACCCATTTCCTGAGGGTTTGATGAAGTTCATCATAACTCTAAGCCCTTTCCAGACAAACTAGGATGAGCTACTGGGACATGGACTTTCATTCTCTATCCATGTGGCTACGTAGTAGACTAAAAACACAGATGCGCACAAGGCAGTCTCTACCCATAAGAAGCCCACCACCCACTCTGTGTCTCTCCCAGTGCACCCCAGACTCCAGCTCAAGCTGCTGAACCTGTTACAGAGCAAATGGAGGGAAAGGCCCTTAAGGGGGCCAAGGGCAATATACTATTACCGAAAAAGAACCCCCCAAGTTCGTTATGCCTGCTGCCAGAGGAAAGATGTCTCTCAATGCCAGAGATTCATGAAAAGAAAAGGAAATGTCTATTTAATGCTATACAAACTTAAAGTAGTGACCTAATGTCTTCATCAAAATCCCAAAGTCCCTTAAAATACCCACAAACACACACAGTCCTTCCTCCTCTCCCTTTGCCTATTCTGGGGTACAATATCTCAGGAAAAGACATAGAAGTCCATGGCTCAGGCAGCCCCCAGTTCTTCTCAGTAATCCATCTCGGTTGGTAGGCCTCCCTTGGTTCCCGGTACCACCAGCTGTGTCTTCAGAATCTCTGCTAAAGCCGGGTGATGGTTCCCCCTTCTAAAGCTGCGGGGGTCCCCCACCACGTGCCCCAGCCATGTGGTTCTTTCTGCACAATGGCCATGGAAGTCTCCACTCTGCCCAAGCCAC
This sequence comes from Phyllostomus discolor, assembly GCF_004126475.2. Lineage (NCBI taxonomy): Eukaryota > Metazoa > Chordata > Mammalia > Chiroptera > Phyllostomidae > Phyllostomus > Phyllostomus discolor. Next base: position 76,898,484 of record NC_040903.2, on the reverse strand, counting down.
GTGGTTCTCCCGGCCATGGCTGCCACATCTGGGTTTAAATCCCCATGCCAATCCTCCTCTGCAGCCCCATTTCCAACTCCTCCCACCATCAGCTATACTTGCTAGCCCTCTCATATCCTTCCAGCTTTACTGGGCTGCCATCATGAGTCTGGGCAGGTGTGGCCCCATGTCATGGAGGCAATCTTCTTCAAGCTCCCACGCAGGTGCTGTAACTCGGGGACCTGCCTCCCAGTTACATCCTGGTGGGGAAGTTACTTCCAACCCCCTGGCTCAGAGCCTGGCCTCAGCTATTTAACATATCTATGTAACCAGTCAAAGGTTATAGATATGTTAAATGACCATTCCAGAGGGTAGCTACAAGGCTGCTGCTGTGAAAAACAGCTCTCAAAGGCCCTGCTCCATTTGTCCGTTCCCCCAACCCACTCCTGTGGGGATTCGGCTTGAGGACATCCTAATATTTCCTGAACACCTTGAGTTCTGGACCCCATTCCAAATCTCTATTTGGGCTCCCCTTTGGCTGCACCCTGTTACAAACCCACTCAGCTACCTGAGCATCACCTGATCCACTAACCATAAGTTCCAAACTTAGTTGTTTATTGAGTAAATGATCATAAAGCAACAGAACACCAGGGGCATGACATCCTCTTCATGTTTTTCTAAATATGCTGTCCTTGCTTTTGGTTTTCATTCTTATTCTAGGTTTTATTATCTTTTTAGAGTTGGGGGGAGACACCAAAGGAGACCTTGATTTTACTAAAGTTCACTCTGTACTTTGTATAACACACTGGAGCTAAATAGAGAAAACAGAAAATATTATTTACATATACTGCATCTACTCTGAGGGTTATAAAGCAAAGCTCATTTCAGGGATAAAGACATTGTAATAATTAGCTTCTGTGACACCAGCCTTGGCTACATCTTCTGGATTACGTATTCTATAATGACACAGCTTCCTACTTTTATCCCAGTCAAAGAAGAAAACAGAGACTTCTTGAACCAGAGAGGCCCAGTGGGAACCCACACAGGCAGTAAACACAGAGGTCATAAATCATTGCAGCAGGTCTGAGGAGTGGACAGCGATTCAAAACATCCTGCAAAGCAGAATTTCCTAATTATGGACTCCATAAAAATTACTCTTTGCAGGGTATTATTTAAAAGAGTTATGCCTTCATTCCTTTTATTCACACCTGCCAGCATCTCTGGCTTTGGCCAGTCCCTGTAGTAAGGGGATATTTTTCTGAGTTTCCTTTTGATAATCTGCATTAGGAAAGTATTATCTAGATGTGGTTTTTCCAAAGTAACCATCTTGCCTGAAAAGATTCATTCACCCCTCCTTTTCTTAGTTGAGAACTACAGATCAAACGAGAGAGATGTTGCAGGAAAAAAGGCCCTCTGACTGATGCTTCAAAAGGCCAAAACTTAAAACATCAGTTTGGAGGAAGGAAAGATTTATTGATCTAGAAGGTGATGACCAAGAAGATGGGAGATCTAATCCTCAGATCCATCTTCCTCACTGGACCAAGGGTGACCAGGAGGGAACTGGTGTATGGAAGAACTGGTGGGGCAAGTTTTAATTGGAGGAACTTGGAAGTTGGCCACATAAGGAGCATCAACACCATCAGCAGCAGATCTTCCTGGACAATAGACCCTTAGCTTCTGAAAGTGTTCCTGTGTTCAAGTTCTGGTCACATCCTGGACCTTTGGTTCCTGGAGTAAGAAAGACAAGTCTTTGGTTCCAGGTGCAGCTGGTGGCCAAAGTTCTGTCTGTGCATGCTTCAGCTACATAACTTGTGGTTTGGGGCTGTTGTCTCTGAAAATCAACTCAGCACCTTGTCAAACAGGAGAGAACGATTTTGACTGTTGAACCGGAGAGGCCCAGCGGGAACCCACACAGGCAGTAAGCACAGAGTTCATAAATCATCGTGGCAGCTCTAAAGAGTGGACAGCTATTCAAAACATCCTGTAAAGTAGAATTTCCTAAGTACGGACTCCATGAAAATTAATTCTTAGTAGGGCCATTGTTTGAACGAGTTACAGTTCTGTGGTTACAGAGATAACCACCCTGGAAAACCTCCCATTACTTTGAAAGCGTCTCATTGACGCCAAGCTTAGGTACACCCTTGCCTCAGGAATCCCTGTGATCATTATTCTGAATAATTTACTGATCCCTGCATGTTAATAACACTCCACAGGACAGTGTGTGAGGGTGACAGGAGAGTGAACACACCTCCCTCTCATTAAGGAACACCTTAGAGAATTAAACCTTTTACAAAGAATGAGAGTGACCAGTAGGAATAGAGGTGGTGCAAATGCAAAGCACAGCAAGTCCTCAATGTGATGTGACATAAATCACACCTCCTTTATATCCACTAAGTGCAGACTTCCTGGGTTGTTGATTAATCTGCCAAGCATCTGACTGCTTCTGTTCCTCCTTCCCTAAATCCTCCACGTGTAGCTTTCAGCCTGATGTTTCCAGTCTAAGATCTGACTATGCAGCTGCACAGCCCCACCTACTACTCCTATACCATCAACATAGGTATTTTGAGGGGATGCAGTCCATGGCAGGGAATAAGCAAAAAAAGGTACCTGAGAATATAAAGGGCAAAAGATACCATATAAGGAATAATTTATACTGAAATGTAAATGTGATTTCACTGGAAGTGAAACCAGTGATTAAATCAGCCAGGGAGAAAAAAAATACTCTCATTTCTGGTATTTTTTCACTTGCTACCCCCCCAAAAATACCTATTCAACAAAATTAAAAAGAAAAGTCTGCCAGAATCTGAAAGATACTGTCTGTGAACGTAAACTGTGGCCTCCGAAGAGGAGCCCAGATAAATCCAGTGTGTTATTTATTATGGCATCTGGAAAGGTTGTCAGGTTGACAATGGGAAAGCTGTACAACAGGAAACAATGCATTTGTCAGGATCCCAGTGGCATTGTTCTCGGTCCCAAAGATAGTCTGAAAACAGAGCAAGAAGGAGTGGACAGTAAGCAGAGTGCAGGCTGGCAGGCATCCGGGCAAAGCAGTTCAGAGTAGATGTGAAATTAAAGAGGTGCTTACTCTGAAAACTTTGCTCTTTGTCATTTTTTAAAATCCAGGTTTCTGATTCGTCCCTGGCTCCAGCCCCAGTCATCTTAACCACTTCTAATGGCGAGCAGTGGCCACAAAATGCTACCAGATCCCAACTGCAGCCTCCCTAGAGCTGAGCTTGAGATAGATGCCCATAGTGTTTTGCCGTGGATTCATGTGTTCGGCACATCTGCCTCACGTGACATACTGTTCATTTCTCCCTGGTAGAGAGCCTAAAAGATGATAACAATCTACCAAGAAATGGGTTATCTGTCCTGCACAGATGGACCACAGCTTTGTCATTTTCTCTGGGATGTTTAATCAGATGTCTTTGAATATGTGAGAGAGAATAAAGCCCGCTTAATAAACATGTCTTGCTTAAAAACTCTTTGTAAGAGCTCAAGATGTGTGTCCTTTTCTTCCTCGCACATTTTTTTTTTCAGCCCTTTGAAAGCCGCCATCTGACGTGCGTGATGTCTGAACTATCCTGACTCTGTGTGCGCACGGATGAGAAGAAAGCGGTCTGTTCTGATCCCACTCTCCTCTGGGGTGTGAGAGATAAGGCTCTGCGGAAGGCTGCCACGCCACCCTGAAATTTCAGAAGACATGCAACCCAGAAGTGCCAGGCTCCAAGGCTTTTAGGAATGCTCTTCTATTATTCATAGGAAGAGACAAAGACACAAAAAACTCTCCTTAGATGGAGGAAAATAGGGCACGTCAACACCATGAACAAACTAATCAACCACCACAAGAGCGTGAAACCAAAGCAGACGTGGGATTTTTCTAAGGGATGAAACTTTCTAGATGCTGAATATTCTGAGACTCAGAAAATAATAATTTCTATGGTTCACTTTCATTCTTTTTCAAAAACTCTGGTGCCACATCCTTTAAATATATTACTGTTTTAAGAAACATGGACTGTTCATAGCCTCCCGCTGACAAAAAATATGCACATTATCCTTCAAAACTTCTAGTTGCCTATTTATTCACATTCACATCTGAGGATCATCCATCTGGGAAAATCAGTGCATACAGCCCTCACATTGCCGGGTGTTAGTGGACATCACTGTACAAATATTTCTTGTGCAGAAACGTGCTGTAATATCAAAGTGTGGGCTTGTGGTCTGCACAACTTGGAGGAGTCTGAGATATTTCCTTTAGCATCTGCCACCTCAGCCCATTGACTTTATCCCTCTACACAGGGGCCCCTGTCTGCTAAGTGAGAATACATGCTCCTCAGGACGTTGCGGATGCATAAATGAGATTCTGGAGTAAGCGCTGGGAAAGGATCTGGAGCTCTCACATTACATCATTCCGAATATGGACTGTATGTGTTGGTGATATTTTTGCCATTAACATCTTGCAGGACAAAATGATTACCATTTCTCTACTATCTGGCCCGAAATGATTTCTAAATAAAATGGCTCAAACTATCTGAATAACTTCTTTGCCACTGTCTACTCTTTTGGTTTGTGATGCCTTCTGACACATTTTTACATGGACTCACAAATCATATTCTAAAACAACATTGCCTGGGAAGTGGGAAATTTACAAGATTCCATCCTAGGCCAAAATGACTTGTGCCTATGGCAACATAAAATTAACCATGCCCCCACACCAATCTTTATAAGGCCATGGGTGTGTTCCATCACCTAAATGTGCAGAGATTACCTCCTTTAGTTTGTACTCACTAATTTAAAAATAGGAGTGCCTTTGCACAAAACAGCCTAAGATCTCAGAGTGATGACAATGTTCCAGATACTTCACCACCTAGCCCCAGCCCTCTTGGCCATCTCCTTCACAGGGGCCCTAGGGGTTGATGCCATTTCATAGCCTCCCTTCTGCTTGGGGCTGCAATGGGGTGAGAAATGTCCAGCGAGTCATAGGTGAGGTGACACAGGGACTTGTGATGATTAACTTATGTGGCAATTTAACTGGACCAAGGACAACCAAATTGCTGGTAAAATTCTCTCTGGGTGAGTTTGTGCAGGTGTCTCTGGAAGAGATTAATAGTTGAATCAGTGGACTGAGTAAAGAAGATAGTCTCTCACCAATGTGGGGATATCATTCAATCTTTAGAGACCTGAAAGAATGAAAAACATAGGAAAGGTGAATTCCCTCTTTCTGCTTGAGCTGGGGCATCTGTCTTCTGCCCTTGAACATCAGAGCTCATGGCTCTCCAGCCTTCAGACTCAGACAGGATCACACCACTGTCTTTCCTGGACCTCCACTTGCAGATGGCAGATCAGGGGACTTCTCAGCCTCCATAACCATGAACCACATCTTCATGGCAAGCTCTTCTGATCTGTATACATATCTGCCATGTATCTACCATCCATTTATCTATCAACAACCTGTCTATCCTGTCTATCGCCTATCTATTTATTTATCTTTCTACCTCTTATTGGCCCATTTCTCTGGGGAATCCTGACTAATATAGGATTCTAGGAAATTTTCTTTTTCTGATAAAAGTCAGTTTAGGTGACTATCCCTCCCACATCTACCATTGGCTCTTTGTTTTTCTTGCCCTATTAACATTCAATTTTTAACAAATAAGGACACAGTCCTTAAATACTTAGGTTTATGTTATTTTGGTGTATTCATAAATGTAGTAAGTTTTACGAGTTATCATTACAGGGACTTTCAAAACATTCATTAAGTGCTCTTAAATATGTCAAACTGTGTTTGTGAATTTAATTTATTATGGTTTCCTTATATTCACTTCAAGGGTCTCATTTATAAAACAAAAAGTTCCCACCTATTTAACAACTCAAGTAATGTAATAAACTTAATTTACACATGCAGTGATTCCCACATTCTCTTAAATACTCTGGCCCTGCATACAAACATTACTAAATCATCTTATGCCTTTTCATTTAAAGTAACAGGTCTAAATTTACCTAAGCAATTACACCTTTTAATTTGGAATCATGAGTCTAATCTCTTAGATGCTTTATGTGTCAAACTCTCTTAAATATTACAATTATTTAAAACATTAAATATAAACAGATTGTTCCTAACAGCCAAAAAGTGTCAGTGCTTTACACTGTCTAGTCTTCATTCTAAGCTTCCCCAAGATTAAAGACACAGGCCCATGAATAAAGAAATCACAGCAGCCCCAGCAGACCCAGGGGCCAGGAGCAGGAGCCCAAAGCACCGGCACCTGGAGAGTTTTATTATAATTCTAACAGTAATGATGAGCCTTTTTCTTTTAAACCTCACCTGAAGACACATTTTTTTAAAGTTGATTTTAGAGAGAGGAAGGGAGAGAGAGAAAGTTGCCTTACGCACATGCCCTGGCCAGGGATCAAACCTGCAAACTAGGTATGTGCCCTGTCAAGGAACTGAACTCACAACTTTTTGGTGTACAGGATGATGCTCCAACCAACTTAGGCACCTGCCCAGGGCAAACCATTTTTTTTTAGGCCTTTGCTACGCCACAATGAACTCTCAGACTAGTCCCTCAAACTGGGTGACTTTCCAAGCCATTTCATCTTAGTTTTGGCCTAGCTTTTGTGAAACTTCTTTTCATGTTGTGCCTAACCTGGGTGTCTGACACCTTGTGATCAACACCATGTGACCACCCCCAGGTCAGTGTGGTGATGCATTGGAATCAGCTAACCACTTTGGTCTGTCTGTGCAGAATCTGACCATTAGTCACCCCTCCTTATGACCCTTTAGTCATGGAAATGTGATGTTTTAATGAGGTTTTTGTTTTTCTATTGGAGTTGTGTGGTAAACTCCACCCTCACTCACCTGCCTCAGCCTGGCAAGTTCCAGAGTGAAAAGGAAAGCTGAACTCACCAGCCCCACACGACTTCTTCACTGGAAATTAATTAATTTCAAAAAAGAAAACATTCTTTCTTCATCTACAAAAGAATCCACGATAGCCAAGCACTAAATAATACCTTCACTTATTTTGACAGATGTCCTGAGTACTTAGGGAGTTTCAAAACTTCCCTGGAGTTACATGATTTTAAATGTTGTAAACAAATACACATTCTCAAAGAGCTTACATTTGGTCCTAAAATAATATATCACATTGGCATTTTGGAAGCATATCTGGCTGTACCTTTATATTCTCCTCCTAAATCTAAAAGGAATAACTCTTATTCTGAGTAGTAAAAATTAAAAATTTTTAAAAATGTAGCTTTGGGTTTAGATATCCTAAATTAAAAGTTTCATTCTGCTATTACCTATCTGAGTGACACTTAATCTCTTTGGGCCTCAGTGTCCTCATCTGTAGAAGGACACATTTGGACCAAGAGACTTCTAAGGTTTCTTTTTTCTAAAAAATCATGACTTAATGACTTGGCTAGAGAAAGCAGAAAGAACCCCATACCAATTACTTTTTATCACGAGCATCGTAAATGGAAAGCCAAAGAAGTTACAATTTTCCCTTCCAAATCACGTACTCTACTGGAGTAATATTTTCATAAATAGACCTGAACTTCCTGAGATAAGAAAAAAAGTGAACTTTCAGATGACCAAAGTGGAATATTGCAAGGGAAATGTGCTGTGAAAATTATACTGAGATTGTTATCCTGATGGAAATTTGGTAAAGTTATCCTTATCCTAGAGAAACTATTTAAGGTCAGACAATTACATAAAGATGAGGATTTTTTTAAAGGAGAGCACTACTACATTTCTTGACTTGTTTATTTATACATCCAGAGGTTTTAAGAGGTTTAAGGGTGAGTCTTTGCACTAGCCTACACATATTCTAGTAAGACTTACTTCTCATGGAGTCATAACAGAAAGGAAACTTGGGTTTGTCAAAGTGATTGAAAACATAGGCAAGTGTCACTGTGCTCTAAGCACATGACAGACCTCACGTCACAATTCCTAGATTACCATTCCCACCTTAAAGACAAGAGAACTGTGTCCATAGACAAAGTGGCAAAGGTGGTGGTAATTCATGGATTCAGGACTTGAACCTAAGCTGTCTGACTTGAAGTCCTCCCTCTTAATTGATACCTGCTGTTGTCCCCTTGTAGGGGAGGGTTTTATGCTTCTATTAGAGCATTCTTCAAAAATGACCCTTTAAATCAGATTTTCTCCTTTTTTACAAAAGGCAAGTGATTTCTTGATGGTGGGCAGTTCTCATAATTTGGTAAGAAAAGCTTAATTCTAAAAATTCATTCATATTTCTATTGAAAAGATTCTGTCTCACCCTGGGCTTATTTGAAGGAAAATGCTTCAAATTTTTGACAGCCTGTCTAGGGTGAAAGAGTAGAGGGGATGTGTGACGGGAAAGTTCATAAAATGAACAAATAAAGAAATAGCCTCTGACATATTAGCCAACAGTAAGTAAAGTAGGGGAAAATTAAATAAAATTAAATAATTAAACACTATTCATGTATAGTTTTTTGACATGATCCTTCTAAAAGAGAAACCTTTCAGAAGGCTTACATCCAAATTTCCTAGACTCAATATTTGGCCAGAAGTACATGCCTCTCTCTTACTGCTGAGGGGGAGAAGCCTACACTTTGAGGGTAAATAGTTGGGCTCACATGTGAAGTAAGGAAATACAATGTCTTTGTGACATCACAGCTGCACTCCCACAGGTACCCGCTGGGACCACTTTGGAGAAACAAGCTGGCACATGGCAGGGGCACATTGCCTGCAGCTCATTGCTTAGGGTGCAATCTATGTGAAGAACAAAATCTCTCACAGCCATCATTGACTTAAGCTGTTCCTATTTTGATTCATAATATAAGACTCTGATCTCATGTTATTGAAATAAAATAAGAGCAAAACAGCTTTTAAATATTTTTAAAAAACTGATTTAAAGTAATTGAACACCACAGTACTTTTCAACCAGAAATTCTGAGTATTGTCTGCTTTCCCAAGGAGGAGATCAGTTTTTAAGATGAGAAGATGAGAGTTGCATTTACTTTTCTCTATGGTATTAATTGGTGATTGAGTTTCATTTTTTTTTGCATGTAGCTGTCCAGATCTCCCAGCACCATCTGTTGAAGAGTCTGTCTTTACTCCATTTTATGTTTCTTTCCCCTTTGTCAAATATTAAATGACCATAGAGACTTGGGTTTATTTCTGGCCTCTCAGTTCTGTTCCATTGGACTATGTGCCTGTTCTTATGCCAGTGCCGGGCTGTTTTGATTACAGTGGCTTTGTAATAGAGTTTCATATCAGGTATTGTGATGTTCAGCATCACTATTCATCAAAGAGTTGCTACCCCACACTGGTCAGAATGGCCATGATAAACAAATCAACAAACAAGTGTTAGAGACAATTCGGAGAAAAGGAAACCCTAGTGCACTGTTGGTGGGAATGCAGACTGCTGCAGCCACTGTGGAAAACAGTATGGAATTTCCTCAGAAAACTGAAAATGGAACTGCCTTTTGACCCAGCAAGTTCACTGCTGGGATTATACCCTAAGAACCCTGAAACACAAATCCAAAAGAACCTATGCACCCCAATTTTCATAGTAGCACAATTTACAATAAACAAGTACTGGAAGCAACCTAAGTGCCCATCAGTAAATGAGTGGCTCAAAAATCTTTGATACATTTACACAACGGAATTATACAAAGCAGAGAGAAAGAGCTCCTACCCTTTGTGACAGCATGAATGGAACTGGAGAGCATTATGCTAAGTGAAATAAGCCAGGCTGTGAGGGGCAAATACCATATGATCTCACTTTTAGTTGGAACATAATCAACAAAAGAAAAAAGCAAACAAAATATAAGAAGAGACATTGAAATTAAGAACAATCTAACAATAGCCAGAGGGGAGGGGGGAAGGGACAGTGGGGAGAAGGGTTTTCAGGAACTACTATAAAGGACACATGGACAAAACCAAGGGGGAGGGTGGAAGCAAGAGAAGGAGGTGGGTTTAGAGTGGGTGGGGGAAGTGGTAGGGAGAAAATGCAGACAACTGTAATTGAAGAACAATAAAGTAATTTTTAAAAAGAGAGAGTTATAGAGTGCAAATGGACTCCATTCAGCAAATCTGACACCCTCTAAGTTTACATAATCATCTCATACTACCTAAGAGTCTAGGGAAACATTAAAGGAGTGGGGTAATGTTCTAAATTGTCCTAATTTGCAATCATCTTGAATATCTTGCCTTTGTTTGCACTGCACCCTACCTGTGAATTGCCTCCATCTCCACACTCCACTATGTCCAACTTCTCTGACCTTATATACTTGTGGAGATCGGGACATATGTATTAGCTCTTCCTCCACACATAAGAATTATGCAAATAAGACAGGCAATAGTGCAGATAGCATTTGATCTTAAGTCACCTGGAGGCCAGCCTCATGGTGACCACATTATACTGGGTATCAGTATACCCAGTATACTGCATTTCAGTATACTGAATAAGCATTTCAACAACTTTTTTCCATGATAATTTACCTCTTATTCTATTCTGGGTAGAAAGCATATTTCCCAAAAGGAACTCAATGAGACATTCTTTGACAACCTCTCAGGATGTTTGTACAAGCTTTACCTAAGTTCTCAGTATCCAAAACATGACTGTGTGCCCATGGAGGGAGACAATAACTCAACCAGCAGTGACCCAGTAGCACTGAAGAAGGGAGGAAGAGCATGATTTTAGGGGAAATTTCATTTTACTTGACAACAAAATTATCCGTAGAGCAATAGGACCTCACTCTGGAGTAAGAGCTATAGGTTCATCAAGGTGGATGCCTTCCAAAGATAGACACTGCAGATGGGCTTCTCAGAGGAATGTAGGAGCATGAATACCACTGAGAGAGAGAAGGCTCCAGGTTTAAGGCTGTGAGGAGCAGTGGAGCCCAGCAGAGGGCACAACAGGAGCTGCACACATGAATCTGGTGTGGGGGGTCTCACTCTAAGATAGGACAGATCATGGGATGTCCCAGAATACTTCTAGGACATTTGACCTGGATCCTGGTCTTGTCTACTTTCCATGCAGTTTCTGTGCCACCACTACTAGGATGCCCACAGAGCATGCAGTCAACAACAGGTATGATGGTCAGGGTCCAAATCTTATCTCAACCATTTCTTGCAGCAGAATTGAATAGCGGTTCTCAAAACTGACTGTGTGTCAGTATCTCCTGTAAAGCTTGTGAGTGAGTGTCCAAACCTCACAGTGTGCATTTGAAACAGAACTCCAAGGTGGCACCTGTTGTCTGTAGTACAAAGCTCCACAGACCATGCTGATGCCTGGCCAGGATCTTTCTAGACTTCAAGTTCCACACCTTGGAGAGGTAGCCATGTGTGTGAGATACTTTACAGATGACCAGCAGTCCAAATGGGCAGGAGCACAACCACAAAAAGGATAGGGAAGCCTTATGAAGGACAGGGTCCCTATAGCAAAAACTGGGGAACAGGAGCAAGTGGCCAGCCATGCTCCTGATGGCTCTGCAGAGGACAAACCCCGCTCTGCCCCAGGTGAGAGCTGGCTCTTGCATTTCCACTGCCCACCTATGGACAATTCAGGGCAGAAACACAGTCTGAACCATAAACCCTGAGTTTTCTAGCTTCGTAACAACTTTGAGTCTTGCATTGCATAAACAACCAGTGCATGAACAATGGCAACAATCCCCTCAACTCACTTTTGTCACAGTATATAATTTTTTTTTAAAGGAGAAAAGGAAAGGGCAAGTTTTAGAGAACAGATTTTACCTGGTAATTAGGAAAGAAAAACAGTCGAGAATCCTGAAGTAAATTGATTTCTGCCAAAGTTTCACGATTCCTGGCTCCTGGCTCAAAGCTGCGCTGTGCATTCTTGAGAATGTTCAGAGCATCCTCCTGTGGAAGTTGCAGGTATCGCCCGAGGACATTTTCAAACGGGTCTGTGGAAGTGGCACTGTCATCCTGAGCCTGTGTGGTCTGGAACAGGCAGTGAGCCTAGGGCTGGCTAAGGGTGAGTCAATAAAAATGGCAAAACAAAGAACCATCTGCTTACTTGTTCTCAATTAGGCAATTTTGTGAGAAGATTGAGCAAATTATTGATTTGACACTGCAATTACCCGAAATAACTGAATTCTCTCTTCCCTCCTTCCTATGTCAAATCATTTTAATTTATGAGGAAAAAGAAAGAAGACATTAGCAACTTTTAATTATCAAGACTCTGCTGATTTGTTTGTTCCCTAAGAAACTCTGAAACATTATAAGTCAAGGCACAGTGCAGATCAAAATTACAGCATTTCAAAGGGCTCCCTATGTTTGAAACTTTCTCAGGTTCTTTAATTGTCTCCATACTGAAGATTTAAAGGCATAGCTGAGCTCATTTTCTTTCTCAACATAGGCAACACATTGGCTGATATCTGAGGCAGATGCAGATATCTGAGGTCTCCACAGTGTTTTTGAATAGTGTGTCACTGTTACTGTCCAGTCTGCACATTTTGGAAACTCTACTGCCAGGAAGAGGTGACCTTGGACATAAAAGCTTGCAGGTTCCTTTCAAACCGTCTGATTCTCTGATGCCCAGCAAAAGTGAATCATACTAATTTAATAATCCAGGATGCAAGATGCCCCCTGCATCCCAAACGCATGGTCTGAAGAATGTCCTCATAAAATCTTGTTTTCATTTTCTTATTTTTATATCCAAAGCAAATGAAATTTAATGTGGAATAATGAGAGATAACAGCAAATGGGTAGAAAAATAACAAAATAATTTGTTTAATACTAGGTATATCACATGTCTTCTTCAAAAGCAACACAGCGATCTCTAAGAGGTTCTTTAAATGATTGAAAAAGTCATCAAATTTTCACTAAAATTTTGGGGATTCAAACACCCAGCTAGAGAATTTCCATCCCACATAGAATTTGATACTGTTGTGGAAAACATTAGACCAGGGCCTTGGGTATCACTTAAAACAATTATCTTGCCCTTGTATAAACTGTCAGTAGGCTAAGCATCTAATGCACATTATCCCATGTTACATTTGCTGCAATACATGGTAAATTCTACCCTTGTCTCTGCTTCATAGGTGACACACAGAGGTGACAATGATGGAATATCTTCCCCAAGCTGGTAAGATGCACTGATGACCATAGGATTGTCTTATTCCACCTCTGGGGTCATGTGCATTTGTAACCTGCCTCCTCATTATGGTGTTTTCAAAGTCACAGTGCTAGCAAACAGGAAATGACGTTTTGAACCCAGTTCTGTCTGACTGGAAAGGTTACATTTTCATCCAGAATATTCTACTAGCATACCCCATGGATTTGCGGCACACGCTACCTATCTGTGAATACCTAGACTTCACCCAGGGTCCTATAAATGTGAAATGGAAAATAAAACAACCCCTGAAGTCCCTGAATTTGTGAGTAAAACTACAAACTTAAATAATTGTGTGTCTACACAGCTTCCAGTGTGCTGAGCCAAACAGTTCCTTCAATGGTGGAAAGTCAGTGAAGCTGATCCAATTTTCTTGAAATAGAGGAGAAAGCACAGAATTATTTGTGAAGCTGTGATATGTGGCTGGTAACATGCCTGATTTTGCTAGGAAGTGAAGTTGAATCTCTAAGCATCCGTCCTGTAGCCTCCTCCCCACTTTCCTCTTCCTTGCAAGTAGCATGCATAACACCTGGCTCACAGCCTTGATTAAAAGTAGGATTTTCAGAGGAAAGTCTTCAATTTTGACTTGAGTTATTCTGTTCCTGCAGTATTTTGTGTGATCCACATTTAAACTTTTTCCTAATGGAACATGTGCAAGAAACAGAGATTGGTGGCTGTGTTTGTACCAACTGTCACAGCAGAGCCATCAGTTATAAACAGTTGTTGAGTTACACATTCCAATTGATACTGTGTTTGTGGGGGGCGGTGTGTGTAAAACTCACAAGGTCCAGAGAGAAGCCATTGTCAGGGTGGGTAAGGGACGTCCTCTGGTAGGAGACATTGTGCTCCTTGCCCTCAGGTACATAGAAACACTCAACAGATTAATTGAAAACCCAAGAATACAATACCACATGTGCCTTGAGTTTGTGAAGAGATAAAAGACTATTTCCCAAGGTTCCAAATAGGATTCCTGTTGAAAATATAATAAACATATGTCAGAGGATATATTTAGCTCATTAATAAATGTGGAAACAATAGGATATTAAGACGAATGCAACAGAAAATGTGAATGTGGAGATGTTCACAGGCAGTCAGAAGGCTGAATGAATTTGCCAATGGATACAAATGGCTAAATGTCTTAGAGGCCCATAAAGAATAATGCTGTGGTTATACTTTCTATAGAAAGTGAAGCAGTAGGTTTCTCCAGAGGACATTCGTGTGCATTGCTACAGACATCGCTATCAGTGTCCTGCATTAGCTTCTATTCCTGCAGATCTGTAGAAAGTAAACGGAGAGATCATCTACTACCCACCGAATGGGGTATCCCAAGGGCCCCCAGGTCACATCCCACTTCTCCAGTGCAAGGGCCCAGTCAAATCCTGGCCAGGGACCAAATCTTGGAGGATATTTCCCAAAAACAGAAATTAAGAGTAGTTGTAGATACTTAGGTTACTTCCATATTTTGGCTATTGTAAATAATGTTGCAGTGAACATAGGAGTGCAATATCTCTCCAAATTAGTGTTTAGGATTTCATAGGGTAAATACTCAGAAGTGGAATTGATATTGTACGTATATACACAATGAGATATTACTCAGTCATAAAAAAAAATCTTGCCATTGTAACAACATGAATGAACCTAGAGGATGTTATGTTAAGTGAAAAAAGCCTGACAGAGATAGACAAATGCCATATGATATCACTTATATTTGGAATATTAAAAAGTAAATGAACAAACAAAGCAGAAACAGACTCATGGATACAGAGAATATTTTGATGGCTGCCAGATGGGGAGAGGCTGGTGAAAAAAGGCAAGGGATTAAGCAGTACAGATTGGTGGTTACAGAAACAGTCACAGGGATGTAAAGTACAGCATAGGGAATACAGTCAGTTGATAATACTGTGATAACTATGTATGAGGCCAAGTGGGTCCTACACTTATCAGGGGATCATTTTGTAAGGTATGTAAATGTCTAACCACTATTTTTATGCTTGAAACTAATATAATATTGTATGTCAACTATAGTAGTCATGGACAGAAAATGTAAGCCACTAAATACTAGAGTCCAGCTGTCACATAAGGGAGTGTGATCACCTGGAATTCATGACTAGAACAGCCCCCAACTTGGAATTTGCAAATTGGAGTTACTAATAAATACCTGTGAAGCCAGGCTATGAAAACAAAAGAGCACTGAGCAGTGGCTTGAGGACAGCAGAATGAAATGGAAGATTTGCATGATAGGGAGGAAAGCACCAGCACATGCAATTCCTGGAAGTGAGGAGGGCAGGGCAGGTGCCGCTGTCAGGCGCTGAACTCCAGTGGCAAACAGAAGCAGAGCAGCCAAGCTGTCAAAACTCACATCTGGTCAGAGCTGATGGGCACTAAAGTGGCTCAAAAGTCACTGAGGTAGCAGAGCAGGACATTTTAGTTAATCCCCAGCAAGGCCTTTATGTCAGATTTGAATCAACCTCTGTAGGATTCACATCTAGAAACATTAACTCAAGGGAAAACATTTCCTATCTGGGCCATTTCAAATGCAAAAACCCCAAATGTGACTTAAGCACAGATTTCTGGGAAGACTGCTGCTTAAGAGCAAGCTTGTTCCTTACACATCCATCATCAAAACTCTAAATGGTTAAAAAATAAAAATCAGCTAACACCCAGCTATGTGAAAAGTATTTTTTCAAACAACTGTCTGGGCACCTCTTCTTATTCAATCATTACTTGGTTCTGATTAGAAAAATTAAGCATACTTATTGCAAAAGAGGAGAATGGAAAAAAGAAAGGGAGGGAGGGAGGGTGGGAGGGAGGGAGGAAGGAAGACAGGAAGGATGGAAAGAAGGAAGGAAGGAAGGAAGGAAGGAAGGAAGGATTTCCTTTCTGTCTCCCATGACTCCATAAGCCCAGCTGGAGAAACCACTGAAAGTTGGTCTAGTGACCTCTTTAAGTCAGTTTTGCTGAAAAGAAATGACACTCCAAATTGAGTGTTCATCACAACTGAATTAACACTAAAATTTCTTTCAAATTAAAATCATTTTGCAAGACTAGAATTGTGTGTGCAACACCTGAAGCCCCCAAATTGAGGTGTGACTATGAATAAAATCAGAACATCAAAGGGAATGAGGGCAGAATTCATGCACCCTCTCTCATGTGGGACTAGGGAGTTGGGAGGGTGAAGTCATCACCAGCTAACTTGATTTAAGGACCTTCCCCAGTGGCCTACTCTTAGCCAGTTACTGTTGGGAAAAGTGGGCTTGGTGTGTTTTGTGGGGTTTCAGAGCAGAGAGGGGCAGAGGCAGGAGAGAGGAGAAGCTCACAGATGAGCAGAAACCTAAACCCAGACAAAGGATTCTGTACATTTGGACACACAGAATTAAATTGAACTCACAAAGCTCCATGCATCTTCCAAATATTTTTAAAGTGGCTTTGGCATAATGCAGTGACATTGGAGAAACAAAAAACAAACCATTTTTAAAGGCACTCCCATTTGCCCTCTTAGGAAATCTTGTGCCAGAAAAAGTCACCAGGATGCATTTCAAAAGCATTGAAATGAGTTCATTAAAGTGCACTTGTAGCCATGCAGAGACCCTTGGAAGGGTGTCTGCCTTCTCAGAGAGGCAGTTGTCTGAGGTCCCATACTTCCCCACATAAATCTCTAGCTCGGCCTTGAGAGTTCTCCAACCAGAAAGCATTCTCATGCATTCTCGTGTATTTTGCACCCTTCAAACACAAACCATTTTATCAGCATCCAAACTAAGTGAATCTGGAATGCAAGTGAGAAGAGTGAATTGGTGGGTTTCATATGTATTTTGTATAAACGTAAACCTTTTATCTGCCCACAGAAATAAATATAACAAAATCTCTTAGTAGAAATGCACATTTTTAAAACAGTTTAAAGATCAGATTCATAAATGGAGAACAGGATGACATATGCAGGGGAGGTTAAGGGGTGGAGGGGTTGAGCAAAAAGGAAAAAGGACTCATGGACATGGACAACAGTGCAGTGATTGCTGGAAGGAGGTGGGTATAAAGGGACTAAATGGTAACAGAAAAAAATACACCTGTGGAGTGGAAATGGAGGGATCTCAAAATCAGCCTGTGAACACCCCCCTCCACCCACCCACCTCCCCTTGACCTGTCTGACCCTATGGCGAACTCTGGCTCCATTGCCTGGGGGCTGCCAGATGAAACCAGAGGACAGAAAGGACTGAGCACTAACTGTCTACACCCTCGTAAACAATGAGAAATTATATTATGTTGTCCAAAAACTCTAAGAAGAAAAGGAAAGAGTTCAATTTTTTAAGTAAATAAAACCAAAAAAAAGTTAATATGCATTGAATATAAACATAGTAGCTATCTGAAATATGGAACATACAAATATTTGATGATCAACAGGGAGAAACTTATTTAAGTGTCTCTGAATATCATTGCATTCATATCCTCTTTCAAGCTGTATCGCTTTTTTTTTTTTACTTGTATTCACTAAGTTGAAAAAGACTGGGGCTGACATTAACATAGAAAAGAGAAGAAATCTCTAGAATTATATATTGGTTCATTTTCTGCAAAGCACCTCACTATGGGTGCCATATACTAATGTATGTTTGTGAATACACAGAAAGCTTCTGTAAAATTCTTATTAAAAATCAAAGAAGGAATGGCAGTGAGGGCAGAGGAAGAGAGAAGAGAGGAAGAGAGGGAGCAAGAAAGGGAATTTCTAAATACAGAATAGTGTCCATATTTGAAGAGTAAATAATATATATTTTCATTAAAGCTATACTAATTCACCCACTTTAATTCATTGTATGGTTTGTAACAGGGTAATTTGGCCAGCGTTTTAATGTTAAAAAGCTGTGCCTGCTCTTAGAACCGGGGAGATGGGCATGACGTTGACCCATGATGTAACTGGGAGGCAGCTCCCCACCCCCTTACAGTGCCTTAGCAAGAGCCTGAAGATGGTTCACTCTACACCACTGGACCATGCCTGCCCCAACTAACTGTGGCAGCTCAGAAAGGTGGAAAATACAGGGATGTTAGCAGGTGTAGCTGATTGTGGGAGGAGTTGGAAATGGAATTATAAAGGATGATGCAAGCTGGGATTTAAACAAAAAAGCAGGTTGTTGTGTACAACAGGGACAATGTGGGACCCTTGTGGGACCATAAGGGTCAATAGTGGGTGAAAGGACACTCATTGGCCTGCTGTGAGGAAGTGCCACTTGTTTTTGGATTAAGAACCAGAGATCTCAGCAACACGGCTGACGGTGTTGGAAATTGCGGGAGGCCTACCCAGCCTTCTCCCAGTTCCTCCCAGTGAAAATGAGTTTGACACCCCTGCTCTAGACCCATCATCTTCCCAGACACCCGCCCCACCCCAGTTTCAATCACCTTCACTTGAAAACTACATTAGTGAGGAGGGCAGCCACCAAGATGGCTCCAGTAATCCTCTTGCCTCTGGACTCACCCCTGTGGGTCTCCTGACAACCCACCATTCTTGATCTACTAGTGACCCTGGTGACAGAGTATAGAGTGTAGACCAGGGTCACTCTACACCCTGTCACCAAGGTCGCAATCTAATTCTGCACCCAGAGGGCCATAGTCTTGCCAGCAAAACTACATGCCTCATGTTGCGTTCCTGCCCCTCATCCTCCTCAGCAAAAATGACTCTACTTGGACAGGTCCATTCCCCAAGCCTTACTACAGCAAGTCCCTAAATAGCATCATTATATTCAAGGTCATTTTATTATAATGTTGATGAGAGAAAACCACCTCCTGGCCAGACCCCTGTGTGGGTTTTCTCTGCATCCTGCAGTTTCCCCCCATGTCCCACAGCTGTGCACATGAGGTGAATGTAGTGTCTTCCTTATCCTCACCGAGTGAGTGTGGGTGTGAGTGGTCCTGTGATGAAAGGGTATTTTGTCTAGAGTGAGTCCTGCCTGGTACCCTGAGCTTCTGGGAGAGACTGTAGTCACCCGCAGCCCTGAACTGGGATAAGCAAGTGGGAAAATCACTAGCTTACTTGTTTTCAGTCACCTTTCTTTTTTATTTTTATTTATTTTTGTTTATTTTTTATTGTTGTTCAAGTCCAGTTGTCTCCATCTTCTCCCCATCACTTTCTCCCACCCCACCCACCCCCACTTCTCATCCTCACTCCTTCCCCCCTTTGGCTTTGTCCATGTGTCCTTTATACATGTTCTTTGACGACCCTTCTGCTTCTTTTCCCCAATATCGCCCTCCCCTTTCCCCTCTGGTTGCTGTAAGTTTGTTCTTTATTTCAGTGTCTCTGGTTATATTTTGCTTACTTATTTGTTTTGTTGATTAGATTCCACTTATCAGTGAGATCATATAGTATTTGTCTTTCACTGCCTGGCTTATTTCACTTAGCATAATGCTCTCCAGTTCCATCCATGCTGTCATGAAGGGTAGTAACTCTTTCTTTCTTTCTGCTGCATAAATGTATGTGTAGCTCCCATTTATTTCAATGGTTAATATTAGAAGTTCATGAATCTTTATTTAGAGTTGGGTAATTTTTTGTGTGTGACCAGAAATATGCTGTAAAAACTTAACTCTTTTTTACATCAATTAGCCTGGGGTGAAATTGGTTTCATTATGCATTGTTTTGCTTAAAGTTGCATTTTCTAAGAACCTAATGATGATGTTAAGTGAGGACTTACCGTGCTGTATTTTCTAGTTAAGCAAAGATACACTTGCTATAAATATGAAGCCACATTTGTTAACATTCAATACTATTACAATGAGAGTCAGATTCCTAAGAATCAGAAGTTTGAACTCTGGCCAACCCCTGTTCTACTAGCTGAGTAAATCTTAAAAATTATTGTTAATGAGAAATTACTCTACAAAAACAGACACAGCGTGAAAATTTTCAAGAAGCTGCAGACTCAACTATAATCTTTTCCCCCAGGCCATTGGTCAACAGTGCCTGCAGTTATGCGGAAAAAGTCAGTAAAGAAAATGTCTAACAAATGTCCAAGATATTTACATTTCCCCCAAGACCCTAAATGCTTCCCATGATTCAGCCAATAAGTCATTAAAATGAATCATGCTGAGCTGATCACTTGCTAGCCTATTTACCACTATCCTGTCTGTCAGGGCCTCAGCCTCCCCTCCTGGGAAGGGGGGAGGTCGAGTGTCTCCTCAGACTCTACCACATTGCTGTCTCTTTCTGTCTTTCACCTTCATCTTCTGGCTGCTGCTTCCCACAGGGCCCATCTCCCAAGACCAAAGTGTCTGTTCATTGTTATGCTTTAGGTCTCTCTTTGTATCACCTCTTCTCCTTTCCAACCACACCCTAAGGGCTTGTATTTCTACAGACAAAAAGGAGACTCCAGGAGTTCTCTGAACTAAGGCAGTGCTCACTCCAAGAAGTACCTACTTCCTAGTTTATTAGCTACTTTCTCACCCCCACTAGGCCATGAATAAAAGGATGGACACAACAAATACTCCATTCTCCAGGCTGTCATAGGATGTGAAGGGATGTGACAGAATCTGGGGAAGTTTGGTGGAGTGGGAGATATTTGAGATGTTCTTTGAAGAATGTGTGCAAATTCTTAGAAAATGATACTTCCAGCAAGAGAACAATGTGACAAAAGACACAATGGTACATAAAAAAAGGGAGTCTTTGGAGAAGACTAGGCAAACTGATGTGAGTAAAGTATTAGGTGTAGTGAGGGAGAGATGGTAAGCAAAGGGGTGACGTAAGGAAGGAAAAGCACAGAGGGGTCCTGTTTGGGAGGATATGAACAGCACAGCAGCACGTTAGCCTATTCTGTCAACAGTGCCAAGTTTTTGAGACCTGAATTGGTGTTATGTATAGGGGTTCATGCAATACCAACAAGGTGGGTTTAGATAACCTCAAAGGTCCATCTGACCTTCAGATCTTTTGACTCTAAGGTCAGACCTGTGGATTCAGAGAGCAGTGCTGACTATTCATGAACAAATGACAGTAGGAATAAGGAGAACCCTCAGATGGCCACCTTGAGAGCAAAGTGGGCAGCAAGAACCTGAACTAAAAGGAATGCAGTGCAGATTTGAAGAAGGAAGAGATCCTGGGAATATTTTGAAATGAGGATTTATAGAAATGAGAAACTGATTAGAAGTGATAGGTAAAGCAAAAGGAAAAAATAGGATTCCAAGGTTTAGAACAGGATTTTATAAGTTATGGTCTCATAACTTCTTGCATCAACAGTACCATCAGAATCTCCATGCAATATATTTAAGGAAAGGAATAAAAAAGATGAGTTGAGTATTTAGATAGGTAAAGTTTGAATTGCCTAAATGATATCACCAGTGTGAAGAAATCTAGGAGAAATTCATTCTTTCAATATGGATATTTAATTGTTCCAGCCCTATTTACTGACCTTCCTCTAATGCAATACCTTTGAACCTTTATTAAAATTCAATTGTGACCCCCGGCCTCTTTTTGCCATCTCTCTGTGCCACTATAAGGGTGCCTACAAGTATCCTGGCTGATGCTCTCAAGAGTGACAACAATGTCAAAAAGAGAGACAAATGCCAGGTTCTTATCAGGACATGCTCCCAAGTCATTGTCCAGTTTCTAACTGATGATGAAACCTGGTTACATTAGTGAATTTGAAATCACTGATGACCAAGCTATGAAAATTATTGTGAACTTCACCAGCAGGTTGAACAAGTGTGGAATAATCAGCCCCAGATTTGATGTGCAACTCTGAGATGTAGAAAAATGGCAGAACAACCTGCTTCCATCTCATCAGTTTGGTTTCACTGTACTGATAACCTCAGGGGCATCATGGACCATGAAGAAGCAAGAGAAACACATGGGAGGGAAAATCCTGGGGTTCTTTTTCTAGGGATATAATACATACCTGTAAAGCAAATGCTTCAATAGGCAAGAAAGTCAATTTCATGTACATGTGGGTCTACAAATGGAACTCGCTGGTATATTCCATTGATCCATTTGTCTATCACTATGTTAATACAACACTGTCTTATGCACTAATATATTAATATAAGTCCTCCAACTATATTATTCTTTTTCAAAATTATGTAAGTTCTTCTGGGTCTTCTAAATGTCTAGATAAATTTTAGAATCAGCTCTCCAATTTCTACCAAAAAGAAGGAGGAGGAGAAGGAGAGGAAGAAGAAGAAGAAGAAGAAGAAGGAGAAGGAGAAGGAGAAGGAGAAGAAGAAGAAGAAGAAGAAGAGGAGGAGGAGGAGGAGGAAATCGTCTAGTGGGATTTTGATTAGGATTTCATTAAATCCATAGATCAATCAGTAAGGGTAGAGTTGACATCTTAACAGCAATGATTCTTTCTGATCTATGAATACAATACATGCCTCCATTCAATTTAGTTGTTATTTTATTTCTTTCAGCAATGTTTCATAGTTTTCAATGGTCAGACTTTGCACATCTTTTGTCAGATTTAGCATTAAGCATTTCATTTTTGATGTTGTTGTAAATGTTACTACTTTTAAAATTTCAATTTTCAATCACCAGTTGCAATCTAAAAACGCAATTAACTTTTGTATGTTGATCTTATATTCTGCAACCTTGCCAAACTCACTTACTACTGAGCTTTTATTATTATTTTTATTATTAGTTCCTGTAGGTTTTTGTAAATTCTAAAGAATTTTCTACATAGATAATCGTGTCTCTGCAGATGTGCTTGGAAAATATTTGTTGACTGAATGAATGGTTCTGCACTTCCAACCAAAGCTAGAAACTTGAATTTAAAGGAATGAAAATAGATAACATTCCCAAAGTAGATCACGTAGTGTGAAAAAAGAAGGGAAAGAGAAAAGAGAGGGTGCCAGAAACACAGGGTGTTCCCATATTTTTCAGGGTATGTGAAACTGTCATGACCTCTCTGTGCAACCACAGACTTCTATGGCAGTGTGCTTTCACATGCCATTAACCAGTAATGTTCTTTTAGATCTGCAAGGAAGTGCAGAGGAAATAAACTGGAAATGAGCATCTTGGTAGAAAAAAATTTTTAATGAGAATATACGTGGGGGGGAAATGATGTTTGAAGACTGTTTTCCAACCAGTTTATGTCTCTGTGTGTATAGAAAGTAGAACTGTGATCTAAAAATTCTTCAGGACTCTCCATACTTTCTTGGTATATTGTTGTGTGTGTGTGTGTGTATGTTAGTTCAGCAGGCACCCACAAAACAGAATTCTATCATTAGAATGATGCTGTGCTCACCACAGGTACTCCTAAAGACATCAGAAGCAGCAACAGCATCACTTGTAGAGAAATACTGAGCAGAAGTTGAACCAATTGCAGCATTCAGCCCCGAGGAGTATCTGAGCCATGCGACACAAAGAGCCGGCTGTGAATCAACATTGAAGGCAGAGCAGCCGACATTCATTCCAACAGGCTCCCTTCGGTAAGTCTGCGTTTAAATCCAAGTTCTTTCTGTGGATTTGCCTGTGAAAGAAAATGACCCTGTAGCTAAAACATAGACTTCACAGAGCAAGAAAAACAACATCTGCAGCCTTAGCCAGGAGCCAGACAGGCCGTGGAGAGCGGGTGGGTCCAGCAGGGACAGACCATGAGCTCTGTCGAGTGGCCCTGCGTGTTGCCACTGACAGCATATGTTTACATGCTAATGAAAGTCAGTTCATTTAGAATAAATTTGCATCCATCAAAGTCAAACAGTGAGCAAACGTTATGTTGTGTGTCAACAGCCCTCGGGGTGTAAGGGAACGTGGACCACCTTCCTTCCAATTTCTACAGCATCATAGAGAGAAAATGTGGATGACACGGAAAGACTGGGCTGAAATTCTATGCTCCTGTGATGCCTGAGTAGTTGGTGACTTCTGCAAACTCATTCCTGAGCATGGTCTTGCAGGGTGGGGAAGACCAGGGTTGGGAAGAGGAGGAGCCAGCGTTCCTCCAAAACCTATTGTCACCTTCAAAGGGGTCGATGAAGGATTCTTTAGAGGTGGCTAGGCAAGAAACCATGAATGGCCGTGGGACTCCCCGATCCCCACCACAGGCAAGAGAAAGGCCTGAAGAGTGAGATGGAGGGGCCGTGCTGCCACCCACAAAGGAAGGTGTGAGTGGAGGAAGTGGGGTACAACTTCTCCCTTCTTGTTCTCCACCTGCTGCCTGTATTGGACCAACCAGGAGCCCAAGGATCAAGGGTGAGGGAGCCAGACAATGTTCTGGGACAGGCCAGCTACCCAGGGCTCAGAGACAGGACAGCAGAGGGGCAAACGGTGATGTCCTACATGTCCCCTCCAGCATCGGTGCACATTTCACTATAAAAATTTTGATGGGGATGTTCTGCTATAGCAGCCACACATGGATTAAGACAACAATCCACATATCTTTACAAATATATTGCTTAATTTTTTTTTGTTCAGTACGTGTCTCCCCACTAGGCTCTAACCCCACGAAAGCAGAGGCCGTGACTGCCCAATCCACCAGTATGCTCGGCACTCTGCTCTGTGCCTACCACACAGCAGACCTGCAATAATATTTGGCAAATGAATATTTGCCTTGATATTCAAAATATCTAAGTTAAACCTATCACCTTGCTGATGTTGTTCCTAAATACAGAAATAAAGTCCATGGTGTTTCATACATTTCCTAAGATTCCACTTGACTCAGCAGGTTCCTCTCTAGTCTCGGATCCCTGCCCTGAAGACAGCCTTCCATTTGGCCTTCTGTCTCAAATTCTGCAAATGTTTGCCTTCTCTTTCCTTCATTCCATAGTTCAGAGCTCAGACTTAATTTCTAGACCTGCAATTAGTAAGATTCATAGTAGAGAGAAAAAAGCTAAATTTTTCACTTGTGTTAACTCAGCATGTGGGACCCATGAGCTCACAGAGAAGAAGGAGACAAAGCTACATTTTTGTTTTTTCAATGAGCCTCAGTTGATGCCCTCAGAATGATCTTCAACCTCTGAGACCAAGGCTCAGTATCTTGTCTAAAAACATGCAATTTTTAGAAATGTCATCTCTTCCTACTAAATGTATGGAAATATGATACCATTTTCACATTAAAATATCATAATGGGGGGAAAGGTTGTCAGGAACATGTATAAAGGACACAAGGACAAAGCCAAAGGGGGGTAGGATCAAGAGTGGGAGTTGGGGATGGCTGGGGTGGGGGGGAGTGGGAGGTGGAAGTGGAGACAAATGTACTTGAACAACAAACAATAAAAATATGGAAAAAGTTTTGGAAGGAAAAATAGAGAAAATTATATATATTTATATACACACATATATATTTATATAACCGAGTTTTCATCTGCTGCTAAGATTCAAGTCTATATTAACTGAAAATATCTCACTAAATCAAATTTTAAATCATAGAAGACAGGGATCTTCTGTTTCTACTGAAGAAAGAAATTCATGTGCCCAATAATTTGGGTGTGCATACACTCCCGTGCATAGTTTGTTTTTGATAACAGCCACTTCAAAGACCTTGAAGGGCTATGCATGACAAAGGTCAATGACAAAACATTCAGAGCATTATCTGTCTGGTCTTCCCACATTGCCAATGATACCCAAGGAAATTTTGTAAAAAGTCTTCAATATTCACCTGAGTTGCTTTCTCTTGATCCATTTTCCACCTTTAATACACCTTTCAATCTGTAAAACTCAATGCTGCCCTTCTGTGTGGCTATTTTGTCACCCAGTAATTGGAGGAGGAAGGGGAGGAGGTCTTTGCTGAAAATAGTTGCCTTTCTCATACAGTTAAGCAAATGAGTCTGCTACTCTTTCTTAAGTTAAAAAAAGAAAAGAAAAGAAACTGGACTCTAATCTCAGAAATTAAGTATATCAAACTTTAATTTCAATTACAAACAAAGAAAGAAAAAAGAAAGAAAGAAGGAAGGAAAGCAAGAAAGAAAACATCCCCAAAAGTCCTGATGCACTGATGCTGGACTTATAGCAAATGCAGTCACACATGATCAGTATCTGAGATGAGACTTGCTCTACTGTTGGCATCTACAAATGTCCCATATACTTTTAATAGCAAGATTTAAAGCCATTTCTGCAGCAACAGGACCAGGACTTTCTGCCTCAGGAAACAGGCCTCATCAGCACACACTCAGCCCAGTGGGAGGCAATGTCCCTGGGTAGGTCTGAGGGTAGGTGTGGCGCTAGATGAGGGGAACAGAGCAGAGGGGCCAGTGCTGTGATCCTTCTGGGATGAGCTGCCTCTCAGGACCAAGTTCCAATCTAACATGCAGTAACATGGATTAAAATTGGTTAAAACTCTCAGGTCAAATCAAGGGAGCAGGCAGATGGGTAATTCTCCATGGATACTAGTGCACGAAAGAAATTGAATTCTCTTACAATTGCCCACACACACACACACACACACACCTCATCAGATCACCCATAACGATACTTAGAGGAGCATTTGCCTAAAAATGATTGCAACCACACCATGGAGACTGAGGGTTCGGCAATCACCGCCAGGCAGGGTGGCATGTTATTTCACTTCAATCGGCATGATGAATCTTTTACATAACATGAATCACTGTCTAATTGTGAGTCTGATTGTACTACGATTGTCAGCACGCTCACAACTCCCCCAGCCATTGGAGAAGCAAGGAAATTTCAAAGAACTAAGCATTTGTACATCAGGAAAGGAAATCTTGCCCCCAGGAAAGCAAAGTGGCCTTGTGGATAAAGGAGTACAAAGTCCCAGTGGTTTAGCACAGAGTGAAAGTCACTGAGTATGATGGGGAGAAACACCAACAGGAAAGCATCTTATCCACCCACAGGGCACAGAATCTCCCTAAAGACTGCCACCTACCACAAGGTGTGGCACAACGGACACCCAACAGACCTGGTTCAAACCCCGGCTCTGTCATCTCCCATCTTCTAAATCTTATCTTGCCTTGCTATGGAGTTGAGACTGAATGGAATACTGTTAAATATCTAAAACAAAGCATGGGCAGCTGATCCTCAGCAAATATTAATTATGATCATTTTCCTTTGTGGAAATTAAGTCCACTTTTGACCATACTAGCTATTACATACAACTATCAAAAATAGATTTTCAACCCATCTTTTAAATGATCAAAGTCAAGTCTCTATCACCATCCCTCCCACTGCCTTCACCATCCAAGACAGGCACTACTTTAGCATGCCAACTTCTGCCATGGCTGGCCACCTCAAGAGTGAAGGAAGTGACTCCCACCTGGCTCTGATTTGAGATGGGAAAGGCTGGTCTGCAACAAAACTGAGTGTTTTAGTCTGTTACAGGGGCAGTAACTTTTAGGCACTACAGCATTTCCATGGTTTAGACACTCTCTTCACAAAACCACTACAAGCGAAACAAATGTGCTGGGAAGACAAGCAACATCACGAATAACTGGCCAGACCCCTTATCACCTGAGTGTGCCAGCACTGCATGCTCACAATAGCCCTGTGCATCGGCTACTCTTAGTGACAATAATTGTATAGATGAGACACAAAGAAGTTGCTCAACTTAACCTCGGCCACGCTTTCAACACATAATGAAGTCATTACTCAAACTTAACCGGAGTCAAGACTCAGACCACTGGACCTCCTTCCCTTTCTGGAGTAGTTGAAGGAGAAGCTAGATTGTGTTCAAATATCTAGTTAACTGTCCAGGATAACTTGGGTAGGATTTTGTAGATATTAAGATCAAGCATATGTGCCATGCTTACATTTTCATAAAAACATACTAAAAAGCAAAATGACATGTGTGGTATGAATGGGATTAGGGGTGAGGTATGTTAGTTTGTGTCTTTGTCAGCTCAGGCTACTACAACAAAATGCCAGAAACAATGTGGTTTAAACCACAAACATTTATAATCTTACAGTTCTGGAGGCTGACAGCCTAAGATCAAGGTCAAGCAAGTGTGCCCAGGTTCTGGTGATGCCTCTCTTCCTGGTTTGCAGCAGCCACCTTCTCTCTCTGTCCTCACATGGTGAAGAGTCCTCTGGTGTCTCCTCTTACAAGGACACTAATCCCTTAATGTCAGGGCCACACCCTTTTGATGGCATTTAATCTAATTACTCCTTAGAGGCCCCATCTCCAAGTGCAGCCACTTTGGGAGTTAGGCTTTCAACATGAATTTTGGGAGCACACATTCAGTCCTTAGCTGTGTATTACCACATAATCTTGGGTGAGTCATTTGATACCTCTGAGCATTCATCCAAGATGCCATTATGCCTGCCTCCTAAGGTTTTTAAGAGGATCAAATGAAATACACATGAAGCTGTTTTGCAAACCATTAGAAATAGTGTAAACCTCTTCTGAACAAGAATGCAAATCACACTGGACCAGAATACTTGCTAGTCAGATCTTCCTGCGCTTAGCTACAAAGAGAAAGCAAATAGCTACAAAGAGAAATCTTATTTTTCTCTTTGGGTAGCAGCATTCAGGGTAACAGCATGAAACCTCACTGGTCAATTTCCCACATTCCTTCCAGACAATGAGAAATGAGGCCAGACTCTCATTAAAATTCTAACAAGAACAACAAAGTTCGCAAGGTTAAGAGCAGCCTGAATAATTTCAGAAAGAGTTTGAAAGCCTAGAAGGAGATAAGAGGAAGCTTCTGTCTAATGAGGACACACGGCTAAGCCTGATATCTCCTCCCTTAAATATTCAGCTGAGTCTGGTTATACTTAGCACCCTTGTGGTACTGTGTTAGGCACCATCCTAAAGAAAAAGTCACCAGTGTGGACAAAAAAGGGTTTCTATGGAAAGTAACCTCACAGGATGATCTGATTATATATTCCTAACTGGGCAGGTCATGGTGGGTCATCAAACCCCAGGCATATAACTACTTTAGTTAAAAGTTTATCTTTGCCTTCAGTAATCCCTGTCCATTTTTCTTGTGCATCAAGGTTAACACTCCTTTCTCTCACCTTCAAATAATCTTCCTTACATTCCCTCCTTAATTTCAAATGTACAAAATAAACTACAAACTGCTTTTCCCCAAAGCATTTGAGATCTTGCTTCCTGGCAACTGTCCTCAATCTTGGCTCAAATAAATTCTTATAAAAATTCTCTATAGGTTTGGATGTTTCTTATGTTGACATCAGAAATTAATTTTTAACACAAGCGATGTGAACAAACATAACCTTTTATTTTTCGATAGTAGCTGTTCCACAAACATCTCCAAATGGGTCCTAAGGACCCTCCTATCATCGTCATTATTGTGCATTTAAACACATCACACCTGTCTTCTCGTTCTCAGGGTCCAGGATGTCCTCTGCAGAACAGGGCTAGAAGACCACAGGAGAGAAAGGAAAGTGTGACCCTAAAGTAGATTCCGTGAACTTGAGGTCAGAGAAACTTCCAGTAGTAACCCCAACAAAGCGGAAGGAACATCACAGTGTCAGGCAGAAACCTTGTGCAGTGCCGTACTGACCCCTGTCCAGAAAGACTCAGAGAAATGGCATACTTGTTTTCACAAGTACAGGGCACCAGTGTCCTTTGAGAGAATGTTACTCAAATTAACATTTTTTTTAAATTGAATATTACTCACTGGAAAGCTAAACAATATTCTAAGTTAAATCTACTTTCTTTTCTATTTATCATAACTTAATTGTATTACAAGAAAGAAACTAGGCTGCTTATGGAAGTTCTACACTGAACACAAAACATACTCGTACTGCATTCAAGATTTTCACAGCAGACACTAAATTGCCATCATCCTAAATTCTGTGACCAGCCTGTTGTCTTGGGGTTCAGTTTAACTGGGGTTCTCAGCTCAATGTGAGGGGGAAAACCTCACAAAGGGAAATGGAGGGAGACCCCCTGCAGGAATGATTTCTTCTAAGATGGACTCAAACCTGATTATTCCACAGGGTAGTCACAGTCTGAAGGCCTCTCATTATGAGTTTAAGATAAGAAAGACATTCAAGGGATTATGAAATAAATGTCTTCTACATTGGGTTTAGTTTCTACTTCTCAGCCACTCTGTGATGCCTTCTGGCCTTGCTTGACACAGCTTACGACAAATCGGTGAACTAAGGAAGGCCAGGGAAATGGCTGACACTGATGTGACCCCTTTCTGCTCTTCCCCGGGAAGTCTCCGCAACCTTGGAACAAGAGGTCAGCCCTGCGTCCCTCACCACACACACCCTCCTGCTGGCCGAGGGGCTGTCCACACCTTGCACCTGTGTCCTGAAATGTCTCTGAGCCCACAGGCCCGGAAGTGCCTAGAAAGGCTTGAGAGAGAGAGGTGGGGAGAGAGAGAGAGAGAGAGGGTTTGTAGGCGGGGAGAGAGAGAGAGAGAGAGGGTTTGTGAGAGGAAATCACCAGGCTACAACGGTACCACCAGACACCAGCCCATTGTTTCACATGGCAGAAGCTGCTTGAAGAAAAGGAACTGGAAAAGGGAGAACGGAGAAGTCTAACCCATTTAATGTTATTCCAGATGGACAGCTGCCTAATTCCACAAATGCTTCAAAATTCCCAAATGTTTGAAATATTTCAAAACAAGTATCTTAATTGTTCAAGCCAAAATTGTCTTCATGTCAACTGTTTTCATAAAATTAACCAGATCTCTAATCTGCCACAAGAGAGCACCTCCTGGAAGAATATGTTAGACAGGGCTGCAACAAAGACCCTAATAACACACGGGGTTCTAATAATAGATAATGAGGGAGCCACCTTCCACCCGCCCTCACACTGCAGCCTGGGCCCCGTTAGGGTGAGAGGCACTTACTTACCTGAGGCCCAGAAAACATCAGCCATCAAGACAACTAATATTTTTAAAAATCAATAGTTATGCAAAAAAAAGTCCACGATGAACAAAACATCAAAATGTTTGATGGATCAAACAAGATCCAAAGATGGATCTGACTAGCAGTGCTGGGCCGAGCCAAACCGAAACCTGAGGCAAAAGGAAACATGTGCGCCCCTCTGTCCGCGTTGTGGTGAGTTTTCTCAATGGTTTACGTGTTTCCAGAACATTAAGGTAGTTGAAAAATATTGAAAATTTAAAAGTGGGTGTATTAAAATTCACAGTCTTAAGTTTAAATGCTTTAATTACATAAAAAACAAAATTTATTATAATTTTACTTTCCTGACATTAATGGAAGCCAACTCATTTGTAATATTTTCAAAATCTACTTCTTTGCTTCTCTGGTGTTCAGTTGAGAGGACTGTTATATTTGCACCAAGTAACAATCTTAATTTTCTTTTAAATTAACTTTAATTTATTAAAGGTTCTTTTATGGGATACCACCGTGACACATATGGTTAAAACTTCTCAAGGCTTTTCTAAATTTAAACCAAATTTTAGTAAGCAAAATTCATAAATGATTCCTAGCAGATCCAGACATACTGCTGATCTATACTACAAGTTATTGACAACATGGACCACTAGAACTAACTATTTCAGATGAAATTATCCAGGTTA
The DNA here is from genome assembly GCF_004126475.2 of Phyllostomus discolor. NCBI lineage: Eukaryota > Metazoa > Chordata > Mammalia > Chiroptera > Phyllostomidae > Phyllostomus > Phyllostomus discolor. Next base: position 76,867,030 of record NC_040903.2, on the reverse strand, counting down.
AACTTCAGATGAAGTTTATCCTTAAACTTGTCAGAATTTTTTGTTTGTTTGTTTGTTTCTGAGCAGGAACAGTGGCTGCCATTTAGAAATCAGATGTATTCATGCAGAATAACTATTTTTAGTAAATTCAAAATCTGAAGACTGTTTAATTTTGAGTTTCTCCATTTCAAATGTGAAATTAGGACATTTATAATCTCCTAAATTTTGATTTCATATCCACTTTTCCCTTAATAATTGATACTCATCTGATAAAGCATACATTTCCAATTTATTTTCTTTTCCTTTACATTCATCTTCAAATGCAGAAAGAATATTCATAATTTTTGCTAAAGTTTTAAATTCCTCAGACATACTTTCAAATGTACTCTCTGTCATTTGGTTTAATTCACAATGCTTAATGAAAATGAGGCAAGGAAAGAGGTCAATTTTGGAAATATTACTGATGACTTTGTTTTTGTCGAAGCCAAGAAGGTAAAATTATAGTAAAGTCTGATTTGAATATATATAAAATATTTAACTCTAAAATAATGTTGTCACTTTTAATGCACTTTCAATTTTCAATATTTTTCACTTCCTTTAACGTTTTGGGGGAAATGAACAGTAGAAATGTACATAGGAGTACGCATTTTTCCCTCCACCTCAGGCTCTGGAACACTGCCGCCAGTCACTGTAGGTGATGTTCACGTGCCCTCAGTTCCTGGCAGGGATGGCTGGTGTCCCAGGTGACAACACCGAAGCCCTGCCTCTCTGCAGCCCACCCTACATGACTCAGTTGTCATGGTCCGTTCAACCTTCCTTTTGCACCCCCACATAATCTCTCCTGTACCCCTGCTGTGGCCAAATCTCAAAGAGGTGAAGGAGAAAGAGGAGAGGACAGTGGACTTGTGCATCTCTTTCTTTACTTTCTGTCCACCTTGCACTCTGAGAACACCATGGACGTAGGAGCCAGGCCTCCTGGCTGGTCAGTCCCTGCTCTGCCACCTCTCTACTCTGTCCCTGGGGGAGCTGTGCAGTCCTCTGCTCCAACTTCCACATTAATATAAATATCTGCCACCTAGAGAACCCACACACATACACACAGAGGGCACGTGGTGAATCCTATGTCAGAATTTTACCACAGTTCTAGGTAAAATTGTAGGCAGGAAGCTTTCCTCTGGCTTAATCACCTCTCAGCCCCACATAGTTGTCAGAGTTGAGGTTCAGTGTCACCGTCTCAGCAGCTGATGAGTCAGCCTGACCCCAGCAGATGCTGCTTGTACAGTGGGTCTGTACTGGAGCTGGGGAAGCCTGAGTGTGGGAGTCTGCTGATTTTATAGTAGGCTATGAGCAGGCCTGCCTGCTGTCTCCTGTGGGGAAGGAGGCGTCTTTATCTCCTCTCTCAAGGTGACTGACTGCAAAACAGTGCTGACGAATGTCCTGAATGAAAAGAGTGGTCAGGGCCTTGTCATTTTGGCATACCCAGCAACGTATGGGGCAGGGCACAAGAAGCCCCAGAGCACTGCCTGCGGGCAGTAGCCACTCCCTTCCTGTTCCACTCTGCCTGGGCACCAGCAGGGACTCTCACATAATGTGCAATCCTCTCACTGATGAATATAAGCTTCTCCCAGTCTAACTCTCCCTATGGTGTAGACTTAATGCATTACCTTCCCCACACCCCCGGAAGTAATGTGCTTTTTATATCCTAACGAATGAGCCTCTAATAGTGTCATTTCATGCCCAATGAGTGAAAGACAGTATCTCCTGGGACATTCCTCAAATCCAGTTCTTTATTCTAATAAGGAAGGGACAAGGTGCTCGCCAGGCTGGAAAGGTCTTGGCATGGGAAGGACTGCAAAGGGGAGCATTTGTTTAAGTTGCTGTGTTAGTTCCTATGGTTGCCGTAACAAGCTACCACAATTCAGGAGGCCACAAATCTGACATGCAAGTGTCAGCAGGGTTATTTCCTTCTGGAGGCTCTGAGGGAGGACTCACTAAAGATGCCACGAAAAAGCAAAAAGACAGATCCAGACTGAACTACTATAATCATTAGACCATGTGATTTTGGAGGCTGGCAAGTCCAAAATTTTCAGGGTAGGCAAGAGGCTGAAGGCCCAGGGAAGGCCCAGGCCGATGTTGCAGTTGGAGTTCCATCTTGTGGATTGAATCCTCCTCGTTCAGAAACCTAGTTTTTTTGTTCTCTTAAGTCCTTCAGTTGATTAGATGAGGCCTGCCCAAATTAGGAGAGACAATCCCTTTCTTCAAAGTTCACCGATTTAAAAGTCAACCTGATACAAAAACACCCTCACAAACACACCAGGATAATGTTTGACCAAACATCTGGGCCCTTTGACTCAGTCAAACTGACAAATGTAATTAACCACCCTGTGAGGCATTCTTCAAGTCAGTGGCAGGGAGAAAACAGCAGGGGGGTAGGGGAGGCAAAGCTGGAGATCTGAAGAACCCTGCGAATGTGTGGACCTGGTCCCAGTCCTGATCCAAAGGAAAAAACTTCAAGAAAAAGCTGAGACCGGAGGGGAAACCTGACTGTGGGCTGGGTGCCAGATGACAACACAACCCTTCTTTCACCGTGGTTAGATGTGAAGGTGGCTTGTGGGAGAACGTCCATGCTGCTTGAAGCCATTGGGTCAAGAGTGTCACGTTGACATGACCTTTCACGAGAGCAGCATTAAAATAATTTCACATGAAAAAAGCAGAAAAACAGGTGAATAAAGCCAATGCAGCAAACCCTGGATCTTTGTTGAGATCTGGGGATGCTCTGTTTTGGGTACATTTGAAAATTTGCATAATAAGGTAGTTTGAAGAAGTGTGATCTGACGCCATGTGGTAGAGGATACCACACTGCACATAAATATATATTTGCTGAACTCTCATTATTTTATAAATATCTTCGTGGATTCTCTGAGTTCTTTCTTTCTTCTCAAATTCATGACTGAAAATAGCAAAACCAACCTCTTTGTATCTCTTAGCACATAAAAGCAATCGGATTTGGAATTATGTTAATACCGTTTACCCAAGTTCGGAGAGAACATTTGCAAATTCCCGCTGTGAGAGTATCTCTAAATATTAGTAAAACATCAGGTGGCAACAGAACCCATGGGGAGGGCTGGAACGTGTGTTAATGGTAGGCTAATGCACAACTGGCTAGTTTGGTTTAAAGACATTCCACAGATATTTTTATCTTAATTCGTATTTTATTCAGAACTCCTAGAAAAACGGCAATATCATGTAAATCCCAGAACTCTTTATACTTTCACTGAATGCGCCTCTGTTTGGGCAATCTTAAAGGGACAGCAACATTTCCACAATTTCACATGAAGCTGTGAGTGCAGCACATTTTAGTAGAAGAACATGTAACAAATGCATTTTAATGTTTCTAAATGAGATTTTCAGTTACAGACCCACATATTCTTCCACAAACCCCTAATTTATTTTTGCAAGTTTTTAAATGTTTTCTAAAAGAAAAAATATAGATTTTTTCTTTCTTTAAAATAAAAGGCTCTTCTCAGTAATAAATTTTCACTTTAGAACCCACTAGGGTTTTTCTTGAAAAGAAATAAGCAGTATTGTTTCTTTTTTATTTTATTGAAAGGAAGATGTTCTGTGCTGTCTGCAAGTAATAGCTAAATCAGTGAAAGCTTCAGAGTGGAAAAATGTATATTCTTATGTCCCACAGAAAGCCCAGTTTCACAAGTTAGGTGGTTATCTAGTGGTAATTTCTATGGCCAGATGTTTAAACTCTGTCTTCATTTGTAAGAAAAAGGAAAACTCTAGTCCCAGCTTGTCCAAGCGAGGGTGTGAGAAATGTTAGAGTCGTGGAAGTGACACAGAAAGAACTAGGAGATGGGAGTCCTTGTCCCACCTGTCAGGCTACCCTTGGGCCTGTGGCCACCTCTGAGCCTGCAGCACCTGTGTTGCTTTGCCCTCAGAGTAGTAAATACAAATACATACAAATTACATGTAACGTTGCAGCCGTTCTGTTCTCAGAGCTGAGGCTTCCAGTCCCCTGCCAGGTCCACACAGGCGGGCAGCTTCCCCGTCACTGCAGGCCTTGACCTGCAGTTCTGCATGTGGGAGAGACAGAGGACAGAGTTTCCTCTGCTTTGGGGGGCTTTGTTCACAGAAATTAATACCAACCCTCTGAAACGTGGGCACTGACATATAAGTTCAAGTATATTTCTAACTATTTAAAATGGTCAGAAGTCCATTCTTTGCTCAGGTGAAGCACACCCCTAAACCAAAAGATTCGTAATTCCATGGAGTCATTTGAAGAAGTTTTAATACTAAGAGTTAGAAAATGAAGTCGGGGAGAATGAAGTCTCTTTTTTGAATGCATTTTTCTGGTGTCATGGGTTTTCAAAACATAAATTGTTTTTCATCAAACCAATTTTAAAAAGGGGCAAAATATATTTAATGCCCAACTGCAAATATGGTTGAATGATCATATGTAACCATAATTAGTAGCCTCTGGCAATGGACAAAATGCATTGCTTCCCTGACGCCTGCGAAAGGACAGAGCAATGCAAACAGGCCACACCATGATCCCTGTCCTTACAGCCTCAGGGTGGGAACCAGCAGCCGCTTCCTGGACGAAGCATCAGGGTTGTGGAGAGGAGACCTGTCCAGTCCCCCAACGCAGAGGTGCCAGCACCATCAGACTCAACAGCCAGGTGGACAATGGCATGGTCACCACTTTCCCAAACACAAGCCTGTCACCCACGAGCTGAGCTTTTAAAAATACCACAATGCCATACACAGGTCACTCCAACCTGACGGAATATTAAAATTAAACATGAATCACTGGACACATTAAATGGATGGCTTCTCATAATCACCTCACTAGCAATAAAGCATTATAAGCGACCTGGGTGGGTCATACGGCGATTGTTGAATATCATGGCAGTACACATTTAGAAATAAAAGCTGTCAAGACGTGCACTGGTCTGGGGCCATCGGTGACATGACAGAGAACCATGCAGCGCTCCAGCCAACTCCAGGTCTCTCTCCAGGGAGGGCCAGTCCATTGAGGACACCAGGAATCAGACCCTGCCTGAGACAGGACGGGAGGCAGAAGTGCACGTGGACTGCCCCTCCCAGGGGTGCCTCAGCTCCTGTTCCATAAATTTCTAGTAAATAAAAATAAAATGTGAAGTCTTACACTTTTATGTACTCAAAGAGCTTTCCTTTTTATGGTTTGCTTCCATCGGGGGTGTGTGTGTGTGTGTGTGTGTGTGTGTGTGTGTGTGTGTGTGACAGAGAGGCTGAGTGTGTTGGAAGACAAAGATTAATAGCTCTCGGGAAGATCAAGGCCTTGCTATTAGCTTTTCCTTGCAGGCATTCCCCACATCACTCATCTAAAACACCTTATAATAGTCTGATGGAAAGGGAGGGTGGTTTTTATGATGTGAGTTAAATGGAAATTAGGGCGATTTTTGAAACTCTAACATATGGCCCTACTGATTACTTTCCCCAACAAATTTTTCATGCAGTCATAATCTAAATTTGAATAAGAGTCCACGGGGGAAGCGGGAGGGTAGGACACCCTGTGCCCTCAGGCCTCCCAGGAGGACAATAAAAAACAAATTTCCTAAAGTCAAAGGAAAATTTGAGGCAAGTGGAAAATAAATGGTTGTGAAAAACCACCTCCAGAAAAAAAAAAATTTCTTGGGATTGTCTTTCCTAACAACAGTTTTCAACCAGAATTGAGGAAAGACAAGGGATTTTTGAAGAGGCTGCAGAAAGATAGGCTGCGTGATTTCTGAAGCAGCTTTGCCCAGCAGTTGGGACAAATACCAGCGTAACACGGGCTTCTGTGGAGGCCACGCTACCTTCCGGAACATCCCTCCTGATGTGTGGCACATGGCGAAACTTCACTTAATCATCTATGTGGTCTTTCTCAACTTAAAAACATCTTTTTTCAATTATAAAAGAAACAGGTCTGCTGCACAATATTTTGAAAATGCACAGAAGTGTAAAAGAAAACAATCATTTAAAATCCTAAAGATAACAGCTGTTACTAGCTATTACCACTTTGGTATTTTCTAGTCCCTTTAGAAAAAGAAGGCACCTGCATAGTCTGGCAGGGTGGAGCCTGAGCTGCTCTCAGACCTGGTACACTCCTTTTCCCTTAACTTCCTACGCTCCTCGTTTTCCATGTCACTAAGGGCTCCTCCACAAAACCCTGTATAAAAACCTAAAAACATGTAAATGTCCACAGTGCACCTCACCTACATACATAACATGTTATAATGATGACATTTTAAATTTTCCTTCTCCTCCACCAAAATGCTATACCTTTATAAATATCAGAACATAGATTGATTAAAGAACTCGTGTATGGTTTCTTAACATCAAAGACACTTTAGGAGCTGTTGATTAGATGACCAAATATTGGAACTTATGAAAATGGCCCATGGCATTCGAAGCAGACAGGGCCAGACACTAGAAATTCAGTCTTGGCTAGTTGTTTGGGGAGAAGGGATCTGTTCAACCCAGCACAGATACAGTGATTTTAATGCTACCTGTGACACATATGAAGAAATAGACCTTCGTGAAAAGGGCAGGAAAAACCCTCATGTATATTAGAATCCCAAGGTTGCTCTGGAATGAGGATCTGATTCCAACAAGCTCCTCACACAGACAGGGGGATGATGGAGTGGGGTGGGGGGTAGTGGAGACAGTGGCCAGAGTCCGAGGGCACAGGCTGGTCCTCTAGGAGCATGAATGTGACTCTGTAGAAGAAAAGGAGCCGCAAATTAGCCTGACATGCTCAGGGGAGGCCTGTGTGGTGGCCTTACAAACTCAGAGACCTAAAGTAACCACAAAGGATAGTTTGAAGTTAAAACTCATTAACTAAAGGCAGTTCAAGGCCAATAGTCATGTCCTAGACCAATATATTTCCCCAACAAAGGTCAATCTTTACCTTAACTCTGAGCCTGTCCTCTTTTTGCATCTAAGATAAAATACCTTTGGAATGTCAATTCCCTTTTATCCTCACCCTTAGGGTACCACCCGAGCAGAGTCCTTTGGACCCCTTCCTTGTGATCTTGTTCTCCCACATGCCATCTCTCTGTGGCGTAAATGTTCATTGTTAACTCTGGTATACCCACAAATGTAAAAGAACTGCGTGTCTCTCCTTTTTGCTTTTTATCCAATCCCAGAGATTTCCCCACTTTGCTTTCTCCCGCCTCCCTAACCTACCACCAATGGATTTCATGTAACCCCCTTAGGTCTCCTTCTATCGTAATGTATACAATAAGGTGCTAAACTGGCATTACCTCAACTCCTTGAGGTTTTGCTTCCCAGTTTGGCTCAAATAAATTCACAAACTTCTCTACAGGTTTGAATGTTTCTTACATTGACAACTCCATGTCCTCCTCTGTGAGTGGGGTTTACCTGCTGCCTCAAAGGGCTGCTGTGGGTGTGCAGGGCTCAGGACAGCACTCCGCACAGAGCCTCGCTCCAGACACCGCTGCTGCTAGAGCTCTAGTTGCTAATAATAGTACAGCCTAGTTATAGTGACACAGTTATTGATTTACTGCTCCCCTTCCCACAGTTGCTAATAATGCTCCAGTATGTGAAACATGCTGTAGTTAGTATAATAATATAGCTACTAATGGTATGGCTGTTGCTAACAATATTATTATTATGACAGTATAGTTATTAATATATGAGAGTTAATAACATTAATATAATAATATAGCTATTGATAACATACTATTTATAACATACTATTTTATAGTATTAGTATTAGCAATATATTTTGCCAATGGTGTTACAGGAAGTATAGTGACATTTACAGTCTAAAGAACTGATATCTGTGTATTTCCTATATGTGTCCATTTTTGCCTGTCTGTATATGGCGTGTGTACACTTGCATATGTATAAAGTAGACTCCTGCCTATGGTCACACCACCCTGAATGTGCCCAATCTCATCTAAAACAGATTCCTTAGGAAAAACTTAATTTTAAAAGAACACTAGAGTATTTTTTGACTCAAGAGAAGGTGACAATGTGGGAAAAGTCATCAGGGGTGCCTTTTCTTGTTGACTGTAAATTGGCTCAAAGTCACTTTGAGACCACAGATGCAGGTGTGGGGTGAGTAAAGTAACTTCATCCTTTGTGGTCTGGGAACAAATGATGACATGTGACGTTTTGGAGGAAGGTACGAACTAGGAGGGGGAGATGCTGGAAGAGAATGCAAGGAAATTAATTTTGTTGGCAGAAAACACAGAAGCTGAGCCAAGAAATGGGCTTCCCCTGAGAAGGAGCGTGGCCACTCCACACTGGGCCCCTGGACTGAGTCCAGGCCTGGCCCTGATGCTCTCTCATCACCCCCTTCTGTCTGCATCTTGCCCCTCTGCCTCTAAAAGGAAGAATAAATACCCACCTCCAAGTTTTGGGAGATACAAACCATCGTTATGCCTGACCCAGTGCTGGGATCCAATATGTTAACCATTATTTGAAATCAATTGTATACTAGGAGGAAATTACAGGAGTAAATGAAGTTCAAGTAAGAAGTTAAAAATGTAGTTTTATTAGGAAGCTAAATGTAGGAACCAGGTAAGTCACACCTGAGACATCAGAGTGATGGAAATTTGTATCTCACACTCTGGACCAAGCCTGGTTTGTGGGACAGAAGCAATCTGAGCCTGTTATCTGCAAGTGAGTTTTTAAGACTCCTGTAAAAGCAAAATAAAACACCACTTTCCCGGGTGCTTTATAATAAATCTAAATGCTTTGCTAATTGCCTGTCACCGCTACAAATAGTATTTGCTTTTCAGGGAGGTTTTTTTTGTTTAAGGCCCTGGAAATAAATCAGAACTTTTAATTCATCTGAAGACAGACTAAAAAGAAGGGGTGGGGGGTAAAGGGAGGGACTCTAGGATAACAGGCTAATCTTAGGCATTATCTGAAAGGTGTTATTGTAAAAAGAGGACATGACAAAAGTCAGCTAATCGTTTCTGTACTGTTTGGCTTCTAATCTAAAGGCTGGGAGAGGCCACAATGATAACAATGGCAATTTGGAAGAGTTACCAAAGAAAGGGGCACAGCAGTTCCCAGAGAGATTTGGAGGTGAGGCCCCACCTTCACTGTAGGGCGACAAGGTCCTCTTGCCCAATTATAAACAGGCAGCTTCTTCAGTGACTCCAGAGGCCACTGGTGCCTTGGCGACACTTTTTTCCTAGAAAGTAGAATTTAATATAATATCAAGTTACATAATCAGAGTACTGTGCTCTGTGAAATCGCTTCTTAAATTCCACCAACTGATAGAAATCATATGCCATACGTAACAGGGAAAGTTCCATCCTAAAGTTAGCAGGGCTTTATATATTTTGGAGATTACACATTGTCAGATGCATCATTGGCAAATATGTTCTCCCATACATTTGGTTCCCTTTTCATTTTGCCAATAGTTTCTTTTGCTGTGCAGAAGCTTTTTAATTTGATGTAGTCCCATTTGTTTTTTCCTTTGTTTCTCTTGCTCTAGGAGATATATCAGCAAACATATTGCTATGTGGGATATCAGAAATTTTACTGCCTATGTTTTCCTCTAAGATTTTTATGGTATCATTACTTATATCAAGTCTTTTATCCATTTTGAGTTTATTCCAGTATATGGTGTAAGTTGATGGCCTAGTTTCATTTTTTGCATGTACAGTCTAGTTCGCCCAACACCGTTTATTGAAGAGACTGTCTTTACTCCATTGTATGCTCGAGCCCCCTTTGTCAAATGTTCATTGATCATAGAGAGATGGGTTTATTTCTGGGCTCTCTATTCTGTTCCACTGATCTCTGTGTCTGTTCTTATGCCAGAACCAGGCTGTCTTGATTACAGAGTTCTTGTAGTGTAGTTTCATATCAGGCATTGTGATTTCTCCAACTTGGTTCTTCCTTCTCAAGATTGCTGAGACTATTTGGGGTCTTTTTCAATTCTATATAAATTTTTGGAATATTGTTCTAGATCTGTGAAATATACCAATTGATATTTTAATAGGTATTGCATTGAATCTATAGATTGCTTTGGGTAATATTGACACTTTAATCATGTTAATTTTTCTAGTCCATGAACAGGGTATATGCTTCCACTTAATTGTATCTTCCTCAGTTTCTTTCTTCACTGTTCTAGTTTTCTAAGTACAGGTCTTTTACCTCCTTGGTTAAAGTTATTCCTAGGTGCCTTATTTTTTGTGTGTGTGCAATAGTAAATAGGTTTGTTTCCTTAATTTCTCTTTCTAATAGTTCATTATTGGTATATAAAAATTCCATTGATTTCTGAGCATTGATTTTGTATCCCACTGCTTTACTAAATTCATTTATTGGGTCTAGTGTGTTTTTTTTGTGTAGTTTATAAGGTTGTCTATGTATAATATATTTTGCCTGTGAATAATGACTCCTTTACCTACTCCTTTCCAATTTGGATGCCTTCTATTTCTTCTTCTTGACAATCCCCTAAAAATGAGCAAAGGGCCTGAACACACATTTCTCCAAGGAAGACATATGGATGGCTGATAGACATATGAAAAATTGATCAACATCGACAGCCATCAGAGAGATGCAAATTAAAACCACAATGAGATATCACTTCATACCTGCCAAAATGGTTATCATTAATAAATCAACAAACAATAAGTGCTAGCGAGGATATGGAGAAAAGGGAACTCTAGTGTACTATTGGTGGGAATATAAACTTGTGCAGCCACTGTGGAAAACAGTATAAAGTTTCCTCAAAAAATTAAAAGCAGAACTATTTTTTGACCCAGCAATCCCATTTCTGGGGATACAAGTTCTGTCTGGAAAAAGTTGGGCCATTGTTAACATAATGAGAACAGTTTACATGACATTAACATAATTTTACAACAAAGGAGAGTGGATTAGAATGCACATACACGAACAATGATGACTTCACTGTACTAGTAAGTGGAGGTGGTAGACGCCACTGAGTGAGCATGTGTACTGTGTGACCCTCGCATTCAAAATGACTTAGCAAGTAGGGCAATGAATCTGCATCAGATTTTTCATTAAGCTTAAACATTCCTCCACAGAAACTATTCAGGTGATTCAGAAGGTTTTTGGAGATGTTGGAATGAGTGCAGCACAAATAAAAGCATGGCAAAAATGCTTCATAGATGGTCCAGAATCTGTTGAAAGTGATCCATGTTCTGGAAAGCCTGAAATAAGCAGAAAACCTGAGAAAGTTGAACATGTATGGTCTGCAATCAAAAAATATCAGCAAATGATGATGTGAGAGTAAGAGGCTGATCTGGGGGATCCCAAATTCTACTGTGTGTGAGATTTTGATGCAAGGTCTTGGCATGAAATGTGTCATGGCAAAATTTATTCCAGGGCTTCTGCCATAGAACATCATGCCATAGTTCCTAATGACTTGATTCAAACCTGTATCAATTAACCAGAGTTCCTCAAGAAGGTCATAACCAGAAGTTAATTATGAGTTGACAGCTATGATCCAGAAACGAAGGCCCAGTCATCCCAATAATGCAAGTCACCTGTTCTCCAGGCCTGAAGAAGATGCAGCAAAGTCACAGCAATATCAAGACCATGTTAACTGTGCTTTTTTTTTTTAAATTGGGAAGGTGTTGTCAATCACAAGTAGGCCCCTCCAGGCCAAACAATTAATAAGGAGTACTACTTCAATGTTCTTTGCTGGTTAAGAGATGCAATATGACAAAAATAGCTGCAGCTATGGGGCACAGGTGATTGACAATGTGCCTGCTCATACATCATATCTAGTACAGAGCTTTTTGGCAAAACATCAATCACCCATGTGACTCAGCACCACTTCTGCCCAGATTTGGTGCCTTGTGGCTTCTGGCTTTTCCCAAAACTAAAATTACCTTTGAAAGGGAAGAGATTTCAGACCATTGATGAAATTTAGGAAAATACAACAGGGCAGCTAATGGTGATTCAGAGAAGTGTGTGAGGTCCCAAGGTGCCTACTTTCAAGGGGACTCAAGTGTCATTGTTCTATGAACAATGTTTCTTGTATCTTGTGTCTTCTTCGTTAAATGTCTCTAGTTTTCATATTACATGGCTGGATACCTTCTGTACAGACTCATATAGGCACCCTTATGGTCATAGCAGCACTATTCACAATAACCAAGATTTGGAAACAGATTAAGTGCCCATCAGTAGATGAGTAGATAAAGAGCTGTGGTATATTTACTCAATGGAATACTACACAGCAGTAAAAAGGCAGGAATCCTTATCTTTTGCAACAGCATGGATGGCACTAGAGACTACCATGTTAAGTGAAATAAATTAATCAGTGAAATAAAATACCATATGATCTCATGATGCGGACCCCGGCTCATGGGGTCTGTGACATTGTGAATGGGGGAGAGACATTCACACAGACTACCGAGTCCTGTGGAGGAAAAGGGTGAGTGGCTTCGCTCTCAAGAGGAGCCAAAAGCTGCAGCCTCTGCCATGACAGGCCTTTATTTCTATTTCTGGTCACATTACATGACGGTCCTCATTTACTATACACAGGTTCGCTTTAGGTGGTTGCCTTTTACAGAAAACAAAGGAGCCAATGCTGCTAATCACATCACAGAAGAGGGATATTTGCAAATGAAAAGGGAAAAGTAGTTGAACAGGTTACAGTCATCCTTGGAAGGTTTAGCATGGATTTTAGGAAGTTACAGTAAACAATTGCCGTCTCAATTCAGGGCGAGGGAGTTTTTTAGCAAAAGCAATACTCAAAGCAGCCTAGGCACATTGCAGGCCTGATTCCCCACAGGAGAACATATCTGTGGGCATGGGTCCTGGGCCCACGCCATGCAGAATGGTCTCCTACAATTTCACTTGTAAGTGAAATCTAATGAACAAAATTAACTAATGAGTAAAATAGAATTAGAGGCACAGGAACATAGCACAGGCTGACAGCTCTAACAGGGGAGGGAAGAAGTGGGGACTGGTTGAAAGAAGGAGAAGGGACTAGTTAGAGAACATTCAGGCATTACCCATGGGCATGGACAACAGTGTGGGGGCTGACTGTGGGACTGGGTGGTGGGCAGAGGGGAAAATTGGGACAACTATAAAAGTATAAAAAAAAATTTAATAAAATAAAAATTGAAAAATAGGCTTCCTTTTTATTGTTTAGGACCCACCAAATCCTTTTAAATTTATATTCTATTTGTACTCAAAATACACTAAGATGTTAATTTAAAATTTGTAATTCTAAATTATGTCAGTTAAATTAAAGAATAAACATAGCAATTTTTCCAAAAAATAAATAAAAATTAAAAGTAAAGTTAGCAAGGCACTGCTAACGTCTCTAAAAATTGGCTGTTTTCTAATAAAATATTTAGAAGTTTTAACGCAGAGTCCCTGGAACTGAATCACCTTAGAGTTTCAACAAGAAAAATGTCAAACTGAAATATAAAATTCAGGATAGAAGTCTAAAACAAACTGTTGACGGATGAGTGGCAGAGCACAGGATCTTCAGGACAGTGAATCACTCTGCGTGATACTCTAACAGTGGGCTCATTTCATTAGACATTTGCCCAGACCGACGGAATGCACCACACCAAGAACATCCCTGATGCAGTCATGGGCTCTGGGTGATGATGGCGTGTCGATGAGGGTTTATCAATTCTCACAACTGTGTCATCTAGTGGGGATGTTGGCACAGGGGACACACAGTGCATATGAGGGGGACCGGGGGTGCATGGGAAATATTTATAACTTCCTCTCAATTTTGTTGTGACTCTAACGTTGCTCTAAAATATAGTCTATTAAAAATCTATAGCAGACTGTTGATGACTGTTAATAAATTTCATTCACAATCAAATGAGGACATTCTTTTTTCCAGTGTTAGTGTGGCTTGCGGCAAGCTGGCAGGCTGCGTTCGCTCCCGTCAGCAGGGACGAGCATGGGCACAGTCCTGTGCTCAGGATGTTTAAGGTGAGAGACTGAGACAAAGCCTCCTGAGTGTCTTCTCCAAGCGGCACACCTCACTGGTGCCAGAGCAGGGACCAGACCTCCAGTCTTTTCAAACCTCGGGAAGCAAGTCCCAGTTGTCACTTGGACCCTCATCACGACCCTCCGCTGACCTTTTCCTCCCTCCTCCGTAGAGTCCCCACGGTCAGACCCTTGACCACCAGAGCCCCTGTGGCATAGACGCACCTCCAGAGTAATCAAGCAGCCACCAGCAACCTGGACAGGAACAAGTGCACACATCAGATTTCTTCACTGGTCCCAGAACTCTTGGGTTGTGTTTTAAAATTTGCAAAACCACACATTTGTGGAAACCAGGGAGAGAAATATTCTGTGTATATTTATCTAGCAGGTACTTCTGCCAATTCTCTCTCATCAGTCCATGAGTAACAATATTGAAGTTTTCCTAACAAAGCAGTCTGGCAGGCTGACCAGGGTTTGGGCCCTTCTGTGTTTGTCAAACATCAAAAATGATAAAAGTGAGGTAACATTGTATCCTGCTGTGTCATTTACAGCGCAGTTCCTTCTACTATTGTTGCAGAAATCAGCACAGCTGTCCTATCTCAAAAGTATTATTGTACTCCCATTTTATACATGGGGGAACTGAGGCCCAGAAAAGCTGAGCAACATGGTGTGGTCAGGGCAGGTGGAGAGCAGGAGGCTTGTGGTTCAAATTCCAAGGTCTTTTCACTGCATTCTCAGCTCCCAAAGTCACTCGATTTTATTCTAGTAACTCCAATTATTTGGAAACAAGAATTACCTTTTTTTTAAGATCCAAAATATTGTGCCATAAATGAAGAACTAGGAGCTGGCCTTATCTCTCAGGTATTCAGTCATCTTCACAGCCAGTGTGAGCCAGGTCGTCCACATCATACCAGCACCTAGCAGACGCCCCAGGGCACTCTGACGTGTTGGAGCCAGTGCGATGTGGACCCAGCCTGAGAACATATCTGCAGATTTTGCAAACACCCACAGCCAAAAACCCCAAAAGTATTATTTTATTATTCATTATGGAAATATCAGAGTCATGTGAAAAGCAATGGGAACACAGGAGACAGAGGATTTGTTTAAATAGAATTGAGGCTGTGCCACGTGCATGGAAATAAAAGCCTTCCAAGCAAAATGATTTATAAATAAAAGACAAGTCACTAGCATGTATTATAAATGATGTCTTTCCTGCCCTGGGTGTCAGGAAATGTTTTCTAGAATCGGATAAAACACAGCGCAGCTGGGATGTGATGAAGGAGGGAATTGCAAGATTCACATCAGAGAGACAGGTGGGGGCACGCGTGGCCACTGGGAAGCAGGCAGGCTCCTGGCCTCCTTGTGACCTGTGATCCTTCACAAACTGAAAACAACGTGGCAATAAACCTAATTAAAATGTAATACATTACATGTAGCAGGAAAACATAAGTATAATACCATCTATCACCATTGATTCCACCCCACTGACAGTGAGGGAAAAAACTTTCTGATCTGAAAAGGAATATTTATAAACTGTGCACATTTTAAAATGTCATTTAAGGGGAGAAAAATACGTGCTAGGCTCTTCTTCCACCCAAAATGCAATACATTTATTTAAGGAGTGCATGCTGAGTTTTTCAGGGAGGTGGATCCTAATGAGCAAGGGCTGGAACAGCAAGTGTCTGTCCTCAGAGAACCCAGGGCCGCTTGGGAGAGCCAGGCAGTGAAACCGACAATGGGGGCTCCCGCACTCTCCTTTGTCTACGCCTGATGGGTTTACTGGTAATTCACACGGAGACTCAGCCTTTCCAAGAAAGCAAAGAAGAAAGGGAAAAGGCTTCACTCGTCACATTTTGACAAAAACACATTATTCAAAGGTCACAAAACTGACAGCAATAGCCAATGAGAAAGGGGTTCAACGAATTACTGGTGGATCTATTTTAAATACCTCTTAAGTGAATATATTCTTAATACCTTTTCCTCCATGAGTTTATTTTACGTTTAAAAACAATACAACAAGCTGTGCTTTGAATATTCCCCTGGTGCAAAATTATTGAGGTGAGTGCTGTCCACTGGAAATACAAAGCAAGCCACATAAGGAATTTAAAGTTTTCTAAAACACATTAATGCGTTAAAAGAAATAGATGAAAGTAATTTTAATATTTATTTAACCTAATCTAAAATAGTATTTCAATGTGTAAATGGCACAAAAAATAGTAATGCGATAATTACATTATTTTTGTCATGCCAAACCTTCATATCCAGTCGGTGTTTCCCACTGTCAGCTCCCCTCGGTTTGAACACGCCCCATTCCAAACCCTCTGTGCCGCTCAGGGCCTGGGGCTGTGCTATCCGACGAGACAGAATTGGAATATCTAGTCTTACCAGTTTCCAAAATAGGATATTCTTAAACTGAATTTTATCGTAAAATATATTCTATCCTACAACAGTATTTTCTTGGCAATTAAGGTGAAAATATAGCAGTTTGAGGAGTGGGAGCATTATTTTAAGCCAAATACAAACACATTTTAAAAGGCATTTCTTATTTCTATGTCCTGATTAGACGATGCCCTACACTTGAAATAAGATCTGGGCTCTCATCATCTGGTTTATGTGACGCAGGAAGGGAAGTTGAAGGACTAGCAGGGCGGTAACTCCAACACGCTTTCAGTGAGAAGTGCAGATTGAAGAGTAACGGAACGAGTAACAGCAATCACTGAGCGCTCCCTAGATGCCAGAAACCAGGGTCCTATCAACTTCCTAACACTCTGAAATCAGTACTGTTAATTAACACTCAAAGTTTTCGGAAAAACAATTCAGATGCAGAGAAATAAGTATCTTAAAGTCGCAGAGCCAGGATCGGCGTCCACAACTGCCCTCCCCCTCCTGAGGGCCTCAGCTCTGATGGAAGACGGTCAGCGTGCAGCCCCGTGCGGGGGCAAGGCCAGAGCCCGGCCCGTGACCACGCGGAAGCCAGCGCTCCACGGAGGTTTCAGAGGGTGCATTTCAGATCAATGAGCGTCCAGGTCCCGCTGGGCTTTGAGCCCTTTTAGAGGGAAGCATTTTACTGAAAGAATGAGAATACAAGAAAATGGAAAAGTAACATACCCCCCAAAGTAACTTTCATCTAACTAAATGTGTTGAATGGTGTTCAGAAAGTAAAAACAGACACTGCTGTTTAAACTATAATTTGTGCCCACCATGGTGAGGTCACCTCACAATCTCTTTGTTCTCTGAACATTCAGAAAGAGTGCCATTTTAAGAACAAAGGAAGACAACATATGGAAAAGCGGTATGGAGAGAGGGAGGGGAAAAATAGGGAGAGAAGGGGGAAAAAAACAAAAAAAGGACATTAACACAGAGGGTTTTGTTTTTGCTTTTCTTTCTCGGTTCTGGAGGACCTTAGTCCAGTCTAGTGCTTCCCTCTAGTGTCTGAAATACAGAATGCAGATGTCATGCTCTGAAAAATAATGAACAAAGCATAGTAAATTCAGCCCAGCACCCATACCACTTTAGGATCGTTTTAATTACAATCCAGAAGAAAACAGATAGGAGTAAAATAATTACTCATATGGCTTGCGCCATTACAAATTGTGGGTTATTCTCCCCTTTTTAAAGTGATTTAAATCCCAGGGCTTGAGAAAAACTATACAAGGAAACTGAATCTTCACAAAGCTAATCAACTCTGCCTGCGTGTTGTACAATCATCTATTTCCATAATGTATCCCAGAAGTTTGGAGCCAGATTCCTGGCTCTGTTGTTTATGTGGTCAGTTGGTTGTCTTCGCTAGGTTTGGGGGTTTTGTTTTTTTTACAATTTCAGCTGTAATTCTCATTCCTCATCTTAAACCATCATTGATAAACCTGAATTATTACTGTCTATGAAATAATCAAAAGTAAAGTTTTTTCACCTGAAATGTTGAATGTGACACTGTGACACAGGAAACATTAAGTCACTTTAGAAATGTCTGTGGACATTCTGAAGTGTGGAAGTGTTGGACGTTAAGAAATGTGGACATTTCTTAATGTCGACATTGTCCTTAGGTTTTCGAGCCATCCACATTATTGAACAATGACCAACTTGGTGATAAATATCACATGTGCCAAGAAAGAGAAGATAACATGTTAGAATTGCCAAGTCTTAGTGCTGGGAGCAGAGTGGGGTCAGAAGGAGACCTGGGTAGCATCAACGGGGTGACAGGAAGCCTTGGAGGGGATGGGGCCAGCTCAGTGCTAACTAGCATCCCCTCCTTTTGGGGGGGCTTCTTTCTTCACTGAAGACCCTCTGAGCTGTGACTGGGCCCCGAGTGTTACAGGGCTGTTTAAACAGGCAGCAGCAGGGTCGGATGACAGCGCTATACAAAATATTCACACTTCCCAGATATTATAGGTTATTTTTCTCCTGATATGGAAGATGTTGGAAATTGTATCATTCTTACATGTCCTCTGGGTTTGTAAAAAGTCCAAGAAAACTGGCAACATCTCAGGCATAATCTGTCTTCAGAGAAAAACTAAAACAGGATTGCATGCCCGAGTGCTCACCATGTGCTGGCTACTGTTTCAGCCTCATCGAATATTTCTCTTCATTTAAGCGTCACCTCAAAGGATGTGGTCGGTGCTAGCAGGCCCGTGACACCAGTCTGATTTGCCCAGATTTACACAGCCTGTGGGTGACACAGAAGGTGTTCTTAGGAGAAATAAAAATTACTTGTACAGAAGCAGTCCCTTGGGGGGAAACTCGATTTGCTTTTGGTATTGTCTTATTAGTCTTATTGAAAGGGGTGTTTCCCCTCCACCAGCACGTGGACCCTATTATATTAATGGGGCTGCCTTTGGGAACCACATGACCCCCAGTTTAAATCTGACTTGTGGCTTTGCATTCCTAAATCCTGCAGTAAAATTAAACAAGCCATGGACAGGCTTCTCTTTTCGGATGTAGGCTGGGAACAGAACGGAGAAAAATAACACTAAAGTGCTCAGACATTTAAAAGATCATAACAAGGAGCTCGCAGGCCTAAAAGGAATGACTGGATAGCTGCATCCCGCCGGACAAAGATGCACTCTCACCCCTGAGCCTGGGCATATCCCTGTCTCTTTCGTCCCAGGGGACGGACCCATTGACCGCCTGGCAAAACTGTTGTGCAGCAGGAGTCAGATCAATTGAATTTAAAAGTTACTTATGATTTTAAAGCTCAAGATTAAACAAACAAAGATGCAAACAGTATTTTACTTTGGCCAAATGTAGGCAGGTGTGAGTCCTTCCTCATTCCTTCCACAGGGCACCAACGTCTGCTTTGAGCTCGGCACCTTGTTCCTTCCCTAAATCAAGCCACGGGGCAAGGAATCCCCACTGACATCGCAAGAGATGTCTGAATGCAGAATCCACTGGACATTTTGAATTTCTCAAGCGTCTGTAGCAGATTCACAACATCCCATTGAACAATGTTTCTTAGCTACTCATTTTTAAAACAAGTCTCTTCCCAAGCACTCACTGCAGCTTCCTAGAAATGACGCAGTCATCCGTTCTTTCCATCCTCCATTGCATGTGGTCATCTGATAGCTAGTGAGATTACGAAATTGCCCGCTGTTCAGTTAAGTTATGAAATGATGAACTACCTAGTGTTTAGTTAAGCCATGACATTGTATGGACACAGAAGGCTACCTGGGAGCCATGGACGGCCTCTGTTCCCGCCTGCCTGTCCTCTCTGCACTCAGAGGCTCCATTAGGGAACCACGGGGAACTGATTATTACCCCACTTATTACCGTTGTTTTACTCTGCAATTTCCCATGACCTTCCACAGAGTAAAGGCTCAGGAAATACTCATTTGAATGAATAAGTAATGTTAACAACCTCAAGCACTCTTACTGTTTAATGTCCTGAACTCCAGCGAGAGACTCTTTGAGAGGACAGACGGCTGTTGGAGGCAGGATTGTTTTTTATTGACATGTCTCATGTCCACTCAGTTTGTCAGACTATAAAGAGGATTTGCAAATTAGAGTAGCACCTCCCCTAAAAAAATGTTGGTGAGCCCTGGCTGGTGTGGCTCAGGGGATTGAGCGTGGACTTGGGAACCAAAGGGTCATCGGTTAGATTCTCAGTCAGGGCAGGTGCCTGTGTTGTGGGCCCAGTCCCCAGTGAGGGGTGCGTGAGAGGCAACCACACATTGATGTTTCTCTCCCTCCCTCTCTCCTTCCCTTCCCCTTTCTCTAAAAATAAATAAATAAAATCTTTTAAAAAATGTTAGTGACAGTTTTTCTGAATTTGGCATAAACTATAAAACAACTGGCTTTTGCCTGTTCTTCATACCAATTATGCATAGGCACACAATAATGTGAGTTCTTGGTTGCCATGGCATCACTGCTGAGGGGCTATCTTTTATCACAATGCATTTAGCTTAAGATCTATTCCCTGTGCCGACACGTTTTTATAATCGAGACTGTTTTCAAATATTTGAGAATATGGTTGAAAAAATAAAAGATTCAGAGAGACATTTAATGAACTTTAAGTATTGTCCAATCACTATATAAATAATAATCCCCACTATTTTTAAGTCAATTTGGGGATACAGATGAGCAGTTTTAATCCTAGGACTTTACTATTTATTGCTGTGTGACTTCACCACTTCTCTGAATGGCAGGAGGCAGGCCCCAAGCCGAGGCCTCTGTTATGGATGCTGCTTAGGTTGGAAATAAAGGGGTTTGTGTTAATTGATTGACTTCTTGTCAGAATGAGTATGTGGAATGCAGAACTATAGATGTGTAGACCTCTTCTAGTCCCTGCTTTGAAGCCCTCGGAGGCTGAGGAGATTGTCTCCTGGTGATCCATCCTCATGCTCTGGCTTGGGAGCCTTGAACTATACAAACAGCTCTTCTGGGGTTTTAGCTTGCAAACAGAAGATTGTGGGACTTCCCAGACTCCACACTAGCATGGGACAGTTCTGAAAAATAAATCTATCTATCTATCTAATTGGTTGTGGGTTTCGGGAAACCCCTGACTGAGGTACTATCCAGCCTCCTTTATCTGTGCCCTGCACAACTCTACCCACTTTGTTCTCCGAGTACCACACTTACTGAACCCCTAGTGTTGGGAACTTGAACTACTCTCTAAATGTCCACCTTCTCTATTTCTTTCTCTAACTGGTTTCACATATTTGATCTGCACCATGCTCACCTCCCTGTAAAAATGACTCATGTCACAATAATAAAAAGAAAAAACAGTAGTAACACTTAAAAATAAAACTACTGTGATAATAAAAACTGTTACCATGCATTTCTGTTTAATTGTACCCAAAGTCAGAAAACAGAAAGCACAAATCTTGGCCAAGATGAAGCTTTGTTTTCAAAATGAACGATTGTGTTTAAATACTTTTAATATTCTTTAAAAGGAAGTTGAAATAGGAAAAAGAGTAATGTAAGAGGAGAAAGGTCATTTGGCCTCACAAGATAATAAACAATACCCCACATACCGTCACATTTGTCTTCACCCTTCAGTCTGGAGGCTGGTTTTCCTATCCGGCTGGCTTTTGGGGACAGTAAACCATTCAGAAAACCTCATATTCCTACAACTTCATGGTCATGATGTTGCTTTTCTTACCATTCTCTCCACAGCTTCTCCCTCTGGTGTGATTTTACTTTCTCTTTAGTCCTGCAGGACATTTTATCCTCTCCTGCACTTCAAGGGTAAGTCCGTTTATGTTGGAAGACAAATGGCCAGTTAAATAGGAGTTCTGTTTCTCTATTTGCAGAAAGATCCTGAGCACAGCTACCCCTTAGGTTTCTCCAATGACTAGCTGGGATGCAGGAAAAGGAGGCACCTGACTGTCCGCAAAGCTCCATCATTCTGTGTTCACTGGTTCCCGCACTGAGTGCTTCCCCCAGCCCTTCTGTTTCCAGATTCTCATCTGAAGATTATCATGTGAAGGGCAAACGGACAGTGTGCTTCTTTCTCAGTGATGAAGCTGTTGTTATGAACAAGCAGAAGAGAGGGACTGAAAGGGCAACTTTTTCTTGTAATTAGTACAAAATGTTCTTATTTTTAAATTTTTCATTTATAGTTGACATACAACATTATATTTATTTCAGGTGTACAACATAGTGATTAGACATTAGTGCATCACACAAAGTGAGGGAAGCATGACTTTCTCTGCTTCCCTCCCTCCTCCCCACCCTGCTCCTTCTTTCCTTCTTTCCTTCCTCCTTCCCTCCCTCCTTTCCACCTCTTGGCATGTTTTGTTTGTTTGAGCTCTGGGTTCTGTGAGTCCCTGTGGCTTCAGGACAAGCCTTGCTTTACTCGGGGACACTGATGTGTGCTAAGGGCCATCCTACACCCTTGCTCACAGATTTCCTCAGACCCAGGGCCAGCAGAATCCACCAGGACATTTCCTGTCCGACTGTCCCAGGGTGTCCTCTTTGTCATGTGACCTATAAAACTTCCCATTCACGTGCCTCTCATCCTTCAATGTCCCGGCCACACTTCTTGCTGTGGCAGGTTTAGCCTGTGCAGCTCCTCGAGAAGCAGAGCTGGGCTCCCTTTCTCCTGGCAGCAGGATAGTCAGCAGGAGGCGATGTCCCTGAAATGCCCCTTTCCTGTCCCCTGTAAGAAGCCATGCTACAGATCCAGCACTTCAACGAGCTCCTTCCTCTCAGCATTTGATGGCTATCCTCTACTCCATGAACATTTCATTCAACTGTGTGAATGAAACTCCGATCCCTGGAGAGAATCTAGTCATCACCCTCCGGGGCAAGAGATGAGGTGAGCTTAGCCTGCCTCCCTGTGCAAGTGCTTTGCTTATTTCTCCATTTCCCTGTTAGACCAGCAGCACCGTGACAGAAGCCTTGGGTCACCCTGTTTATTACTCCACCACGATGCACAATGACGCACACCATAAATGCCAAATCCCTTCATTCATCCACCCTAAACTTTATACTGAGCAGCTACAGTATCCCAAATTCTTGTGCCCATGGTCCAAAGCCACAGTAATTGACTCTGGCTACTTAAGGAGTTGGGGAGGTAAGGGGGAGCTACCACATGTGGTGAGACTCTCACACAATGCCTGAAATGGAGTCACAGCCAAATGGACTGCTTGTCCCAGAACAGGGGCTTATTCTGGAAGGTCACAGTATAGAGTCAAGTGCTGGTCTGCTACAGGAACATAGGTCTAGTGGAGTTCAAGGACTGCTGGTCGCTGGCTCTCAGCATGTGAGTACAAATGCATCTACATCTGGATGACTGACCCGGACATTGCCGCTGGTGGCTTCCAAAGCGTGTTCACAGAGGCAGCTGCCACTGGTCCATGCACTGACTTTAAAACTGGTCCCGTAGCTTTGTGCTACCACAGCTACAGAAACGCCCATCTGCTTCTAAGTTTATGGGAACTTTTAAACGTTTTCAGTGTATTATTAAAGAACAAGTTGAAAGCTGCCAAAAGGAAGAGAGGAAGCCAGGCAGCATTGAGGACATTTGAACAAGTCAGATCTGGATGGGGTCTCAGCAATCTTCGAGTCCTGGGCTCACACTCAGGCCCGTCATCCTGTGTGCAGCGTCCTGAGCAAGAGCACACACCCTGGCCCACACGCTGCAAGTCAGAGACGCTTAAAAAAGAAATCTAGCTTACATACTGTCCAATAAAGAACAAAGTGCTCCAGTCAAATACTTCCTAACAAAATTTTTAAATATATTAGAAAGCTGTGGTTTTATATAAGTGAAAGCTTGCAAACTAGTAAAGGTGCCCTGTGTATGTGTCAAAGAACAAGGAATGTTTGGGTGTGTAACAAAATCCACACATAATTAATAAATTTTGATATATTTTTCTATAAAAAGTAGTTTCTTTCATTTATTTCAGCAAAATTACTAATTATGTTCATACAACCAAGCTTTTTATATTTGTTCTGTTACAATGATCTAAAAGAGTAAAAATAAAATGTAATTACATTCAAAGTATACAAGCTTGGTTATGTTTTCATCAAAATGTAACTTCGTGTAAATATACAAAAATTTTAAAATTATATTTCATATGTGGTTTTTAAAATGTTACTTTTAAAACTATAAAATAAAAAGAAAATACCAATTATAATCAATGAACATAAAATTTTTAAAACAAGATCAGGCAATGATGATTTTTTGTTTTGCATTTTTAAAAAAATCCTAGTGAATAATTTATAAAAGGTAAAAAAGTAAATAATTTTAATTTTATAAAATTATTCTCTGTCCTAGAACTCAGTGTCCATCTGGTTGCCAAAGGGGAGAATCATTCTGTCTCACGCACCTACATGTCTGCAAGCTTCACAGTAATGCACGTTGTTTGAAACTGCAAGATATTCTTTGGCCACAACGTGTGAATGGAACTTGAAGAGAAACAGGAAAATGAACACTTGGCACTAATGGAAAATGATATTTTATTACACAGATGTATTGTATGCATGTTACATGTGAAGGAGGATGTGACAAGCTAATTACCTGGGCTTTTCTCTGACCAAAGAAGTTCGGCTGTTCGAGACACTCTGAACATGCTCTGAAACTGTGTTCATTTCCAGTACAGGTATAGTAGACACAACCCAAAACCCTCCTGGCATTTGGACACATTTGCCTTTGTTTCCAGGGTATAGGTACAGGTAAGGAGGATTCCTCTAATTCACAGTCATTCTGCTCTATAACGTTGTCACAAACACCAAATTAGTGAATATTCCATAGTTGCTCTCAGGAAAATACAGGTTTAAGTTTCTGTGAGCCTCTGGTCACATTAGGCAGCCAACCAATCGAAACCTTGTTGTATGTGTGTTTCTTTTTAAAGACATTTTATTTGATACCTATTGTTGTTCATTAACAGTGAACTCATTGCCTACAGCAACTAACTTGTGCTTCTCTGAGGAAGCTGATCTAGCAAAGGAAGCTGATCGAGCAAAGTAATCCCCCTTAGACACCTCGAAGCTTGTTTGTGCCAGAAACACTAGATGGCGCTCCAGAACAGCATGCAGGGGTGGGGGGCACGTTAAACAGCACATCCCCAGCAAAAACACAAAATGCGGCACTACATAGACTGTGTAAAGGACACTTGTTAACAGTACCAGAGCTGGAAGAAAAAGGCACTGTCGTTTTGTTCCACTTGACCTGGGACCAGGTGACTCAATTGTTTTAAATCCATGAATGAATGTTAAAGTGACATGAATATTCATTTGGGGGTGGCAAATAAGTTTTAATGAGTATGTGAATTTACAAATACAGAATCTGTGAATAATGAGATCTAAATGATTTCTTTGGGATTTGAGCATCGTTTGTCAAGAGAGTAAACATTGAAGGTACTGGGTTGCAATGGACATGCCAGAGCTGAGCACCATTGCTGAGTGACAGGCATGTCCATGTGCCCTGGGCCTTGTGTGCACACAGGACAGGGCCCTTCTTGCTTCAGCTAGGGACAGAATTGTTCAATGTTTCAAACACAAATTTTGGTCAGTTGTGATCAACTCTCTCCTGGTGGATTTCTTTCCACCACTGGGGGGCAGCATTTCAGGTAAACATGGCTAGCGATTACCTCACAAAATTCCCTGAAATGAAGCAATCATATGCAAGCCAGCCACCCAAGAGACATTTTCTTTTATCTCTAAGGTCTTATTCATGTTTTTCCAAAACTACCTGGAAACGGAAATGGAATGGGGAAGTCTGCTGTGGGAGGCTCCACATTGGTCGAAAGCAGGATACTGAAATAAAAGATACCCAAAATTAGAACAAGAGAAATGCTGCCTCAGCTTCAACTACTAGGATACACTACTTTTAATATTTAACTATTACAACATTTTCTCCCTTGAACATATAAAACATCTCCTATTAATAATTCCAAATCCTTTAATATTTTCTCTCCTTCTGTAAATAGGCCCCCAACCCTCCCTTCAGCACACCTGATGCCACTCACAGCAGACCACCCAGGCTGGCACAAGAAAGTAATCTGCGTGATTTCCAGCATATTAAATGCTAACAAATATTATCTTTAGCATCAAAAATGTATATTCTGTAAAGTTGATCAGATATTTGTCCCACACCCCATATTAAATGTTAACCAAGTTCAGGAAAGGCACCTTAGGAAGAGTTCCATGTGTTGGTCATCAACCCCCACCCCCACTTCTCTCAATGGTTTGTAATATTATGTAGAACAGCTAACATTCTACTAAAATAGTGTAAGTATCTCTACATACATAATTAGCTTGCTACTCTAAATATTAAGTACAGCATATGAGAAAAGGACTATCATATTTTATTTCAAAAACAATGTGATTTCAAGTTATTAAGAAAATGCCTAAAGTTATCACTAACACCTGTTTTTTAGAGTTTATTATTTTAGAATTACACTACTAAACTGGCTAACCATAAACATGTCTTGAGATGTACATGATATATATGAAAAAAATCTATTATTGTATAGTACATGTACTAGATATATAAGTAAGAAAGGGAGAGACAAAGAGAATATATGTGCTTTAATAGCTTTTATTAGAATGAATAGATATGGGACATATCATGAGGAAATCATCATCCCTAGTGAACAATGATTTCAAACATAAAAATGAGCAGGTTCCCCCTGCTTTTTAGCCAGCCTGCCCACACACAGGCCAGCCGAAACAAATCTCCATTCACAGGGCAATCCTCCTTCACTTCCCGAGGTGACAGAGCCCTTTCCACCAGCCCGCTGATTTCCCAGAAGAAATCAGAAAGAAGCAGTACAGGGAGTGTAATCTCATTCTAGAAATTTCTTTTAAGAAAGTGCTGAGGTCTGTATGGAACCTCCCATCTTCTACCTGGCAGGCTGGCCATTTCCCCATGACATAAGCTCACAGCACCTTCTGGAATGGACATGGCCTTCAGTTGAAGTGTTACTTTGTGGGGTCAGATGACCAAATGACTACGGAAATTCACAGGAGGAAGGACTTTTAGAAGAGTGTAACCACTGGAGTGAAATATGAGAATGTGGTAATATTAATGATTATTTGCAGAAGAAAGGAAAGAGGCACTTTAGGATCTAAATTAAAAGTAGTAAATTTTATATGTTCAATAATGAATTGAAATCACTGCAAATTGTTGGGTCTTGACATTTTCAAAGCCATCGTGTCTGTGTGACCAGTACACTGTGCTAGAACCCAGGACGTCTATCCAGACTCGGAGTGGCCCCGCCTCCCGTGTTTACAGAGAGGCCCCAGTTCCCACACCTAGGATTAAACAACCCCCACTCTCAGCAGCGTCCCTCGCCCTAACCATCTGTAACCCCATCAACAAAGTGCTACTGTACCTGAAAGAAGCTTTTGTTGTATGTGCTTGAAATAATAGGCATTTATTTGATTGCATTTAAATTATTTAAATTAAACTTTTCAAAATATGTAAATGAAAACATAAAATTAGTAAAAGTTTGGTTTGGATAACCTTTGAGGACATTATGCTAAGTCCAGTCATTAAGAACAAACACTTGCTGATTTCACTTCCACGAGGTCCCCACAGTCCTCGAATTCGTAGAGACAGAAAGTAGACGTGGGTGCCAGAGGCTGGGGAGGAGCACAGGGAGGCGTTGTTTGATGGAGACGGAGTTTCAGTTTGGGAAGATGAGAAAGTTCTAGAGATGGGTGGTGGTGATGGTGAATGCATTAATAGCACTGAACTGTACATAGAATGGTTACAATTTTTAAAACATTTTCTTCATTCCAAAAAAAATGGTTTAAATGATAAATTTTATGTTATATGTATTTTGACACTATTTTAAAAATCCTTTTTTGAAAACAACCCACATGCACACACACTGCATTTTAGCTACATAAACAAAGTGTTTCCCAAATCACCAGAGTGAGTCCAGTGTTGGTGTCTGCCAGTAAAGGGCAGGCTACAGGTGTGGTGAATGGGCCCAGTCCCCACCCTGACAAGCCCTGCCTGTCTTTTCTGTCTGTGAAGAAATGCAATTACTGTACCGAGGTATAGTATGTAACAGATAGAAACTCGGGTAACCAACTGTTCCCAGGAGGCTAGAGTGCTCCTTCCACCAGTTTCTCAGCAGTGATGTAAGCAACCTCATGACACTGAAATGAGGCTCCAAGGCCGAGGGCTTGTGTCCCTGGAGGGTGATCAGAGTGGGAGTCTGCACAACGCATCACTGTTGCTCAAACAGATGCCAAGAAATCAAAGATGTTACGCATTGGCACTGGCATTTAAAATGCCCTGTTGCACAGCAGTTTTCAAAGTGGCCTTTGGTGCCATCCTCTCCCTCCATGCCTTACCACAGGTCGACACCTGTCCATTCCACACTCTGTGCTTTCCATGATTTCGCTCTCTGGCAGGTGTTGGAAACAGGTCAGGGACTGAGCCCCTACTGTTAAATTGAGGAGCAGGTATGTTACACCTTTCAGGGAGCAATACGGGTCAACCCTGAACATCACAAAGTATTGCCACACGCACACAGCAGAGCTCAGTCGTGGCAGCGGCTTTGAGAAAAACTTTGAAGCACAAAGATTTTTTTATTTTGATAAAGTGTAATTTATTTATTTGTTTTTCTTTTGTTGTGTATGCTTTTGGTGTATCTGAGAATTCTTGGAAAAACTCCAATGTCATGAAGATTAACCTCTATTTTCTTTTTTTTTAAAGATTTTATTTATTTATTTTTTAGAGAGGGAAGGGAGGGAGAAAGAGAGAGTGAGAAAGAAACATCAATGTGCGGTTGCTGGGAGCCATGGCCTGCAACCCAGGCATATGCCCTGACTGGGAATCGAACCTACAACACTTGGGTTTGCAGCCCACGCTCAATCCACTGAGCTATGTCAGCCAGGACCAAAACCTCTATATTTTCTTTTACAAGTTTTATAGATTTTACTCTTGCAGTTAGGTCTTTGGTGCATTTTGAGTTAATTTTTTTTATATCAGGTCTGTCTGGAAAAAGTCCAACTATTGTTAATATACTGAGAATGTTTTGCGTGACATCCATGTAACCATGTAACCTGGCAGCCCAGGAGGGTGGACTGGAATGCGTGTGTGTGAACAATGACAACATCACTGTACTAGTCAGTGGGGGTGGTAGACACTGTTGAGTGAGCATGTGTACTGTGTGGCCTTTGCATTCAAAATGACTGAGTAAGTAGAGCAACAGATCTGCATCAAATTTTTCATTAAGCTTGAACATTCTTTTTCGGAAACTATCCAAATGATTCAGAAGGCCACAGCTATGGGCAACTGGTGACTGGCAGCTTCATCACGGCAATGTATCTGCTTATGCATAGCATCTCCTGCAGAATTTTTGGTGAAGTCTCAAATCACCCAGGTGACTCAGCAGCCCCTAGAGCCCAGATTTGGTGCCCTGTGACTTCTGGCTTTTCCCAAAACTAAAATCACTTTTGAAAGGAAACAGCTTTCAGACTGTTGATGAGATTCAGAAAAATATGGCGGGAAAGCTGATGGCAATTTGGAGAACTGTGTGAGGTCTCAAGGTGCCTACTTTGAAGGGGACTGAAGTGTCATTGTCCTATGTGCAATGTTTCTTGTATCTTGCCTCTTTTTCATTAAATGTCTCCATTTTTTGTATTACATGGCTGGAAACTTTCTAGACAGAACTCATATAGTATGAGGTAAGGGTCTAACTTTATTCTTTATCATGTAACTATCCAGTTGTCTCAGCACCATTTGTTGAAAAGACTGAGTTTTCCCCATTCAGTGGTCTTATCATTTTTGCTGAAAAATCAATTGACCATAGAAGTGAGGATTGACTTACAGACTCAATTTTATTCTGCTGATCAGTCTACCCTTGTGCTGATACTACAGTGTCTTCACTACCAGTGATTTTTAGTAAGTTTTAGCAAGTTTTGAAATGTGAATCTTCCTATTTTGTCCTTTTTCAGGATTGTTTTGCTTTTCTGGATATCTTTCAATTCCATATGGATTTTTGGATCAGCTTGTCCGTTTCTACAGAGAGAGCAACATCCTGACAGATGGTGCTGAGTCTCCAAGGCCAATGTGGGGACTATGGCCATCTTAACAATGTCAAATCTTCCAGTCCAAGAACATGAGAGATTTTCCCATTTAGTTTCACTTTCTTGAATGTCTTTTAGCATTGGTATTTTCATTTTCAAATCATGAGTTTTGCATTTCTTTTGTAAAATTTATTTCTGCGCTGACAGACGTGGCTCAGTTGGTTGAGTATCACCCAGCAAAGTGAAAGGTTGCTGACTCAATTCCTGATCAGGGCACATGCCTGGGTTGCAGGCCAGGCCCCTGGTTGGGGGTGTGCGAGAAGCAACCAAGTGATGTTTCTCTCACATCAATGTTTCTTTCCCTCTCCCTCCCTTCCCCTTTCTCTAAAACTAAATAAGTAAAATCTTTTTAAAAATTTATTCCAAGGTATATTATTCTTTTGATGCTATTATCAGTGAAATTATTTTCTTAATTTCCTTTTCAGATTGTTCATTGCAAGTGCTTAGAAACCCAATTAATTTTTAAATATTGATCTTGTATCCTTCCACCTTGCTAAGCTCATTTATTACCTCTAGTAATTTTTAGTGGATTCCCTGGGATTTTCTATACACAAATCACTGATTTTTATTATTATTTCTTATTTAAACAAGCATTTCTATTGTGTATACTATTTACCAGGCACTGTTTTAAGCTCTCTGCAAATATGAGCTCATTCAATCTCCTTCACAATCCTCTGAGGCAGGATTATTTTTATCCTTTCTTTGCAGATGACGAAGCTATCGCCTATCCATCCGAGGTCAGGGCACAGGACCGTGAAGCTAATTTCCAGTTCATCCTCTCCTTCAGCCCTGTGCTCACTGAGCAGAACTCAGCCCCCTGTAGTGGCTGCATCTGGGGTGTTCAGCCTTCCTGCCCTCCCACAGTTGAAACATCTGCCTTTTAGCCCTGCAGGATTTGTCCTCCTCTAGAAAACCAAGCCCTGTGCAGCTTGGTGAAAAGAGCTTCGTGTTGACAGAGGCATGCGTGTTCTAAAACAGGCTGGGGTTTTTGCAGCATCACTTTAGAGTTGTTACTTCTTGGGGCCTCTCTGCCTTCATCTATAAACCAGTGACAGTTTTGCTCTTCTGTGATCTCAGAGGAGTGATGTGAGCTGCCGGGACACAGGACAAAGCAATTTGGAAGGTGCCCTAACCACTTTCTGGCCATGCACAAACCACACTAGGACCCTATTTTGGCCCATCAGAAGCATAAAAATTCTCCGTATTGTCAAGATGAACCAACATATTTGGAGATATTATGCAACCCGCCATAGGCTGCCCAGCTAGGGCTTGGCAGAGCTAGGCACGAGCCCTTTCCTCCAACACCCAACACCCCTGTGAAATACTTACGATTCTTGTTCACCATTCATTTCCA
Source organism: Phyllostomus discolor (assembly GCF_004126475.2). Classification (NCBI taxonomy): domain Eukaryota; kingdom Metazoa; phylum Chordata; class Mammalia; order Chiroptera; family Phyllostomidae; genus Phyllostomus; species Phyllostomus discolor. The sequence goes on along the minus strand of NC_040903.2, from coordinate 76,835,769 downwards.
TTTTCTAACTAGCTCTCACGCTGAGCCCAGCTTGCAGGGAGCCAGACGCTGAGACTTGGGCCAGCATCCTGCTCAGGAGGCACTGGGAAGGACTCACAGAGGCAGCTTCTGCTGCAGGTACAGTGTTCGGACTCCCTCTGGTGGCCTCTCCGCTCCATGCAAACCTGCATCTCCAAGAGAGAGGTGGAGAGATACTGCAGGTAAAACATTCCAGTTGCCTTGTGTATCAAACAGCACTTGACACCGAAGGGTTTTGTGATAGCACAGAATTCCTTGTGCTCCTGAGGTGAGTGAAGTGAAAAGGTTTGGCACGGGGGTTGAAGTGGGGAGACATTGTTTTCCTCTGAAAGCTGCCTGCCGTGGAGGATTAAAGGGAAGTGTTGGCATTAGTGCAAGACTTAAAAAGTTGAGAAGGATCATATCAGTCCATCATAACCACCGATGCTACACACGTGTTTATTCATGTTGCATCCGTACACTCACCATGCACAGAGCAGGGAATCCAGAGGAAGCACAGGCTGCCTGGTGTGGCCACACGCCAGGCACTGTTGGAAGCCCTGACGTCATTGTGCCCCATTTCATCCTCACAGGAGCTCTCTGTGATGTGGGCATCATCACCCTCCCCAGTCACCAACGCGGCCAGAGCCACAGAGCAGGTAGGTGTTCACACCCAGGCAGTCGTCTGCAGGGCCTCTGTCCTAGCCACCTGAATACGAGCGGCTTCCAGTGAGACAAGGACACACAGGAAGGAGTACGACAGGGCAACCTGGAGACCACAGTCCCTTGAGGAGTACTTGCCTTCTTTTAGTTGATCAGATCTAATGAGAGACACCGTGAAGTTTCCAGATTAAAAACAGTTTTATACTTAGGCACACACAGGGGGCATTCAGAACCCAGTGTGGTGGATTGAATGTCTATGTCCCCCAAATTAATACGTTGACACCTAACCCCCAGCGTCATGAGTGTGGAGCCCCCATGATGGGATTAGCACCCTTATAAAAGACACCCCAGGGAGCTCCCTGACCTCTCCCTCCAGGTGCGGGCACAGGAAGAAAACGCTGTCTATGAAGGACGAAGAAGTCTTCACCAGACGCTGACCTGCCGCAGCCTCGATCTCAGACTTCCAGGCTGTGAGAGTTAAATATCTGTTGTTTGTGAGACCCCCAGTCTACAGCCATCTGTACTGCCAGACCAATGGACTCAGACACCAGTCAATGCATACAGAACAGGCTTCACAAATGTCAGGTTACCACAGCTTGCCATCTATAATGTGCACCTATGCTTTTGGCCCAAACTTTCAGGAAAAAAATCTTTTGTTTTAATTTTTGTAATTCAATTATTTATTTATATTTATTTAGACACTTGGTTTTTTGCATTATAAAGGAATTTCTGCATTTATTTTTGAACATAATATGATCTATTTTATGTAACAAATATAATTACAAAACACGAGAACAGATACAAGGTATTTCAGGTACTACCCATGTCGAATGTGCACCCTTATTTTCCCCTCAAAAATTCGGGCAAAAAAGTGCTCATTAAAAATGGCAAAATATGGGTAACTAGAAAAGTTGGCAGGATTCGGAGAACTAAAGGTTCTACAATCTACTTTGACTGTTTTCAAAGCACAGATTGTCTTCACGTTCATTCACTTGCGCCTCTGTCTTCTGTGCATGTGACTGGTGGACGAGCCCTCACTTCACCAGAGCTGACTCCTCACGAGGCTGATGCAGGGCAAATATCCACCAGGAATGGTGTCAGAAGGTCTCGTGCCTATAATTCCTCAGTGTTCCGGTGGGTTGGGGCCTTATCTGCTTTGCCTGGGGCGCAAGATTGAGTGTAGGATTGTACACAAAGTCACTGTATATTCAAAAAAGGAAAGAGCAAGCCCTGGCTGGGTTAGTTGGAGCATCGCCCCACACAACAAAGAGGTCGTGGGCTCGACTCCCAGTCAGGGCGCATGCCTAGGTTGCAGGTTCCATCCTCAGCTGGAGCACATATGGAAGCAACCAGTCGATGTTTCTTTCTCACATAAATTTTTCCCTCTATCATCCATCCTCTCTCTCTAAAAGTAATAAAAACATATCTTCATGTGAGGATTTAAAAAAATCAAAGAACAAAACCAAAATACTGTAGGAGGACAGTGGTCCTCACAGTAGCACCCAAGGACCAGGGAAGTGGTTAGAGATCCAGGTTCCTGCGAGCCCCAGACCCACAGAATGGCAGTGTCTGGGGTGGGTGTTCAAATGGCCCCCAAGTGATGTGGGTGCAGTGACAGCTCGAGGACCACTCCCCTGAAGACGGGAGTGTGAAGACACAGGGGCCCAGCGAGGCCTCTCCATCATGGTCGGATCAGAGGTGACCCCAGGGACAAATGGGGAGACCCTGACAAGAGTTTAGGGTGGATTCTGAGTGTGAGTGTGGAGCTCAGGTAGAGGAAAAGTCCATCAGGACATTTTAACAGCAGGGGTCGGGCCACCGATGAGTCCTCACTGTAGTGACCAGTCTGCAGCCGTTCTCCCCACAGCTCCAGGAGCAGGGCTTCTCCACCTGCCTTCTCCATCAGTCCTTCCTCACTTTCTCTCCATTGGCAACAGAGCATTACACTAGGTTTACCCTGTATTTCATTATTCTGCCCAGGTTCTCTCCTTTAGAGACCCCATTCATCTCCTTGCTGCCATCGTCTCCTCTGTGAGAAAGGTAACGACCTCCTTCCCCAGCCCTCGCTCACTGAAGGTGCACCTGGCCTTGTTTTCCTGCTGACATTTCCACTTCCATTCAATCCGTATTTTTAAGCTTTGTGGCGATGGTTGCTACTTATTCCTAACTACCCATGTTTCCTTTCTTTTTATAAAAAGAGCCCATGATGTGTAGCTGGGCACCTGGCCAGAATAAGTAGTCCATTCTTAGCCTCTATTGCTGGTTGGTGTGGAATGAGACTAAATTCAGGCCAGTGAGATAAAAGCAGAGATGGCAACTTCTCAGAACCGCCTTTAAAAGGCAGTATATATATACCCTGTACCCCATTTTCTTCATCCTTTTCTTCTTTTTGCTAGATAGAATGCAGATGTGATGGCTAGATCTGCAGCAATCATTGGGGGTTATGAGGTAACCATGGGACTGGAGACTAAAGATGGTTGGGCAGGTAGACAGAAGGAGGACCATTCAGCTCTGGACTAACTACTGGGGTTTCTTGTTCTTTTCTGCCAAACATCAGTGTGATCAATGCATGTTTCAGCTGTGTGCAAGGCACTGTGACATCACAAGGGAGATGCCATGAGCAGATAGACATGGACCCCTCATCTGTTACTCTGAGGCTGTTGTGCGTACTGTTTGCCCAAAGAGCAATGAGTAAAAGTCTAATCCTGGCATTCCCACATCTTGAAGCTCAGTCCCACAGCTGGGCCTCCGATCAAGAAATTGTGAGGATTACAGATTAGATACTGTAGTTGACAGGAGATATGGAATATCCGCCTTTTTAGCAAAAGGGTCCCAAATTATTTTGAACAATGTTGTATAATAATTCAATGGCTCATGAGTGAAAGCTGACAGAAAACTAGAAATGTGCAAAGTGACAAACTGGCACATAGCCCCGACTGTGCGTGTACTCACATTCAAGTCATTCTCGAGAGGAACCGGGTACCGCTCAAGTCTAACGAATAGGCCCAGCCACTATCCTGGGCGGCAATGAAGACGGACTCATTGCCAAGTTTGATTGCACCGCAGACTCTGTGTTGATTGCACAAAGACCTCAATCATTGTCTCAAGATGTGTGAGTACCTGCTTACAACATTTAGAACAGTAGAAAGTGCTTAGCCCACAAGACATCTAAAAGGCCAAGGCAATTTTCTCTGTGTGGCAAGTGGAGAAGCTGAGAGGCAGAGAGTGTCCAGTGGCTTCCCGCAGGCCATGCCTGCCTTAGCCTCGCAAATGGAACACTCACTTGGGGGTGCCAAGCGCACTGCAATAAAGTGAAACCTTCCTCGTCGGAACCTCCACTTCTGGGCTGCGCTCTCAGCCCAGCTGTGGCTTCTGCGGTTAAAACCGGAGGGTGCAGTATCTCTTCTGTTCCCGTGGTTGCAGGTTTCATTTCCAAATCTCTGGGCTCTAGGAGAATGGGATGGCTTCTTTTTCCTGATTTTACTTTCCCTCCTTAACATAACGTTCCATTTTCTGGGTTTTTTTTCTTTCTGAATTTTAAATTTTACTTTATGCATCTTAGGCCAGTGGCAGTGGCAATAACTATTGGAGAGTGGAGATCTGGAAACTCATCTAGACCTAGGACTTTAATTCTTAGAGAAATAATTCCCTTTTATATGTGCTTTTGCTATAAGCTCTGTATTTTTAGATTCAACATTATAATGTGGAAAAAAACCCCAAAACGTTGATCATGCAGGATGGACTCTGCAGAGGGCCTTGGTGATCCTTTCCTGGGTGCAGAGAGCTGGTGGCCTGACCCTTCCGTGCAGGAGGCTGCAGGCCTGAGGCAGGAGGGCGGCCTGGCTGCGTCCTGGTGAGAACCCTCTTCCAGGCTGCAGACAGCCATCTGCTGACTATGTCTTCACATGGTGGGAAGAGCTAATGTTCCATTCTCTTCATGACAGTGTACAGCTGTCTTTTACATTTTGCCCACACAGCTTTGTCGTATAATCCATATTTTCCTCTCTTATGGGCAGAAGGTTTTTTGTGCTCACATACACAAAACCACACCTAGATGAAAGTTCTCTGCAAGTGCACGTCTGGGGTGCTACCCTAACAAAACCATACATTTTCACTTAAGTAGGGGTTAAGAACAGGAGAGATCTGTATTAAAGTATTTTGTAATGTCTGGGCAATCTACCAAAATTTTTTATTGAGTTGTAGCATCTTATAGTACAGAAGTAACAACACATGGGTTTGTCCCCATTTGAGAGTGACATGGTTTACTTTGGCATTACTTAGGGTTACCTGCCCACCCATTAAGCAATTCTAGTATCAGAGCACATGCAAGAAAAAAAAGTGTACAAAGATCCAAAAGGAGACATGTAGAACTATTCACTGAAGCAGTGCTCATGAGAGTGAAGAAGTGGAAACAACTTAAATAAATCCATCAACAAAAATAATGAGAACAGAATTTGGTGTGAACGTATAAGAGGCCATTTCAGAGTCAGCGGAGAGAACTGAATGTGTGTACGTGCATGCACATACATGCACACATTCACAGAGCTATTCAAATTAACTTGGGATCCCTCTGAGGAAACCCAGGTGAGGTCACTGGGACCAGAAATGGTCCCAGGAAGCTGGTCCTCAGGCCTGGGCCTGTGGATGAGCCTACTCACCCAGCAAATGCAACTAGGACTCAGCTGCTCGTGGCCAGGACCATGGAGACCTTTTAATTTTTTCCCCCTGCACCTTCTAGACAAATACCTGAATCAATGATGGGTGTTTCACTTTTGAAGAAGCTGTTTGGGCCTTATAAACACACTATACTTTCTTCTGAAACTTATACATTGTTTTCCTCTAGTCAATTAAATCTAAGATTGGTTTATTTCTTAAATGGTAACCTTAGAGGCACTGTGCCAGCTAGGTAACCTTTGTTTTTGTTTTGTTGCAAGTAACAAAATGCCCAAGTGAGTGTGGCTTAAACAATAAGGCCATGTAACTAGTTTCTATAACAACATGTTGAGAGGTCAGGCTGTTCCAGAAGGTTGCCCAGCATCTCCACATTGCCAATGTGTAGGTCAGTGTCTCTGAGATGCTCTTGGTTTTTGGCTTATAGTCACAAAGTGTCAAGAGCAGCTCCAGACATCACATCATTAAACAGTATCTCCTTGGCAGAAAAGGAGGTCAAGGGCTCCCAAATGGTCTTCTATTTCGTCATGGAAGAAAATCTTTCTCCACAGACCTCCCACAGGAATCGTTGACCAGAACGGGCAGTTCACCCATCCCTAAGACAAAAACAGGCCAAGAGAAACTAAACTGATATGACCGGTGCAAACTAATCGTAGCACAGTCCCTGGAATGGCAGTGGGGCCCATTATCTTCAAATACATTGTCACTTCTCCTCATACTCAAGCAAAACCAAGGTCCTAATAGGAAGAAAGGAGTTATGGGGAGAGAGCTTCAGGTGTACAGCCAACAGAGTCTGTGCAGGCAGCCTTGGTGCAGAGATACCTACCTACTACCTTGGTTCAGGTCCATCCACACCTGGAACATGCTGAGGGCTAATCATCTCATCACCAACAGGAGAGGACAGAAGGGGCAATTCTGCCCCCTCTGACATCTGAAACTCATCAGCCTAGGATTTGTTTATTTCTGTTAAACATGCCTCAAAACAAAGGACCTGCACTTTCTCTCTCCCTCGTGAAGGATTCATAGTGACAGAATGGTTCCTTCTGACTCTAGGAGGAAGTTGAGAGTTATCCAGTTCTGCAGAGTCAGCTCCAATTAACTCATGAACTTAAAGGGCTCCTGTGTCAGTTTTCGAGAAGCGTTATTTTTCCTCTGATGAGACATTACAGTAATAGCCACAACTATGTGTCAACCAACTGTATTTGAACCACCCAGACAGCCTTGACTTGGATTTCACTTAATTGTAAATCCTTATTTCCTTGTTGAAACAATAAATCTGAAATTTCTAGGTTACTTTTCATTCACTTACACACAACCTGTCAGGGAACAACAGCCTCAGAGATCTTGTCAAAGGAAACACAGGAGCCAGGGCTGCTGCTCCCCAGGGTCCATGTTTCAGATAAGACCCCAACGCTCTCATTGGTGAGACCCTCAAGAATGGACCAAAGTGACCCAGCTACAGGGTGATTCTAGGTCCCTGCAGGGCCGTCCCCTATGTCCTGGGTCTACACTGAGTGTCCAGGCTCTCGTCACTCTTGACATCCACATGTGCAGCCCAGACTGAGCTTCACACGAGCTCAGGAAATCTTTGAAAGAATAAATTTAACATGTCTTCAAGATTAATTCACTCAGGAATGGCTTTGAAAAGACGTGCAATGATTTATTGACCAAATGTGAATTTTACACTGCCAAGGGCCAAGTCCCAGGTGTATAAGAGATACTGAGAGAGCCATTGGGCACCTTCCTCCCCAGGCACATCGGGGGCAGTACGGTCTAAAGCTCAAGGCGAACACCCCTGACCACAAGCAGTGTGAACAAGCTACACTTTGCCTTCCTGGAACTTCAACCGAACAAGACAATTGTTTTCAATGACCACAAGCTCAACTTGATCTAGCATTTATAGACTTCCTGGAAAGTGTTGCAGAGAAATGCCTTGTAGCATTAGCAGGGATGATTAACAGATTGGGAAATTATCTTTTGAGGTCAGTTGATGAAGAAATGCTACTTACTTTCAGGAACTGTAAGAATGGTGTTGGCATAATCTAAAATAAATATTTACAAAAGGACAAGAAGGCTAAGAGTGAAAGAAATAAAGCTAACTTCTTTTTATTGTTGTGGCAAAATATACATGACATAAAATTTACATTTTTAACTGCTTTTTAAGGGTAGAATGCAATGGGATTAAGTACATTCACGTTGTTTTGCAACCATCATCCATGTCCAGAACATTCTCACCTTCCTCAAACTAAAACTCTATCCCCATTAAACACTACACCCCAACCCCTTCTCCCCAGCCCCTGGTAACCACCATTCGACTTCCTGTCACTATTAGTTTGACAACTTTAGGTACTTCATATAGTGAAACCATACAGTATTGTCTTTTTGTGTCTGTCAACGTGATGTTCTCAAGGCCCATCCACGTGTCAGGATTCCCTTTCTTTTTTTAGGCTGAATAATATTCCACTGCAAGCATAGACCACATTTTGCTACCCACTCACCCCTCGATGGTTACTTGGGTTGCTTCCACGTGTTAGCTGCTGTGAACAGTGCTGCTGTGAACATAGGTGTGCAAATACCTGTTTGAGCCTTTGCTTCCAATCATTCTGGATAACTACCCAGTAGTGGACTTAATAAATATGGTATTCTTACTTTCAAATTTTTGAGATGCCACTATACGGTTTTCCACAGGGGCCCCCCGGGCCACATTCCCAGCAGTGCACGAGGGAGGGCTCCAGTGTCTCCACATCCTCGCCCACACTTATTTTCTGGGTTTTTTCACCCTCGTGTGTGTTGAGTGTTTTTGTCACTGTGGTTTTGATTTGCATCTCCCTAGTAATTAGTGACACTGAACATATTTCCATATGCTTATTCGTCATCTGCATATCTTCTTTGAGAAACGTCTATTAAGTATACTTTCTCCTATTTTTAACCTGGGTTTGTTTTTTGTGTTCAGTTAGTAATGTTAACCTCTTAACATATATCAAGAATCTATTACAACATTCCAAATATTCACTCATGAAAGATTTTTATTTAAAAAAAAATCTCCCAAAAAGTTTAACTCACAGATGTGAGTTATGAATGCTAATTTTATCCAGTGGGAATCGTGTAACCCCAGGCAGGAGCAAATGAGGCAATTTAACACTGAGCCCATTAAACACTTAATTCCCTGTGTAGGAGGTCACACATATCAAACAATATTCCTGAGACCAGAAATGCTCTGTTTTATAATATAGTCACAACACAGCAACGCATCAATGCCATTGTCTATAGTTCTTTCTTCAGATCCCTGAAAAGGCACATTTTCTCAAGTAAAACCTGGTAGAGTTTTTTCCTAGTTATTCTAATAATGGTACATCATTTCTGTCATACTGTGTCACAGTCAAAATCCAGGCTCATACCATCTCCCGTAGTCTGTTCCAAGACGGGCTGTGTGAGCCGCCCACACTCCCCCAGCCAGAAAACAGCAGGGTGGTGGCTGAGCCCTGGCCAGCCTGATTGCAGGTCCTCTGCCTGTTCCACTGCTTCCGGCCATCATTCCTGGCCCCTTCCACCCCCCAAACACTGCCCACCCTGTTTTCCTAAGCATGTTAAATGTTTGAGGAAAAGCCAGTTTATTCGTCAGGGCTCCCAGGAGAAACAGAACCAACAGGATGTGTGTATATGTATTATATATACATATGTATGTGTGTATATTTGGAAAGATTTATTTTGAGGAATTGGCTCATGTGACGGTGGAGGTTCGGTAAGTCTCCCACGGGGTGGGGGAGGCCACCAGCCTGGGGCCCTGGGAAGAGCTGCGACAGAGCTCCTACATGCTCAGGGGGTGTCAGCCTTGCTCCAGTCAGGCCTTTACCTGGTCGGATGAGTCCCACCACATTAGGGAGGATGATATGCTTTCTTCAAAGTCTGCTGATTTAAATGTTAATCTCATGTAAAAACTTCCTCACAGGAAGTGTTGGGGACCACCCTGCCTGGTCTCAGGGAACTGTAACCCCCCTGTGACTTAGGCTGAGTGAAAGACCTCTGGAACAGGAGCCACTAAGGAGACAAAACTTACTTCTCTGGCATGATCGACAGTCAAAGACAGGTAACAATTCTCTAAGACAATGAATCTAAGACAGATGCGATCATGTGGGAATGCCCTAAGGGAAGAGACTTGGGGGCTGTGGATATGAAGGGGTGATCAACATCAACCCCTGCCTCCTCGGCTTTGTCAAAGCCTGAGTCCTTGTGAGAAATCCAAGTCTCCTGGCTGCCTTTGTTTTCTTTGTTTACTCAGGTGTGCAGGGGCAGTGCAGCCCAGACCAGAAACGGCGGACCCCCAGGGTAATCAGGCCTGGGACATAGAATATGCAAGATCCTGTGAGATCTGTTTGCTGGAGGGTGTTATTAGATTAGAATTTGAAGGCACAGACAGGAAACCAAAACTGCCCTTTGAGCCCTGTTAGATAAAATCCCAATCTCTGCCCAGAATCACAGTGGGGGTTCTGTTTGCACCTTTGTAAGTCACCTACTTCTTTTGAACTTTTCTGCCAGACTGTGAATCCAAAAACTCAGTCTGTATTCTCAATAAAAATCTGCTTGGGAATGGATACAGGGTGCGCTCCACTAGAGAGAGTGGCTGTTCTGTCCCCATTTCCCCACGGGACCTGGTTGTCTCTGTGTATGTTTTTTCTCGTGTTTTGACGAGCATCCGCAGCCAAGATGGATGCTGCTGGCCAGTATCCTCCACAAGGAAGATCCACAATAATGTTTGCCCTAACATCTAGGCACCATGGCCCAGCCAAGGGGATACATGAAATGAACCTTCACAGCCAGCTAGGAGAACAGTCCCATCAGGGAAATCACTAACCAAAGAGGGAAATGGCATATAAGGGGAATTCACCCACAAACAGGAATACATTGTGTTGTCTTTCATTTATTCGCTATTTCTGTGGCCTCTGATTTTCTTGGCTGTGCTGAATCATCACAGGGAGACAAGCAGAAGTGCATTTGAAAAGAGAAAAACAGAGAATTGGAAACAACCAAAACACCACACCCTTCAAAGTGTGAACTGAGGAGGTTTTCCCAGCCCACGAGTCTTTCCTTGCCTCCAGCCCCCTCATCTGGTGCAATTTTCCTTAGAATCAGGAAGGTGGACTTAAAAATGAAAGAATAAATATAGTACTGGTCTTATTCCAGTGGGCTGGGACAAGAGAGTAAAGGGCTTAGTTTCTGCTCCCAGCTTCTGTGAGAGGTTTAGTAAGATCTGCAGGAACTGGGTAACCCCAGTTCCAAGAATGGGAGGAAATTCCTGGCAATGCCACATGAGGACACGATTTGACTCTTTGTGAAAGCATTTCTACCTGTGCAGGTGGGGAGGGAGGGGAAGATGCGCTAGGAAACAGCAGAAAGAGAGGGCTGCACACTCCACACCATCATGCCCACATCAGCCAAGAAACACACAAAGTAAACCTGGACTTGGCCTTTTGTAACATTCAGAAGTGAGAGAAAATAGTTTTCAGCCCCCTGAACAGAGCCGCCCAGGCTGCACCTTGGGCAGCGGGGATCAGCACTGCGGTCCTCCACTCCACGTACCACACACGCGTGTCTCAGACACAAAGACACACACACTCAGCTTTCACCTCTCACTTAAATGTTTATTTTTAATAACCAAGTAAGCCATTTCTTTTATTTCCCCATCAGCTGCTCTAAAGGGAGAGGAAATGAGGACATCCACAATTTACAGCAAAAGAAAACAAGGAAATTTAACATGGACAGAACATCTCTGGTCTTGCAGATTTGGTGCAGACCTCAGCTCTCTGCAAACCTTATGAAAGATAGAAGAATGTACCCCCCAACTCCCCAAAATACCCATGTCCTAATCCCTGGAAGCTGTGAATACATGACCTGAAAGAACTTTATCGATGTGATTGTACTAAGGACTCTGTGATGGCGAAATTACCCGGGTATCGGGATGGGCCCAGTGTGATCAGAAGGTTCCTGGTGGCTGGGAGGGCAGAGAGGAGAGACGCTGCCCTCCAGGTTTTGACGGTGAGAGGGCCCACAGGACAAGGAATCCAGCTGCTTCTAGAAGCTGGAAAAGCAAAGAAAACAGATTCCCCCAGAAGCCTGAGAAGCAGCCAGCCATGCCGACACCCTGGTTTAAATAAGCCCCGTGAGAGCCATTTTGGACTTCTGGCCCCCAGAACTGCAAGCTCTGTGTGCTCTTTTAAGCCAGTTCATTTGTGGTCATTTGTTGAGCAGCTTCAGGAAACCAATTCACTCAGGTGAGTCCACGAAGGCAGCAAACAGCTTCCCACAGTCCCACAGACAAGGCCAGAGCAAGGACTGCAAAGCCCCGTGAGTGAGCCTGGCTCTAACCTCCAACCCAAGGAGGCTAAAATACATTTTAAATGATCTCAAGTATCTTCCCAATAACTGACTGATTTAAGGGGTACAAAAGGAAGTAACAGGCATATGTCTTCTTAAATTCTCCCACACAGGGGCTAGAGCAAGGTGGCCCTGTCCTTCTGGCCTGTGGGAGCTTGTCTGGCCATCAGGCCCAGGGACACCCAGGGCCTCTCAGTGCCGTCCCCAGGGGGGAGGGGTGACATTCACTGTTGTCACATCGAGGGGGGCACTCCCTCAAAAATGGGGTCAGTGGTGCTCAGTCAAGAGAAACTGCTTCTCTTAGGAAGTCGTATTTATTCTGCATTTTGATTCTAGAACGTAAATTGTTTGGGAATCTATCTTTGAAACTAATTTTAAAATACCAAAAATAATTGTAATAAAGGAACACAGAGAAATTTTGTTCTTGCCGCCAGATCTTAGTTGGCTGTAGATGGCCACTGTGCTACATTCAAACTGTAGAAGTGGTGAATTGTTATAGTCAACCCTAAACAAAGGCCAACCACACGTTTCCCATTAAGCCAGGCAGGTAAGATTTGCTAGGCTGTTCTGTATGATAGACTGCCGAGTAATACCAGTGAACAATTACCCATTACATCAGCAATTTTAAATAGCTGAAACCTAAGTGATTGTTTACAGAAGTGGCCATTTTATTTTCTGTATAAATATGAAAGAAGTGCTTCTTAGCTTAAAATGTAACTGACTGCTTCCTTCTCTTTATTCTTCTTTTTTTCAAGTCCAGAGGAGAGGTTTCCATGTTGGCCTGGAACAGGGCTGGAGCCATGGACCCAACAAAGCAGTGCCATTGAGGTTTAGGTTCATAAGAAAATCTAAGTGTTATTATTATTTCCATGGCCCCTTGGGTTTTGACGGTGAGAGGGCCCGCAGGACAAGGACCCCTTGGGCCATGGAAATACTTTTCATGTTACTTTTACTTCCTAGATAAGAAGACACAGAAGCAAAGGCAGTTAAATCTACTTGTGAAGTTCACTATCCAGCTAGTACATGCTGAGCTAGATCTGAACCAAAACCTGAGTACAAAGTTTAAGCTCTTTATCAAGAAGTCACTTTGGGTTCTATTTTAAAGCACAAAACTGCTTTCTTACCAGGAGGTCCCCGAGAAACGCAGCGGAGCCTGCAGCCCAGTGCACAGGCCAGGCTGCTCGGACCAGCCCCTCCAGGGTGAGATTGTGGGCAAGTCACCAAAGGGCTTGTTACTCGGTTTCCTTGTCTAGTTATTGGGACCACTAATAGGACTTTCCTCGTAAGGTTGTTAGGATGATTACATGAGTCAAAAATGCTTGGAGGGCTTAGAATAGTGCCTGGCATATAGCAGAAGCCCACTGAAAAGCCTAGTCAGTAGGACGGATGTGCTCAACCCCAGATCGTGTTACTGAGGCCCAGGACTGGCCAGTGTGAGCTTCTTTAATGCAAGATCCGCCCCCACCACTGTCTTGTGTTATTCTGGATGACATTATATCAGGATCCACGTTGCGTTTGTTAGATGTGATTTATAAATGTGACCATTGTGGGAGAAAATAAAAGGGTGCCAAAGAGAGGGAATTCACTTGAACAATGATTGAAATAAAAAAAAAAAAAAGAGAGGGAATTCATGAATTTATGATTTCTGATGAAAAGATATTTTAAGGATAAAAATTGTTTCTTGGATCGACTGAGTATGACATGTATGGAGGAAAAATGTCAATTATCTCAAGGTCAAAATGTTGCGGCATCTTTGCTCAACAAAGTGAAAACTAAGATACATCTGAGTTGTATTTGGAAGTTCCTCTTGGTTACTGAATAACTGTAAAAATAGCTTTGCTTAAACAAGAAATGTTGAGGAACCTGAAGGAGTCGAGTGAGTCAAAAATTACCCCATTACTCTGAGGATTAGGAAAAAGCGAAGATATGACTATCCAGTCTTTTGGTCAACACTGAATCCCATTTTCTCACTGCGACTAAAATAGCTAAAGCTGAGCACGCCCTTTCTTAAAAAATAAAGTAACCTACAATTACTAAATAGCCAAATCCCCAATGTCCTCGGTGGTGACATTGGAGGCCAATCACTCCTTTAACTGTCACACTGATTCCCAAAGGTTTTGGACATTTTCTATGTGTATTGTTTTAAATCAAATCATCCTTTTAGAAACCCTTAGGAGTCTTTTTTTTTCTTCTCCCATATCAATATTTAACAGGCCAAATTTTTCTATAAACCTGGGAACTTCATGTCCAGAGGAAGCACTCAGCATCAAGAAATATTTCTCATGATTCAGCATCACTCAAAGAGTCTATTCAAAGGGCTCAGAGTAATAATTAATTCATCTCTCTCTAAAGCAAATATGGCCTTTATTAAATCCAGAGAAACATTGAGAACTGGGTCCTGACGGCGTGAAAAACGATGCAGCAAACTTGTATAACACAGCACTCTCCATCAGAAGGCATCTTTCTAAAGTCCACATTGTTTTTTAAATGATTATTTTCTTTTTAAAATTTAATATAGTTGGTATACAATATCATATTAGTTATATTAGTTACAGATGTACAATAGAGTGACTTGAGATTCTTATACCTTACAGTGGGACCCCCACACTAATTGAGCAATCACCTGTCACTGTGCAAACCCATCACAGTATCATTGACTCTATTCTCCTTCACTGTTTGTATCTACCCCCACCCTCTCTCTCCAGCAGCCATCTTTTTGGTCTGTTTCTAACAGCCTGTTTTCGTTTTGTTTTGCTTATTTGTGTTGTTTTAGGTTCTACACAGAAATTAAATCATACAGTATTTGTCTTTCTCTGTTTCACTTATGTCATTTAGTGTCATACCCCCTAGGTCCATCCATGTAGTGGTAAATGGTGAGATTTCATTCTTTCCTATGGCTGCATAACATTCCCTTGTGTATACATACTACATTATCTTTATCAATTGGAGTATTTATAGACACCTAGTTTGTTCCATACCTTGGCTATTATAAACAATGCTGCAATGAACAAAGAACACATGTGTGTTTTTGAATTAGAGGATCTTCACCTGATGTTTTACATTGTTTGGCACCACATTCTTCACTGTAAGGAAATGTCAACTCAGCATACCTAAAGCAATTCATGAAAATGAATATCAACAAATTATTCAGAGTACTCAGCAGAACCTGAGACATTCAATAGACTGATTCCGATCATTCACTCCTCAATAAGGAATCGGCGATTACCTACTGTTTCCCCAGGGACTTTCTCTGCTGGTCAAGACTATGTTTCCTCTGGGTCCCACTTCACTATCAGAACTTATCCAACAGAGATGGCCGCTCCTCCTTTCAAGGCTTCTATCCCAAAGTTCAGTCTTTACTTATGAACCTGTTCTAAGTATAGTATGTGCATCCAGTTGATCTGTGCTAAATGGTGCTTCTCTTCCAGATGTTCTAGAAGATATGGGACATGGCTTATAGGAATGATGCATCTCTTATCTGGGTGTTTTTCTTCCATTCCCCTTAGGGAATCTGTTTTCATCTTTCAGCTGTGGCAATGAGGGTGGGGTTTTGAGGCCATGTTTTACCAAGAAACCACTTCCTACCCAGAAGAGGAACTGAAAACAACCATTTGAGTAGCACTGTGGCACATTCTATGTTCCTGGGTCTGTGTCTCTTTGTCTCCCCCTATGTCTCTCTCTCTCTCATACACCAGTATGCAAGAACATCACTGTTTCATCATTTCAAGCTCAATGTCATGTGTGTTAAACACAAATATAAAACCCCTGAGACTCGGTGATTGTGCTGCCATACTGGCTAACCAGATGTATACTGAGAACCATTCAACAGAGGGCCCAGTGTTGCATCGCTTCTACTTCTACCCCCACCCTGATGGGTAGTTGACTTGTCTTAATAGGACAACACCGTGTGTGCTGGGAAGCACTCCACTCCAGAGCAGGGAGAATGTTCAGCTCATCTTGGGATCCTACAAGAGAAATAAATCTTCAGAGTTGGTTATTATTTGTACTAAAGCTGTGCTACCTTGAGAAAGTGTATTGTATTAAAAGGAAGAACAGCCACGCCACCCTCCTGGGACCTGTAAGTCATCAGACAGGTGGCAAAGAACCTCCTTCGGACAAAGATGTCCAAATCTATTCTACAGGGAACTTATTCATCATCTTTTTTTTTTTACTGAGGTATGATTGGTCAAGATGTTGGTCAAAGGGCACAGAGTTTCAGGTACAAGATGAGTAAGTTCTGAGGATCTGATGCCCAGCATGGTGACTCTACCTAAAAATGCTGTGTTGTCCACTTAAACATGGCTAAGCCTCGATATTAAGGGTTCTCCTAATTTTTCAGTCTGGGAATAAAAATTACTTGTCAACTGCCCAGAAATTAATAAAATCACAAATTGGATTGGACAGGATTATGTGTCATCAGTATTGCATTCATGGTAACATATAAAACTTATTTATTTAAAATTACTTTTTAGATATGTGTTTTCTACATTGCAACATTAGCTAGCTAGGGAAAAAAATAGAGCAAATGATTTTGTAACAGCTTCGCTGAGATATAATTCACTCAGACCATTCCAGTGAACACCTTACGTGACCTGCACACGGCAGAAATCAGGTTCGGAGAACTCCAGCCGCTCTCACTAAATGCGATGCATTCGGACATTTCCTATTTTCACTGTATTAAAGGAATCATGCTGGTCACTGCCTACAAAGCTTATGTCACCACCAGAACACCCAGGACTTACAAATGCCCCAAACTT
This sequence comes from Phyllostomus discolor, assembly GCF_004126475.2. NCBI lineage: Eukaryota > Metazoa > Chordata > Mammalia > Chiroptera > Phyllostomidae > Phyllostomus > Phyllostomus discolor. The sequence continues at coordinate 76,819,309 of NC_040903.2, read as the reverse complement.
GTCAAGCCCCGCTAGTAAGAGGCCCCAGAGTGTCCTGTTTTGTGACCTCAGGGACTGCAGCTGAGCCTGTGTGAGGGCCTGTCTCCCTCCCTGCCCTCTCTGGCCTTTGGGATCTGCCCAACAGCCCAGAGAGTCCAGGGCCAGCTCACAGCCCCTTCGCTCACCCTTCCTGTTCCAGGGCTTGGCCGTATAAGGAAGTCCCCTCCGGCCAGGGTGACTAAGCCCCTGGCCCACAGTGGCAGGGGGGAGAGGAAGGACAGCTTTGCTGTCAGCACACATCATGTTTGCTTTGACACATCCTTTGGCAGAAGCCATAGGTCCTCACTCAGTGACCACTTGCTATTCCACCTCCCTGGAACCAGTAAAGTGGGACCTAAGATCTAGGAGAAGGAGTGAGTTGTGAACTAATTTCAGCACGTAACCTTTGACACTAAGGGGTGAGTAGTCCAGCTCCATCCAATAGGGCTTAGGGACAACTCCACGTCCACTGCGAAGCGCTGGGTCTGCAGTGCACAGTGCCAGGGCAGCCTCTCATCTCCAACTTACCCTCCAGCTCCCGTGGACTCACAGTGAGTCTCAACTTCAAATCCTCAGGGTCCCTCCTCATCCAGCACCTGCCGGCTGTCAGCCAGCTCTTTCCCCCTGCTCTCTCTCTCCCTGCTCTTTCTCCACCACTGCTCTCCCTACCTCCCTAACCCCACTTTCACTCCCCCTGTTCTTCCCCTGCTGTCTCTCCTCCCTCTCTCTCCCCACTTAGCTGTAGCTTCTCCCCAAACTCCCAGGCCCCTTTACAGGCTACTAGGCAGCAGTGTCCACAAGTACCTTGCTTTTGTCCTGTACACATCCTTCTTTCTCAAAGCCTCTGCTCAGAATATTTCAACCCCCTTGTCTGTCCTTCTAGTGACAGATCACACCACTCTTTCCAGAATTGGGCTTTAAGCCCCAGGGGACTTCGGTTGACCCCTCCAATGTTCTGACACACTTTGTGTTCATCACCCCCAGAGAGGAGGGACATCAGACGGTTGCAGATCCAGTGCTGGCCCAGGACCTCCAGCGGAGAGATGGTGTGTCAGGTGTACAGCAGGGGAGTACAGGAGATGGAGGAAGCTGAGCCGGGGATGAGGTGGAAGTCCCTGAAGAGTGTCCCAGGTCCTGGGACACAAGCTGGTATGTGGCTGGAAGCTGAATGTTCACTGAACAAAAATGCAGGCTGGAGCTCCCACTGCTTGTCCTCATAAAGGCTGGGAATACAAATGAAGCTCGTTTCACGTCCTGCCTACAGTGTGTGCGCATGTGTCTGCCTGCATACCTAGTGACGAGGAGGACAAGAACAGGCAGGGAAGACACTGAACCTGAACGAAGTTCAGGCATTTATAAACACTATCTAAAATTAGCCATCTCTAGGGAGGATTCCAGAAGCATGTTTCACAGAGAGAAATGAGGACCCATTTGCTAATAAAATTGAAGCTGTTTCCCCAGGACATAGATAACAAGAAGGGAAAACAAGCTGGAACCACAAGAGCCTCATTTTTTTAAAATGGATGTAAAGAACAGAACCAGAACAACCAGAGATGGTTATATTCTAGAAAAAGAGCTACTGGCTTACTTGCAGCAGACTCTCCAAAATGTGCAAGGGGAGGCTCTGGAACATTGGCCAGGATCTCTGGGCAAAAGTGGTAAATTATTCACTCACTTACTCTCTCTCTCTCTCCATTTAACACTTTGGTAGAAAACTCCCTTAAGATAATCCAACAACCTCCTCCGTACTCCCTCCACATACACTAAACTGATCTCTTATCTGTACATTGGTTCCTTATTATTTGGCCCACCAGGAAAAGCCTGCACTCCTAAGAGATTCTGTTGTGTTATTTCTATGATTCCAAATCACTATAAGGGGGGAAAAACTTCACAAAACCCATTCACCAAAAAGTAGGACCTTACAGAAAATCTTAGCATTTCCCTTTTAAAATTTTTTTTTTCTTTTTGGTTTGGGTGATAGGAAGCTCAGAGTGGAACCTGATCTGAATGTAGAGGCCATGCTGACTGTTAGTATATGTTCCTCCGACACCTCATCACCTAAACTTCCAACTTGCACTTTATTCACCTTACTTTAGATGTGTCCTTTAATTTGGGGGGTTGTTTGACTTTAAAAAAGTCTGAGAGTAAGTTTAAAAAGAAACTTTCTGAACCCCCCACTGAGGTCAAAGTGCTAGCGTGGAGGCAGAAGACCAGTAGCCAAGCAGCCTGAGGAGAGGGGCGCCTCCTGAGCCAGAACCAGGCAGCCGGTGGTGGGTTGGGGGCGGGGGGACACACACACGAACGGTTCTATGTCAGCTCCACGGTCAAGAGCCTTGGAAAGCAGTGTGTTTTAGCCAAAGAAGCAGAGGTCAAGAGAGGCAATGACACACAACAGGCTTCTTTCTCCCAGGCCTGTGGGACTGTTTATGTGGCCCATGGGTTCGTGGGATTAAGCTGGAATTCATCAGAATCTCTTCATGGGAAAATTCAGACTCAGTACCCACAGAGCCAACCTGTCTCCCCATGTCTGAGAGGACTGTAGCCATTAAAGTTTTTGATGACATTGAATATTGCCATTTAACTGAATCTTTGATAATTCCTATAGCTAGATGAATTATCTTTATGTTTCTGATGACCAATTACATAGTTCCCAGAATAATTTAGCTTCCTTGCTAATAGTAATACTGCTTTGGCTTATAACATGCCCTCTTGCAGGGTCTGAGCTCAAGTATTTTTAATATCAGATATAAGACTAGAAGGTGGAAGCAGAATAAACAAGTAAGAAGTTATTGCTGTATCATCATCACAGAGTAAAGACAGTGGGGATCACAGCACTGAGACCCAAGAAAGCGGGAGATATTGTGAGAGATATCCTACTAAAGTAGTGGCCAGAGCTTCCATTTTTGACCAGAAGAGCTGGGTTCAAACTCAGGTCTTGGCCTCAAAATCCTGGGTTCTTGCCCTTACCCATCAGACACACCATTAATGGGGAAGGGGTTGTTAACAAAAGAAGATTTCATTTGTTACTATTGACAGTTTGCTAAACCAAAAATAAACAAAAACTGCTGTGCATGGAGAAGAAAGGAAAAGCAAGTGGGCGTCCACAGTATTGACAGAGAATACGTGTGAGGACCTGGGTGCTGACCGTCAGGTGCTGGTGCCTGCTGTCCTGCTCCTGCTCACTGTGCAGGAGGCATGGGTTGAAGGCAGCATTCCTGGTCTAGCAAATGGTTTCATTTATTCTTGGACTTTCCAAACTCTGGGGGAGAAGGAGAGGGAAGAGGAGACAGAAAAAGGGAGATGGAAATGTAGCTGGGCTTGCAGATTAGCTGAAAGCTAGCTCCTGCTCAGAACCTTGGGAAAATGCCAAGATGAGAGGCAAGTGTAAGCCTGCAGCTGATGAAGGACTAACGTCCTCTGTCCAGCAGCCCTCAGAGGATGAATCCTACCACAGCACCACCGCACTGTGCTCAGATCTTCCCTTCCTGTGGTGAGTTTCAGACCAGGACCCATACCTGTGAAACCTTGAGGAGAGGGTCCAGTGAAGCACACCTGAACTCTGACCCTTGGAATAATTGTTCCTGTGATACGTGTGGGTTGGCAAAGGCCACAAAAGTTTGGAGGAATTTGTAAGGCAGAAACAGAGAATAAAGCATATATGCCCTGCTGGAGGGGAGCTGTACAGTCAATAGGACATGCAATTCTGCCCTTGGGTATCAGAGAGCTCTCTTCTAAGGCCCAAGGTAAAGCATAATACTTCCAGTTGAACCATTAAAATACATGTATTGCAAAAGAAAAAGGGAGAAGAGATGGCCCTGTCTTTCCAGGTTAGCTGAGATCTATATATTATTCTCTGAGAAACTGAGCCATGGATCAGAGCTCATGAGCTTAGCCGGGGCAGAATGACACATTTCCTGTCACTCTGTGTAATTAGCTTTGTTTTTAGCCTTTGCAAAAACAGTCATAATCTTAGCCGACAACTCTAAACTTTATTATTTTTATCTAACTGTACTATTTTTATTCCATAAACAATACTAGTTCATTGGAGGAAAAAACAATACTCACAATATGCAAAAGAAATAAAAACATCTAGATTTATTTACTCATCCTCACACACATGCACACACAGGCCTCCATTATTTTTCACTCTGCCTCTTATTAGTATTTCCTGAACGTATTTACAGGACAATAGATATTTCCCTTCATAACTGAAACAGCACTTGAAAATTGTGTGTATATTTTTATCATAATTCACATAATCCACTGTTGTGTTTGAACTCTTAGCTTGTATCTATCATTTTCTATATTACAAACAATTGGATGACAAATGACCAGCCCTCTAAATTATTAAAAACATCAATTTTTAAGAAGATTAAAATCAGTGTGCATCAACTTTTCCAAGTGTAGGATGCTCTAGAAAGGGATGGGTGATTCCAGAGCACAAATCCTAGGCTAGGGGCACTGACGACCTCTGAGTGGAGGTGCTTAGAACCTGGCTCTCCTCCTGTCCTTGGAGAGTGAAGGTCACTTGCATGCCACCATCAAAACACCCAGTGTCGTTTTCAGCATCGCTGGCTCTGCTGGGCTCAATCCATCAGTCACTTGCTCTCAGACTCTGGAATCACCAGAACAGCTGGGAGCTTGTTAAAAATACATACTTCCTGGCATTATTCCAGGAAACTGGACTTCAGTGGTTCCAGTGGAACCAGAAAAAATTGGCCAGGTGATTCTCATAATCATGGAGGTTCAGGAATTTCTTCATTAATCCTAGCTGAGGGCAGAGATCAGACCTCCAGATTTGTCCACAGCAGTCATTTCCCCCTGTCTTTTACAATAAAATTTTGATTCTCAGAGAGATGAGAGGAGAGATGAGGAGAGTGTTTACTGCAAGCACCCAACCTAAGTCTGTTTTGTTTATCCTGCCACCCTTCTGTCTGGGCTGGCCCTATAGCAAATACCTGGATTGTGTTGCTCTCACCAGCTTCTTTGGGTGAACAGAAGGAGCCTTTCTTAGACTCCTTCCCCTCTTGTAACCACTTGACAAACATTTACTGTGCATCTAGCAGTCTTAGGCACTGTGCCATCCCCACCATGAACATGGGATGGATGGTGCCCTGTATGAAACTCTTGAGGTCACTGCACCCCAGTACAGTGCCTCCTGAGACAACACCCTGGAGGGGTCCGTCTGGGTGTCTGTGGCAGGGGACTGGCAAGTGTTAAGCTCCACAGTCACCTTGTTCACTAATCCCCCCTCCCCCTTGCGAGTGACACCCCCTTTAGACCAGGGGTGTCAAACTCATTTTCACGGGGGGGGGGGGGGGGGGGGCGGACATCAGCCAGCCTGGCTGTTGCCTTCAAAGGGCAGAGTGTAATTTAAGCCTGTATAAATGTAACTACTCCTTAACTAGGGACAAGGAGCTAGGCGCTGCTGCTGGGTAGAAAGGAGGTGCCAGACGGATAAAACCAGGTGGAGGGCCGGATTGGGCCCATAGGCCTTGGGTTTGCCACCTGTTGTTTGGAGCTCCCAGCAGGGCTGAGAGCACCTGACTCACAGCGCAGGAACTTTGTTTCCTTAAGTAGGAACTTAGGTCTTATCTCCACCGCCAGCCTTTCCTGCTCTCCTCCCGCCCCATCCCACGCTAAACTCCCCGGCTGGGCGCTAGGGTGTCCCTAAGGTCCCCTCTACAGTCACGTTACTTCTCACCCCAACCCAGTAAGCAAGGTCGTGGGGGGAGGGGCCCCCGTGAAGACAGAGGTCAGGGCTTCATCACTACCGACAGCGTTGCCGAGTTGGCCCATCAACTTGAACATCATCCTCTCTGAGTCCACCCTCCCGACTTGAGGCCAGAGGGGAAACCTGGGGCAGCCGGGGTAACTGCTGGGGTTCCCGTAGCACTGAGCGCCGCATGGGGAGGAATCCTGCGGGAAACAGGGCGCATACCTCGGCTGAGGTTCTGTTTCCCAACTGCGGCGGCCGGACTCCCCAACTTGTGGCGGCGCCCTCCATCCAATGCTCTCACCCACCAGCGGGTAGCGCCTCAAATTTGATGGTCCGTCCAGCCCACCTGCAGTGGCCCACTGCCCCTCTCCCCACGGTGCTCTCTCCCACCTACATTGCTCTGCCTATGGTGTTACCTCGCAACCCACCGTGCTGCCCCCTCCTGACACTCCGCGTACTTGCCGCGCTCCCGCAACGTGAAGCTGCTATGCACCAGGAGGCTCCCACAATTGCGATCATCCCGCCCACTTACGCTTCTCTGGTCCCCCCGCGATCTCCTCTCCTCATAAAGCAACGACCTCCCACTTAGTTCCCTTCCCCGGAGCTTTGTTTCCGCACCTGAGAAGCCCTCGCACCAGCTGGGCGCTCTGCCCCGCCCCCACCTGAGAAGCGCAGTGCTGCGCTATTCGCCCCGCCCGCGGCGTCTCTTTCGCCGCGCCCCGCCCGCAGGCCCCGCCCCGCGTGCCCGCCCCCGGCTTCCGATTGGCGCGCGCCAAGAGGGCGGAGCTAGCAGTTCCAAGCGTTGGCTCCGGCGGCTAGCGAACACAGACTAACACCCGGCCCACGGTCTCGGGTCTCGGGTCTCGGATCTCGGATCTCGGATCTCTTCGACCAGCTCGCCATGGACCACGACGAGGTTCCTTCGACGCCCAGGGCCAGCTTCCGCAAGTTCCCGGGGCAACTCTCCGGGGTTGGCAAAGCCATCGGCGTACTGACCAGCGGCGGGGATGCCCAAGGTGCGCGACCGCCTTCCCCAGCCGAGGCGGAGGGGGCCACCGGGAAGAAGGGATGGAGGAACCAGTGGGAAAATGTGGGGACCCAGGACAAGCGATGAGGGTTCGGGGAGAAGCTAGGCGTGGGAGAGCAGCCCGGTGCCGGGGAACCCGGGTGGTACCTTCCGGGTACCGAGCGGCCGTGCAACCTCCAGAGCCACTTCGGGGACGCGGAAGGGAGGGGTCTAGTGGCAGAATCCTTCATCAGGAAGATCAATTAATTTCCTACCTTCACGTTTATTTTTTAAATTGAGACTAGGGACACGTCGTCTGCACCGCCTTCGTAGGTCATCTGTCACCTGAGTCGTAAGATGGGAAGGGAGGCCCCCATCGCGGCCACCTCTGATGCCAGGACTCCCGCCCCGTGCTGTGGAGAAACCACCGATCCCCTCTGCGCGTCCTGAGGACCCTGGCCCGGAGCGCAGCGCGGGCGGGGTTCCCGGCTGCTGTTTGCGGGACGTGACGTGGGGCGCATGGCTACCCGACAGGGGTTGCCAGACGTCTGGCACACTTTACATTTCCGCTGGGAGATTTTAAAAAAGGTTTTCCGCCACTCTGATCTCCTGTCCGTTCCGGCTCGTTACCAAACCGAAAACTAAAATGGGTTACTAGGCCTTCCCGCCAGCCTCCCTGGAAGGGAGGGATCAGGAAGCGGGGACTCCGGGAAGTCACCGCACCGGGCGCAGGCTCCAGGCTCCCCACACCCAACGTGGAGGCAGATTTTGGGGAGACAGGGACTCGAGACCGGGTCCCGTGGACCCATCAAGAAAATATTTCAATTTAATGAGGGAACAGAGTGACACAGCCACGCCCAGGACGTCGCGCTGGGTGCACGTGAGGGCGCAGGGATTCCCAAAGGGTGGGTTTTCCCGATTCAGGCAAATCCCTGGGTAGTGCAAGCCAACCGCTAGAAAGTGGATTGGTGTTTTCCAGGCGGATGCGTCCTCGGATTCTTAAGAACCGCGTAGGCTCCAGACGCATCCCGGAGCTGGCATTTGGCTTTTCTTTCCTCCCCATCCCCCACTACCCCCCCCCCCCCAATTAATTCAAAGGCCCAGAGGCTCCACTTTCACCTGTTTCGGGGCCTCCCACGGTAGAGGGATGCTTGCCTGCTGAGTCTGGCGACCTCATCTGTGCCTACCCTTCCACGACCTTCCCTTTGCCCTTGAGCGAGGCGGGGCGGGCGCGGGTGCGGCAGGTTGGCGCCCGCGGCGCGTGCCTACGTGATGCCCGGCCTGTCGCTGTCCCCGTGCACATGGCCCTAGGTACTTGGTCCCCTGAGCGTGGGTCCCCAGCAAGACCCTCCCGGCCCACTTGAAGGTGCCTATCGCAGCGTCAATCACCGCCCCCCTCCTCACAGGCCCGTACCTCTGCATCACAGGGAAGCAAGACTGTGTGATTTGGTATTGTAGTAACGGCAGAGCCCGGGATTGGGGAAATGACAGAGTGAAATAGATGGCATTACCTACATCACTTAAATAAACACCAGAAGGTGAGCCAAGTGTGGTCATTGTGGGGCTGAGAGCGGCTTCTCTGTCAAAGCCTTCAAAAGCACATGTGTCTGGAGATGCTAGCACAAATGAGGAAGTATCTTAAATGAATGACATTCTGACCCTTGAAAGATAGTAAAGCGTTAGCACAGGAAGGGGAACTGGTCTTAAGCCTCCAGGCTTCAAGTTCAGTGTATCAAGGTTATTTTACAATTAAGGTGCTATGTCTGTTGAAAAAACATATGGGTCATTCTTTTGAATCCTTGTTCAAAATTTTGCTCAACTACCTGGTAGTTGGCATTCAAGTACTCTGGATAATGGTGTAATAGAACCAGCATTTTCTCTGTTACTTTTCATGGCTCTGAACGTGTGAGCAATTATAAAGAGTTCATTCAGTAAGTCCACACCTCTTCTCAGTGGAAAGGATACCTTGAGAACAAAAATACTAGGAGGAGATTGCTTGGTTGGTGTCATGTCAGGTGGCTAACATCACATTTGATGGCCCGATGCTCTCAACTGGCACATCTGGGCTGTCCTACGTCCCTGAGAACTCACCATGGCCAGGTTGTCTGGGGCTCCCAGGCAACAGGCCAACAGAGCTGAGCCTGTTGACCGTTTTTTCTTGGACTTAATGCAAAATGTCAGATCTCCTGTTTTGATTCCATGTTGCATTTGAGCATTTGGATGCATTTCTTTCCCTCACCCTGAGACATGCTCATAGGGGCTGGTCTTGGCAGCAGCATATTTACAGACCCTAAGAGTAAATTATTCCTAGAATGTTTTCTATTGCCTACCACTCTTTCACCATTTTACCTTCATTCTAAATTAGATCAATGTTGGTTTTCCTCTGAGACAGAAGAATTTGCTCATAGCTATAGATGAAAAAGTATACTCACACATACATACCCACAAAAAGAAACTTACTCGTGTTCATTTCCTGGTAATTTCTAATCACATGTGAAATTATGGTAAAATTTCATTTTGAGGTGACTACAGCTGCTGTGTATTGGTACATTTTATGTACTAGGAGTTTTATAGGTCTTGTCTCCAGGCCTGATTACTATACATGGCTCCAAGATGTGTGTGTCTTTGTTTTGGAGGTGGGGACAAAGATCCACAGTGAGATAAGTGACTTAGCTAAGGTGCAGCTCGTAAGTGGCAGTGGCAAGATTTAAACTAAGTTTTATGACATCTCAATGTAGTTGCCAGTCAGCCGTGCTCTTAAGGGACCTTTCTCAGGCAAGGTTGTAAAGTCTAGTTAATGCTCCAAAGTGAGCAAAACCCAGCTTGCTCAAAATTATACAGATGGTTTTTAAGCAGCCTGTTAGTGGAACAGTAAGTGCCTTTTCACAGTGATGGCAATCACCTAAAATACAGTAAGCATGGCTAAAGTGGTGTAACACTTATTTCCAAAGTGATGAAATTCTTTTTTCCCTCCAATGGAATTTATATTATATATTTATTTTTTTTAAAAAATCATAAATTCCCCATCCATATTTCTGACCTCTTAGCCCCGCCAATTAGGGAACAGTATTTTAAGGCTAATTATTTTTCCTCATTTTTTTGCATTTCTTCTTTTTGTCACAGACAATCTGCAAATTTAAACTGGCTTTCATTTTTAACCCAAATGGACAGGCTTAATCATGACTAGGTGCCCATCCTCAGGCAGGACTGTGTCACACACCAAAAATGACTCATCATCTTAGTCACCACTGTGGGCTTCTGGAGAACCTAGTGGGGCTGAGAGTTCTCAGCAATGGAGTGGACCCTAAAAGCAGAGTGAATGTGAAAGCTGAGTCCTTTTTTGCCCTTTTTTTTTTGTTTGCAGCAAAGTAAACAGAGTTTACACAAATTGAGTTTGTATGTCTTGTCAATAATAGCGAGAATAATTAACATTTAATGACCATTGCTATGTGGCAGGCGCTAATGCTGCATGCATTAACTCATCCTCATTTGACAAGTGAGCAAGGGAGCTCTGAGATGAAACAAATGTCTTTGTATCTCTCAGAACTTTGAGACGTCATCTGCTAAGAGTTAGGGTAGCAGTGGAAATGAGGGACCAGGGCACAGGTGCCATTTCCCTGTGCATTTCTGGCACCCAGCAGAGGAGTTGGCAACTCACTAAGGAGTGTGGGCCAATTCATTCCTCCAGGCATTCTAGTTGTTTTCTTTCCTCATGAAGTCATGTCATTGAATTAAATCTCTTCTTGTCCGAAGCACTCTCATCTCCTGAGTAATGTCTGGAGATGATGAGAGCGTGGAGATTAGTAGTCAGGAGTGTGAGGTACTGTGGACAGGGCTCAGGTACCTGGTTGGTCCTTCACTGAATGAGTGTTTCTTGAATATTGCTTTAGGGCCCTGTTTGGGTGGGCTCCTTATGCTCTGCTGGCATAAGGTGCAATTGGCAACTGAGAACAGTGGGCATCTTGCCTCACAGTGCCAGCCCCATATGGTCCTGGAACTCCATACCTACACATTCTGTTATGGGATCTTTTCTGTTTAAAGTGTATAATTTAGCAAAAGTGATTAGGTCTAGGAGGCAGTGTATTAAAATGATAGTGTTAACCTCATGTATACTGTGGGAAGCCTGTGCAATTGCATCACTGTTTACACATGCAAACACTGTTGTGTGACATTTTGTCATATTTCAAAAAAGCTTGTTTTCCCCCTTGGTTACAGAAAACTAAAAGCTTTGCTATAGAACTCAAACCTTTTATCAGGGAGAATTGGGGCCATTTGAATATGCTGTATGATCCTGTAGGCTGTCAGGGGTAATTATAATTAGAAACATGAAGATAGAGCAGTGCCATTCTAAAGGCAGACATCAGAACACAAAACTGTCCATCCACTGTGATTGTGATTGGCTGAAAAGGTGTCTCTGGATAAAGAACAGACAGCCATATGTTAAGAAAGTAGTTGAGTCACTTTTCCAGTTACTTTTTCCAGCCAGCTTCCTTGAGTGCTGTGATTTTATCTGTTGCAGTGTCTGCCAGCAAGCCCCTTTGTCCCATGTGTCTTCCCACCTCACACTTAGCGCGGGTGTTGGGGATTGCAGCCCTTGTGCTTGAAGGAACAGGCATCTAAGCCTCAGACTCCAATACGAAGGACCCGTATCTTGACCCTGGTCTTGTATGAAAGAGGCCATGGGTGAAAATTGGCTTTTCCTCTGTTCTTTAGTGTCTGGGTTCCTTTTCCTCAGAAGGCAGCCACTTGCAGGGCCCAGCCACTGCAGCAGTTTGGGTCCTAGCTGTGTACAAGTTGAAAAGGAGAGCTGGTAATGGAATAGGTCCCCCCCCCCCAAATAACAAGGAATGGGGACCTGCAGGCCTTTTTTTCTTAAAATCGCCCTTAGGTGATTCTAGTGCACAACCATTGACCTAGAGGGAATTAGGACATCTTTTAAAATAAAATAAAACAAAACAAGACAAAATAAAATAAAATAAAAATTAAAATGAAGACCAAGGTTTATACACCAACATTGCCATTTATTAATTTTGCTTTTGATTTTCAATTTATCTGCTTAGAGCCCAACTTCCCAATCTCCTTGGGAGCACCCAGGACCCTGTGGGTTGCCTTGTGCATCAGCCTAGGTGCTGGGTCACTAACTAACCTCAGTTATTCTGTGCTATGTGCCGAGGTCGCCCCTCAGGCCCAGTTAGGAGGCTGCTGGCTCCCAGCTGGGGAAAGACCAGCTGGTTTTAGTAAATCACAGGGATTGGCAAGTGAAAAAAGCCTGTGAGGCTGGGGCCTGGTTCTCAGACTGTGGTTTACCCTAGGAACTTGGTGAGGAGGCAGTGTTCAGGGTCCTCCCCTGCCTGGGAAACCCCAGGGGTTGGGGGACCTTGGTCCCCCCCAACCTGGGGCCTGCTGCAGGCCAGGGGTGACAGGCCATTTTCTCAGTGAGTACAGGCTCACCCCAGGAGGCAGGGTGAGACTGAGGCCAAGGGGTGGGTGTGAAGGGAGTTCAGACTTCCTGGGACAGAGGTCAGAGCTGGGGCAGGCTTTTGCTGCACAGGGGCCTCCTGGGCACACCTCTGGATCATGTGCCCCTTGTCACAGTTTTACTCCTGCCATTTCTTATCCACTTCTTTTTTATTGTTGCGCAAGTACAGTTGTCTCCACTTCCCCCTACCCATCCCTGCCTCCCACCCTCAGTACTACTCCTCTTTGCCTTTGCCCATGTGTCCTTTTTACATGTTCCTTGACGGCCCTTCCCCTATGTTCCCCATTATCCCTCCCACCCCCACCTCTGGTTACTGTCAGTTTGTTCTTTATTTCAGTGTCTCTGGTTATATTTTGCTTGCTTGTTTGTTTTGTTGATTTGGTTCCACTTATAGGTGAGATCATATGGTATTTTTCTTTCACTGCCTGGCTTATTTCACTTAGCATAATGCTCCCCAGTTCCCTCCATGCTGTTACAAAGAGTAGGAATTTCTTCTTTCTTTCTGCTGAGTAGATTTCCATTGTGTAAATGTACCACAGTTTTTGATCCACTCATTTACTGATGGGCAGGCACTTAGGTTGCTTCCAGTACTTGGCTATTGTAAATTGTGCTGTTATGAACTTTGGGGTGCATAGGTTCTTTTGAATGGGTGTTTCAGAATTCTTAGAGTATAATCCCAGCAGTAGAATTGCCGGGTCAAAAGGCAGTTACACTTTTAGTTTTCTAAGGAAATTCCATCCTGTTTTCCATAGTGGCTGTACCAGTCTGCATTCCCACCAACAGTGCACTAGGGTGCCTGTTCTCCACCTCATCGGCACTCGTTTTTGTTGATTTGGTTATGATGGCCATTCTGACTGGTGTGTCTTATCCACCTCTAAAATCCCCTATTTGTCTTCTTTTACCCTGCCTGCCTTTATGAAGACCCCCTCCCTCACTTCCCCCAGGAACAGGGGCTTCAGGAAGTGGAGTTTTAGCCTTTCGAATTTCCTGGTGACAAAGCTTTGGTGTGGTTCAGCATTTGATGATTAATTTACCAGTTACAGTGGCCATAGAATAGAGGCCTAGACTCATGGAGTCTGTCAGAAGGGACTGTGAAGAGCTCGTTTATCAGTTAAAGTCTGAGGGTGCAGGAGGCTCTATGCACCCCTGACCCTGTGAGCTGGGTCAGATGCCATCAACCGCCACAGGTGTGAGCCTGGGGCAGAGCACCTCTTCCCATCCTGGAACAAGAGGAGTCAGGTGGGGAAGTGCCAGGAGCCCTCCCTGTGGATGCAGGGGCCCAGTCCTGGAGTTTCAAAGAGGGCACTGGGTGGCCCTGGGGCTGGGACACGGGGAAGCCCTGGGGCACTGTGGGCTGTGCAGTGTTGATAAAGCATGAAGTTCAAGGAGTAGTATCCCCGTGGGCTGAGCAGGTAGGAATAGTTCTCGTGGTAGGAGCTCCCTCCCTGAGGAATCTGGTTTTCTGCATCCAGACCTTGGGGGAGGAGCATGGGCACATTCATGTTTTAGAGACAGAACATCAAAGCTGACGCAGAAAACATCTCAAAAAAAGTGGGGGCGGGTGGAGTACAGATGGCTTAGGGACAACACAACTCTTACGGAGTTTTTTGTAGGGCTCGTGAGCTGTCTCTCAAGGGGCAGGTGGGCAAGTGGGGGAGAAGGACATCTTCTACCTGAGCTGTAATAGTTGTTTTAAGACCTTGTTTTTTAGAGCAGTGTTATTTTATTTTATTTTTAAAAGATTTTATTTATTCATTTTAGACAGATGGGGAGGGAGGGAGAGAGGGAAACATCAATGTGTGCCCCCTACTGGAGACCTGACCTGGCCAGCAACCCAGGCATGTGTCCTGACTGAGAATTGAACCAGTGACCATTTGGTTCGCAGGCTGGCGCTCAATCCACTGAGCCACACCAGCCAGGTCTAGAGCAGTTTTAAGTTCATGGAAAAGCTGAAGGGAAGATTCAGAGAGTTTCCATGTCCCTCTTGTCCTTCCACACACACAGCCTCCCCATAACACTAGATGGAACATTTGCTACAGCTGATGAGCCTCCATTGTCATGTTGTCGTCACCCAGAGTCCATAGTTGACATTAGGGTCAGTCTTCTACATTCTGTGGTTTTGGACAAATGTCTAATGAGGTATACCCACCATTATAGTGTCACACAGAGCAGCTTTACTGCCTAAAAACCCCATATTCTGCCTGTTTATCCCTCCCACCCCCCAACCCCTGGAAACCATGGGTCTTTTACCTTTTCCAGAACCTGTAAATTTTTCTAACAAAAGAATGTGGTGCTTATAAATTACTTGTATAGTAATAAATGAGAGAAAAGGCTGTTTTAATCATTCTGACTATAGTGAGGATAATGATAGAGAAAGGCGGCAAGATTCGGGGGGAAATGTTGAGAGAAAATGTCTGTTTTATGGGCATGAGTTATCTAGGGCATTAGTAATATTCAGCTTGAGCAACAGGGGAGAAACTCTTCAGCAAGAGAGAGAGAATAAAGGAGAAGGAGAAAATAATGGTAAAATAACTTACTGCATCTTAAAATGCTGAACTTGAGGTTCTAGAGAGATGGCCACCAATTAATAGGCAAATTATTAAAATTCTTTGTGTGATGAACTAGGTTTGAACATGAAGGAATGAGCCTACCAAATATAACTATGTCCACATGTACATGGGTATTAGATAGATATTAAACATGGATGTATTTCTAAGATATGTACCCCACCACACTTTATCAGCTACATGAATATTGTAGCCTTTCAAAATTGTCACCTTTCAGAGGCAACAGTCTTACTACAGCATTTTCAGAACTGACTCAACATACATCTGTAATTTGGAAATTTTTAACTGTCTTCTGAGCAGGTTTGCCATTCAACTGTGATGTACAAATTCAGTCTCCGTGTTTGTTGAGTGGATTCCTGGAGCCACAGTGCCTTGCTTTTGTTTTCTTTCTTCACCAAAAGTGTCACTCACTTGACGGTCCATGTTCTCCAACAGCCTTCATCCTGACTTCTGTTTCCAAAATTTAAATTTATGAAGGCAGCAGATTGGAATTGTTGGGTGTCCAGGAACCACTTGGTTGAAATAAGCTTTGCTTCTCCTTCTGAGGCACCGGACTGTGTCATCTCTGAAAGAAATGGCCCTCATCCCTTGTCACTTCTTTCTGCCTGGCCTTAACTCATCAGCTGAGGTGATGGTACAGGATCCACTCAGGTATCCACTGAGCTCTAGATAGCAGTTCCGTGAGGGAAGCAGGAGGGAGTGAGCAGACTCGGGCATCACACAGAGTTGCTTTTAATTTCTTCGAAGTCCTCTGAGAAAATGCGGGGAATGTCCTAGGTTTAGCTTGATCAGGTATTACTCATAGTATATTGGTTTAGTTTTTCTTTTTATAAAATTGTGTGACTTGCTTTATATTTAAGGCCATTGGTAACTGATGATTATCTATTCTTCACCTCCTCAAATCACAGACCGATGGGCCTTTTCAGCATTATTTTCTTTGAATTTGGCTAACGATAAATAAACAACTGTCCTTTGGGTTGTTTTGTCACTGGAGGAGTTGCCTGAAAATGTATAAGGAATCAAGGCAGTTTGAGCCCCGAGCCTGTGAGCAAAGCCATTCTAAGTTAAACGTGCGCCAGGCCCGCCTCCGAGGATGTTCATCTGCGGATGAGCCCACAAATGCTGGGCCCTCAGCTTTGCGGTTTCCCTCAATCCTGATGCTACTCCTGGGCACCTGCGTCCCGCCACCTTTCACCTGAGTCGCCCTCGGAGAGGTCACTGTTTCCCTGTGGTCACGGCCAGTTGAGTGCCTGGTCTCTTCTATAACTTCTGCCCTGTCTTTTCCAGGTATGAATGCCGCCGTCCGTGCAGTCGTGCGCATGGGGATCTATGCGGGGGCCAAGGTGTACTTCATCTATGAGGTCAGTGTCGTTCTTTCCCTGATCCTCTGGTGTCCCTGCCTGGCACTGGCCCGGAGCTCTCATGCCTGCCAGGGTCGAGCCCTGCTGAGAGCAACCCAGGGTCAACGTTGGTAGCATGCTCAGGGGGCCAGCAGGGGAGCCCAGGTCCCACCAGAGCTTACCTAGGAGAATGTTGTGGCAGATACCAGCCAGCAATATCCATCGCTGCAGGTGCTCATTGAAACACGAGAAAAACATACACACAGACAACCGAGTCCTGTGGGGAAATAGGGACAGAACAGCCACTCTCTCTAGTGGAGAGCGCCTTGTTCTCCCGCCCAAGCAGGCTTTTATTAAGAATACAGATACAGTTCGTGAATTACAGGCTGACAGGGAAGATAAAACAAGTAGTTAGCTGTCAAAGGGGCTGGCAGATCTCCTGATGGGATTCTGGGCTGAGATTTTGGGGTTTTATCATTTAAAAAGACTATAGGACCTAACACCTTAGTTTCGTTTCCTGCCTGTGCCTTCATATTCTAATTCAAGAGCATCCTCCAGCAAGCAGATCTCACAGGATTTTTCATATTCTATGTCCCAGGCCTGATTACCCTGGGGGTCCGCCGACTCTGGTCTGGACTGCACCACCCCTGTTATTTCTGCAGGCCTGAGTCAGGCAGAGGAGACAAAGGCAGCCAGGAGACTTGGATTTCTCACAGCTAAGAACAAGGACTCAGGCTTTGACAAAGCCAAGGGGGCAGGGGTCAATGTCGATCACCCTTTCATTTCCACAACCCCCACAAGTCCTTCCCTGAGGCCTCCACGTGATCATGCCTGTCTTAGGTGATCCCCCCTGTGGGAAATCTTACCCGTCATTGGCTAACTGATCAAGCACTGGGGGCCAGCACAGATCAGGCAGTGTTCATGCCAGGGAAATAAGTTTTGTCTCCTTAGTGACTCCTGGTTCAGAGGCCTCTTACTCAGCCTTAGCCACAGGTGGTTACAGCTTCCTAAGACCAGGCAGGGCAGACTCCAACAGAATGTGCTCCCTGTCCAGATGTACCTCTGAGATGGGCATTAGGGGTGGAGGGAGTGGAAGGAGATGAGACAGGCACCAAATGCCATTTTGATATCAACTGGTCTTGTAGGATTAGTGACCTCAAACTGGTTGTATTTATTTGCAGTTCTCATTCCTTATAATGTGATTTATTCACTTAAAATGGGGTTGAATTTGAACAAATATTAAGATAAACTGGAAAAATCGGCCACTTTGAGCTTTTTATTATTAATGTAACACCCAGACCACCTCCCTAGTGTCTGTTTATCTGTTTGAATGAGGAGTCTCAGCTCCAGCAGCAGTTGCGGCCCATTGTCTTCTGCGTTTGAGGTCTGGGCGACATGGAAGTGCGTCAGGTTTGGGGGTGGGCACCAATGCAGTTTGGACCACGTGATTTATTTCAAAAACTGCTGGGAAAAAATAATTTATATTTAGATTTTCAATTTGTGAAACATAATAAAGCTTATAAAGAGGAAATAAGAGAATATATTTTTAAGTGACTTAATTCCTTCAAGACCACTGTCAGTGTTTTATGCTGACTCCTCCCAGTATTACATATGTGGAATGTTGGAATACAATATGTACATTTTTAAAATTACAGCAAATGTATTTGATATAGTACGTTTTCTACCAACCATTACATTAGGGTGATTTTCTATATGTTACACACATCCCACAATTGTTGCTTTAAATGTTTATTTAATATTCTATCACACTGATGCCTTAACATTTACCTGACCATTTATTTACTCTGTCATTCCATTGCCACACCACTGGACTATTTAGGTCACTGCCCATTTCTCAACTACCATTAGCACAGCAAGATCCACATTAATATGTGAGGCTCTTTCATGCTTTGTATTATTATTACTGTGATCCCAAGGCATCGACTGGGGTAGAAGACATGGCCCTTGAAATGGGTCTCGATGTGTCTCACCAGTGATTTCTGAGACTTGTCCCAGCCCACCCTGCACCCCCATGCCACACCCAAAAGTGGCGCCAAATCCACCGGTTCTGTGCGCACAGCCCTCACTGACTCACCAGAGCTGGTGCAGGTTACAGGACTGTTAACTAAAGGCATTTTCTCCTTTCGTGATGTGGCTACTCATGGTCTTTGTTCATTGGTCTGAATAACCATTTTTTTTTATTGTTTGCCACAAAGGTGTTTTTTTCTGGTGCTTTGGTTTGCTTTTCAAAATTGTGGTTCTGTGGATTTTGGGTTGTATCCATCTGATTTGGGCAATGTTAAAATAATGGGTCTAATCAAAGCAGTCCTAGACCATTGTCCTGTCATTTTCTATTTGGATGTACTTAGGGTCAAATTGCCCTTGTGGATGTCTGTCCTGGGCCTGACCCTGCAGCCTCTGTCCCCTGTGCACTGATGCTGAATGAACCCATGAGATGCAGGGTCGCGCTCCCTTCTTTCACATCTCTCCTCCTTTCGATGTTTGAGTTTGCACTCAGACGACTGTTCTACTTCTGCTGAGGAGTGTGCATGCATGAGCACAGCTTCCTCTGCCTTTTAATTTTATTTTGGGGAGAAGAGGGGATTGTGTTCTGCCTTTGAACTTGAGAGAAGACACCACACCTGGCCTGATGGCAGTTCCTAACATATGGTTTTCAAAATCTTTCAGGGTTTGGTCCACCCTCAGGTCAGGTTCTGTTATAATTAACAAAATGATTTCAGCTTCTCTGAAGACAAATTTATTTAGACTTGTGGTTTACGGCATGTTCTCTTGGAAACCTTTGATTTCATTGGCTACTGTTTCCGATGGTTTGTGTGACCCTCCTGGTGATGCTGCAGCTGTACTGAGCTGAAGATCTCTCACTACAGAGGTGCACTTTGTCTTCATGTTGACTTTGCGGTGTGTGGGGGGAAGGGAAGGAAGTCATTTCAGTTATTTCGTAGTTAAAGGAACTGACTCGTCCTTGTGGACAGTTCACTTCTCCATGTCACTATTCATCACTAGCAGGGCTAGGAAGAGAGCTAGAATCCCACATCAATCCCCCAAGAATATTCGTTGATATCTGGAGACATTTTGATTGTCCCACTATGGGGAGAGGTGCTGCTGGCATCTGTGGGGTGGAGGCCAGGGGTCCTGCTCAGCATCCCTCAATGCACAGCAGCTCCCAGCAAGGGATTGTCTTGCCTACATGGCAGTAATGCGGAGGTCTGGCAACCTGAATTAACCCAAGGGGACTATGTTCTTCAAGTCCTTTCTGAAGGGAAGTGAGCTCTTCTTCCTGCTCCTTCCAGCAGGTAGGCAGGGAGGCATCCGAGTCTGAGTAGATCCATCTCCGTTAGGGAAAGACAGGAAATTTCTACAGCCATGGGAAGATGCCACAGAGAATCCTTGTATGGAATGGGGTTAGGATGATTCTAATTTTCATAATAACTCTTTTATCGGTAATCGGCACCTCTGATGGAAGGCAACTCAGGGCATGATTTGGCACTAGGAGTGATCAGGCCTTGGCATTCCTGGATATGGAGGGAAAAGGCAATGGCTTGCAGACAGAGGCATTGGAACCAAAACCTCCTGTCTGGAGATGATGCAATGCTTCTCATGACACCCCTTCCCCACCCCCCAAAAGACAGAAATATTGTATCAGTGATTGGAAGGAGGTCTTTCATGTCTGCCCTACCTGGGGTTTGCCCAGTGTCCCCTTAGACACACGAGACTTCGCACTGGTGATCACTTTTATTTCATTGAGTTGAGGTTTGGGGTGTCATCATTTCTCTCTGACTGATGTAATGACCTTGTATCTGCTGTTCTGAAATTCAAAAATGTCTAAAGCCAGTTTCTTCCTAAGTCATTTGGGTAACCCACCTCGGTGACACTGCATGCAATCCTTTCTTGCCCCAGGTGACAGTCCCTCAAAGGGGAGGAGGTGGCTCCTGCTCTTGCCAGTGCCAGCTCACATAGGCTCCCTATGTGTCCATGGTGCTCAGGGCCCCAGCCTTCTCCATTCTGTCCCCTCTCCCACCCCATGGGTTTGGGGAAGTGATTATGTACCTATGTACATAGCCCAGTGACGGGGAATAAATAAATTAACCTTTCTGGCCCTGTTTCCTCATCTGTCCAGTGAAAATCATATCTACCCTTCCTGCAGTTAGAAAGCTTTGAGCATAAACTGGGCAAGGGGCTGTGGGACTGCTGGGTGGGGGTGCAATGATGTGTATGCCTTTGGTGCTGAGAACCAGGCACAGCACTGTGGGGATGGGTGCTCTGAACTGAATTCACTTCTCTAAAGACCGTCTCAGAACTGCAGACACGTCCATGTGTTCTGCTGTGTGGGCCCTGCCCTGATGGACAGGGTTCCCTTCTACACCACATTCCACAGCGCTATTGGTATTTGCAGGGGTTGATGGGAGGGTGTGTGGGGTGTTCTGTGCAGTGCAGGTTGCTTAGAGAGCATCCCTGTGTCTGCCCACCAGAAGCCAGGACCACACCCCTGGCCCACAGCAGCGGCCATCAGGAATGTTTCCAGACACTGGTAGGTGTCCCTGGTGAACCAACTTTTCTTTGATTTGGGCTCAAATTTAGGAGATGTTTAGTTTTGTTTTTTAGAACCTCATTCAGTAACTTATCCAACATGTTTTTCCATTTGCAGTCTAGTTTCTAAGTCTGCCTAGACTTTTCAAGGTGACACACACACCAAAACAGTGAGGATTAATAATTGAAAGAAAAGAGTTTGGGGTTTTTTCCTTGAGCAGAAAATGTGTGGGAAGTGTGTTGGTCAGAAACCGCTGGTGCTTCTGCCGGAGGTCTGGCACCAGGTTTGCTCCGTCTGGCTGGGCGAGCACTGGATCTGGGGCAGCACTACGTGCACTGCCTGCTGAGCCCTTGGGTGCTGTTCAAGGACGGGCAGGGCAGGGCAGGGCAGGGTGTGGTTAACCCCTTCTTTCCACTTACTGCACCAGTTGTTGATTTTTTTCGTTTTTCTTTTAGGCTAGGACTTTTTCCTAGTAAGTGCCTTCAGCTTCTTGGAGATGGTGAGGGCAAGTACATCCCATGTTTTTGTAGCAGACTGCCCAGGGGTGGCCTGCCCTGGGTGCAGGCAGACCAGACAGACGCAGGGTGGGAGAGCCCACATCACAGCTGGTGCTGTCTTGGCTGCATGTACAGTTGGCTGGATGTAATTTAGCATAATATGTGGGTTCAATGTCCTATAACCTAAAGGTTTTTCTGTCGACTTACAAATCATTATTATTACAGCTCTTTAAATATGACTCATGGAAAATCCTTCCCTCTGTGAAATGCCTGCTGACAGTTGGGCGCTGCTCGGGGGCAGCGTTGGTGAGTGTCAGCAGGACTCACCTGCTGTTGTCTTCAGAGCGCTGAAGAAAGGCTAGGGATGATGCCCATCATTTCCAGCAGCTGCTGTTTTTTGGTGTTAAAAATAAGGCATTCTTCATGTCAGAGAGTCAGGGCTTCCTGTTGTTAAAGAGTAAGGGCTTTAGAACAGCCTCAGGAGCTGACAGCCAGGTTTGCACAGGCTGGCTGCTGCAGGAGCCTGACCTCGCTCTCTCTGGAGGTCTAGTGAGCAGCTTTCTCACTATCCATGCCCCACGCCCCCAGCCCCGACTGGTTTTCTTTCTTCCCCTCTCTCTCTGTCTGTCTGTCTGCCTGTCTGTTTCTCTCTCTCTCTCTCTCTCTCCACTGTCCTTGCCTCCTTCCCTCTTTCCTTTCCTTTCTCCCTTCCTTCCGAGTTTGAATGACCACACTTAATCCAAGCTGCACTAGGCTTGTAACCCTGAGCATCATGGCCTACCTAACACACTAATAAATTAGCTCTAATTGTCATTTAATAGCTTGGTGTTGTTTTCCCCTTCCTAACAGAAACCCTCTCTTTACCATGGGGTTCATTATTTTCCTTCTCAGATGTGATGAAACACCTGCTGTCAGTTTTTAAAGTTAGATATGTTGTGTCCAAACAGAAAATGGCCACAAGAAAAACCTCCGCTGTTTCCAAGGAGGGCAGCACCAGGAGACAGACATAGCTCACTTCTCCCCGTGGGTGTTGGAGGTCTGGGTGCCACTTGTGTTTTGGACCATGTGGCCAGATGGATGCTGATGGTCCCTGAAGGGACCAAGAACAGGTTAAAATGTCAGTGTTGACATTTGGGAACTCCTCAGGTTGATCCTTTTCTCGCCCCTCCCATCACTAACTCTACCTCCCCCTACAGTTATTTCCCTGAGGGCCAAGCGGAATCACACTGTCTCCTTTCTTGGAGGTTTTACACATAACTGTTTCTGCATTTTAACTTCCTTAAAGGCAAAGCTACTTAATCACTAAATGTCTGTCTAAAAATGGTCATAGTGATGCTCCAATGTACAGTTCAGTGTCTTTCTCTGCAGCTGGTGGGTAAGTGTTTATGTTAAACTACTGTGCATGAACATTACAAGGGTGGTCGAGTTTCTTAAGTTAATTAATGGAAGACAGGTGACCTGGGTCCCTGCATTCCCTCCCTCTCCACAGGAGCGTTGGTTGGTGCATTGAACAGTAGAGATGACAGCACTGAGCTCCCAGCTGGGCGCTTCCTGTGGGGTATGTGACTTGGTCCTGATGCCATCAGCACGGTGCTCTTGACTTCAGATGAAATCTAGTGACTGTCAGCATTTTAGTGTTCAAATCACAGAAGTGATCTTCTCCATCCCCTGCCTTTGCCTGCCCCCTCCCCCCACCCCACTGTTATCACCGTGGGGCTGATTAAGTAATTTACTCTGAGGTGATAGGATCTCTCCACCATGGAGATTGGGTAATGGCTTTGTCCTGCTGTGGCTTTCAGTTGTGTGAGTTCCCTGGAATTATGCATTGTTAGCTGCAGCTTCAGGATAACCAGGAGTGCCAGCGGGATAAGTAAGTCATGTCAGTGTATTATGAAGTTTCCACCAATACAAGGATCAGGGCTGCACAAAGACCTGTCATGTTATAACCTGTTTTAGGATTTTGGAGTTGATGAATCTTGCCAAGGACAAATCCAAAGGCAATACAGGCATTTCCCTTGAAGTCATGAAATCGATGAGCATGGTGACTTAGTTCCCTACAGTGCAGCGGTTTTGTGCCCTCCAAATCTGGGGAGGGGAGATGCCAGCAGGCTCTGGGTGGGGGGAGGGGAAATGCGTAACCAGAGGTTCTGCATATCAGTTTCCCTTGGGCAAAGTAAACTCATAATTCCTAAACTTTGAAAACTATTGACATGGAGAGCCTTGGCCTGCCTGTTTTCACGTGCACCTACTTTTGCACGGTGGTGTTTACTGAATCTGACACATGAGAACAGTTCGGAGGTGACCTTTCCACATAATTGCTCTCAAGCTCTGTAAGTGAAATGCTGCAATTTACTATGGAATAAACCAGGAAAACCTTAACCATATAGGAAACAAAAATACATATTTACTCAGAAGCAGCAGAACCCCTGGAGAAGTCTCTGAATGCCAGTGATAACAATATCTAGAAAGTAGTTGTGAAGTGTGTTCCCTTTAGTAGGTGTTTGGAGTGATTATTACCATTTAAACAGTGAGGCATTGCCTGAAGCATGCAGGAAATCTGATGGAGAAAGCACTGCAGAGTTGACAAGACATGTGGACACCTAGAACAAAAACACCCTAAAAGAAAAGCCTACTGTGCTGTGGCACAAGGCTGCATTTTCCCTCCGGGTCTCCTATTAAAAAAAACAGAAACACAGATCTCTCATAAGAGAACGCCACCCACAGATGGACTAGCTCTGCTTTAAAAGATGTCTAAAAACACAAGTCAAGATGAACACATTGTGACCCAATGACTCCATGTCAAAAATTCTGTGGGACAATGGATTTACTATATCTGCCTAAGGGACTTTTGGGCTCATCCTATGAATTAGGACTGACAAGAACGAGAGTGCTACTTGAGCTCAAAAACTAAGTGTGGCTTTAAAATTTGTGTGGTTTGTTTTTCTTACATGAGTCACTGAACTGGCTCTGAAGGCAAATTCCACAGGAGAATTTTCGAACATGTTTTGGGCTCTGGCAGTATTGGAATAAGTATTCAGACTTCAAGGAGGCTTCATTAGAATTGCCTGCATGTATAAGTGATGGTATATTTGTGTAAAATCAGGTTTCGTAATTTGGTAATACCTTTCTTATAAAAGACAGCCCAAAACTGCAGTTGGTGGTTATTTTTCAAATGTTACATGAGTTTAACAACGTTGCCAGTTAAAGAGTGAGTCATTTCCTATAACTTAGCCCACGTGTGCGGTAAGGCGGGTGCTGTGAATGCAATCACCACAAAGTCATCGTCTTTATTCTTCATTGCTGGTTTCACCATAGGTATCTATGCCACATGGAATAATCAAATATGTCTGGAGACATACAAAATTTGAAAATTTTACTTTTCAAAATATGTATTACATTTTGTGAAACTATTTTTCCATGTTCTAACTCTGGACACAAAAAGGATTTATAAATGTTTTTATTAAATCAGTATTTCAGTTCCGAGGCATAATGAAGAGAAAGGATTTTTTCCACTCCCAGTGTGGCAGGCGCTGAGCGCCAGGTCAGGTGTGGTGTCTGACGGGGGAGCACGTGCTGCAGGGACAGTGTGGAGCTTGATTCCCTTGGCCCCCAGGATCTGTCAGCCTCCTCTGTGTCATCCCTACAGGTGACGCTGCGGCCGGAGTGCTTCTTTCCCTTGTCTGTTTAGTTACCTCATGAGTGAACGTGCAGAAATTAGGTGCCCTGGCCATTGTGGCTCAGTTGGTTGGAGCATCGTCCCATGGACGGAAAGGTCCTGAGTTTGATTCCCTATCAGGGCACATGCCCAAGTTGCAGGTTTGGTTCCCAGTTTCGACGCCTATGAGAAGCAACTGATTGATGTTTCTTTTTTCCATTGATGTTTGTCTCTCTTTCCCCTGCTGTCCTCTCTCTCTAAAAGCAAGGGGGAAAAAGTCCTCTGGTGAGGATTGAAAAAAAAGAAAAATTACTGGAGTGGCTGTCAGCGTAGGCTGGGAGGTTTTCTCTCTCTTTTCTGTCAAAACCTGTGGTTAGTGCAGTTAGTTGGTTTTCCCTCCGCCTCTGCCCAGGATGGTCTTGATTGATGCCTGCTCTTCTGGCCTAATTAATGGTAATGTTTTCTCTCCTCAGAAGTATGCAGGTTTAGACAATAAAACATCATCTTTTTCTGTAGGGTGTGTTTCAGCACAGGGGCTGAGCATCTGAAACTTGGAGCTGGGCCACAGGCCTGCTCATGGGCACCTCCCAAGCTTCACAGCGATGAGGCCAGAAAGCACTGCCCCTGACTGCAGTCTGTTCCTAACAGTCTCCTCTCTTTCGAATGGTGTGCTGTGCCGTGCTGCAGTGATGGCATTCTTAGCAGAGACCCGGAGTGCGTGCTGGCAGAAATAACTCAAACTGTGGCCCTAAGACTGGATATGCTCTCTTTCCCTCTCTCTTTCCTTTCTCTCTCTATTTTCTATCATCGATCTCACCTGTTATCTGTCCATCCACGATCTGCCTCTCTCTGTCACCTATCCATCAGTCCATCATCTATCCACCCACCTATCATCTATTATCTGCCTGTCTATCTATCTATCTATCTATCTATCTATCTATTTTTAATATTCTGTTGAAATAAGATCCCTGGGGATCACTTAGAAGGAGGGAGCTTGGTTTTGCATTTGGTCCTGGGGCCGCGGGATAACTTGTGTTTGGCGCAGCCTCTGCCCCCGAGGTCTCTCACGTACTAGGGCGTAGCATCAATATTGGCTCTGATAAGGGCTCCCCTCCCAGAGGCAGCCTGGATTCAGTCACTCTCTTATCACCCTGATATCCACAATGACAGCCACGCTAGGTTCCATACTTTAAATGGAATAGGCTACAAGTGTGCACCCTGTAAGCTCACACAAGAAGGGAGATGGGACAAAGAGATAGAAGGGATCCTTAAAGTCAGGCGGAGTGTGTTTGGAAAAACCTCCATGGCTTCCCCACACAGACAGTGGGTGGGCAGTGAGCCATCCTAGACCAGCCCGTTCTGGGGCTGAGCACAGAAGGGTGGGTGAGCGGCCAGGGGCTGAGGCCTCAGTGACCACAGCCTGCAGAGATGCCTGCCCCTCTAAGGCAAACCTGCTCTCACCTTCTCTCTGTTCTGTGTCATTTCATGCTGGCATTCCTGTTCCTGTTTGTCACAGATGTGACATATGTGTATATATAACACTAGACTGTGCACACATGCACATATACATGTGCATTTATGTATTAAAATATATGTATGTATTATATAGAATATAGTATATTATCTAATACTATATCGTAATGTACATTAATAATAGTATAGTAATAATAAGATATACATGCATATTTAATAACTGAACATAAGTATATAGTATTTTATATTATAGATATATAAATATGAATACATATTCATATTAATCATCAAGGTCCCTGTACTATTGGTTAATTTATGTATAAGGCTCTATACTCAGTGGGAGTTTCATTATTTAAAATCTTTATCCCTTTTTTGTTTTTCTTGGCCTTCGTTAGGTGTAGTGGACATGAATTCATAGTAATAATCTATTATGATGAACCTTGGTAAATGGTTAAGGCTTATTCCTTTTTCAGAGTAGATGCCCTGGAGAGTGAGTCCCTTATATAAAGATGCAAACGAATGTTTCTGTATTTCTCAATCTTGTATATTCTGTAGGTAAAAAGAGATATGCTTTTTAGTGTTGAAAGGTGATTATTTTGGGGTCGTAGGCAAAAGTGTGTGCTTGTATCCTAATTCACTCACAGGCTGTGTAGTAAGAGGTCACTAATCGGAAGGAAGGCAGCGGAGTTATTGGGGTGATGTTCAGCTGTGCTTGTAAACGATACTCCATGTGTATCAAAAGTGGCGTGGATTTGCCTGGGCAGAGGGAGGCCCTGACAGGAATGCTTTCATGTCTGCTTTGTGATTGACACCAAGTACATTTGTGTTGAATGACAAACAGTTTCAGGGTAAGTTTGTCCCTTTTCAGTCTCTCAGGCACCATTAGGCAACAGAGCCATGGAGGAGTCTGGGCTGGCATTCCCGCTCTTATGGGTTCAACTGAAGGGGCTTTCCCACCATCCCTACTGTGTGCGACACTCATACAAACTGTGTCTGCAAAACACTGGGCTCCTAGGCACTCAGCTTCATTGTCACTTGTACCTACATTTCATGTAGTTTGGGATTAATTAATGCCACAACATTTACCTAGTTTAAAAAGAGTTTGATCCTCTCCCTCAGGGCTACCAAGGCATGGTGGACGGTGGCAGCAACATCGTGGAAGCAGACTGGGAGAGCGTGTCCAGCATCCTGCAAGTGGTAGGTGCCCAGTTCAACAGACTGTTCCCTCTGTCAGCAAGTTTCCCTCTTCGTTTGAAACCTTTGATCCTCGTGCTCCCGTCAGACTTAAAACAGATTAGTGTGCTGCCTGGCCTTATATTTTTACCTGCATGACAGGAGAGAAAACATTCTTTTTTTTTATTTTTAAAAACTTTTTAAAAGATTTTATTTATTTATTTTTAGAGAGGGAAGAGAGAGAGAGAGAGAGAGAGAGAGAGAGAGAGAGAGAGAGAGAAACATCAATGTGCGGTTACTGGGGATCATGGCCTACAACCCAGGCATGCACCCTGACTGGAAATCGAACCTGCGACACTTTGGTTCACAGCCCGCGCTCAATCCACTGAGCTACTCCAGCCAGGAAGAAAACATTCTTAATGTGTCACTTAATTCAATTTTATAAAAACACTTTACATCATGCAAATGGAGGAATTATCCTTGCAATAAAAAGTCATACATACAAGCTAGCATTCCTGGTGGTACTTGTAGCAGATTTGGGTTTTTTTGTGTGTGTTTTTTATACCAGATTAATGTTAAGGCAGTTCTGTTTGTCGATGCTGTGTGTTTAGTGGCGAATATCTGCAACTGCTGGGTTTTCTCAAGTTCCTTGGCTTCAGGGTATCACGGCCTGGGAGAGACCCGGGCCAGCGGCTCCAAGGGCTGTGGGTTTAGAGGGTGCCTAGTACCTTGCCCTGCCTGCTTCAGGCTGCATGGATTTCCTCATTGTGCCCAAGGGTGAGGTAATTACCACTTAAGGAACTTAAGCAGCAAAGAAACAGCTGCTTAGTTTGAATTTAAAAGACACCTGTCCTGTTATTTTATGTTTATGTTTTATTATGCCTAAAAAATTTTCCAGAACCCTGTATAGCTTAGCAAAGCCTCCAAAGAGCTGAGAAATAAAGAGATCACATGGAGGGAGTGGACTTCATGAAATGTTCCTGTGGTTTTATCTTTTGTAATGTATGTATTAATCTGTGATGCCTGTTGAGTACTTTTTCACTAAAAGAACCAAATGGGTACATTCCCTGTGAAGATGCTAGTGCAATGGATGAATGGATGAAAAATTTATGGGAAAATATATTAAAAAATAAATGGGATATTATTTAGTCATATAAAAGAAGGAACTCCTGCAATATGGGCCAACATGGGTGGATCTTGAGGACATTATGCTAAATATAAAATACGCCAGACTGACAAGGACAAATTCTGTTATCATCTCACTTACAAAGAATAAATTGGTGTTTGCCAGGGACTGGAGAGTCAGGGAGATGGGTAGATGACCGCCAAAGTGTACAGACTTTCAGTTATAAGGTGAATACATTCTGGATCTAATGTACAGCATGGTGACTCTAGCTAATAACACTGTGTCATATACTTGAAATTTGTTAAGACAAGAGATCTTAAGTGTTCTTGCAGCACACACACAAAAGGTGACTGCTCGAGGTGATAAATGTGCTCATTTATTTGATTGTGGTAATTATTTCACAGTGTATACATACATTAAGTCATCATGTCGCATACCTTAAACATGTTAACAATACTGTATTCCATACTTAAAAGTTGCTAAGAGAGTAAATCTTAAAACTTGTCACCACAAAAAAGAAAGGTAACTATGCAAACTGATAGATGTATAAACTAATCTTATTGCGGTAATCATTACACGATGTGCGCACGTATCAGCTCCTCACACTGTGCCCTCCAGCTGACACCACGCTGTACGCCAGTTATATCTCAGAAACCCTGGGGGAGATGACAGCAGCGTGCATGTTTAATGCCGGTCACAGACCCGTAGGTCTACAAGTGAACCTTTACTCCCTCTCTCCCAGAAAGAGACCAAAGAAAGTTTGGCACCCATCAATCCTTAGTAGAGTGATATTTGGAAAAAATCAGGACAGCATTGTTTGAATTTGAGACAGCAAACCGTGTGTGCAAAAGAGCATTTCCTTCCTGCTGGTGTGATTGAGCAGAAGACAGGAGGTACACAAGTGCTTGTGGAGAGAGTGTGTGTGTGTGCATGTGCGCACGGCCTGCCTGTCTGCATCTTCGTCAATTCTGATTTCCTCCCTGAGGCCCTGGACGTGTTATCTCCTCACTGTTTATGGGCTGCTGACTTAGCTTCCAGTTATTAGAAATCACATGACCCTGTAATTAATGGCTCTCGGTCAAATCAAAGTGCAGAGAACCAGCTTACCTTTGCTCTGTGCTCTGCACCTGCCACCCAGGCTTACCTGTGCTGTGGCGAGTCATAACGTTGTCCCACCACACTGACTGTTATTAACCCAGAATCACTGATGAGTGAGCTTTCTAAAGGGAGCATGCATTTGAAGGATCGCATGCAAATTCCGGTTGTATGAGTGCATCCCTGACGTGTGCAAGGGAACCCTGTGTTTTCTAAATACAACTGGAAATTCATTTCTGAAGCACCCAGGGAGAAAGGCCATTACTTATCTCTATGGAAGTTGGGATGGCCCAACTTAAGATTTTTTTTTAAGATTTAACCTTTAAGGAGGGTTAGGGCTGGGGAGATGTAGTAAAAAAAAAATCTCTTTGTCACAGATTCCTATTTTGCCTGCATGAATGGTGATTTCTGAGTAACGGAAGGAGCCACCAGACACGGCGCTTCTCTGAACTAGGCTGATGCCAGCACTGGACCTGTCTGAGGCTCAGGGAGCTCGGAGTCCAGGGGTCCTGCTGCCCCACGCTGCACAGCCTCTGGTGTGGCTGTCATCACCTTGCAAACTCTCCTCTGCATGTTCAGCTGACAGTGGTCCTTGTTTCCATACCCTACTTGGCTTCCCCTGGGCATGAAGCCATTGTCTCTATTGCATTCCAGGATGGAGCTAAAAATGGGAAAACAGACGTCCACAGTGGACCAACTGAAGAGATTAAAATGAAGGAGCCCTTACTTTGGAAAGTCCCGTGTCTACATCAGCACTCACATGTGCTCATCTATCCCTCCTTCCACCAGGTTGTTAGGAGACAGATAAATAGGATTTCATTTCTTTTTCAGGGTGGGACCATTATTGGCAGTGCCCGGTGCACAGCCTTCCGTAGCCGGGAAGGCCGCTTGAAAGCCGCTCACAACCTGGTGCAGCGGGGCATCACCAACCTGTGTGTGATTGGTGGGGACGGCAGTCTCACTGGGGCCAACATCTTCCGGGAGGAGTGGAGCGGGCTGCTGGAGGAGCTGGCCCAGAATGGTGCGTGTCTGCATCCCCTGCATCCCTCTCCTGGTTTTTCCCTGCAACCCTGGTTGTCTTCTCTTCCAGCAGAGAGCTTTCGCCTCATCCACTCTGCCTGTTTAACTGTCACCAAGGTATTTGTGGTGTCAGATTTTATAGCCACAACCTCAGGACCTACGTTGGACCTCAAATAATAGCAACAATCAGAATCAATTATTTCAGTGTACCGTGGTAAACATGTTGCTACATGATTCCAATTTAATACAAAATAGGATCAGCAGAGTTATGTTGCTGGAACTAACAGCCATTCATGAAAGGCGTAAACTTGCCCTGAAGCGCTTGCCCTGAGTTCTGTAAAATCTATCCAGGAAGGTGAGTGGTTGCCAGATGCCAGCAGCGGGGTCTCAGAGCAGCTCCTGTCCACTGTACTCTGGCCTGACGCAGGCTGGGTTGCAACAAAGAAGAGGAATAGCTGCCCGAGTCCCTGCCTGAGCTGCCCCCAACCCTGACCGTTCTGATTCCGTTTGGGCGGATCCGCTCACTCCTCAGTCTTTTCTGAGGGCGTTAAGTGAACAGCACCAGCTGACTAGTCCCCCATAGGCCTATAAGAAATCAATTCATGGTTATATATTATTCTTATGTACTTAATGCTGGGATCGTGATGTTTCCTTCTTGGAGCTATGCTATTCGCTCCGTTTGTTACCAGACAGAAGTCGGATTTCACCCACAGACTGCAGTGTGCAGACCCTCCCCGCTTTGATAGTTTTACAGCCCCATACTCTCGTTTGTAAAAGGTCCTGTCTTGTCGTCACCTCCACTGACATCTGGCATTTATTTCCATGAGTGTGGAGAATTAGGTCATGGACAGTTCTGGGAAAACAGAACAATAGATGGAAACTGTGTTCGGAGTCGTGGGTTTCTGTACGCAGGGACCTCCTGTCTCCTGCTCACGTGCCCCAGGTCTGTGGGCTGCTCCCAGTGATGGAGCATGTGGCGGTGTCCCCGCAGGCAAGATCAACAAGGAGGAGGTGAAGAAGCACGGGTACCTCAACGTCGTGGGCATGGTGGGCTCCATCGACAACGACTTCTGCGGGACCGACATGACCATCGGCACCGACTCGGCTTTGCACCGGATCATCGAAGTCGTCGATGCCATCATGACGACGGCCCAGAGGTAGGCCCGGAGGAGCCAGAGGGCGGGCGGGCGGGCGGCATGGGGCACCCAGGGCACTGCGGCTAGATGCTTGTGCTGGTTCTGGAACGTTCCACAGAGGGTGTTCTGGTGCAGCTCTTGTCACCTGAGTATTAGAAAAGGGGCAAGAAAATTGTTTTCAGGTTGACTTTTTACTTTCAGTTTTATAAAGTTACCTTTCCCCCCATTAAAGGAGAAAAATGTGTTTATTGGAGAAAATTTAGAAGGTAAAAATCATCATTGTCTGAAGTCCTGCCCAGAGTTCTGCAGGAATGGGGGAAAGTAAAGCTGTGTGTGAGTGTCCCCACAGCCCGTGTCAGAGTTGTGGGGAGGCGTCCAAGTCCCCCTCCCTGCAGGGCGACATTTGTAGCCGGCCACGCCCTGAAGTGTGGATGAAGTGGTGGCGCTTTCTTTATCCACGGAGGTACAGACTCCAACAGATGCTATAAAATGTGGACCTGGAAAGTGCACTCACCCCCGGCGCCCCTTTACTCACAAAAGTTTGAAATACTCCTGTGATAGCATCTGCCTCTGTAGAAAAAGGGTCCTTTTTTGGAGGCCTGGGCACCTGCCATAATCACAGAGCGGCCTTTCTGTCTGACTTGGCTGTGCCAGCACTTGTCTCTGTGTGCCCTGCTCTCTTCCCAGCGGTGGTAAGTGGGTGCCCCTTTGTCTTTTCCAGCCACCAGAGGACCTTCGTTCTCGAGGTCATGGGGAGACACTGCGGGTACGTATGTGCAGACACGATTCAGGCGGAAAGGACCCTCCCACGGCCCCCTGGAGGGCCCTGTGCCCCAGTGCACATGCTGCAGGGGGGTGGTCCTTGAGGGGCCAGTGGCTCCCACACAGGCTCAGCATTCCGTCTGCCCAAGGCCATTGCTGAGTTCTGGGTGCCCAGCAGCAGCCTAATGGGGTCCTTGCTATTTCCATGTAGGTACCTTGCCCTGGTGAGCGCCTTGGCCTGTGGGGCGGACTGGGTGTTCCTTCCAGAATCTCCTCCAGAAGACGGTTGGCAGGAGACCATGTGCACCAAGCTGTCAGAGGTAAGTCGCTCTCTGCTTCCCTCAGCTTCCAACCACCCTCCTTGCCCTGTGCTGGCCGTGCTCTGTGAGTACCCTTAGGGCTTTCAGTTTGGACAGAGTTTTAGACAGGTGAACACTGTCGGATTCTGAAGTGAACCTGGGTGTGTGGTACCTGCATGTATTGGCTGATTGGATGTTCCCATGGGGATGTACTTCCCAGTGCTGCAAAGAGTGAGGTGATAGAGAAACAGCGACGTCAGCTCTGTTTTCCATGCAAAGCAGTTGGTTTGGGAGGAGGTACCACGAGATCGCAGCTATGGAAAGCAATCGGTGTTGGGCAGAAACCTGTCTCTGTTTCAGCCCCACGTGACAGTATGAACAGACCTGCGTTCTGACTCTAATCTGAATTTCCTGCGACACTGACACGTGTTACGAGGGTTCCCTCAGCCGTGTGTTCCCAGTGTGCTGGGCCTGACGTCAGGTTGACGAATTACTTTGAAGCAGGCTTTCGCCTCAGGTCTGTAGTTTGTGGTGTGGCCGTGTTTCACACTATGGGTTATTCATGTGAGGCAAAGTTCCCTCTAACGAAGGCGTGTGAGGTCTCACTTAAAACAGCACCTTTCGGGACAGGAACCCTAGTGTGGGGGGAAGTTCCCCACACTTTATTTTTATAACCCTCTTATCGCTGGTCTATGGGGAAAGGATGTGAGCCTGTGGCATAGGCTAGTTACAGCTGTATACAGCAAACACATAAGCACTACCCACAGCAGGGGCACAGGTGCAGTAAGACCTTGCCATCATCTTCATGCTAACAGATTTGAAGACAGGAATTCCTTACTTGGAAGAGTCAGGCCCCTGTTTGCAGCTGGAGCTCTGCACATACTGGCATGGAAGCGATGGACAAGTTCACTGTTTCTTGGCCTCGCCTGGGCACATGGCACCGTTCTCCGCCAACCAGCTGGTACTGGGGGAGCTGTGGCTGGTTGCATGAGATGAGGGCCTCACCCCACCTAGATGTGTACTCCTGTGTGCCCCTGGGGATGTTATTAATTGCCATCTCATGGGACGTTGTATAAGATCACAGCCCCCAAGGGCCCATGCCTGTTTCTGTGAGCTGTCCTCCACCTCCCTGACAGTCTCTGGCCTGACCCAGGACACCACCATCACAGGCCAGGGTGTACTGGCAGCTGTTGGAGACGGAAACACACACCCCTGTCAGGAAGTGCACACACACAGCCGGTCGGAGGTCAGTGCTGAGTCTGCAGCACTGACTGGAACTGGAACCATGTGGTCTTGTCTGCAAGCCCCCTGGGTTTCAGACTCTATAAGCTGCACTGTCAGCCAGGACCTGGGTCAGCGTATGTTGGCCCCTGAGTGTTGACAGTGAGGACTGATGCTCACCTCTCGCCACTCACCTGTGTGTGAAAACACTTGATGTTGTTACACCTGTAGTGCATTTTTAGTGGTTGTTAATGTGGCACTGGGAGGACTTTTCCAAATACCTTTCTGCATAAATTGGCCCAAGACGCAGGCCCCACGGCACCCCTACCACAGGCATTTCAGCATCGAGTTGGGAAAGACTCCGTGGAATCGGAAGGCCTGGGTTATATCCTGGTTCCGCCGCCCCCAGGGGGACACTGGGCACCTCGCCTTCCCGTGTCCGAAGCTCCTGGGCTGTAGTGTGGGAAGTATGCTGCTCCTTAGCAATTTCGTGACAAGTGAGTGAGTCAGTCAGTCCAGCTGGGGATCCCCAGGCGTCCCGTGACCTGTACAAACAAGGCCATGTCCCCAACGTAAGTGTGCGGACAACTCCATTATTTCTCACCACCTTGGGGACATTGTTTTATGGGTGAAGAATGGCTGTTTGGCTGAGCCCCTATTTATGGACATGTCATTCCTTTCGATTTTGCTTTTTCAAATGTTGCTACAGTAATCACTCTTGAAGTCATATCTTTACACCTTTTAGAAAATTTCCAATTAATGTATTCTCTGAAGTGTAGTATATCTATTAATAATCTATTTAAAAAAAAATGACCAAAGGGCATATGTATTTGTGGCCTCGGTTGTGGGATGGGGCAGCCTCATGAGGACAGCCCACTCTGAGCAATGTCCCTGGGCGCCCGGCAGGCGCAGCTCCAGCACTGCGAGCTCGGGGCCTCACTACCCCACAGCGCTTACACCCCCTGCCGGAGGCTCCTTAATGGGGCCCTTTATAGAGAGCACCTCCGGGGAATGACCTCAGGGCATCCTTGCAGGACTGCCCGGGGCCTGTGAGGACAGCAGCAGCCCAGGTCTCACAACAGAGCCCACCTGCCTGTTCCTACATAGGGCAGCTTCTGACTCGGCTGGGCTCTGAGTCCTTCCACTTTCTCCCCTGTGCCCACCTGCCCCCTGCTTGGGCCTAGAACCCTGTCACTTGATCCCAATGGCACAGAATTTCTGGGCTGGGATAGGAATCCTGAGAGGTGGTTGGGAGTCTGGCTTCCAACGGAGATGGGCAGTGTGGTTAGCAGTGGAGACTGCTGGGGAAGCCAGGCTGCAGGTTCTTCAGCGTGTGGGGGTCACGGTCCAAGGTCAGTCAGCACAGCCTCCCAACCTGGGGCTGTGTGGGTGCCAACTGCTGTGGTGATATCACCAGACCTCGAGTTCCTTCCGCCCCACCCTCCTGCACCTGCTCGCAGAGCACCTTCACCTTCTTCCTGTGTCCTTTGTAAATAGTGCTTGTTAAATTAGGTCACAGTTTCTACCTGGCAAGAGGCCAGCTCAGTGGGGACGAACTGGCCCTGGTTTTGTTAAGAACGTTTCAGGCATTAGAGGATTTTCACTTTCTGTTTCCTTAGAACCGGGCCCGGAAAAAACGGCTGAATATCATCATTGTGGCTGAAGGAGCAATCGATACCCAAAATAAGCCCATTACCTCCGAGCAAATCAAGGACGTGAGTGTGTCCAGTTTCTCCCCTCTCCACCACCACCTGCCTGGAAAGGGGAGATGGTAACACAACTGGCGGGGGGTAGATTTGGCATTATTATTCTAAAAACACTTTTTGTTATTCCTGATAGTAAAAATTATTTTCCTAATGACTCATAGCTTCAGTGACATGAGAATTGTACAACTCCCGGCTTCTGGAGAGATAGTGGCACTCATGTTATTTTTGGGGATATCCCTGAGGTCCAGAGCTTCCACACAGAGAGAGAGGACATGGGGAAGGGTGGGAATGGAGGGTCCAGCTCTGGGCGCCAGCTGCCCTGAGTGCCATGAGCGTCAGCCCCCAAGAGCGAGCCCTGCCTCCCCCCGGGAGCATCAGCTGAGCTTGCTCTTGCAAAGAAAGCTGAGTGTTGGGCGTGAGTCACTGCCCCTCCCTGCCTGCAGAGGGACTGACACCACAGTCCTGTTGCCACAGGGCTCAACCATGGGTGCGACTTGTCAGGCCTGTGGCAGGATTGGCAGGGCCTCCTGTCTCCCTGGTGTAATGGGCACACCAGGGAGACAGACAGGCAGGCTCTGGTTGAAGCCACCCATCAGGGCAAAGGATGTTATCAGCTTGGCTCTGAAAGTTGGTTTCTCTGTTTTGCCTTCTTTATTTCCATAGCAGCTGTGCACCTAAGTTTTAAAATATTGAGAGATAGCTGTGAAAGATATCAGCCAATATTTCCAGGTGTTAGTGGTGAACAGCACCAGATGGTAGACCTCCGTTCTTGAGTTTTGGCTAAGAAAGAATCCAAAGCCAAGACTCACATGCAAGCAAAAGTTTATTTAGAAAGTTACAGAGGTGGAAGTGGGCTATGGAAGAAGTGAGCCAGCTGGGCTGCATGAGCCCAAGAGAGGGGGACAGTTGAGGGTGTGCTACAGAGAGAGAGGGGGGGAGAGAGAGACAGGGAGAGAAAGAGAGAGAGAGAGAGAGCACTGGGGAAAGTAGGGGGTGAGGAAAGGTGCAGATGTGCTCAAGAGAGAGAGGGAGCCTTGTTGGGTCCTTTGTTTTGAGGGCTGTTGTCCGGAGGCCTTGGAGGATCTGTGTAGAATATTCATCAGCTTTCCAGATGTGTCACCTCAGGGTCCACTGACTGGTCAGCACCAGGGCAGGGGGTCATTGTCATCTCAGGTGGTTCTGACATCAGCCTCAGTGTCACCCTGCCTGGCCATGCTGCTTTTCTGGGCCAGGAGCTGAAATGCAGCTGAGGTCCAGATGTTATCTCTAGCTGGACCAAAGTCTGTCTCTGTGGTCCAAGACTCGAGGCTTTGTTCCTGAGATTATTTGATGTGAGTCATTGTCTTGAGGGCTTAATGCTTAAGGGAGTGGTTGTGCAAGGGCTGGTATGAAGGTCAGATGAGGTTTTTCTCAGACCTCCTTGTTCCTCCACTAAGGGGGTCTGCTGCATGACCAGCGATATGGAAGGTCAGAGTGCCTGAACCGCATGACCAGTGATAGGTTAGGGGAGGAAGGGTTACCCTGGAAGTGAGGTCTCACCCTACAATTGTCCGCTGCTGGGCATCTGGGGCTTTCTGCCCTTCTGTACCTGGCCTGCTCCTCCTCTGCTCATGACTTTCTGACTACGTACTGTGTCATAAGAAGTAATCTGCAAAGTCAGAGCAAAGGGTTTGCTTTCCCACTTAATCAAAGTTGAGATTGAACCATGGACCATTTGAGCAAGAAGGACGGTGGAATTCAGAGCCCAACCCCACTAGTTTGACAGGAGTGAACGAGGTCTGGATACATGGCCTGTCCCAGCCGCCCAGCCCTGCTCCTAGGGGCCCTGGCCTGGGGGCACTTTGAGACTGTTGTGTTTTTCTAACTCAGCCACAAAATGTAGGGTGATGCAGGAGACATTCGCAGCTTTATAAAGTACTAACCATGCTTTCAA
This sequence comes from Phyllostomus discolor, assembly GCF_004126475.2. NCBI lineage: Eukaryota > Metazoa > Chordata > Mammalia > Chiroptera > Phyllostomidae > Phyllostomus > Phyllostomus discolor. Next base: position 76,781,535 of record NC_040903.2, on the reverse strand, counting down.
CACAAGCTATAGAAACTTTTTTTAAAAAATCATGTTATGTATGGTCATTTGTGAGGTAGGAAAAATAGAAATTCTATTTGATAATGAAGCATCATCTTAAAATTTTTCAGCTAGACATTAAACTAAGTATTCCTTCAAGAACCAAAATTCAGGAATCAGAACCTTTCCCATATAGATCTGAAGAAAGAGTAGAAAACTATTTCTCAGATCCAGCGCCTGTCCCCCAGTGGGAGCTGAGCTGCCTGCATGTGTCCTGTGTCCCCTGACGGAGTTATTTCCTGCAGCTGGTGGTGACACGGCTGGGATACGACACACGAGTGACCATACTTGGACACGTGCAGAGGGGCGGGACGCCGTCGGCCTTTGACAGGATTTTGGTAAGTGAGAGTGGAAAATGTCCAGCAAATCACAAGGAAAGGAGCATTTCTGGAGTGTAAAGGGAGCATCTGGCTGCAAAGACTGATAGCGGTTCAGTGGTGCAACCCAGCGAAAGCGTCTGTCCACCATGTGGTTCGTCTCCGAGGTGCCCGGGCCCTTGCTCTCATTGTGAGACTCAGACTATATGGGTTTCCAGGACCCCAGTGGCCCAGACTCTGAGAGACCTTAGCCCGCATGGACAGCTGTGGATGACAGGGACTCCAGGACCAAGCTCAGAATGTGGGGGCCTGGCATTCATTGCAGGTTTCTGGAAACGGATCCGGGGGATAGCAGAGCCCAGAGTCCAGGTCCTGGATTGTGAATCTTAACAGCTCTTCGTATAGCAGACCCTCCCTGCCCCTCCTCTCCTCTTCTCTCTCCTCTCCTTCCCCTCCTGGCTAGTTCTTAGAGGAGACTAAATCTCTTTGTTGGATGTGCCTTAAGCAGGAAGGACTTTGCTACCTAATTGGGCCTCAGTTCCAGAGAACAGAAGGGAAGTTGAGGCTGGATGTATTTAGGACACCACAGGGATGTCTCAATAAGAGGGGCCTGGGCCCATGAATGCAAATGCCTGGGGGAACCTCGGGGATCTCCGGGGGGAGCGCTGCCTTGGCCAGGTGGTGGACTGTCTGACCCTCGGGAATGTCTTTTCCAGGCCAGCCGCATGGGGGTGGAGGCCGTCGTCGCCCTTCTGCAGGCCACTCCAGAGACCCCGGCCTGCGTGGTGTCGCTGAGTGGGAACCAGGCGGTGCGCCTGCCCCTGATGGAGTGCGTGCAGATGGTGAGCCGGCTCGGGGGAGGGGGCATCCAGCCCCACAGGCTCCTCTGTCCCCTTGTCTGTAGCCAACAAGCCACACAGGGAATTAAGTGACCTTAATCAGGACTTTCGGAGCTGCCTGTGGGCGTGGCAGCAAGCTCTGTGTCTTCTGGACCAGTTCCCTAAGGCAGATTGTACTGTCAGGGAGGATCCTGCTGGGAGGATCTCGAGGGTTTCTGCCAAAAGCTGATGAGGAAGTGCAGGAAAAGGGCTGCGAGAGGTCTTGGGGTGGGTGGCGGAGAAGGGCGTCCTTGGCCTCTCAGATCTCAGCCGCTCCTTCTGTCCTGTCCCAATACATTCAAGTCTGTGATGTGGCCCTGGCATGGCCCCTTCGGGTGGCCTTCCAACACGCGCCCGCCTCCTCCAGGCCCCGGGCTGTGATTCCCACCTCACTGCCCACCAGGGGAGGTGGCAAGGAGTTGCACTAGAAACTGTTCTTACCTTTTATTTTTCAAAGTCTGTTGATGACTGTCGTCCTACTTGGTCTTTTTCAGTGGCTCTGAAGTACGTGCATTTTATAACATATACAGAGAGGTGACTGACTAATTAAGTCATGGGACATGTTGGAAGTTACTTAGACACATCCCTTCTAAAACCCTATGGGAAGGAATTAAGCCTCTGTGTGTGTGCTTGTCCACATGTGTTTTATGTAAGTGTGTGTGTGCCTGCATGTGCTTGCATGTGTGTTCATGTGTCTGTGTGTGTGCATACATGAGTATGTGTGTCTGTGTGTGTGCATGTGTTTGTGAGAGAATGAAGTGACAGGTTTCAGAGAATCAGGACATTGAACTATGTGCAGTCATCTATTCTGAGCCTATTTCTTATGTCTAGTGTCTGTTCCTTCAGACAAACATGTAGGTGTGATCTGGCTTGTTCTTCAAGCAGCCACATGTTATGGCAATTCAGCCAGATGGCTCACAGTGGGCCCTTCACTGGCACCTGCCCTTTGCCAGGTGTTTCCCTGAGTCCGGTGTGTCTTATAACCAAAGACAGCCCTACAGGTGGGGGTGTTCTCCTTATTGAACAGCTGGGGAAACTAAACCTGCCCGTGGTCTGCAGGTGGACGGGGCAGAGGCCAGGTCCTAGTCAGGCATGTTGTCTCCAAGCCGCTCTCCTTTGCCTGTCGAGACACCATCTGGCTCCCCCAGCTTCCAGGGCAGGTGGTCCTGTTTTCTTTTTTGTCACCAGACTCCAACTGGGAGTTTGTCAGAACCTTGTCTGAGAGATGCGCTTCCTTCTGGCTCTGTTCTCATGGAGCCGAATTCCTAAGATTCAGGACTTGCTGCTCTGGATTGGTTAGCAGGGCCACCTCATCCTTTTCTACATAGCGGCCTGAATGGGCCACCACAGTGACAGGCCAGCTGCAGCCCCGGGAGGACTGCTGACCCCAGGCTGCCTGCCTGCAAAGGTGGGAGGCAAGGGGAGCGAGGTGGAAGCACCGAACTGGGTCTGAGGCTGCACTGAGTCCGAGTCTGGCTTTCTTCCTCTTGTCATCTCTTTAAAGACCCAGGATGTCCAAAAGGCGATGGATGAGAGGAGGTTCAAGGATGCTGTGAAGCTCCGAGGAAGGTGAGTATTTCGAAGGAGACTCTGGTGTGGCAACGCGTGCTTGACAGCCTGGCCCCTCCCGAGGCCCTGCGAGGCTGTGCTTGTTCTGTCTCACTGTGCGCAGTCGCAACAAAGATGGCAGGCCGGCACATTTCTGCAGGTGGAAGGCTGAGATGATTGGTCAGGGGGAAACGGTTTATACCTTTGTTTATTTGAGGTGGTGGGGGTGGGGATCATCAGAATGTAATGAGATTAAGACAGCAAGGACAAGTGGCTAGTGTGTTGGCAAAGAAACCACAGAAGCACTGGATGCCTTTGTCTCTTAGCCCAGTTACACGATGTGTGTCTACGTACCTGTGTCCCCGAGAGGGCAGGCAGGACACGGGGTAACACGGGCCCCCTGCCCCCGAGGGAAAGAGCAGCATTTGCAGACCCTCTGCTCTCAGCACCATTGTTTTCTGCTCCCCACCTCTTGTGAGTCCTGCCTGTGTACACACATTCTAGGTTTGGTCCAACAGTGTCATTTTCTTCTAGGAGCTTTGAGGGCAACCTCAACACCTACAAGCGGCTCTCCATCACAATGTCGGGTTCCGAGATCCTAAAGGTAGGTGACGATGCTGCATGTCAGCTTCCAGAGGTGTCCCTGACGCTCCCCATGCACCCTGTCCCGGGGCCGCCTCCCTGCCTTGCACAGTGCCGTCGCCTCCCTGCACTAGGCCATGCACTCCTGGCACCTGGTGGTGGGCAGGGCTCCCTCCCAGGTGAATGTGGAGCGCTGACCCACCTGTGACAGGTGCCACGTGTCTCTTGTCTTTCAGAGCGGCTTCAACGTGGCTGTGATCAATGTGGGCGCCCCGGCTGCTGGCATGAATGCGGCTGTGCGCTCGGCTGTGCGGTTCGGCATCTCTGAAGGACACAAGATGTACGCCGTCTACGACGGCTTTGAGGGCTTTGCCAAAGGCCAGGTGGGTGCCCCAGGAGGCAGCCGGTGAAGGGATGTCTTGGACGAGGACATCATGGGGAAATGGGGACCTTAGGCTCCATCAGGAACACAATGGCTGTTTTTTAAGGACGTCTTCTGCTTCAGGATCCCACCCTAAAGAAGGGCCTCACTACTCCTATGGGATTGACACGTGTCATCCTGTTTATATCTCACATCCATCCGTCATGTCATCCCCATTTCCCTTATGAGAGAACTGCACACAGACACATTAACTTGGCTGCGGTCACACGATGCAGGGTTGCAAACAGCCTGATGAGGCTGCAAGCCCTACACTCTTGACCAAGCGCGTCCTGGTCCACAGTGTTGCTCTACTGGGTTACTCAGCAAGTACCATAATTTTTGGACCATAAGATGCACCTAGGTTTTAAAGGAGGAAAATAGGGAAAAAAATTTTGAAGCAAAAAATGGTGGTAAAATATTTAATAACATAAATAACATAATGTTTCACCAATGTAAATGTAAACAGATCTCAAAAGCAGCATTAACAACCATTATTCCTCCCAAATTTTGGGGTGGGGGGTGGTGCATCTTATAGTCCAAAAAATACGGTATTTACTGAGTTCTCAGGTTGTGGAATTAAACTAACGAAGAAGGCAGACAAAACTATTGCCTCTGTGGAGATCTCATCTGAAGGAGGGAAATGAGAGTAAATAAACATTGATGAACTGTAGGGCATGTTAGGAAGTGCCCTGTGCTAGAGCGGCACCCAGGGAAAGGCCCGGTGAGCCCTGTGTGGGGGAGTTCTGCACTGAGACGCTAAAGGCAGATGCCACTGGGGGGTCATTTCAGACTCAAGGTCAAAGGGCTGAGTGAATGGCCTGCAGGGACATTGAGATGCTATTTCAGGCAGACGAAGGACCATGCAAAGGCCTAGGGTCTTCAGAGATGGAAGGGGCTGGTGTAACTGCAGCAGGGCGTGGGGAGAGGGAGAAGGAAGGAGACAGGGCAGGTCCTTCATAGGAATTGTGGTGACTCTGACTTTTATTCTGAGAAGACAGGTTATGAGCAGGGGTCTAGCACAAACAGATTGCGAAGGGCAGAAGTGGGACATAGGGAGCTAGTCAGGCTAACCCAGACAAGGGGTGTGGGGCGCTTGGTCCAGTCTAGCAACAGTGGAGTCATTGAGACGTCTTCTAGGGTCTTGGATGTATTTTGAAGGCAGAGACAATAGAATGTGGTCACTAAATGTGCACGGGGGTAAAAAAAAGGAGGTGATAAAGGAGGAGACGGGGCTGCTTCTGGCCTCAGTTGCAGCTGATGGACACGAGGGAATAAAAGACGCTGAGATTCCAAGATGTTAATGGGGTGTCTGGTGGGCATCCTAGGGGAGGTGTCCAGTGAGCAGATAGAGATTGTGTTCTGGGTCAAGATGCGCAAGCTAAAGATGCAGATTTGGGGGACGTGAGATTACAGATGGTGTTCCAAATTATGCCGTAGAGAGGTCCACGGGCTGTGACAAGGAAGGGATTTGCTGTTAGGAGGTGAGAGGGGGGCCCTAGCCCAGGGGACTGAGGCATGCTGAGGGGAGAGTGCACATACCTAGCTGGCATCATCTATCCTTTTAGTTTTTTAAGTTTTAATTAAAGAAGTTTTCTTTTAACCTTATGTCAATTTAAAAAATAATAATGTTGAGATTTACTTTAATTCCCCATTGTAGAGTTTGGCCAACTAAAGAATTCATCTGTGCCGCTGACTGGGGACTAAGAGGCAGAGATGCAGGCAGGGGGGTTCTCTGTCTGGTGGTTGGATCTTAGCATCCGATCTGTGCCTTGCCTCTCTCAGTGTGTGATGGAAGCCGCTCCCCACCGCACACGAACCCTGCTGTCAGACGGCTCTCAGGGTGCCAGACTCTGAGCTCTTTATAATACTTCCAGTTCCCTCCCTTTCTCACTTGGGCCATCTCATTCCCTGTTTGCACTTTAGATAAAAGAAATCGGATGGTCGGATGTCGGAGGCTGGACTGGACAAGGTGGCTCCATTCTTGGGACAAAGCGGTAATTTCCTCCTTGACTCTGACCTGCTTTGAGGAGGAAGAAAGGCCATATTCTAGAGGAGTAGCTGGTGCACAGGCTGTAAGGGGTCCCAAAGGAGGGGGATCCTGGCCCCACCCGGGTTAGGTTAGGGTCCAAGGCTGAACCGTGCCCTTAAAAGGCGATGCAGCAGGTAACTCATGCGCTATTTCCTCCCCAAACCTCATGTATCCCCTGACTTGGAGAACCAGGAGGTGGGCAGAAATCCTCCAGCTCATCTGAGGGGATGCAGATGAGTGATGTCCCTGAGCCTTGGGGACCGTGCTGTGTGAACAGGGATTGGAGCATGTTTGACAGTGGCTTAGTGTCAGTGGGAATGGGCCTGAGTCGCATGGGCCTGGAGGCCAGTTCCCGCTACCGCAAGTGTGGCCCGAGGGATTCTAGCACAAAATGCAGCTTCCTGAATCACAGTGAGCTTCTGTTTTCCAGCATAGCTGGCGGTGGAATATGTATTTTAACCAGGCGCTGTTATTTAATATTAAGTTTGAGTCTTTTCATCTTCAGTCTCGGGAGTGTAAGTTAATATTCATCACATTTTATATGGAAGGAAAACAATTTGTATTGTAAGTCTAGTAAATATTGGATCCCATATGAGTGTCAGCTCACTGTCCCCCAGATACTGCCCCACCCTCCAATTCTGCTTTGAAACCAGGGCACTCGTGTCCCCGGCTGCTGGCGTGTCTGCAGGGCTGGCTCTCCCCAGTGACTGCTGCCCCTTGCCCCTGACGCCCTGATCAGGGGCAGCCCCTGCAGCCCGTTGGTGAACCTCCGGCAGGTGCCGTTTGCTCTACTGCGCCGCCCTGGCACAGCTCTGGGAGAGCTGGCAGCGGCTCCTGACGATGCTGCAGGGGCTCTCCTCTAGATGCTGGGAGGGACCTCGTCATTGATGTCGTGCCCACTGTGTGCCCTGACAGCCTGAGTATGTTCACCCTACGGCTTCTTGTGAGTCTGCCAACAGGGCGGACACTCTGTTTCCTCCAGTCTGCACGTCAGACGGTTGGGTGGCCGTCAGGTGGCCCTTAGAGCTAACATTTGTCTGACTTCACTTGTTGGCTATGTTTGCAACAGGTGATAAAACAGAACAGCAAATAGGAATGGGGGTGACTTTAAAGATTAGGTAGGATAAAGCACAAACTGGATGTTTCTATTTAAATGATATTTGTTGTGAATGTTTGCAAGTTATTGTGGTTCATTTTTTTTTTTAACTAATGAGGCTGCAGGATTCCTTTGAGGTGAAGGTGTTGGAGAGCTGGAAAGCTTCTCCCTGTTTCTGTTTGAAACTACACTCCTTCGGGACTTGATCCCTGGCTGCTCCTGCCGTGGGTGGTCCCTGGCCCTGCTGTCCACCAGCCACTTGGAGGAGGGGGCAGACCTCCCACTGCTCAGTGCCACCCAGCTCTGCCACAGACGTGGTGATTCATCCACCGTGTGAGGCCTGTCTGACCTCCCGTCTCTTTAACTATTTTTAGGACACTCCCCGGGAAGTACTTGGAGGAAATTGCGGAACAGATGCGCACCCACAGCATCAGCGCGCTGCTGATCATCGGGGGGTTTGAGGTATGTCACCGTGTCTGTTCCCTGGTGGGCTCATCCATGCAGCAGGCTTCAGTGGTGTGGCCTGTGCCGGCTCCACCAAGCTCCTTGTGAACTGGGGTCACAGAGCCCCAAACCCAACTGCCGCTGGACAGCTGTGATGCAGAGCATAACCGGTGGCGAGACTATCCCAGAGGGAAGTGACACTTGTCTCCGTGACCGGGGCGCAGCAGTTCAGTGAGTTACGGTGTTTTCCGAGTCTGTAGAAATGAGTCCCTCTCTTGAATTTGAAGCCCATTTACTATTCAGAGATGAAGGAAGTTGTATGTCCAGATCATGTTTTTAATCCCATATCGGACTATAGACCTTAATTTTTTTTTCTATTCAACCAAGATCAGTCCCATGAAAACCTCATGATTTCCCTGCAAGAAAATGCAAGAGTCTCAGACTACTCAGCTTGCCAACGAGACACTCAGTCTTGCCTCTACGTGACGATATCCCATGGGCCCCTTTGTGCTTCAAAAACTGCTCCGCCTGTTGTGACATTAACATGTTTCCACCTTGACTTTCCAGCAGCTTTGTTGGTGCCCCTCTGCTGCCTCCCCTCCCCCCAACTGTGCACACTTGTCCCATAGGCCTACCTGGGACTGCTGGAACTCTCCGCCGCCCGGGGGAAACACGAGGAGCTCTGTGTCCCTATGGTTATGGTTCCCGCCACCGTGTCCAACAATGTGCCGGGGTCCGATTTCAGCATCGGTGCTGACACTGCCCTGAACACCATCACCGACGTAAGTCTGTGTGGCAGCAAAGCAGGCTGATGGAGCGGTGCTAACTGAGGGCACCTGGCCCATTTTTATCTACCAGCACACTGGACACCCGAGCCAGGTCCCGGGTGGCTGTTCATTTCCACAAAAGTATTTTTAAAAAGTCTGACCATCTCTGCTCCAGCTCCCAAACTTTCGTACCTCTTCTTTTCCTGTGCTGCGGCCAGGGTGACGTGTCCCGCAAAATTTACTTCTAGCCTCTGTCACCTTGCTGTGATGAATCCGGGGTCTGACGGCCCTGCTGTGATGTTTGAGGACGGAACCTGAGCTAAATATTTAGTAATTTTATTCATCCACCTGAATCCACCTTTAGTGTTCGCCACTCCTCTGGCTGAGCCCGCCAGCATCATTGTCCCTTGTAGACCACGGACGTTACATCACGCCTGTGCAACACCGGTGCTGTGTGAGGGCTGTTCTTTCTTTGCTGAATGCCAGCAGCAGAGAGACGCATCATATTTGCAAGTCACACTCGGGAACCCGAGTGGGAGCTTGGAGATCAGTACCTGACATAGAATGCATTTTTTTTAATTTGGTTCCTAAATTTTTCCAGACAATTCTGAAGTTTTATTTTCCTTCTGAGACCTAGATCTCATAAATGATTTTCTAAGATTATTTTTCCTTAAGCCTACAGCATCAGTTTTGTTTCCAGTGCTGGTAAATAAAAAAAAAATGCTTTTAAAATAAAAGTCAATAGTAAGTAGTGCTTACTGCTTGTTTGTTGTTTTCTGAGCTTCCTAAACTTTCTGCGATTGTTTTCACTAAAAAGCCATGTCCCGTGTCACCGTGTCCCTGCACTGGAGGCCCGTCCCGTGTGCACCCCTAACCGCTTGCTGGCACTGCTCCTGCCGTCCTGTGACTGCCATCCCTGCTTCCCCTGCTCCGGACTAACTCCTCTCCCGACGGATCTTCAAGTGTGAATTGCAAGGTCCTGTCTGTCGCAAAATGAACTTCATCTTTGCTTGTATTGCTCTTTTCTTTGCCTTTGTTGGAATTTGGATCTGATTATGCTGAGCTCGTAGTAAACGCAGCTGGAAGTTCATTTTTCTTAATTGTTACCACAACAGAACGCTGGTGGGGTGGGGGGCGGCAGGGGAGGGGGGCTCTGAGGGGTGTCACCTGCAGGTCCTGTCATGGCCGTTTGTTCCTCGCGGTGTCTGATACGTGCGTTCAGGCATGGAGACGCGGCTTTCCCACTGTGTGATTCCAGGCTCCTCTGCTACAAATATTTTTTTCCAAGATTATAAAGATCTAATAACTATACGTGTGTTCATAAAAATTGGGAAACTAAAATATACAGGGAAGATTACCCATCTCCAAATTACCTATCTTGCTTCCTTTGGGAAGGAGTCTTTGAGGTTTATTACTTGGCCTTTTAAATTCGGTGCTGTATTCATTCTGTTTCTCAAAGACAATGTAATCACTCATGATGTTGGTGGGTTTCCGTTGGTGACAGGCCAGGCCACATTTGCTGGGTGAACCAGGTGGTCCTGGTGGCACCGTGGTTCTGGTTCTGGTTGGTGGTCTGGGGCAGTGGAAAGTCAGGGAGACCTCCTTCTGGGCCTGTTCCGTGTCCCCCGAGGCTGCAGGGGGTAAGGTATGGGTGCGGCGTGTAGAAACTGCTCTTTCTTCTAGAGTTCTGTCTTTTAAAGCCAAAACAAAGTTGAATGCTTCTCAGGAGGTTGAGATTCAGGCCAGAACTCGGCTGGGCTGGACGCCATGAGAGGGGAAGGGGATATGCTGGCGGCAGGGGCCTGAGCCAGTGGAACATGGTACTCTGTGTCCTTCCTGATCTACATGGAGGATCCGGGAGCCCTTGGGGATCTCCGGCCAGAGCAAGTGCAGCACCACTGGGTCCACCTTGCTCACTTGCTCTCTCCCAGACCAGTCACCTGCAGGCCTGTATCCTGGTGCCCTGACGACAGTAGTGCCAGTAGCTCAGCCCTGGAAACACTTGGGGTGCAGACCTGGGGCATCTCCACTACCAATGGCTCCTTTTGGACAGGGAGCTGGGTGGTTCTCACCTGGTGGAACTTTTGCCCCCAGGGACATCTACGATGTCTAGGGACATTTTTGGTCCTCAAAACTGTTCAGGGTTGGTGTCTCTGGCATCTCATGGGTGGCACCCCCATGGTGTAAGGACACACTCCAAACAAGGAGCCATTGGCCCAGAATGTCAAAGGTGCTGAGGGTGAGGAACGCTGACATAGTCTCAGGCCAGCAGCTCTCACGTCTTTGCGTGTTTAGTCGCCGTCCTCCAGTCATTCGTTCTCGCCAGCACTTAGCTCACAGGTGCTGTGCGGGAAGCAGGTCCCAGTGCACTTCCAGCATCAGGCATTTGGAGTTGCTTCAGATGGATGCCATCCACACCCCAGGACCAGATGCCATTTAGTCAATCACAGTGTTGTGCATGGGGCTCTGTGTACCAGGAAAATGCAAGGGGCCAGGGTCACAGCCCTGCTGTCAGCCCGGTTTACAATGGAAGAGATCGGAAACCAGAACTGTTGCCTATAAATCCACCCAGTCTTTCTTGGGTGGACAGTTCCAATGTCCAGTGTCACTGGACATTGCCTCGGACCCTGAGGCAGGACATGGGTGGGGTGAATGACCCCCTCCTCATCTCCTTGGCTCCCTGGACTAACCCACCACAGGTCCACCACCCACGCACTCTCAGGCCCCAGGTGTCCTGGAACCTGATGGCCAGCAGGGGCAGCCACCCTTCCAGGAGGCCTGGGTCCCAGCCTGCCTCCCACGTGACCTTCCTGCAGCAGGGTGCACAGTGGTCACATTAGCGGGATGAAGAAAGACAATACATGGACCTGTTTGCCCACAAATGTCCACCAAACTGTGGCTGTGCTTAGAGCTTTGTGGGCTTGAGGATGGTGGAGAGTGGGCCTGTGTACTAATGCGTTACTTTAACACTTGAGGCAGGCGATCCGAATCTCTGCCATGTCCCCAAGAACAGCTGGCTTTTTCAACATCAGAGCCGAATGATTTCACCATGGGGTTCCAAAGCAACTTGGGGCTCTGTCTCCTCTATGCTCCTTCGCAAAGGGGCATGCAGGGAGGGGCTCCTCCTAGCACAGAGCAGAGCCTCCTAGACATGTGACTGTGGGTCTCCAGCAGGGCCACCTGGTGGCCGCATCGCTAATGTGGGGTCATTTGTTGAGTCCTAGCAGGCAGACCCTAGCTCTGCTTACTGTGAGAAGTCCCCAGATTGGGTAGCCCTTAGATTCTTCACCTAATTGGCTTGTATCACCTCGGAGAGCCGAGAAAGGCCAGCTGTTCAGCCATCACTAACCTCGATGCCACTCCCGGCCCTGCTTTGCTGCCTCCTGCTTGCGTCCCCTTGTGCTGGGTGGTGAGTGCCCTGCTGAGGCCCGCACCCATGCCCCCTACCCTGACGATCCCCACACCAAGGCCTACAATCCTGAGGCCTGCACCAGGGCCCCATCAGGTCACCCTGCTCCCACACAGCACTAGCTCGCAGCTTCCTCTCCCCACTGACAATGCTCAGAGGAGCTCGGCCTGCCTGCTGATGGCAAGTGAAGTGCCAGATACCTGCTGACCACCCACACTGCTGCTTCAGGCTTTCCGGAGCTCAGTAATATTCGCCGAGGCTCGTGGCGACCACCAGGAGCTTTGCATCCCCATTTGCGTCCTGCCTGCGAACATTAGCAACAATGTCCCTGGCACAGAGCTGAGTGTGGGCTGTGACACCGCCCTAAATGCAGTTGTAGAGGTAAGGATGTCCCCTTGTGTCTGCCTTCCCATGTGTTTCTCCTGCCCCAGGAGCACAGCTTGCAGGATGAACTTGGATGGTCTTTCTCTCCTCCGCAAGGGGAAACTGAACAGGGAAACCTGGCTGGCCCTCCAGAATGGATGAGCCAAAGTTATTATTACTCCTTTTTTTCCCCATTAGTGGGAGATTATATCACACTTTCCATGACATGGTAGTTTTTCCCAGCTTCTGTCCCACTTGGATGAGAAGCTGAGAGCCCATAGGCCTGTGCTAGTGCCCGAGGTGATGACCAGAAGCAAGGCCTGTTAGGGATCTCAGAGTGAGTCAAGGATATGAGACAGTGTAAAGTGATGGGTGAGTGAGAACATTCCAGAAGAGCAGGAGGCATCTTTCCTTGTGAAGTAGGCAGAGCTTCAGGGGCCAAGACAGCGCTTTCCTGGAGGTCAGGGGCCTGGCAGGCCCTGCCCCTGGGCTGGCATCCCTGTTCCGTCACGTGAGCTGATGCCTCTCTCTGAGCCACCAGCCCACCTGGTAGCCACTCAAGGCCAGGCTCTGGTCGTTGTCACGTCTGTGTGGTCAGTGAGTGGACCTGAGGCCTCTGCTGTGGGGTTTGACCCTCCCCACTCAGGGAAGGGAAAGGTGGCCCAGCAGGGGGCTGTCACAGAGAGCACCTGGCAGAGACACAGAGCCTCTGTTAGTCAGTCACGGCTCGTGCAAAGCCCTGACGGTCACAGAGGTTTCCTTTCAGGGTGGCACAGCCTCTCAGAAGTCTGCCGTTTCGGTCTAAGTCTATTGTTTGGAGTTAAATAAGGTTGCAGAGAGAGGCCAGGAAGGGCTGTTGCTAGGCCCACTTGCCTGAGTTTCTTGCCCTTAAACTGATGGCCACATCTGAACTTCTCACTCTTTTTCTCAGTGAAGTTACTGGCTGGAGGTGGGCTTGCTCTCAGCCTCCCAGTGGAGTGATGGCCTTGTTCCAAGTTGGAGGCTCCCGTGAGCCCCGCACTTCACTTTCTTATAGTTCTGCTTCTTTGCAGGTAAAATACAGTCATAGACCCTTAAAGCAGCCACCAGCCACTGGGTGCTGGAGGTTCCAAGTGTCCCCCTTTGCTCTTCTGCATGCACAGTCAGCATCTCCCACCTGCTCACCCTGCTTCTGCCCTTGGCTTGTACCTGGCATGTCATCCCATTGGTTTGAGCTCTGCTGGGGTGGACAGGACCTCTCCTGGCCCTGACCAGCCTGGTCCAGCCCTAGCTCAGCCTAGGTCCATGTCCCGGGAACACCAGTCATGGGAGGCTGACCTCCTAGCCTGTTAACAGGGAGGGACTGGCCATGTCTCTGCAAGTCCACAGGTTTTTTTCTAACTTCACACCATTCTCAGTGCCACTTTATCTTTTCACATTTGACTTATATATTTAAAACACCAGTTTGGCAAAAAAATTAGCAGTATTAGAACTGTCACTTGAGGTTTTTCCTCCAGTGGGACAATGCCCAAAGATTTTTTTCAAAGAATCACCTGCCAGCCACTGGAGGGCATCAGCGTTCACGGGAGGAGACATTCCCACAGTGAACAGAACCAGTGGGGCTGGCAGGGGTCCAGGCCAAGCAGGGGCATCTGCCCTCCTTTATTCCTTCCTCTCACCTAGTCAGAGCCACTCTCCACCATGTGCCTCCAGCTAGGGGCAGGGGCGCATTTCCTGCTGTGGCCTCTCACTTGCTAGTACTGCTTTTAGCAACTGAATAAGACAGGCTGAAAGGAAGTTCTATTTATAGAAGAAAGGAATTCGGACCCTCAGGCACAACCAAGGTGATGAAGAGGGAGAGGTTAGGAATGTGTGGCTAAGCCTCCAGCAGAGGCTGAGGGTCCCAGCCAGTGGTCCCTGCTCTGACACTCAGTGGCTCACAGGGGACTGAGGCCTTGGCTCAGTAGTCAGGGCCACTCGGGCTCCTGACCTCTCCTCATTGCAGGGCTGGTGCTAAGAGACACGTACATTCACATTGGCCTCGAGCGAGAGCTGCTTTGTGGGCAAGTTCTGTCATTCAGGGGTTCTAACACTGTGCTCTGCACTGGTGACAATAATCTCCACCTTAGGCGACCTGCTGGGGAGAGCCCTGTGACTCTACAGCCCTGGGGGTACCTGGGAATCCCACCCCTGTGTGCAGCCGTGTCCTGTCCCCCCCCAGCACCCAGAATTCTGAGAGAGAGACTGTGCGGAGCAGTGTAAGTGCCAGAATGCCGCATCAGAGACCCAGCACAAACACCCGCACAAGCTCCCCGGAGTTCCGTGCCTGGCCCTGCAGCAGGCGGGGCTCTTCAGGTGCCTGTCTAGTTCCATCCCCCACCCACAGCAGAACCAGGGAGGCAAGGATCACCCACAGTGGTGTCTGTTTCCTCCTCCCACATCAGCGGCTAGAGATTGCAAAGGGGCCCATCAGCTAAAGCACATGATGAATTTAGAATAAATCAATCTAGTTATTGGGGAAACATGAGCCTCCATCCAAGAAATCGACAGCCTAGTTAGCAATGATAGCAGTTGGCCCTGTGTGTGAAAATAAAAATGCTCTCACACATGACCCCAAGTACTCAAGTGAAAATCTCTGAATCGATGTTATGGTTTTGTGCACAAGCCTTCTCTTCTTGCCCCCAGAGACACAGGAACCCTGGCCACGGCCTTTTCCGGCTGATGGGTGGGCGGGATGCTGTTACTTCGTTCATGGCCATGTATTTATTGAGTGCCACCTGTGTTCCAGGCGTGGTTGAATGTGAGCCCAACCTGTGGAGGGTGAGGGAGACACCCCAAATCAAACAATGACACAGGAAGTTGCAGGAAGATGGGTTGGGGCTGTTTCTGTGAAGATCACGAAATGTCAGTGGAGTCCCCACAGAGGGTGCTGTCTTGTCCTAGCCATCAGGTGCTTTTCCTGAGGAAATGACACTTAAGTCTGTGTCAGGCAGGTGACAGGGGCAGGAAAGGGCCTGCACTAGTTCCTTTGCTGCCGGACTTCCGAGGTGATTTAACTGGGCAGAGGGCAGAGAGTTGGCATTCTGTCGCCCTCTGTCGGCTCTGGGAGAAACTGCTCGGCTCTTCAGGCTCCTGGAGTTGCCTTGTTGCATGCTTGACTGCTGGCCCCTTCCTCATTTGCAAGATCTGCAGGCAGCCTCCTGGTCCATCTATCCCTGGGTCAGGCCTTCCTCTGGGTGCCTCTGGGGGCTACTGTGCAGTGTACCATGGGCAGTACATGTTAGGGCCCTGAAGAGGTCTGGGGTATGCTGTCCCAGTGTAGGACAGCACTGGGGCATTGGGGGAAGTGGGCAGGCCCCAGGGACCCAAAGAAAGGCTTTGATATACTTGAGGAACGGGGTGAAGTTATTCAATGCTGAGCAAGGCAAGGGCAGTATCAGAGCATTTCATAGAGCTGGTAGAGGCTTTTCAGGACTTGAGAAGAGGGGGCAGTGGCCTGGACAGCAGAGTGTGGGTTTCTTTGTGTCCTGAAGAGGGTGATGGCCGACATCTCCTTAGGAGGCTGCTGTGTGTGTCTGGAAGATTCGTGGGGCCTTTGTCTAGGAGCCACTGTCCAGCTCAGTAGAGGTGCCCTGATGTGAGTGCACATGCAGAGATTGGTTAAGGGTGACCAAGCCGAAAGTCACAGGGAGCCTTTCAGAGGAAAACCAAATAGAATTTCACAGTGGCTAAGGTCAGGGCCAAGGCCAGCCCTCTCTGCCCCTGTGAATGCAGCTGGGTGTGACACTCAGGGCCATACACTCACTACCTGCTGGGCTCTTGGTTGCTCTTGTCCTAGCACTGGCTGGCCATGCATTGGAATGACCTGTGTCCTTCTCTGTGGCCAGACCTGTGACCGCATCAAGCAGTCGGCCAGTGGGACCAAGCGCCGTGTGTTCATCATTGAGACCATGGGTGGCTACTGCGGCTACCTGGCTAACATGGGGGCTCTGGCGGCTGGTGCCGATGCTGCCTACATCTTCGAGGAGCCCTTTGACATCAGGGACCTGCAGGTACGTCGGCATGCTCATCACTGAGAGTCCTTCGGTGCTGCTGCCCAACCCTCTCATTTGTTTTTTATGGTGTCATGAGGCGTTCTGGGTTTTAGGCACTTCCAGTGACTCACCACCTCAAATCCAGGTCGTGTGCGGATGCACGAACACTGGTGCTGGGGCCCTGTGCACAGTGTTAGCATGAGAACACTGCTCAGAGCAGCTTTCTCTCTTCACCCAGGCTTATACAACTTTGTCTCCTACCCTATTTTGTCCACTAAGCAGTTACCATTCCCTTTGGTGGGTCATCATCCATTTAACAAGGGCATGTAGTGTTTCATGAGATGGGCACTCGGGCTCCCGAGGCCTCCAGTGCCCTGCGGTCCGAGCGTGGGAAGGTCAGCGGTAGTTGGAGAACACCCTTCCTGGAGCCCTGAGGCCGCCCAGGACAAGCAGCTCTGCCCACTGTGAACGCAGGATTTAATGAGGGAATGCTTGGCAGGCCTCCAGCCCCCACTGCCGGGCACACCTGCTGGGGACACAGCAGTGGGCTTCACGCACTTGTGGGCTCTGCCAACTGTGCACGAAATGGGACCCACTCTTTCCTCCTGCTCTTCCCTGCAGCTTGCTTTTTTTTAATTAGTAGGTTTTGGTTTTTTAGGGCAGTTTCAGGTTCACACCCTCACACACACACACACACACACACACAGCCTCCTCACTCTCAGCTCCCTGCCAGAGGTTAGAGTCGATGGGCTCACACGGACATGCCCTCCGCACCCTCATTCTGCACTGGGACTGACCTGAGGGTTCCCTCGGGTGTCACTGCTACTTTTAAATCTTAACATCGTGATGCCTGTTCTTCTAAATGGACAAGGGTTTCTCTGGAGCCCCAGCTTTTTAGGTGGAGGGCTAGGGGGCCAAGCACAGGCGGGTTGGGTCGCTCGGCCCAGGCACGGATTGGAGGTCGGTCTATTCAGGACATGCATTAGCCAGTGAAACACAACTGAATACACAAAACATAAATAAAATATAACTTAGTAGAAGTTATGATTTTGTTATGTTTCTGAACCAAGTAAGTCATTTAGAGAGATACTTGATTTTTCACTTATCTGTGATTTTTTTTATCCTGACCTGTGAATTTCTCTACAATACTGAATTAAATACTTGTACTTCAAACACCTGTCTTGAGCTAGTGCCCTGCCAGCCCACTTCAGCACCCAGCACGTAGCAGGTGCTTGATACATGTAATTACAACTGGGATTTGTCCATGTGTCAATGTCTCCTTTTTTTGCATATTTTCTCTCAAGATACAGTATTCCTTTTCTTACAGAATTTGTGCACGGATTTGAGTCTATAAAAATTTCTCTTGGCCTGAAAATGCTTGTTAGGCATTTGTATACATTAGAGTCCATATAAAGTGAGGTGACATATTTCCCTCTGAGATAAGAAATATTGTCATGAAAATAGGTAAGAAGTAATGGGTAAATTTATAAGCTTTAGGCACAGACACAGAATATAAAAATTAATGTTTTAGGGTAGAAACCTATTTATTTTGGAAAGTGTTTCCCATGGAAGCTACGTTCCACTCACCAAATATGCCCAGTGATCTTGTCATCCTCACCGCTGGCCCTGTACCTGATGCATTTTCTGTTGTCCTCGTCACCAAAATGTAAAGTCCGAGAGCTGCTGCTAGGTTCAGCTCTTAGGATCTCATGGTGCCTGGCACACAGTAGGTACTAAATAAGTCTCCTGCGTGACTAACACAATACTCCTTCCTAGGCCAACGTGGAGCACCTGACAGAGAAGATGAAGACCACCATTCAGAGGGGACTCGTGCTCAGGTGACAGGCTCTCAAGTTCTCCTTTAAGACCTGGCTTCTCAGACAGAACCCATTTCATGACCTCAAGTGCCAGGACCCTCACTCTGAACACTGAGGGGCAAAGCTGCAGAGTAACTGCTTTGTATGAAAAATTTGTATGTACTTAAATAACTAAAGGATAATTTCTAAAATTTCATTTTTGCTTTGTCATTTTAAAAAATATATCTCTAAGACATTTCTTTAATTAAGCTGCTGACATTTATAAAGAGAGAAAATGTGGGGATCCATGCACAGGATTAGGACTCAGGCAAATGTGGGCTAGCAGGTCAGTGCATGCAGGGCGACTCGTACCCTCCCCTCCCCAGCCCTGAGCCCGATGCTTTCTGTGTTTCAGAAACGAGAACTGCAGTGAAAACTACACCACCGACTTCATCTACCAGCTCTATTCAGAAGAAGGCAAAGGGGTGTTTGACTGCAGGAAGAACGTGCTGGGTCACATGCAGCAGGTAGGGGCCCGGCATCCCATCCCTCATGTGTGGCCCCCAGGGTCCCACAAAAAAGAAAGGGAGGCTGTTCTTCATGTGACTTCTTTTTAGATGGATGTCTTATGGTAGCCATTGTGGGGAAAACAATGTGTATTCATAAATAAATTCCAAGATGATTAAAAACGTCTGAACTCTGTTATAGTTCAATTTAGAAGGCATACCAGATAGCACCAGCTTTAGGAATTCCATTGTGATATCTGAGTAGATGAGCACTTTAGGGAAATGTTCAACTTTCATATAGTGGCACCAGGAAATAGGAAAAACGTGTTCAAATTAAGTATCTTATTTATATTGGGCCTTAATAATCATTCAAATTGGAATATCAAACAAATGATACTTGAGATTTGCACAAAGTCAGAACAAGGTGGAAAGAATCTCTGTACTCGGAAGGTGGGTCAGAATCACACATCCCGCCTCCTGGCCACATGTGCGTCCTCGTCCCATCACCACTGGCACTCCTGTGCCTTCAGAGCTGCTGGCCTTGGGCCCAGCATGTACTCCAGAGGGTCCCCGAGTCTCCTGAATCTGTGATGAACTGCTAGGCAGGTATGTATTTTGTGAAAGGCCCAGAGTTGATTGGATTTTTAAAGGAAACTGGAACCCCTTCCGCATCCCAAAATAAGATGCTGAAATAATGAAGATGCTAAAACAACGAAGACCGCTCGGTGACGGAAGCACTGTGACGCTCACCTCACAGGCTCAGCTCTGGTGGCAGAAGCCCCTGGGCTAACTTTTGACTGGTCCCAGCTGTACATGAGGAGATAAAATTTGCAAAAACAAAACAAAACCCCTCAAAGCCCATATTTATAAATTTGATCTGAATTTTGTTAAATAATAGTAATTTTATTTCTATTTCTAACCAACAGGGTGGAGCACCTTCCCCATTTGACAGAAACTTTGGAACCAAAATCTCTGCCCGAGCCATGCAGTGGATCACCACGAAACTGAGGGAGGCTCAGGGAAAAGGTACCGAGGAACGCGTGGGAGGTGGCCTGGGCTGGAGAGGGGTCTGCACTCCCGGCACTGGGCGTCGGTTTCCGCTCTGCTTAAATTCAGCCTTGAGCTGCACCTGACAAAATGGTTTCTCTTACCAAACTCTGCAGTTGCCATTTCTGATGTTCAAGGTTAGTAACTAATACAAAGGGCTTTATTCTTGCATATTAGTGATGGAGGTATCAAGTGAAAGTGACATTCTTAAAAAATAGAAGATTGCTATTCACATATTGGGTTCCTCTGCAAGACCCTAAGATGTGATCGATCTTTCCTTGTTTTCTTTGCCGCATGGGACACTTTAGATTGGCTTTTACCTAAGATACTTGAAGAGCCACTCATTGGTTCTCTCATGACTCTGTTTTAGAGATAGCAAGGAAGGATTGCAGATGTCTAGACTGTTTCCTCCTTCACTAGCACAGTGTGTGCTTCTCCCACACTTCACTCCTCACCAGCAGAACCTCGGAATTGTGATAAATCAATCATCCCATTACTTCGAGCTTACTGCCTGACTACACCTTCCAGGATGTTACTTAATCTAGTTTTGTTTTTGTGGTTTCTGTGAATGGACGCACAGTGTGCATCTCCTGGGATGGGTGTTGTTGATGCGGTGTTAGGTTTTGAGAGGTGGCTGTCCTGACACTCATCCACTGACATCTGCCAGTCCTGGCCTTGCCTTGAGTGTCCTGACTGACAGGCAGTGGTTCAGTGCCCAGGGCCGTGCGGACCCTGGGGCAGGACATTGACCTCTGGCTAGTTCTCCAGACTAGTCTCACAACACCTGTGGAGTACTCCAGTCCCTCTTCCCACTTCGGGAGAACTGATCTGATCCATCACTGTTGAACTATTGCTACGCTGTGGGCCTCACAATCTCATTGGGGTTTTGAGAGGGCAGGTTCTTCAGCTTATATAACATCGTTGCTTCTGTGGACTCTTCAAGCTATTTTGACTGTTTTCCTAAGGGATGGTTATGTTTACAGGTGTTTTTTAATATTTTGTTAATAGGAAATTTGTTCTGTCAGTTGCGTTGCAGACACCAGTTCCCCTAACCTGTGCATGGCTTGTCACTTTCTGCAAGGCATCGTTTAATGAAGTGCTCTTAATTTTATTTACTTTTTAAAGATTTTACTTATTTAATTTTTAGAGAGAAGGGAAGGGAGGGAAGAAGGGAAGGAAAGAGACATCTATGTGCTAGAGAAACATCAACTGGTTGCCTCTTGTGTGTCCCCAACTGGGGACCTAGCCCACAACCCAGGCATGTGCCCTGACTGGGAATTGAACTGACAACCTTTGGTTTGCAGGCCAGCGCTCAATCCACTGAGCTACACTAGCCAGTGCATGAAGTGCTCTTAATTTTAGTGCAGCCAATTTACCTTTCCCTTTACAGTTTGAGCTTTTGATTACTAAACTATTCTCCTTTCACATTTAGTTCTTAAACTCATTTGAGCTGATAATGAAGTTTGAAGTCTACTTTCATTTTCTATTGTGTGGGTAAATCAATTATTTGGGGACAATTTATTGAGAAAGCCATTCTTTTCTCCTTGCTCTGCAGTGTAATCTCCATCATAGACCAGGTATCTGTAAACATATGGGACTACTTCTCAGTTATCTGGTTCATTTTGGGGCATGTATTTATCAATCTCTGCCAATATTCCAGCTTTACAAACAATTATTGACACCTGGTAGTAAAGAGCCTACCCGGGCCTTCTAGTATGGCAGTTTTTGGCCCTTCTTGCCATTATAGAAACAGTAGAATCAGACCATCCAAGTCCACCACAAATTCTGTTGGAGTTTTTGGAGGGGATTACATTTCATCAATAAATCATTTAGGTAGAGATGGTTATTTAAGTCTTCTTTAATGGATTTCCTAGTGCTGAGCCCACTTTGCCTTCCTGGTGGACAAGCCCCTCCCTGCCAGCACAGCTGGTTGCTTTTTGCTTTGGCCATTTCCTGCTCATCATATCCTCGTCAGGTGCAAGAGAGGGCTTGCGGGCTTGTTCTAGCTTTCTAAGAAGTCTGGATTTCCCCCTCAGAAATAATGTGTAAGATGTTTTGATTTATGGATATTTGGTAAAACTTCCCTGATCCCCCATCAAAGGTCCTCCGTCCCCACACTGTTTTCTCTGTAGGGAGAGCTGACTCATTGCTGAATTTCTTTACTGTTTATAGAACTACTTATTTCTTGAATCCCTTTTGTTATGTTTTCTAGGAAATTTCCAAATGCATCTAAATTTTCAAAAAATTTGACATGAAAAATATTTCATAGTATCTTTTCTTTTGAACGCTGGCAGCATTTCTAGTCCGCATTTATTCCAAGTTTAGGTTATTTGTGCCGATGCCTGTATTTTACGCCCCTCGGCTTTCTCGATCGATCTTACTAGATAGGTGTACGTAATTTTATTCTCAGTGTTTGACTTATGCAGACACAGTGATGTAAATTTTCAACCTACTTTTAGCTTTCAACCAACTGGCTTTGAGTTTTTTCTGAGTTTGTTTCCTACATCAACTTCTACTTTTATGTTTGTTCCTGTGTTTCCAGTTTATTTCCTTCTTTCTGCAGGCCATCTAAGGATGATCACCGCACTAATTCCCAGCCTCCCACAGTGTGCACAGTCATCCGCATGCCTTATTAGCATGTAACTGACATCTTTCTGCAGTTTAGGCCAATTTTCCTGTTCCACTATTTGGTGATATGCATTCACCACTTTACTCCCGTGGGGTGTCTCACTGCCAAGGACAGGTAGCAGCTCCTCTCAGGGTGAATGTGCAGTGAAGGCACCCTGTCATCTCTGCCTCTCTCTTCCCCTCACCCTGAAGGGGACTCACAGGGTGTTCTCTGCCCGCCTCCTCACAGCCCCAGGGGATCCTGGGAGTCTGGCCCTTGCTCAGGGAGGCTGAGAGGACTCTGTTCCCTTCCATCAGCAAACCTTCTCTCTCCCCCTTCCTGTCCTCACTGGCCATTTCACCTGACTGCTCAGCATGATCCAGTACCCACTCTTAGGTCATTGTTCTGTCTTTTATAGGAAAAAGGTTTATAACTGATGATTCAATCTGTGTGCTGGGAATATGCAAAAGAAACCTTGTTTTCCAACCGGTGGCAGAGCTGAAGAAGGAGACAGACTTTGAGTAAGTGAAACATGGCACGTCTAAGCCTGACTGCATTAGAAGGAATGGAGGACAGGAGTCAAGGACAGAGGGATGCCGCTGTCATGATCATTGTACTCACCCCTCCCACCTCCTGTCTGCAGGCACAGAATTCCCAAAGAGCAATGGTGGCTGAAGCTGCGGCCCCTCATGAAGATCCTGGCCAAGTACAAGGCCAGCCTCGATGTCTCCGAGTCAGGCCAGCTGGAGCACGTGCACTGCGGCCACGAGGAGCCTGCTGCCATCTAGACGCCACTGCCCACCAGCGACGCTTCTGACTTCCTGTTTACCACCCGATTTTGTAACATTTAAGTTATTTATCAGCACTTTATGTGAGTACTGTTGACATTAATC
The DNA here is from genome assembly GCF_004126475.2 of Phyllostomus discolor. Taxonomy (NCBI): domain Eukaryota; kingdom Metazoa; phylum Chordata; class Mammalia; order Chiroptera; family Phyllostomidae; genus Phyllostomus; species Phyllostomus discolor. The sequence goes on along the minus strand of NC_040903.2, from coordinate 76,758,779 downwards.
CCTAATCGCAGCACACCCGTCCTGTTCCCTTCACACCCCAGTGGATCCCGAGACTCCAGTGAGTTGTCTGCTGTGTTGAGTACTCTGTCCCCTGCTTTAAAATGTGCATTTCCAGTGCAATTAAACATTTTGCTAAAACTCCAACCACAATACTGCGCCTCTTTAATTTTTTGAAGTAGACATTTAAACTTCAGGATCTGTGGGCAGCTTCCAAAGGTTCGTGTGGCAGTTTTGTGGGCAGGTACTAGCAACATATTTGTGTGGAGATCAGTGAACTAGGCCACGCAGAAGCAGTTGTAAAGGAGAAAGGCAGCGCTGTGACACAGAGACCCGGGACATGTCAAGTGTGCGGAAAAGGCCCAAGACCAGGACACCAGGTCACCTCCAACGCCACGGGCTCCTTCTAAAGTGTAGAACTGAAAACACTGTGAGTGCACGTGTCAGAACACGGCGAGCGTACACACTTGACCCCAGTCCTCCCTGTGCCCCGAGGAATGTAAGACACAAGGAAGGGAAGACGTGTGACTTAGCGTCTGGAGTGAAAAGCATTTCTGCCTCTTTTCTCCAGCCTCTGCTCTCAAGGTGAGAGGAACCAGCCTGTCCACCAGCCGTGGCGGAAGTAGTTGTGTGCGGGGGGTGGACGATGAGAAATACGGGCAGACCTCACGGCTGTAAAGGCTTGGTTCCAGACCGCTACAGCAGAGCAAGTGTCCCAATAAAACGAAGCACATGGAGTTTTGGGTTCCCAGTGCATGTAAAAGTTATGTTGACACTATCCTGCAGTCTACAGAGTGCATGATAGCAGTGTGTTCCTCAATTAAAAAATGGTTAGTTGCTTAAAAATGCTAAGAATCACCCGAGACCATTGAAAACTGGCACTAACAGACATGCTCGACCACAGAGTGACCTCCACCCCCTAAGACAGGAGCACCTGCAGGACCCAGCAGAGCCAGGCCTGCCTGTGGGGTGTGCTCAGGAATTGAGGATCAAACGATAAAGGCAGGACTAGCGCTGAGAAGTTTACTTTCTGTCTAAAAAACATAAAGTGAGTAACGGATGAGCCAGAGCCTTTCAGTCAAGATGATACTGGGACAAATTAACGTTTTAGAACTCCACACGCACCAGGTCTTGGAAGGGGATCCGCCAGGCTGCCCTGCTTGGGGTCCATTTGTTTAGACTTTCCAGGTCCTTGGTGTGACCACACTTTTTTATAAATCAAGGCACATGCTGGAATACCTTCGTTCATTTCACTCATACTTTAGTAAAGGTCCTAAGAACTCCTTAGAAAATGTCATTTACAAATGACTAATGCACAGGTAGGTCAGAGTTGCCTTTTATCTTTAAATATTTAAATAAATATTCTAGGGTTAATAAGGTGAAATAAGCATTTCTACCATCATTAAAAAGTCTTAATAATATGTTCATCTCTGGCACTTAATGCATAATTATGGCACTTAATGCATAATTATGCAATTAATTTCTTCATGATTGCCCATTTCCTTTAAGATAGGAGAGTCTCACTTGCCAGGCAAGTACATGCCTTTGGCAAGTGCACAGTGATAAATGATCAAGATATTTGGAGAAAACTATCACTGCTCTAACCTTTCAAATTCAACTTGGCCCCGGCTTACTGCTCAGGGGCCCGTGAGCCTGCACTAGCTGAGTGCCTGTGCGCAGCGGAGCTGCTCGTCATCTGATGATCCAGGACGGGTCCTTGGCGACTTTGGAGTTCTCTGGTCCCAGCAGAGCCAGCCCGTGAGTGCTCCTCCCGACGCCAAGGTACCTACAAAGGCAGGTAGGGGGAGTTAGGGCTGTTTCCATGTCAGGGGCCAGTCGGAGTCAAAGGAAATCTTTGAACACTTTGGGCCACATGGCTGAACTCACTTGTTGCTCACGTCAATGAGACCTTCGCGGTGGACGGCGAAGAGCTGCTCCCTGTGTGCCTGCTTCAGCTCATCCGAGAGGCCGTACAGGAAGTGGTCCAGCCCTGAAGGGAACACAGGTGACTGAGGGGTGACAGCATGCGGTGGCCCGTTCCTTGGGTGCTGACGCTGACCCACTCCCCTTCGGAGAAGATGGAGAGGAGTGAGGGCCAAGTCAGGACGGTCTCCGCCCCACTCCGGTCACACTGCCTGGGCCCTCACAGCCCACTGAAGCTGTGAGGTGATGGAATGGGACCCCTTTCAAGTGGCAAACACTGAGATGCTCACTCTCGAGGTGAGTATTTGTGCATCAGCAAGGAGGTGGCGGCGGGAGTGGGGTGAGATGGGCACACAACCCAGGAACTCCACCTGGGAGTGCCTGGTCACGCCACACATCAGGGTGATTGTTTTTCACTCCACATACCTTTGTCTGAAGGAGCCAGGGGAGCGTCCACGGCAGAGAACACGGAGAGCTTGGCCTCATCGATGTCCTGCTGTGAGAAACTCCCCGACTTGGCCCACTCGATGGCCTTCGCAAATGACTGGAGTGTTTCTGTTGAATGTGGATCCCTAGGAGACCCAAAAAGTCAGCCACCCATGCATTTACCATCGGAAAAACAAGCAGCAGTCGTGTGCTGACATTACAACTTCAACACTTTATAGTTGTAAATGGCTCTACTTTAATGCACAGTCCAAACATCAATGCTCTGGAAATCTGTACCTGGCCGCGCAGGCCACCTGACCGTCTCATTCCCCTTGGAGACGTGGCCGTTCACCCAGCCTCACCACCAGGTTCCCTGGGGAGCGGAAGCAGGTGGATGAAGGAAGTCAGACTGAATGGAGGAAGACTTGTGGAGAAACGCCAAGATGGGTTCAGTGAAAACTCTCACTTCCAAAGGATGCACTCAGAATAGCTGAATAGCCACCCACATCTGGGCCAACTTCTGAGAGCCTTCCCTGTCTGACTGGGGAGAGCTGCAGAGGCCTTTGCTCATACGACAGACCCAGCACTCCATGGTGTGGCAGATATGGAGGGTGGGGCTCAGGGGCAGTTTTGTCCTCCCACAGCTCCCAGCACCCACACCGGGAAGTGCTCAGAGTTCGCAGCCATCCAGGGCACAAAGAGAGCCTCAGAGGCACCAACAATTTGTCCTTTCCCTGGACCACTGGAGTGCATGTCCTCAGGCAGAGGGCCACGGCACATGGAAAGGGCGAAAGCAGCCTGCGCAGCCCAGGAGCCCAGCTCTGCAACTACGCCAGCCGGGCAGCTCAGCCGCCTTTTACTAAAATACACTTGTCACCAAATGTCAGGACTCATTTAAGGCAAAATGTTTCTTCATCTCTCCTGCTGTTGTTGTCCCTAAAACCAAAAGGATAGTGCTGGGTATGGTTAAGTGCCGAAGAGGCGGGAAAAAATGGTAACAGTTTTCCTCCAGTTCACTCCAATGTATGAAAGGACGACACTGGTGCCTGAACAGAGCCAGCGACTGTCCGGGACGTGATGCTGTGTCCACATGCACAATACGGTCAGAGAGAAACCCACCTATACGAGTAAAAAGTGAATATTCCATTACGGCTGAGCTTGGCGCCGCCACCATAAGCACCGCCTTTTTCTCGAATTTCTGTGTGCAAGAACTTAGCAGTCATCAAACGTGCCAGGATCTTAAGACTGAAATAAATGAGTAAAAAGTACAAGTTAAAATCATGGCCAGCAGGGAAGTATATAATAAAAAGCAGTAATCTAAAAGACTGTCAAGTGTGTAATTAAGTGCAAACACAAATGAAGCAGCAATGGCTTGGATGACAGGGGAAGGGGACACCTTCCCTCACTCGCTTCCACCTTCCTCTTAACTGCTGTGTGTATTTGCACATGGAGAGCTCTTGACTAGCTTTCCACAGGCATCTTCCCTAAGGGTTCATTCCGTTGGAATGCATGTTTCCTACATTCCCACTAACTTCCATCATGAATGCTAACAGGTGATGCCCGGGAAGGGAAAAGGAAGGGAAAAGGAAGGTTCTAGAAAGCACCTTGCCAGGACAGAGTGAGCAGGGCCACACCTCAGTGAGGCTGCCATCGCAGGAGGCACAGGCCTGCTCAGCTCTGTGTGAGCACTCAGCCCAGCACTTGCTCCTGAGCAGGTGACACAAGACAGATGAGAAGCTAAAGGGAGGAACGAGACGCATGGTCTTAAAGACGGCAGTGAGGTGGCTGTGTGGTCCTCACCGGGGGAGCCCCAGCCCAGGGTCCGAGGCAGGCGGGCTCTGCTTGCCCTGCAGGGACTGAGGTCTATCCTCCATGTGTTTTTCTTTAGAAATTTCTATTACTTCTATGTTACCTAATGAACATTCACTGTTGGAAAATGACAAAATACAAAATGGGGCAAAAATATCAATAATCATACTACCCTGGGATACCTTTTGTAATATTTTCATGGTTTAACTCTACATTTTTCTATTTATAGTAGAAATACAATCCCTATTCTGATAGCCTAGCATAGAGAGTGTGTCTTTTTCCTACAAACAGGGAAATAAACCAATGAAAACCCTGATCAACACACTGTGATTACATTTTCTACATAAGCTTTTTCTGGAACCCAGTGGCAGCCTTGGGTTTTTGAGCTTCTGTGGACCCACGACCTCTCCCTCCCTGACCTCTCCCCCTGGCCACCCATCCCCTCCTTGGCTGTGGTTTTCATGCTTGCCTCATGCATACCTGGCATGGTCGGGGTCTGTGTAGGGGGCAGTTCTGACACACTCGCTGACGTAGTTCACGGGGAATGGAAGCAGGAAGTGCGTCTTCACCTGGCACGGCTTGAAAGTGGGCTCCTGCGGAGGGAATGTCCAGTGAGGCTACCCTGTGGTGAGGTGGCCCACAGGTACTACCCGTGGGGGGGCCACCTGGGCTGCGGAATGCCCCGCTTCCTGTGGGCCGCACCAGCCATGGTCTCGTATCTATCTGAGAGCAAGGCACAGGTGATTATGTCACCCCACACGAGTACAATGCAATCTTCACCTGAGTCATTCCCATTTTTCTCACTGACTGTGCAAGGTTTCTTCTTCTTCCCATTTTTCTCCAAGAACATAGTCCATTGCCTTCTCTGTGATGAACCAAAGCGAATGCCCAGAGCACCCAAGCTGAGGGGGTGGAAAGGATGACACTGCCCAACTGGAGGGGAATTGATACTGATTCGGCAGTTACATTAACACTGAGACACACTGATGAGAAGACCATGTGAGGAACAAAGGTCTTTGTGGGCACCAGGACAAGAGACGGGACCCCTTGGCCCTGCACTCTGGCAGAGTGAGGCAGCTGACTGGCAACCCAGGACAGGCCACCAGCCACCCAGTAGGTCACAGTCTAGCCGGGAACAGCTGGTTCTGAAAGGACAGAACCACGGCCGTGCTTACTTACCGTGACCAGCTTCCTGATGACTTGGCAGCCACTAACGTGTGGGCTTCCCCCGGGTCCATTAGGTACAGGTTTCTAAAAATGTTTCCAAGAGAAACAAGAAAAATCTTAAACTCAGTTGAAACAGCTCAGAAGATACATTCCGGAAAATTCATAGAACTAGTAAGTGTTAGGACACAATTGCTTAAGTGTTTTAAGTAATACTGTTTTGACTACACATAAAATTTCCGTATGGGCTCTCAGACGGCCTTGGAGCCGAGGCACCACGCCCCTTCCACGTGGTTCCTCGGTCACAGGCAGGGACGCAGGGACGCAGGTCCGGTCAGGGATAAGGGGCGCATAGATCTCAAGAAGGAGAGAGTGGAAGTCAGTCCTCCACAGAATGTACAAACTGTCGACCTTCGGTGTGGGAGGTAAGGCTTCTCTACTGACCTTGATGAGGTCGATTAAACCCACTCTGACTAGAACTTCCTAGATGTGATTACTCTAGAAACACACCATGTGTTACTGAGTCAGGCGAAAGCCTCCCTGACAACAGGGAGACCCACCTCCCAGGTCACTGCTTTGGGCTGTTGTGAATCCCAGCCCCCGGTGTCCTTCCTCATCAGGACATGCTGCACTGCAGGCTCCAGTAACAGCAGGAGCACAGATCAAAGTCCAAACTACAGGGTTTGGATTCACTTCTACTTGGGTCAGCGAGGGGCTGGACTGAATCCACTCCGCCACCTGGTCTTCTTGTCAGAGACAGGGACAGGCACCCACACACAGGATGGTCTGGGGCCCGCCCTCATGGACGGGCTCTCACCTCCACCACGTGGGGGCGCACCGGCTTCCGCTCCTTCTTACTTCGCCCAAGGCTTCTCAGGAAGTCTCCCACGGCTCGTTCCGTCTGAAACAGCTGCTGCGGGGTTGCGTTCACTGCACACCTGATTAAAAAATCACATACGCACAGAAAACCCTTACTACATCTTGTATAAATAACAAAATTTAAAGGGGATAATGTTGTTTTTGTATAAAATAATGCTCAAAAATATTAAAAATAAACAGCAGCCAAATATGGAAATAACATAGCCGACACTTCACCACAGTGGTTTCCAGTTAACAGAAAGCCTATCCTGCCTTTCACTGGGTTACAGCTAATAAACAGCTGTCAAGACAAAAAGACAGCATTTCTGACCCTAAGTTTTGTATTTCTGTAGATGCACAGAGAATATGTCTGCCAGCACCTTCAGACTTACACAGTCATAGACTGAAAACTGCAATTCCCGTCTAGCAGAGAAATCAACAGTGTGAAGATGAAAACTGCTCATTAAAGTAGGAAATTATAAGTTGTCCCCCCAAAATAAAAAAAAATATTTTTACATAAGTCTTCCAAATTCTACAGAATCACAGATAACACTATAATAGTTACTTGAATTATACAGTAAATTGACAGTGCATTTTTCTTCCTTTGGTCCTAAATCCTAACTTTACTTCAGTGAAATTAATATTAAGTACCATTCCAGGCTCTATACCAACTGCATGGCATTTAGTCTTCTCTTCTTTGCCATAAACCTGCCTCTGCAAAGCAGTGTTTTATGGAGGAGGAAACAGGTGGTTCCAGTCCTTAAGATGCCTAAGACACTATGTGTCCGGTCCCAGTGTCAGTGCTGGCCCAAAACTGGCAGTCAGTCCTTCCCGGGGCAAGGCCCAGCTTCAGCTGCAGGGCTCCCCTCCTGCCATCCAGGTGGTCTGGGGGAAGCTGCCAGTGATTCCTAGGAACTGACGGACAAGGCAGAGCTACAGTTCTCCACGGAGAGCTACAAGCTATTTAAATCCAGGCCACTGACGACACAACAACCCTCAATCATTTTTACACTCTGTTCACACTCACAAACTTGAGGTGGTCAGGCCAACTCTCTGTGAATGGCTGAGCTGCTAGGTGTCTTCCTAAACTATCATATAATAATTATTCTTACAAGAACTTTTCTTTTTCACTCTGGTCTTGAGCAAGCTAACCTGTGCTGGGTCTCACCGATGGCTCATTTACAGAAGATCTGCTGTTCACTTTCAGGAGCAACACCTGAATATTTGCAGTCAATCTACCTCACAGTTTTAGGATGAGATTAGCTTGCCTTCTCCATCTCCCTCAACATTTGTTGAACTTAAAATATTATTCCTTTTTTCCTATATGAAATGATTTCTTAATTAGAAGTTCTTTAGTCTACAATCAATTCTGTAACCTACATCAAGCTTTCTTTCTGTGTTGTAGTTAAGTCTGTAGTGTAGTAAACACAACTGCACATGAAGAGCATCTCCACACTACACTTAATGAAATGGGATAAACCGTAAGATCTTTGCTCAGAAACAAACCACAAACCCCTACCTCATACTGTCGCAGTTTAACAAATACTTCTTGATACGCGGGAGCTTTCTCAGGATGGGTCTGACGTCTGTCATTTCTGCGATTCTCTTCATCAGCCTCACCTAAAGCAAAGGGACCCGCACATAGGGCCAGACACCCCAGGCAGAGCGGGGAGCCCCTGGGGCGGAGCAGGGACCAGAGACTCCTCCCCAGTCTGGAAACCAGACACCCCGGACAATGGGAACCATGACTCTGTGCTTGCGTGTTCGAGGCACCTGCCTGCCTTGGGGAGGGTGGCACTGTGGGAGGTGGGGGGAAGAAGGACGAGAGTAGTTCCCCATGAAATCTGGTCAGTTAGAGTTAGCTTTTCTGAGATATAAACAATTTAGTGCCAGAGAAATTAGCAACTGTGCAAGACCTGGCTAACCCAGAATACGCAATGCCCCCTCAGCCTGTCACCTGATCCATCCCACTGAAGGTCTCCTGCAGGTCTCCCGCGGGCGTCAGGGTCCTGCTCGCCCTGATGGATGCGTAGAGGTGCCCAGAGTCTGGGATTCCGTTGGACAGCTCTTGAGCGGTCATCTTAACCAACACTCTGAAGTGTTCTTCTTCTTCGAAGCACGGGCTACAGACAAAGGAAAGTATACTAAGTTCCTGGAGCCGCATCAGGCCCTCTTCAATAGCCCGGAGAACGTATCAAGTATAAGTTTTCAGACATGTAGACATCTGCAGAAACTTTACAAGTCTGTGGGAATTGTAAGTAATATCAGGCTCTGAAATAAGCCCAGCAGAGAGGGAAGCCTCCTGCCTTGAGCACACTGCAGACCAGATCTGTGATATGCCCCCGGGACTAACACCTCTGCAAATCAAGCTACCTGTTAAACATCTCACTCCACAGGTGCATCATGTCTGGTAGGTTTCTATCGAGGCAGAAAGATGAAAACAGCACACCCTAAATCAGGAAAGAAAAGAGAACAAATAATTATGACATAATTTAAAAGAAAGAAACAGACACCAGAGAAACCAAGCTTCGAGCACCCTGTGACGAAGAAACAACCACTACCTGTTCGTAGGTGTCCAGATGCGAGTCGTCGGGGAGCACGTGGGGAGACACGCTCATCCCACCCGTTTTCAGTTCTATCTGCTGAGCCTGCTCCCTGTAGTTGAGGGCGCCGCAGCCCAGCCTGCGAATAGCACAGAGAGCTCCCAAATCAGAAACTCGATCTCTGCCCCATCATCCTGAATCATGAGCTTAACTCAGTCAAGCAGTACACAGCCTGCACAAACCTCTTCCACCTCAGATGCGCACTGCAGGCCACATCTGCTCACCCAGGATGACGGGATCACAGAACCAGCTAGGCCGACGAGGGCACACGACATGGCCTCTCAAGGCCACCCCAGGCCCAAGTGTCAGATTTAATTAAATTTTCTGATGTAAAGCCATCATTCCTTTGACAACCATAAAGAACTTATTGTTTATACCCAAGGTTTATAAATATTTAATGTACTATATTTTGGAAAGAAAATATAGTAGCCTTTATATACTGTAACAATGCTATGGATTTTGTACAAGTGATTCACTGAAAAGTGATTATAGAGTCATTAAAACAAAACAGATACACACAGAGAATATCCACCGATAAAACGTACAAGTGTGTGCAGAGCGGCACACACGCGCGTCTTACTTGGTGAGGACGCTGCAGAAGAGCGGCACGTAGGGCCGCAGCTCCTCGGGCAGGGTGTTCAGGCTGGAGAAGGCTCTGAAGTAGACCATGCCGTTGGTGGGCTGGGCGCAGTACTGGACGGGGACGTCTCCAGCTGCACCAACAGAGGCGTTTACCTTTCATTTTTCTACCAGTACAATTTTAATCATGTGACCACTGTTTAATATTTTTTAAATGGTAATGCTGTTCAAGGACGAAGGTTTAAGATTTATGTTGGTAGAGAAATTTGCTGCAATTCATTTGCTGCAATTTAGACACATTCCCTACTGTACTTTTATTATGGCAAAAATTTAAGCAGTCCTCAGTGTCCTCAATACTAAAGCGCCTGGGCTACCTGAAGAGTTAGGAGACAGTAACGCTGTGCCTCGGGTTTTATCACTGCCTGGAAGTCAAGGCGGTCCCTGCTGGAGTCTGTGCACCTCAAACCTTTCTTCAGACTGGATTCTGTCACTCCTGCAACACTCTTCACCCAGCCCAATGCCACTCACCCTCCCAAACACTCCCTCCTCAGGACCCTGATGCCCACCGTGAAGCCCCTGCCACAGAGTGTCTGTGAGCTCTTGGCACCCATGACTCCCATGGTCCCGAATGCCCCAAGGGAATGTACTGTGTTCTATTTTTACATCCCTAGCACAGAGCCCTAACCCAGCAAAGGAACTAAGGTACTCTGTGATGACCAACTTGTCCTCCCTAATTTTACGATAATCACTTAATGACCTTCACAGATAAACCCAAGCTGTGGGTGGTTAGAAGAGCAGTGAGACATTAACCCCGCTCTCCAGAGGACAGGCCCTCCCCTGTGTGTGCACCCCAGGCATGTAAACTCAGACACAGTCAGGACAGGCCCTGTGACAAACAGAAGGCAAGTGATAGATGCTTCACAGAAGTCCACGTGATGCTCAGATTTGCTCTACACTCCTGGAGGAGACAAGTCAAAGTGCAAGGCTGCTGTCAGAAGTGCCTCAGGATAGAGCAATTAATTCAAGTCACGCCATGGGGAAGTTAAACATCCACCCTGATAAGGGGCACTGTTGCAGAGGGGCCTCCTGTGCTTGCGGCCAGAAGCCAGAGGGACAGACGAGGGGGAAACTCTGGGACGAACCAGAGATGCCACTGGCCTGCACCTCCCTGGGGCTCCCCACGCCTCAATACAAGGCACCGTGCGCACTTCCGGTCCATCCACATGCTGTCTCCTCTCCTAGACTGCTGGCTGAGCTGGACAGTGTGAGCGGCAGGGGCTCAAAGGGCACCTGTGTCCTTTAAGAGCTGCATCTAAAGCAGCCGCAGCACCACTCTGACTCGTGACTCCAGAAGCAGGGGTGAAAGAGCCTGCCACACCCACTGGGAGGAAAGGACAGGCCCCTCCTGAGTAGAGAAGTCTATTGTCACTGAGTGGTAACACTAATAAGGAAACATCAAGAACAGGGCTAGAAAGTTACAGGGGTGCTCCCATGGTTTATGACAAAGAAGCACACCCAACTCTATTCCTGCGACTTTACCCAGGGGCCCAGGCACTATGCCTGCCAGAGCTCACACTGACCTGCCAGGGCCACCGCCAGCTCAGTGAATGGAATTCTGGGCTCAATGTCTGACACCTTCAGCGCCGGCAGACAAGACGCATCCTGAGCTTTGCTTTGCTGAGTCTGTAACTCCAAACCTAGGGAAAAAAGGGGCAGGGTGAATATTAGGATAATAACTGAAAGGTGTTACACAGTTCATCTCCTCTGTCACTCAGTGGCACCCACTGCTGGGGCCATGGGCACCACCACCCCAAGCAAGCAGACACAGGAACACAATAAGTGCACTGCCCAGCAGGTGGCTCCTTCCTAATCCTCAGTCTCAGCTGTGCGGGCGGGAGCTGGACTTGCTCAGGTGGGTTTCGGCCTCCCAGGTTTTATACTAGACAAGACTGATAAAACTCATTTTTAGAGCTTTCAAACTATTTGCTGCTGGACTGAAATTTAGTAACGTTTGTACTTTATTCTTATTTCATATCACCTTAGCAAAATGTTTGTACCATCACATACACCGCTCAAATTAGAAACATGCTTAAAAACACATATTCTGGGCCTGCTCTTGCACTGATCTGATCCGAGGGGAGAGGCTCTTTCTCGGAGTCTGCACAGAACCACCCGACCGTCAGGGGAAGGACCCAAACAGTATCGTGGGTGGCCAAGGGTAGAGCTGAGTGGTGCATGTGTGATCAGACCGCATAATTCAAACACAAAACGTGCATCATTTCACAAGATAACTGATCCCCCAGTGTCTGCTTCCCTGAAGTTCCCTTAGAGCCAGTGACCGCAAAACCGGCTCCTCAGATGGAGGTGGGTTTTGGGGCAGCTCATTACAGGTCCTGCCGAGGTGGGGCCTGGGGTCTGAGCACAGGCTGGCCCACACCTCCCTCCGAGGCTCCATCCCAGCTCGTCCCATGGCACACAGGGGACAGGGCTCCATGCACCTTACACAGTCCTCCTGGACATTCAAGGCCCTCCTCACCTGGTGGGCACCCACCCTGATAAGCCAGGTCTTCCGACCCCTTGCCCCTCAGACTGATTCTGTGATTCTGTGCATTTGGCCTGCAAAAGCTGAGGTCTCTTGCCTCTTTGCCAGTCTAATTCTGGCAACAGTTCAAGGGCTCACCTCCTTCGTCCTCTGAAATACCCGCTGCTCTTTTCTGAATACTGAGTGACCTCTGGCACCATCTCATCCTCTCATCAGGTGAACTCCCTTCATTGTACTTAACCCATTACATATAGACACCCCAAAAACTCTAGGCCAGGTTATTTAGGATTTTTAATTAATTAAATAACTTCCCATTCCCATTTTTCCCTTGGTGCTTATCTGTAGATTGGACTTGGTTCCTCACACTGGAGTACACATGTAAGACTGAATGAGCTGAAGCAGCCACTAAATGTACTAGCACTGAGTCCTACTTAACAAACTCTGCAGTGATCTATAAAATAAAAGCACACTTTTGTAATATGAGCTTCCATTCATTCACACATGGGTGTGGACTAGAGTAACTGTTTCCTTAAAACAGCACACCCCTCCAAGGGAGCTCTGCCCTGTGGCCTAGGTGTGGGATTATCTCCTCCACAAATGGCTTCACGCAAGAATGGAAGATGGTTGTTTCTGAGTCTTGGCTGTTGTAAATGCTGCTGTCATCAACACAGGGTGCACATGCCTTTACAAACCAGTGTTTCCTCTTTCTTTGGGTAAATATCCAGAAGATGAACTGCCGAATCACATGACAGATGTATTCTTAATCTTTTAAGGAAAATTCATACTGTTTTCCATAATGGCTGCACCAATTTAATTGCCATTTGCCACAACATGGATGGAGAGCATTATGCTAAGCAAAATAAGTTAGACAGGGAATGATCTCACTCATATGTGGAATATAAAACAAGAAAGCAACAAACTAACAAAGAACAGAAGGACACTCACAGACAGACAACAGAATGATGGTACCAGGGGAAAGGGAGACGGGATGTTGGCAGGACGAAGTGGGTAAAGGGTCATACACGGGGGGCGGGGTGGGGGCGAAAGCAGGTTTACAACTATGAGTGCACAAGACAGTTTGCTCCTGTGTTATTATTAGATCATAACCTACATGTCTTTTTCCACATGAACTTTTGCCCGCCCCATTTATGGTAATGAATGGAAACCAGACATTTGGTGGTGAGCACAAATAGAGTACGCAGGTGCTGAATATTGTAATGGTGCACACCTGGAATTTATGTTATTAACCAATGATACCACAATAAATGCAATTTTTAAAAAATCTTCTACAGCAATAGCAAAATTAAAAAAAAAAACAAAAACAAAAACAATGCAAGACGGGTGAGACTCCATCAAACTAAAACCCTGCACAGCAAGAAAAACCATCCACTAAACGAAAAAGCAGCCTATAGAATGGGGTACAATATTTGTAAATCATATGTCTGTTAAAGAGTTTTACATGCAAAAATAGAAAGAATTCACGTAACTCAAGAGCAAAAAAATCCAATTAAAAAGTGGCCAGAGCACTGGATAGACATTTTTCCAGAGGACATACAGACTGGCCATCAGAGACATGAAAAGATTCACAGGACCACTAATCATCAGCGAACTACAAATCCAACCAGTGAGATACCACACCACACCCATCAGGACAGATACTATCAAAGACCCCCAGAAAACAGTGGTGAGGATGTCTCGTGCACTATGGACGGGACTGTAAATTGGTGCAGCTGCTGTGGAAAACAGTATGGAGATTCCTCAAAAATTAAAAACAAAACTATAACATAATCTAGCAATTCTACTTCTGGATATTCATCTGAAGAAAATAAAAACACTAACTTGAAAATATATATATGCATCTCTACGTTCATGGCAGCATTATTCACAACAGCCCAGATACAGAAGCAACCTAAGTGCCCACCAATGGATGAATGGATAAAGATGTAGTGCATATATATATATACAATGGAATATTACTTGGCCTTAAAAAGAATGGAATGTATCATTTGTGACAACATGAATGGATCTAGGGGATATTATGCTAAGTGAAATATGTCGGGGAGAGACTAAACCACATTTCACTTATATATGCATCTAAAAGAGCAAAACAAATAAACAAATAAAATATAAACAAACTCATAGATCCAGAGAAAGTCTGACCGTCACCTGATGAAGGTGACGGGTTGAGAGGCTGGAAAAAAAAGTGAAAGGGCTTAGGAAGAACCAACCCAGTGATAAAAAGGGTCACTGAGCTAGCTGTGAGGTGCGGCGCAGGGAATGCAGTCAGTAAAACTGTATGAACTGTGTATGGTGCCCGGTGGGTACCTGACTCATCGGGGGTTACTCTGAAAGGCAAATAAATGTCTAACCATTGTGAGGGACACCTGAAACTAATATAGTATTGTATGCCAGCTATAATTGAAAAATAAATTTAAAAAATGTTAAATTATTAATGAAAATGTGGTACATATACCTAACGGAATATCATTCACCCATAAAAAAGGAAATACTTGCTTGTCATTAGCGACAACATGAATAAACTGAGGGCATTATTCTAAGTGAAGTAAGTTAGAAAACAACAAATACCATATGATCTCACTTGTATGTGAAATCAAAGTACAGAAACAAAAGAAACAAAGAAAATCAAGCTCACAGATACAGAGAACAGACTGGTGGTTCCAGAGGTAGGGGTGGGAGATGGAAAGTATGGGTGCAAGGGGTCATGGGCACATAAAACCAGTCAGTCACGGGGAGGTGAGGCATAGCATGGCGACCACAGTTAATGATACTACATGGCAGCCCTGGCCAGCATGGCTCACTTGGTGGGAGCATCGACCCTGTGAACCGAAAGGTTTTGGGTCCGATTTCCAGTCACACACACGCCTAGGTTGTGGGTTTGATTCCCGGTTGGGGCATGTATGAGAAGCAACTAATCGATGTTTCTCACTCACATCGGTGTTTCTCCACCTCTCCTTCACCCTCTCTTCCCCCTCTCTAAAATCAGTAAACGTGTCCTTGGGTGAGGATAAAAGAATAATAATACTATGTTGCACATTTTAAAGTTACTAAGAGAGTAAATCTTCAAATTTCTCATCACAAGAAAAAAATTGCATGTGTGGTGGCAGATGCTGACTAGACTCACCATGGGGATCATCACAACATACATGTATGCAAATCATTGTGTGTACACCCAAAAGCAGTACGTCAAATATACTTCAATTAAAAAAAACAAACAAAAAACCCCAGAAAAACGAAAGAGGAAATTTGTCAACTACTACTCACATAACAAAAGCTTGTGTTTATAATTCAATTAGCACGTTAAATTTACGGGCAGATCTAAAATAACAGTATGTCTAAAGAATTCAGAGGTAAAGAATAGGTTGCATATTGGCACTAATTTTGCCTTTGCTAGATTAAAGCAGCTCAAACTGAACTTGGTCAAAATGGAAGGGGTATATTTGTGTGTGTACTACATGTATATTTTAATAAGATACTATGGATACATAATTTTCATATGCTGAAATTCACAAGTTTGAAGATACAGTTCTGTGAGTTCTGACAAATATATAAAGTAATGGAACTACCACGTCATGATATAGCATTTGTCCAACACCCCAGGAAGTCCCTTCTTGGCTCTCTGAAGGCTTCTCCCTGTCCCCACTTGGGCTCCACCTGCCTTCTGTCGCTGTCCCTTTGCCATTTGCAGGGTTTCACATAAATGGACTCACTCAGTAGGGATTCTTTGTGCCTGGCCAATTTCCCTCAGCAAACAAAAGCTTTTGAGATTCATCAACAATGGTTGTATCTGTATTTTGTTCCTCTTTATGGCCAAGGAGTATTTAATTTTGTGGACACAGCACATTGGAGGGATGTGAGTTGTCTCCAGTTCTGTATGGACATACGCTTTCATTTCTCCTGGGTCAACAAGGGTAGGACTACTGGGCTTTAAAGTAAGTTTATGTCCAGTGCTATAAGAAATTCTACAACTTTCTGTCTTCACTGTGCCCGCGCCACGCCGACCCGAGTGTGGCTTCAACACAGCTCATGCCTCTCCCAGCACTGAGACGAGACCCGCCTCCTCTTTCTCACAGCTCACACTGTCCCCAGTGCTGGGGGCAGTTTACCACACAGTGCAACACACCACACATGCTAGTGGCACAGCACAGCACCTGATATATGGAAGTACTTCTAAAATTTGGAAGGTGAACATACCTTCTAAAGCTTCCCCATTTCCACTACTCCTGCCTTTCCTGCCCAACTACAGGGTGAGTTTTCTGAGATGGACCCTGGTCCATCCTACTGGGGCTAAACCCATAACACCCAACACAGAACTTGGCAGGTGCCCAACAAATGCTTGTTGGTTGAAATAAGACTTTTTTGCAACTGCTTCGTCAGTAAGAAGTTCACTGGGGTTGGGCAAAGTATAGAGAATGACTGGGAGCAAAGCTGAGCACCTGACCTTTGTCATAGATCTGCTGCTTGTCCTCCGGGGAAAGAGCGCTGACCTTTTGCCTCAGTTTTTCATTTTCCATTTGTGCTTGTTTCTCGGAATACTTGTCATCTGGTTTCATTGACAAAGTCAATTTATGCTGATTATTCTGCAACAACGACAACAACAAAAAAGCCAAATTACAGTAAGATGTTACTAAAGGCTGAGGCGCTGGCTGGCCTTTCTCTGCCTGTGTGCCCTTAGTCCTGAGACCCACCTTCTACTTCAAACAGTGGCCACAGCAGAACTCACCCCAAAGGCTGCCCTGCAGAAAGCACGTGAGGCAGACAAAATGCTTACAGTCATACTTGCTAGGCAGAAATGGCGTGATTCATATCGGCTGTTATTACTGTTATTAGCATGATTATGATGATGTTGTAACCATAAGTGTATCAATATGCAACATTTTCTTTACACCTTAGTTGTACAAGGAAACTATACTTATTAATACAAATTTTTGATTTCAGTCTAAATTACAGACAATACAGAAAACAATTTAATTTTTATCTAGTCTTCATTACACTATCTCTCAAAGGCTCAATCTTCACTTGGTATACTACAAATTATCAGGACAAAATAGATGCAGACTAACACACTTATTAGGTGACTTAATGTGCTGCCTTTATTTATTTCACAACTAAAAACACTCTCGTGCAGAACGCTCATGTGTAATTCCACAGAGAAGTGGGAGAGTTAGTAAAACAAAAACTTTATGCAAAACAGCTTACAATAGCTTGGAGAGATCACAGTTCAAGTGATCAAATCATGCCCGATGTCCAAAACAATGGCCTCGGCATAACAATCACCCTTCACAAGAGGTAGCAGTCCTACCCCCACACCCCCTGCCATGGTCAGGTCTTAATAGGAGTTCTACCATATTGACGACTATCTACCAGGGGACATACAAGTACATACCAAGTACAAGTGCCTAGAAATCTACAGAAACAAGGAACAAGCATCAAAATATCCTTATAAAAATAACCAGAATATTCACACATGTAGGTGACTTGTTCTCATATTCTATATGTTCCATTAACAAAGGAGCACAAAAATATATGCAGGTGTTTTGTTAATACACACAGAGGCAAATACTCATACATAAAAAATAACACACATATAGTCATGAAATAAAGCTAACTCACACCTGAACCTGGAAAACCAAATGTTTAAGTTAATACGAGCATTTACATCTTTAATAATTAAGAAATCATGTCACCTATTCATTAACAGAAATTGATTTACATATATAACACTATATTCCTAATGTTCCTCTCATTATAAAATTCAACTTCAAAATTATAGATGTAACTTCTCCAATTTTCTTACCTTAAAATATTGTTTTACTTTTTCTTGCAAAAACTGTGGATTTTCCTTAAGGCACTGCCTGAACCGAGCCACATGACTTCCCAGCTGCAGGAGCTCCACAGGGTCCCCGTCGTGATTCCAGCAGGAAGCTATGTACTGCAGCAGAGAATTTCAAAGCCACAAAGCACATTACACGACCGACTCCACATCAGCTCACTAAACACCAACGGCGGCATTTATTAGAATCTGCTTCTGTGTTTAAGAATACCACAGATAGCTAATAATAATGAAAATTAAATCATTCTTTGATTAAAAAGAAGAAAAACTAAACTCATTTAAAACTTTTTGTTCCTAAAAATATTAAAAAAGCACAGGTTTGAAAATTACTTTTAGAACATATAATTACCAACAAACCAACAGTTATTATATAAGTCCCTACCCATTTAAAGCGTTCTGTATAAATCTAATTTACATACAGACGTAAGATACCAAAAAGCCAATGAAGCAACCCAGTAAAAAGACAAAATATTATAAAATAAATTAAAAGTGAATTTGTATCAGATGCAAAACAACATCACTTTCAAGGTATTGGGTGGGGCAAAAGTAGGTTTATAGTTGTTTGTATGGAAAATAGTACAGTAAATAATAATACAAGTATAAACTCTGTGTACATGCACTCATAACTGTAAACCTACTTTTGCCCCACCCTCTACTTTTAAGAACCACTAATTCCAAAGGTAACCAAAAAAAGAAAGAAGATGGCTGAGAAATTACACACAGATGTCAGGGCGAGTCCAAAGCTGACAGACTGATGCTTCATTTGTATTTCAATTTTATGAAGTAAAGCTTCAATTTGATCATCTTCAAATCCTTTCCTAAAGAAATATTAAAAACAAAGACATTAAAAGAAATAAATGTTTTTTACTACAAAGCTGCAATAATCAAAACAATATGGTATGGGCAGAAATACAGACATACAGCCCAATGGAACAGAATTGAGAGCCCAGAAATAAACCCACACGTATACAGGCAACTGATTTTGACCAAGAAGCCAAACACATAACAGAGAAAGAAAAGCCTCTTCAATAAATGGTGTTGGGAAAACTGGACTGCCGCATGCAAAACGATGAAACTAGAGTGCTATGTGACACCATACATAAAAATTAACTGAACGTGGATTAAAGACCTAAAGATAAGACCTGAAACAATAAAATATATAGAAGAAAACACAGGTACTAAACTTATGCACCTTGGTCTAGAGCAAATTTTATGAACTTGACACCAATGGCAAGGGAATGGAAAAGCAAAAATAAAATAATAAACTACATCGAACTAAAAAGCTTCTGTACATCAAGAAACTGTCAGTGAATCAAACATGTATCCAATCGCCCTGGCTGGTGTGGCTCAGTGGATTGAGCACTGGCCTGCGAACCAAGGTGTCACGGGTTCGGTTCCCAGTCAGGGTGCATGCCTGGGGTGCAGGCATGGTCCCTGATGGGGGGAGTGTGAGGGGCAACCACATATTCACACATTGACTTTTCTCTCTTTCTCTTTCCCTTCCCCTCTGTCTAAAAATAAATAAATCTTTAAAAAATATATTTAAAAAAATTTAAAAAATGTATCCAACCAAATAGGAGAAGATATTTGCAAACCTTCAATATAGGGCTAATACCCAAAATATATAAAGAACTCCATACAACTCATACAACTCTACAATTACATACACAAAAAACCCAAACAATCTAAGAAATGGGCAGAGGACCTGATTAGACACTTTTCCTAAGAAGACAAACAAACAACCAACCGACATATGAAAAGATGGCCAACTTCACTAGCTATAAAGGAAATACAAACCAAAACCACATCGAGGTACCACCTTATACCTGTCAGAATGGCTGTCAGCACCAAGATAAGGAATAACAAGTGTTAGAAAGGATGTGGAGAGAAGGGAACCTTTGTGCACTGTTGCAAGAAATGTAAACTGGTATAGCCACAGGAAAACAGTTTGGAGGTTGCTCAAAAATTTAAGAATAGAGCTACCATATGAGCAATCCCTCTTCTGGGTGCCTACCTGAAAAACGTGAAAACATTTATTCATAAGGATATATGCACCTCTATGTTCACTGCAGCATTATTCACAATAACCAAGGCATGGAAACAACCAAAGTGCCCTTCTATGGTTGACTGGATAGAGAAGATGTGGTCCATACATACAATGGAATACTACTCAGCCATAAGAAAGGATGAAATGTTGCCATTTGTGACGTGGATGGATCTTGAAGCATATATTGCTAAGCAGAATAAGTCAGATGGAAAAGGACGAGAACCACATGATTTCACTCACATGTGAGATATAAAACAGAAAACAACAAAGGAACAAACTTACAGACACAGGTAACAGTGTGAGGGTTACCAGAGGGGAAGGTGGGTGGAAGGGAGGATGAAAAGGGTAAATGGGGTTAAATATGGCGATGAGAGGAGACTAAACTTTGGGTGCTGAGGGCAGAATATACAGATATATTATAACCCAATTTTAGAATAAAAAGCCACACAACCCAATTAAAGAACTGATCAGGAATCTGCATAAACATTATTCCAAAGAAGACATGCAGTGGCCAATAAGCACAAGCAGCATTGCTCAACAGCACTAACCACTGGGTAAATGCAAACCAAGACAACTTCAAGTCTGCCAGAATGTCTATAATTATAAACAAAAAGTTAGATTTGTGAGGACCTGACTGTCCTAAAGATTAGATAATTTGGAGTTTTCATACATTTTGGGTGGGATTTAAAATGGCTTAGTCACTTTGCAAAACAATTTGATTTGAAAATTCTTCAAAAAATTAAATACAACAGGAGACCTCCTGAAAATGGAATTATCTTCTGGAAAACAGGCCCCCTGTAGTACAGGCTTTCCCCACTAGGTTAGTGTTCTAGAAACCCATCTGTTTCAGTGTGCCAGCTGGTGTTGTTGTGAGAAGCTGTGTTCAGCTTCAGTGAATGTTTCTGAAGACTTCCAATGCATTTGCCTGAGTGTCCAGCAGTTTCTGACCAAAAACGGCATGACCCCATGCCGCACCCTCCCTATTCACCTGATCTCACCCTGAGCAACTTTTTTTGTTTCCCCAGATTAAAAAGTCCTTAAAGGGAAATGTTTTGCTGATGTGGAAGAGGTGAAACAAAAAATAGCATAAGCCTTTTAGCATCAAAATTGATGCATTCAAGAAGTGTTTTGAGCAGCAGAAAAAACATCTTGATAGGTGCAGTGCATCAAATGGAGAGTACTTTGAAGGTGACGAAAGTTTAAACATGTAAGAATAAATCCACAATTTTTTATAAATAAACTGTTTTTTTTTTTTTGGTGGGGGTGGGGGGTGGGTAGCCCCACAAAGCACTACCATCTGTCCCAGAAATTCTACTCTGGGTTGTTTAGCCAAAAGAAAAGAGAACATGTATCCACACAAACACTTGTATGTAAATGTTTATAGCAGCAGTATTCATCCTTGCCTCCAAAAATACTGGAAACAATGCAAACATCTATCAAGTGATGAGTGGATAAACAATGTGGTATATTCATATATGCAGTATTATTTAGTAATAAAAAGGACTGAAGTCCTAAAATAAGTGTTTTTGCAGCAAGGGATCAGAGACAATATTTAAGCAACTAAATGTGAAGAAATATGTTTTATTATGTAGAGATGGCCAAACAACGGAGGAGACCTGGCTGGCCCCTTGCTATAAAGCATTCAGGAACTGAGAAGGCAAGGGACTGGTGCAGAGGGCCATACATACGTGACGACATCATCAATCGTCCTGTCGATAATGTCTCGGACTGTCTGAATGTCCTTCTCTGCAATCCCCTGCAGGCCCACACTGAAGAAGGCCTCCCTCGTGCAGCCATTGTATCTAGAACAGGAAAGGTGATCATGCATTAGAGTCCGTGTGGCTTCCATCACTCCCTTGCCATGTGCTTCATTTAAAGATCAAATACACTGCAGACCAGAGCTAAGAACACTGAACCCCCAAGTCCTCCAAGGCAAAGCCAATGAAAGCAGTGTCCTCACATGCCTGCTTCTCAGACATGCTTGGTCACAGAGACATCACATCTATTTAACATTTCTCAACATCACTATAACTTATACTTCAGGATTATAGCAAATTAAATCTAAAAACTAGAGAACTGCTCAGTTTTACAAAACCTTAAGATTTCAAATATTTAATGACCTGACTTTTAACACAGATAGCAGTATGCCATTCTGAGATCTTTAGAGAGCCATCTTTCTCCAAATCCCCCCTATAGGGGACATAAGGAACTTGTCCTGAAACCATACTCTAACGCACAGTTCTATGCCGGGGCAGGAAGGGGCCACCCTGTCACTGTGTGATGTGAGGCATCCTACTGCCCGGGCCCCACCCACCAGATGGCAGTAACCCTCCCTCCCTAGTCATGACAAAAAAATGTGTCCACCTGGCTGGCGTAGCTCAGTGGATTGAGCGCGGGCTGGGAACTAAAGTGTCCCAGGTTCGATTCCCAGCCAGGGTACATTCCTGGCTTGCAGGCCATAACCCCCAGCAACATTGATCTCTCCTCTCTCTCTCTCTCTCTCTCTCTCTCTCTCTCTCTCTCTCTCTCCCCCTCCCTTCCCTCCCTAAAAATGGATGAATAAAATCTTTAAAAAAAAAATGTGTCCAGACACTGTGAAACATCAGAACTGCCCCCAATGGTGAACAACTGATCTGATCCGACAATAACACTTACCCAACATCAGGAGAAAAGTCTGTGCCAAGTCCAGATTCAATCAGGGCTTTGTAGAAGGGGGAGTTGGGCCCGCCGATCAAGAGTGAAGACAGAAGGCTTAATGTGAAGGCTTCAAATGTGTTGGTGATGCTTCATTTAAAGGAGATTGGTTGAGGGGTGCAAGAAAAAGCGGAAACCAGTGTCCCTTATAAATGTTCTCAAAACCATTAAAATCACTAATCCATTGACACTTATTTCCAAAGAAGCTGAAGTTCTACTAGAAATTCTTGCATTTCAACCTCTATTTTAATAGTTATATCAGCAAAAGAGTTTTTTTTTTTAATTTTATTTGGAAAGTTCTTCTACACTGGGGCTTTTCTGGGAGTCCCAGACCATAGAGTCAGCTTAGCTGCACATCAAATGCTATCACAGGAGAGAGTGCCAAGCACTCCGACATAGGACTTCAGTTCTAACCACACTGTCACTCAACGCAGCAGACAAGAAGCAGTGAGGAGATGGGGCACCGTCAGCCGTGCAGCTTCTGAGGGCAGATAGCCCTCAGGGATGCAGTGTGCCAGGGTTCCTTCCTACCCACACGCCCTCCAGGTGTCCAGCTCTCGACAATTACATGGAGCTATGTGGGCCACATGTTTTTCTGAGGCAGTGCTCACAGTGCTGTGCTCATACTTAGAGGCACCCGTGACCCCAGTGGTAACACCTACTGCTCTAACACAGTTTTTTCTCTAGGAACGAGCTTTAAAATGCAGGGAGGAATAAGTTACTTTTCTTCTGAATGGCTACCCAGAGTGATTTCCCCTCATACTATCCCAGATGTTAAAAACTCTGCAGACATCCAACACCTGCTGCAATACTGAATCCTAACCACGTGCCCACTCACACCCGACTGGAGAGATCACCACACCCTGCTTGCCTGCATTTCCCCACCTTCACACGGACACTTACTCTGGTAAGAGGAAGCTGACACTGACGGTCGTTTGTTTAGAGGCATTTGCGGCCAGTGAGTCGGGGGCGCAGGTGATCTGAAACTCCCTCTGTAAAACCACGTGATGTGTGAAGCAGGCACAGCATATGAATGAAGGGGTTTAAACCAGTACAGATTATCTACACAAATAAAATGGTCCAAGAAAAGCTTTTCACTAAAATAACTTTCTTTTCAAACAAATAACCATCTTTAGGCTTGAGAAAATCTTACACATATAGCAGAGCTCACAACCACTTTTAAAATCCTCTTATTAACACACATATTAACGGGTTGGTAAAACACTGATTATCCTCTGCACGGCACTCACCGGCTTATCCCAAGGCTTCTGAGCTGGCACTGCAGTGCTTGGCTCAATTTTCTGAAATTTACTCAGAGCTTCTTCTTGAATTTGTTTCAGATGCTGTTCTAGTGGAAAATTGCCATAAGTGAAGAACCTAAAAATTTGACAGGATAGATTATTCTCTTTTAGTTTTAAAAATTAGAAATCAATACAGATGGCTTTTTGTATAAGCAGAGTGAATGCATATATGTAGCAGCTGATGACAGGCCAGCCTCCAAGTGGAAATGAACTTCATAGGAATACATTTTTTTTCACTTAGTTTAACTATAAACACCAAACAGAAGCTTTTGCTCTTTTTATAAGATAGGTGGTTCAAACAAACACAAGTTGTACAGACTGAATTAATTAAGTGTGAATTTGGCAATAGTTTCTCTTTATTTTAAATCTGTTATGAAGGTGCAATGAGACACAAATAAACTACATGTTAAGCTGCTCTGTGACCTTGGCCACAGTGACACAATAATCCATCTAAGACTGAAAGACAAAGAATCTCATGAAGTTCTATTTTAGGTTATAAATTTCAGGTTACACGTGTTTTGAAACCAACACATTTTTTAGCCGGGGGAGAAGAGTGACAATGACAGAGTTGATCTTCTCTAACATAATGTTCTCTGAGCTATGGCTAAAAGCTTAAGAAGGAGTGTCTTCAGCATCCCTAAACAATGTCTGCTAGAAGGTTAAGAAAGCGATGCCCAGGAGCAGTGGGCACCCTGGGGCCGTGCAGACACAGGCCTGTCACTGCGTGTCCCCGTTAGTCACAGAGCACCTTGGGAAATGACCACCTGCTCACCTGGAGCAGTGGGAATCTGGATTTTGAGTGGGGGGACAGAAAACAAAGAAACTACCAAAGACTAAAGTTTGTCCAAAAGACAGAATAAGCCCGAGGGAGCTCCCTTGGCCATAGTTGGCACAAAATGAGCATAAAAAAAATTTAAAAAATCCATTTGGTCTCTCATCTCAGATACATATATCAATATATACAAGTTAAAAAATGTGTATGAGGCTATATGGTTTTAAAAAATAAAACAAACCAAACAAAGCTAAAAAGAAAAGCATATTTTCATTGGAGGAGCGACTGCCACCGTGTTCCCCCAAAACTGGGCAGCCAAGGGAAGCAGATACCCTGCCTTTCCCACGGAATCCTGTCCTCAGGGCGGCCCCCGGCCCTGCGGGTGGGGAAAGCTCTTCTTCACAGGAGCCCAGCTAGTTCACATAGAAGAGCTCGTTAGCAACCTTCACTACCTCTGCTGAAGGAAGTGCTCCAGGCAACAGTCACCCACTAGTAGTAGAACAACGAACGGGTGAAAAGGAACTCAGTGTCCACAAGGTGCCAGATTACTGCCCTGACACCGTGTCTGTCAGTACACAGCTTTACGGTGGAGGGGTCGCCATCACTGTGGGAGCCTGCAAACCAGCTTTGATGTGCAGCCTCCCCACGGGGTAAGCAGGTCCGAGACGTCTGATGTGGCAGGTATGCATGCAGGCACCACCTGTGAGGTGAACCCAGTCCTTGTAGCCAAGTCCAGCTCTCAGGAAACACAGGAATATGTCCACCAGTGGCACAGGGTGGCAATCATGCATCCCAGAAGGTGACAAAATCCAGAGGCAATCTGCCTACTCTCTTCAACTTCTATGAAAACGAGTCAGGACACTGTCCTCCACTAAAGGGCACTTAAGAGCCACACTAACAAAAGGCAATTTGTGCGCCTCACACAGGCCACAAATTTCGGGGACAACTGGAAAGTCTGATTTGGGGTAACTGGTAGGGGGCTTTAAGCAAGCCTTTTTATTTCCTTAAATATGAAAATGGTATTATCTTATGTAAGAAAACATCCTTATATTTTAGGGTCATACATACATGTATTGGGGGTAAACCCTCATGTCTGTAATTTCCTTAAAATTAAGTTGGTAAAGAAAATACCCATGTGATAAGTGCATGAAAAAATCATTATTACAGTCTCTATTTTTTTGTATGCACAAAAATTTTCATAATTAAAATTTAAATGTTTTTATACTTAATCTTGCAAACTGGCTTTACATTAGTGTTTTCTTTGTAGTGTTCTCTGAAACAAGCAATTTATCAACCAACAAGTACCCAAGGTTTAATACACCTGCAGCCACCATTCTCAGAGCACTGTGGGACCCAGGCCCTCCTCCAGGGTGTGCTGTCACCACTGTGCTGGCAGGGAAGAGTGACTGCTACTGACTCTCAGACTGAGCATCCAAGTAAAAGGCAGGCAATCTATGACGGGAAGGAGCCTGTCTAAATTCAAATGGTTCTTAAGCAAACATCTCCTTGCTAAATGTGAGAAAAGCTTATCATTTAGTGTAAGAATATACAAATAAGCCAACTCCTAACCAAGCCACCACCAAACTTTAAAGACAAAACCTCACCTGGCATTGCTGGGGTGATAATGTGTAGCATGGAACTGTTTCAGCTGCTCCCACGTGAGGTCTGGGATGCACAACGGATCACCACCAGAGATCACGGCGTACGTGTGGTCAGGAAGGAGTCGGTTCTGAAGGTGCTGTGCGTATAGCCTCTCGGTGTCTGTCTTCAAGTTAAAAAAATATACATATACGTAACATAACACACATTATTACAACACAGCAAGTTAATCACATTCTGGGAGCATATACCTCTAACACCTTGCGAGTAAAACTTTCCCAATGGTAGACAAGGGCACCCACACTGACATTGCTTAACAAAGCACTCAGTCCGCTCATGACCTGTGCACAGGACCGAGGGACCAGCTCTCTCAGAAGAGGAGGCTCATCCACGTTGCCATGTGCACTGGGTGACGAACAGGGCTGAGGGACAGATGTCCTAAGCTCCCTCTGCCCACGAGCTGTGTGGGAGGTGCAGTCCCATGGGCATCCAGAGGCAAAGTGGTTACACTAACTTGAATTTTAAGGTGCTCAGAGGAAACAATGCCCAAACCGAGGACTGCAGATGAGAAACAGCTGCCAGCTGCAGGAGCGGCCGGCAAGGGGGAAGGGCTCCAAAGTCAGGGGGCTGGGAGGACAAGGCCCAGGACAGGGGCTCTCAAACTGTCTGGCCTCTGACCCCTCATGCTCCCAAACAAACATTCACGAGCTCCCAAAGAGCCTCTGGTGATGTGCATTTCTTGATCACGTAGGGGAGTGTGTGTATAACTTTTCTATATTAGAAATGAAAACTGAAAACTCGTAAAACTTATTCATTCACTAACTTAAGCCATCATTACATGTTAACCAGTATGTTCTTAAAAATACTTTTCATAAAAAAAAGTTATTGAGAAAATCGACACTTTTAGATATTTTACAATTCTCTTTAACATATGGCTTCATAGGAGAGAGCTGGCTTCTATGTCTGCTTCTGTGCTGACATCACACACCATGTAATACGGCCTTGGGAAAGCCCACTGCATGCTCAGTAGGAATGAGGGTGGACGTCTTAGTGCTGCTGTGAAAAGGGTTCTTCTCTCACAGACCCCCGGCAGACCACACTCAGGGTCCCCAGCACACAGAACTGCTCTGCAAGAGTGGGGTCTAGAATGAATGGGAGCTGGGCTCCCACATAATTTAATAAATCCCACACAATGAGAATATTAAGCGACATAACAGAATGTCAACCACCTTCCAAACCTACTTATATTGCAATGTTTTTTACAGAGTACGATAATTTTAACATAAGAAGGAAAAAACTCACAAATGCTCCTTTCATCTCATTGAAGACAACCCCTTTGAAGACCAAGGCTGTCTGCGGGTCATGGGGATTCTCGTGTTCCAGTCGCCAGCCCTCCTGCCTAAAAAATGGTGAACAATTAATTTCACGATGATAGTGCCCCTGATACTGAAGTCTACAATCAATCAGTCATTACGTACCAGAAGTCAAGTTCTCGCAAGCACGGGAAAAAGGCCGCATCCAAATACACAGAGAGGAGGTTCTGGAAGTCCTTGGGGTTTTGTGTGGAAAACGGGTACATGGTATAGTCACTAGCTAAGTGCAAACGAAAGGGAGGGTTGTAATACATCAGATTTTCATGGGAACCATGGTCCAGCACCAAATACCACCTCACAGGCCTAGAACGGCAGCTTGTCTGTGAGGACGCCCACTGAACTTGCTCTTTAACTGCACTTGTAACAGCACTTCTGTGCACACCATCAGCCTATTCACTCTGTTCCCCAAAATGAAAACTCAACACCACAGCCATCAACATGACATAACGCCACAAAGGCTGAAGTTTACAGCTACGTTCCACAAAAAAAAAAAAAAAAAACCCTGTTCTAACCTTTTCCAGAAAAACCTCAGATGCCTTTTTCCTAAAATTCCCATTTTTATAATCCAATCACAATACTGCTCTCCTAAAGGATTAAATTTCTGACACGCTTCAGCTAGAACTGAGCACAATATCTATTGTCACCTCCAGGGCCTGACTCCCCCCCTCATCTTAGAAATGGACCCAACCACAGTTTCGGGCCAGAATGTTGGTCTTACCTGTGAAGGCGTTCATAAAGGTGGACAGCGACCTGTTCAGCATTTTGAAGAAGGGGTCTCTGCATGGGTATTTCTGTGAGCCACACAGGACCGTGTGCTCGAGGACGTGTGGGACCCCGGTGCTGTCCGTGGGGGTGGTGCGAAACTGCACGCTGCGGGCAGAAGAGAGCCACGACAGGGCAGGGCATGTGAGCGCACACCGTCCGACAGCCGCCGACTGTGCCGCCACCTCGGAATTCATCATTTTAACACAGTATCCCTCATGGAAATGTTTGTCAACTGCAGTGTGTAGAATCACTGACTGCAACTGTAAACTTTATGTCCCTGAGAACTTAAACTCACTTAATCTTTTCCTTGTCTTTTCAGGGCAGTGTCAGTACCATTACTTTAAACTATGGCAATGCTCTAAGGCAGGGGTGTGAAACTCATTGTCACCAGGGGCCACATCAGCCTCGCAGTTCCTTCAAAGGGCCGAAATAATTTTAGGACTGTGTAAATGTAATTACTCCTTAACTGTTAAGGAATTGACATTGCTTTCGGCCCTTTGAAGGCAACCATGAGGCTGATGTGGCCCCTGGTGAAAATGAGTTTGACACCCTCGCTCTAAGGAGAAACATGCAAGGATGTGCTTGCATGGTGTCTGCTCACCTGAACAGGTTATTCGTGTCTTCTCGAGCCAGGTGCAAATATTTTGCTCCTGTGTTGTCATGGCTGAGCTTCACAGCAGTCAGGAACAGTTCAGGGACAGATGTTACCTGAATCAACAACAGGAGCATGAGGCTAAACTCAATGGGAAAGGCATTCAGAATGGTTACGTTAAATCCACTGAGGGACTTGGCTGGTCTGCCTTAAAGTAGGGCGATTTCGGAACATTGGCACGTGGGTGCTGAAGGCACATCAGGAACCACCTTGTCCAAACCTGAATCTTACAAACGAGGAAAATAAGAGCTATGCTGACAATAATACACTCCTTCCCTTTTCAGAATGCTTACTATTTGCCAGACATTTTCTAAACAGTTCATGGTTACCCAGTGAGGAGGTGTCCTCGCCCCTGTTAAAGATGAGAACACTGAGGCTCGGAGCAAGAGCTCCTCTCCTGTAGCTCCTTCACACCCATTCTGTGGCACCAGAGCCCCCGAGGAATGAGGGCTTCCCTCGGGATGTCAGAATGACTGGCACAGGGACTGGGTCCAAGAGTAGAATATACCCGGTGGCCGGGAAGCCAAGTTAAAGTCAGGGGGTCAGAAGTAATCTGGGATAAGCTGACCACAAATATGTCATCATCCCTCCACTTCCTACTCAGATCTCAGAGGCAGCCGATTTTATCTCCCTTCTAACTGTCTGCTTAAACTGCTGAGGCACGTGCCCAGGTGATCAAGGTTGGACCTGTACACAAGCTTCCTAGGGTGGCATTAATGTTACAGGGTGCAGCCAAGAAGGGGGACCCCAAATAGGCATTTGAAATGGGGTCCAGAACTCAAGGTATCCAGGAGATTTTAAGGTGTCTTCACCCTTTCCCCCACAGGTGTGAGTTGGGGGAAGGGGCACACAGAGCAAGAACATGCAGGGCAGCTTTGCAGCTAATCCATGGCATGGTCATTTAGCATACCTGTAGCCTTTGGCTGGTCACTTAGATATGCTAAATAGATATGGCCATGCTCAAGGCCAGGGGGATGGAAAGGGACCTCCCCCCCAAATGGGACCTGGGAGGCAGGTCCCCTGAGTTACAGCACCTGTGTGGGAGCTGGGAGAAGACTGGCTCCACGACATGGGGTGACACCTGCCCAGACCCACGATGGCGACCACAAAAGCTGGAGAAGACAGCAGATTGAGGGCAAGTGTGCCCACGTGTAGGAGGAGTCGGAAATGGGGCTGCAGAAGAAGATTGGCGCAGGGGATTTAAACCCAGACACGGCAGCCATTGAGGGAGAGAACCACGCGGCCTTGCCAGAGTGGGGACTCTCCCTTCCTGCAGCCCTGAGAGAGGACCACATGCCTTTGCCAGAGTGGGGACTCCTGTAGCTTTAGAAGGGGAACCACCACCTGGTTTTAGCAGAGATCCCGGCGACTCAGCTGAGGGTGCCGGGAACCCAAGGAGGTCTCCCAGTCGAGATGGAGTACTAACTGGGAAGAACCAGAGGACTGCCTGAGCCACGGACTTCTATTTCCTTTCCTGAGACACGGTACTCTGGACTGGGCAAAGGGGGAAGGAAGGAAGGACTGTGTCTGTTTGTGGGTTTTTTAAGGGATTTTAGAATTTAATTAGGTCACTACTTTAAGTTTGTATAGCATTTAAATAAACATTTCCTTTCCTTTTCACAAATCTGTGGCATTGAGAGACGTCTTTCCTAGGGTGGCAGACATAACGGACCCGGGGCCTTTCTTTCAATAATAGTATATCGTCCCAGGCCCCCCTTGTTTGTTCTGTAATACTGCCAGCTGAGCACAAATTACTAGGAAGAACTGATAACTGCCTAAGCCACAGACTTCTATTTCTTTCCCTAAGATAGGTATCCCAGACTGGGCAAAGAGGGGAAGGAAGGACTGTGTGTGTTTCTGGGTGTTTTAAGGGACTTTGGGATTTTGACAAAAACATTAAGTCATTACTTTTAGTCCGTATAATTTGAATAAATAATTCCTTTCCTTTTCACCAATCTCTAACATGGAAAGCTATAATTCTCTGGCTTAGGGAAAAGTAAACCTAGTACAGGGGGACCCCAGGAGAAATGGGGGTCAATTCCGTAGCATTGTGGGACCCTCTTCCCTGGTGGCCAATCGGGGAGGATCATGGAAAACCACATGCACAGTAGCTTTAAAGTAATGCAACTACTTGTATATACTCAGTAAAAGCCCACTAAAACTAGCCAGGAAGGATCTGCCCTGTAAGAATAAAGTCCCTCCAGCCCATGAGATCAATCTCTGCTTGGAGGTGGCCTGCTCCCATGTTCTCTTCTATAAACTCTGGGTGTTCGGTTCAATTCTTTGTCCCGATCACTAAGAACCTGGTTACCTGTGCCCACCTGTGACACAATGAAAAGGAACACACCCTCCCTGAAGGTGGCCATCTCTTTCTGCATCAGCCTTCATGAAATCTCCACAGGCTCAGTACTGAAGGAGTTGGTTTCTTGCCCAACTTTGCCAGGGCCTCTCCCCTTCAATCACAATACCCACCGTGTCACTGTGACCACCAGACTGCTATTCGCTTTTCAGAGGCCATGGAAGTGGCTTGTCCACACTGACTACAGCAAGTTATTGGGAGGGCAGAGTTTAGAACCGGGGGAAGGGGGTGCTGTGTACAGAACCACTTCAAGTGGCATGGAAATGTAGCTCAGCACTCACATGGAAAAACCAGTGGAAAGCAAGTGGCACACAGGACCATACCCGCGGAGAGGTTTTCCCGTGGGGAATCAGGCCTGCATTGTACCTAGCCTGCTATGAGGCCCGCTTTTGCTAAAACTCCCTCACCCTGAATTGAGGCAACAAGTGCTTACTGCAACTTCCTAAAATCTGAGCTAAACCTCCCAAGTATGGAGTGTGACCAGTTCAACCACTTTTCCCTTGGTCTGCAACATTCTTCTCTTTGAATTAGCAACATTCTTTCTTTTGTTATCTGTAAAAGGTAGTCCCCTGCAGTGACTCTGTGCATAGTAAATGAGGACTACCTTCTGTGTAATGTACCCAGGGAAGCAATAAAAGCTTGTGTAGCAGAGGCTGGGGCCTTCTCACCCTCTCTCTCTTAGAGAGTGGCCATGCCGTCCCTTTTTCTCACCAGGACTTCTGTTGTCCGTGTGTATTTGTTCTCCAGCAGCCACAACATACACAGATCCTGCTGGCCAGGATCCACCTTAGTGCTGAGCTGTAATTTACAGCTATTAGATTGCTTACATCTCCGAACTTATTACACTTTATAAAAGATGATCAATGTGTTAAAATCAGTACTACAGAGAGATGTCTGCCTCATCACGACTTTCATGGTAACTATTTCTCAAACAAAGATGATCACGGTTTATCCTAGTTTCCATAAAACTTGAATAATAGAAGATAGGCATTAGTTGAACCTATCGTTACAATGATTTCACAGCACATGTAAATCAAACAAACCACCATGCTGTATGCCTTAAACTTATACAGTGTCAGATGTTAATTATTTCTCAATAAAACTGGGGAAGACCCCTTGAAAAATAAAAGAATCCACTCCTCTGAATAAGGCGCTCATTACCATACTGTATTAGAGATCCTCATCCCTTTGCACAGCCTTTGGGGCTCACCCTGTCTTGACCCACTGTTCTAGGCCCCTGCCTTGAAGCAGCCCCCAGCACTGCTACGTTGCCTTGGAGAGAGGTGGTGACTATCCTGAATTTCACTGCCACCTTCTCTATAACACCTCCTTCTCCAGGAACCTCCCCTATCCTGCCACAGAGTAGCCACCCTCTCCTCCTGTCTTCCTTTTGCTCCCCCTGCACTTCTGCCGTGAAGTTCCTCACACTATTCCTGTATTCTGACAGCAGGAGTCCTCTGGAGTGAGAGCTGCTTGGCTCCATACGTGTCAGCACGTCAAGCACAGCAGGAAGCCAACAGCCAGGCAATTATGGGCAGCACAGATTTCTCAATTAATTGCATTAAAGAAAAAACAATGTGAAAGTTTAAGCAAGACAAAAACAAAACTAAAATCCATTTTAACAAAGACTAAAGTAAATGTAGGACCACACTCTCTTTTCCATAATTCAGAAGCCCAAATGGCTCAAAACCAGAAAGATTTTGCTAAGTTTGCAGCAAACTCATTTGATGGTAAAACCTCACCTGAATGGGTGTGGGACATCCAGAGTCTTTATGCGTCACACTCATTGTGGACTGTCAGGTGTCAGGGTGCAGAAACACTAAGGAGTTTGATTGACTCTAAAATCTGAAGGAGTTCCGAGGAAGGACTGGGAAGCTGTACTGAGAAAGTCCTTTCACTTGCTAACTCCATGCACTTTAGCAGCTACTATGAAGCAGAAGGACATCAGGGCCCAGAGTACAAAGATAAAAGAGAGCAGGGATCCACTCCAAAGGTCCTCACAGTCTCTCACTGAAGATGTCAGGACAGACCTTACCTGGCTCACGGTGAATCCGTGGATCTTCTCTCCGACCCTGTGCTGCAGCGCCCGCTCACAGGCTTTGGTGCTTCCATGCCTCCATGCTCTGCCGTTGGTACTGCTGCAGCCACAGAAAGTCATCAAAGTTAGAGGGTTTGCAGGACATTCAGCTCACGTAGTTCAGCAACATAAGAAAAATACTGTCACATAATAGCGATAATTCCAATTAAGCTCTCATCTTCCAACGACATTCCAGAAAACTAATTTCTACCAAAGTTTTGCAATGTGAATGACCTTTTATTTCAACTCAGCTTAAGCTTTATAGCATCAACTAATGATTAAACATTGAAAACCTTTATTTGTACAGGTTCATAAATAACTATCATACAATTATGACACCAATTTCCCTTAGCTGTATTTTAAAAACTCATGTCAAAATGGTTTTTTCCATCACAGTATCTCAGTAAATTCATATTACAGTGAAGTCCCACTATACACCTAATAAGTGGTGAAAATTAAGAAGTTGAGGATTACCAGAAACTCACACACTGCTCCTGGGAGTGAAAACTGGAACAGTGACTGTGGAACAGCATTTGGCATTACTTGGACGGCAGTTCACTCACCCTGACATACAGGTAATCCCATGCTTTTCAAAATCCACCTTCTAGCAGAAGGATCTTGTAACTTCACTTTAGGAGAGACCTACATTAGGATCTGTTTCACCAACCAAAAGAAATCTCAAAGGGATTTCCATTTTTTTTTTTAAGGTTAAAATCAGAAACAGCATCCTGCATTTGTTTCTCGGGAGCCATTACAGAGGCAGCATGCACCCAGAGAGCAGGGAGAGTGGCTCCACCAAGCTCCTTCCTGGGGAACCACACTCAGCATCTCAGCAGCAAGCTACCCGAGCTCTGCGCTGGGTCTGTGAGCATCTATACTGTGCCTCAACTTATTCTGTGCCTTCTGGCTTTTACTATATGTTAGTGTTATTTTGGGCTTTATGCCTTAACTGGTATAATTTGATAGGTTATTTTGAGGGTTTTGGACTGCTAAAAAGATTGCTTTTTGTTTTATGCCATTTTGGCTTAGGAATGGTTTCATGGGAATGTTCTAATTTGGGACCACAGGGGAAACCTGTAAATGTCCTGGAAACCAGTACCAGAGCAACAGCACACATACACAAAGCTGGTACCGTTCCTCAGAGTCCACCAATAGACACTATTCCATCAATAAACTCTGCTATAAGAATAAAGGGACTACAACTATGTGTAACAAAGATGTGGGTAAGGCAATGCTGAAGCAAAAAATAAATGAATAAATTAATAAAGGATACAAATGATAAACAGTATTATTTCAAACAGATACCACTGTATTGTAGGCATGTATACAGATGGTAAAACTATAAGGAAAGTAAGGAGGTAAGTTCTGTAACCCAGGGGAGAGATTACATCTAAGAGGTAAGGAATATTATGACCAATTAGGGGTAATCTTAAACTGGGTAATGGTGATACAACTTATTTTTAAATAAAATTTCTCTCAGCTGTATTACATGTTTTATAGAATTTTCTACATTAACATGTCTCTCAAAAATATTTTTTAAAGATATGCACAGAAAAGAAACACTCAGGCAATACTATGGAGATTGCTATAATCAACCAACATTTTCCTTACTGATTAAGCAAATTCTAGAACTGTGGGATATTTTAAGAAGTTACTTGTCATCAAGAGCCCAACCAGGAGAGGGTTATCAGCAGGGAGGTGGAGGGGGGAGAACAGGGAAAAGGTACAGGGAATAAGAAGCATAGATGGTAGGTAGAAAATAGACGGGGAGGGTAAGAATAGTATGAGAAATGTAGAAGCTAAAGAACTCATATGTATGACCCATACACATGAACTAAGGTATGGGGGAATACTGGTCGGAGGGTGCAGGACAGAGGGGAATAAAGGGGGGGGGCATGGGACAACTGTGAGAGCATAATCAATAAAACATATTTTTTTTTAAAAAAGAACCCAACCATGAAAAGCAAAACAGCCACGTGTATGAACAGCTAGTGTATGAACGGTCAGGGGCAACATGGGCTCTCCCCCATACCACTTTCTGGTAACTGGCTACACAGATGAACAATGCCCCAACACCATGAGGGTACCCCAACACACATTCCCTTCTTAGCCTAACAACACCATAAATTAAACAAGGTTTTGTGAATTAACATGCAACTTAGGCTTTTTAAATAAGTAAAATGTTACACTTTACAAACACATATGGCATGATACTCATTCACAGTTGAAAACTAAATGTAATCTTTCCCCACAAATACGGTCACTTTGAAAAGTTCAAATCCTGGAGGCTACAATTTTATAAACACATAGCAGCTTAAATTCAAGTACTTCGTGGAAACCTCAGTTCTCTTAAGGACTCTCCACCCACAAAAAAGGGAAGCAAACATATTAATGAGACCCATAAACTATCAGTTACTTTTATCACATGTATTAAAAGCCACATCAATGACAATCTCACTCTGAATTCCCAGAGAGAAAGGAGGTCACAGGATAGCTCCATGGGCCTTGGCCCTGCTTTACTCCACCACTTATCTCGCTGGCTGCATGACCCCTAACCCTGGTTCCTGGACAAGATCCCTTTGGGGGTGGGGGGGGGGGGGGGGCACTGGGCAAGGGAGGCCATTGGAGAGGGCTGCACTCCCATCAGGAGAGGCTAAGAGGATCTGCCACCCAGGCCGTGAAACGGTTTTCAGTCTCTTAGAGTCCAGGACCCCCAGATGAGAGGTCTAGGGGTAATGGCCCCCACAGCAAGAAGCTTCGGGGTACAAGAGCCCCAGCCAGTCCAGGAGTCTAGAAGTCCAGGAGGGAGCCCCGGGAGAGAGGTCTAAATGTGCAGGAGCCCCCGGTGAGGGGTCTCAGGGCACTAGAACCCCGGGAAAGTAGTCTCGGGGTTAGGGTTCCCAAAAGAGGGGTCTTGGGATGTGAGAGCCACAGAAGAGGAGTCTCAAGAAACGGGAGCCCCAGGAGAGGGGCTTCAGGGTACCAGAGCCCACGCAAAGGGTCCCGGGATACAGAAGCCCCAGGCGCAAGGTCTCGGGGTATGGAAGCCCCAAGAGGCAGGATCTAGGAGTCCTCGAGCCCCAAGCAAGGGATCTCAGAATACAGCAGCCCCAGAAGAGGGGTCTCGGGGTACAAAAGTCCCAGGCGAGGGTACAAGGGTGAGCGAGTCCCCAGAGCAGAAAGCTGTGATGCAACACCTCCTGCCCGAACCTGACCCTGAAGCCTCCCGCCCTTTCCCCGCCGCCACGCTATCGTCCGCGGCCTTCCAGCTTCCCAGTGCCCAGCCCCTCTTCTCCACCTCCTCGCCTTCTTTCCTTTAGCCCACATCTCACCCGCAGTTCAGCCGCCGCAAAGCAGCCGGTATTTGCCCGCTGCAACGCCACATGGCGTGTGACTAGCGTGTTAGGCCAGCGCTACGACCAATTTATCCCGACGCACGGAGCCGCCCGCGATCTCATTGGTTGGCACTTGGGAGCGACGCCCTCTCGAACAGGCTGGCATGAAAGAGGCGGGGCGGCTGGAGGGGCGGTCCTGTGTGAATGAGGGGCGGGCCTGTGCTATGAGGGCGGGCGGCCTATGTGGATGGGGGAAAGGGTTGCGTAGAAAAGGAACTGGAGTTGCTTAGGTCAGGGATATTAACCCACTCCTCCCCCCACCTGCATTGCTCTGATGAGACAACACGACATGATTTCTAAGATTTTCAAAATACCCACGAGTCCTCCTCAAACCCTGCAGAGACAAAGACAGCTTAAGGAAGGCAGAGAATGACTAGGTGGGCTTGCACTGTGCTGTGGGTTGGGAGGGGCATCAGGGATTAACCACACTTGGGCACTGCTGTGGGGGTCACTTGTCAGAAGGCGGCACCCAGTTCTGACTTCAGCTCAGAGCTTTGGCCTCCTCTCCCTGTCTCCCTCATTTCTTCTCCTGACCTACGACTATAAATGGACTAAAATCTTCCTACACCTTTTTCAAGGCTGTAAAGAAAGGCGGCTATTTATTTTGTTGATGGTTTCCTTTGCTGTGCACAAACTTTTTAGTTTGATGTAGCTCCATATATTTTTTCTTTTGTTTCCCTTGCCTGAGAAATATCAGAAAAAAATATTGCTAAGAGCAATGTTTAAGATTTTACTGCCTATGTTTTCTTGTAGGAGTGGTTCTGTGGTTTGGAGTCTAACATTTAAATCTTTAATCCATTTTGACTTTATTCTTGTGTGTTGCCTAAGAAGGTGGTCTAGTTTCATTTTTCTGCACATATTTGTCTAATTTTCCCAATACCATTTATTGAATAAACTATCTTTAGTCCATTGTATATGCTTACCTCCTGTGTCAGATATTAATAAACTTATAGCTGATTATAGTTGATAATAGGTGTGGGGTTTTTTTTTCTGGGCTCTTTCTTCTGTTCCACTGATACACGTGTCTAGTTTTATGCTTGTACCATGCTGGTTTGATTACTGTGACCTTATAGTATAGTTTGATGTTAGGTAGCGTGATTCCTCCAACTTTGTTGTTCTTTCTCAAGATTTCTGCTATTCAGGGTCTTTTGCGGTTCCATACAAATTTTTGGAATATTTGTTCTAGTTCTGTGAAATACATATTGGTATCTTAATAGGAATTGCATTGAATCTATAGATTGCTTTGGGTAGTATGGGTGTTTTAATAATGTTAATTTGTCCTACCTGTGCACAGTATGTGCTTCTACCTACTTTTATCTTCCTCAGTTTATTTCTTTGGTGTCTTATAATTTTTCCAAGTACAGATATTTTACATTCTTGGTTAGAGTTATTCCTAGGTATTTTATTCTTTTTGAAGCATTTGTGAATGGGATTGCTTTTTAAATTTCCCTTTCTGATAGTTCATTATTGGCACATAAAATGCAACTAATTTTTGGATATTCTATAGTATGCTATAACCCACAGAATGGGAGAACATATTCACTGATACATCTGATAAGGGGTTAATATCCAAAATTTATAAAGAACTTATAAAATTCAACACCAAATAAACAAAATACCCAATTACAAAATGGGCAAAGGAACTAAATAGACACTTCTCCAAAGAGGACATACGGGTGGCCAATAGACATATGAAAAGATGTTTAACATCACTAATCATCAGAGAAATGCAAATTAAAACCACAATGAGATATCACGTCACACCTTTTAGAATGGCTATCATCAACAAATCAACAAACAGAAAGTGTTGGTGAGGATGGGCAGAAAGGGGAACCCTTTTGTACTGTTGGTGGGAATGCAGACTGGTGCAGCCACTGTGGGAAGCAGTAAGGAGCTACCTCCCAAAATTAAAAATGCAACTACCTTATGACATAACTATTCTACTTCTGGGAATTTATCTGAAGAAACCTGAAACACAAATTTGAAAGAATATAAGCACACTTATGTTCATTGCAACATTATTTACAATAGCCAAGGTTTGGAAGCAGCCCAAGTATCCATCAGTAGATGAGTGGATAAAACAA
Organism: Phyllostomus discolor; assembly: GCF_004126475.2. Lineage (NCBI taxonomy): Eukaryota > Metazoa > Chordata > Mammalia > Chiroptera > Phyllostomidae > Phyllostomus > Phyllostomus discolor. The sequence goes on along the minus strand of NC_040903.2, from coordinate 76,719,909 downwards.
CTATGAGACATTTATACAATGGAATACTACTCAGCCTTAAAAATGAAGAAAACTTTATCCTTTGTGACACCATGGATGGACGTGGAGAATTTTATACCAAGTGAAATTAGCCAATCAGAGAAAGACAAACACCAAATGATTTCACTCATATGTGAAGTCTAATGAACAAACTGAACAAGAAAAAAGAGACAGATTCGTATAGCGCAGGCTGACGGTGCTGGCAGTGGGTGCAGGGGAGAGGATTGGGGGTTGGAGGGATTAAACATAAAGGCAAAAGGACTTGTAGACAACAGTGTGGGGATTGCCAGGGGAGAGGGGGTGAGTGGAGGTGGAAGAGGGTATAAGAGGGATGAATAATAATGGAAAAAAATTACAATAAAAGTAAACTATTTTTTTAAAAATGAAAGAAGGCTAAGCATCCAGGTGTGATCAGTTTGAACATATAAACACTGGCAGCAATGCAGAGGTCCATCCCCTGATGGAAAGCCACAACAAGTCTTCCAGAATTTGTCCACAGTTCAGCAGGTTCTGCAGTTAACCAAGTGCCTCTTTAGTCAGAGGACAACCCAACAGAACCAGAACAAACAACAGTGATGATGAGAAGCTACAGGTACAAACACACTCCTTGCATAAACCTTCATTTTAGTGAGAATTTGGGTGATAATTGTGTCTGATTCATCACAGCAGCTCTGTAATCTTGGGGGAGACAGCTGGGTGTTATTAACCCTACCGCGACTGTGCAGGAAACTGAGGTACTAGGTGGGAGGTTAGACTGTTTTGATCTCTCTGAAGAATAGATGCTGGTAAATCCAGTAATTGCCACTTACTAGTATGTTCCCACAGGATACAATCTCACTGATGGCTGGCTGACCTATGCAGAAACACGCACTCATGCATGCACATACCTACTAAATAAAAATTTATAATCATTTTGAGGAACACCCAGCATTTTACCACCCCATATCATGTCCATTTATATTAACACAAATAATTGCAATGTGAAATAAAAAATTGTCTCTGCAATATCTTACATTACAAAAACATATCCTGTGTTATAATAGAACTCATTGCTTCAGGAAGATTAGCAAGTATGCACTGGTCAGAATAGATTGTGACTGGGACTTGGGCAATCAAGCGAATATTGGAGTCTTGTGGGTTGAATTATGTCTCTCCTAAAAGGTATGTTGGAGTCCTAATCCCCACAACCTCCAAATAGGTCCTCATTTGGAAATAGGGCTTATACAGAGGTCATCGAGTTAAAATGAGGTCATTGGGATGGACCCTAATTCAATATGGCTGGTGTATCTATGAAAAGGCTATTTGGACACATTGAACATGAAGACAAAGATGGGGGTGATTTGCCTACACACCTAAGTACACCTCGGATTGCTGGCAACAAAGGAAGCTGGAGGAGAGGCATGAACACATTCTCCCCAGTCTCAGACAGAACCAATCTGAAACACCTTCATCTTGAACTTCTGGCCTCAAAAGTTATATTGTTCTAAGCCATTTGGTCTGCAGTACTTATTTATACAAAGATGTGGCTTTTTAATGCAAAGTTTAAATGCATGTACTCTTTCACCAGAAATTTCCCTTCATGAAAATTACCCTGCAGTTACATTCTCACAAGAGCACAGTGATGTATAAAGATGTTCCTACTGCAATTTTTATTACAAGAAATACTGAACAACCTAAAAGTCTACCAAGGAGATTTCTTTAAAAAGAAATAACATGTTCAGCTGGGCCAGTGTGGCTCAGTTGCTTAAACTGTTGTCCCATACACTGAAAGGTTGTGGGGTTCAATTCCTGGTCAGGGCACATGTCTAGGTAGTGGGTTTGATCCCCGATAGGGGAGCCTACAAGAGGCAACCAGTCAGTATTTCTCCCTCACATCTGTTTCTCACACTCTCTCCCCACTTCCCCCCTCTCTAAGAACAATGAAAAAATGTCCTCAGGTGAGGATAAAAAATAAAATATAACACTGTCATATAACTAAATACTATTCAGACATTAAAAAGATAGTGATACACACACACACACACACACACACACACATCACAAATTAGTGAAGGGAAAGGAAACCAGATGCAAGCTGAAGCTCTCACTTGAGTGGGGAAAATATACTCCCATTTGAGTGGAATGAACCAAAATGAGATTTTAATTATGAACCTAATATAGCAGCTTTAATGAGAGACATTCAGGAAGATCTAAATAAATGGCAAGACATTCTATGTTCATAGATAGGAAACCCAGTATGATAAAGATATCATTTGCTGCTAAAAAAAAAATGCAATGCATTTCCAACAAAAATACCAAACCAATTAGAAGCACAAAGTGGTCCTACAACACAGATGATTCAGAAACGAGTCAAAAACAGGCAAAACAGTTTTGAACAAGGACAATGTGGAAAACTTATTTTAGCAGAAATGAAGACAAGTCTTATTATTCAGGACTTTTGGACTTATTAAGTGTTAAAACTACAACAAATAAGACAGTGTGCATTAGCACAGAGAGAGGTAAAGAGGCTAAACGAGTGCAGAGAAAGCCAAGAACAGACACCTAGACAGACATAGGGCAGTCAATAATTCTTGTAATTGTGTGGGGAACAAATTGAATGGCTAGTTCAAATCAGTCTGCTCCTACCCCGAGCCATAGTGAAGTTATGTTTCTTCTATGGGCTTGAAAGTTTTACTTTCCTGACTTGTGCTTTTTGCATATGACTTGAATTTGTTTCTGCTTCCTGTAGTAGAAAATCCTCAAGGTTAAAATGACCTCAGAATAACTCATTAACTTGGACCCCCCCCTACCACCACTCATGGCACAACTTGAGGGTTGGAGTCGAAGCAGAGAAGGGACCTGCACCCACATATCACCTGTGGCATGTATTTGCTGATGCCTGAAATACTCTAGTAGGAGACAGAGTTCTGCTCCAAAGTGAGCAAAATGCTTGAAATGCAAATACTTATGTTGTAAATTTATGTTGAGCAGTGAACTGAATAACGTTGTAAGGAAAATTATTAACAGGAAAAGGATAGCAAGTATCACAGGATATGGGCAAAGGGTGTCATCACCATCTGGAAGTGATAAAATGAAGAGGAAAAACAAAACCTGGAAACATCCAAGGACAATATTTATTTGCTTCAAATATTTCTTTTCTAAGGCCAGCCATTACTCAAATTCTAAACATTTTGTGTGGTTCAAACATTTTTAACAGCAACTCAAACGCTGCAGCTTCCTTGTGAATGACTCAATAGTTGGTATCACTAACCCACCGCTCCTTCAGGTGGTTACAACACACAGCTATTGCATTTGACCTTGTATTTGCTCTGTAGTCATGGAACACAGCATTCACGTGACGAGTCATTTTCTAACAATCGTAATAGTTTATTCTTTTGTCATTGGTTTCCAAGGTAGGACTGCAATGTGTTCAGAATCATCCTTTTCTTGGATAAATAAGTATTGAGCTTCCAGGGCTGGCTACACTTTTTGCTGCTGCTCGGTTTTGCCTAAAAGTTTGGAAGTTAATCTCTTCAGGCAGAGATAAAGACACAGTCCCGACGTTTATGGAACCCTTGCTACAGCACAGGTTATAGAAAACTAAATGGAAAATACCGAGCCATCTAGTGCAGTGCTCTAGGGGAGCACTGCGGCAAAGATCCTGCCCCAAAAGGGTGGCTCAGCGAAGACTTCCTGGAGAAGGAGTCAAAGGAGACGGCCCTCCAAACCGTGAATTAGTAATAGTGCTCCACGTCTGTAGTCATTTCCTGCTGATGCTAGAAAAAGTTACCGTCAATGTCATTGCTTTAAATAACACAGGTTCATTTTCTTACCGTTCTGGAGGTCAAAAGCCCTTTACAGGGCTCACTGGGCTAGAATTAAGGCAGTCAGCAGGAGTGCAGTTCCTCTGGAAGCTTTGGGAGATTCTGTTCTCTCTCCTTTTCCAGCTTCCAGAGGCTGCACGCATTCCTTGGCCAGTGTCCCCTTTATCTGTCTTTCCTTCCTCCTCCATCCGGCTGGCTTTCTGCTGAGGCCATATTTCTGGACCTCCTGCTTCCCTATTTAATGATCCTTATAAATACAATAGCCCCACCCAGATAATTCAAGATAATCCCCTAATTTAAAGGCACCTGATTGGCAGCCTTAATTCCATCTGCTGCCTTAATTAGTCTGTGTCTTGTAACATAACATAATCCTAGGTTCCAGGGATTGAGATGTGGACATATTTGGGGGATCATTATGCTGTCTACCATAATGTTAAATTAAATCTTCCTGCATTATGGAATCCCAGTAGAGTCTTTAAAAATAAAATATTTACTTAATAAAATTAATGTCTTGCTAATCTGTTGTTGATATTTAGCACAAAATTGTCAGCCCTGGCTGTTGTGTCTCAGTGGACTGAGTGCCAGCCTGTAAACTGAAAGGTGGCCAGTTCAATTCCCAGTCAGGGCACATGCCTGGGCTGTGGGCCAGGTCCCCATTTGGGGGCACAGGAGAGGCAACCACACATTGATGCTTCTCTCCCTCTTTTTCTCCTTCCCTTCCCCCTCTATCTAAAAGTAAATAAATACAATCTCTTAAAAATTTGTCAGGTTTATTGTCTATTGCATTCTCTCATATACATATATTTTCTAGCTTTTTCCCTAGGCTTCTTTCTTGAGTTTCATTTACTGGTCAAAATCACTATTTCACAGAATAAATGTGAAGTTTTATTGCCAGTTGGTGTTTTTGGCAAAAAATTCTACAATATTCTAGTTTATTTGTATGAGGAGAAATTTTAACATGACAGCAACAAAAAGAAATGAATATACAACTGGTTTTTTCAGACATCACTTTTTGGGGCTTTAAAACAAATACCTGTCAGTTAGAGGAAAAATAAATGGGTACAGATTAGAGGACAGAAGAAAGGAAAAAATACCCATGATGACATTGTACGGCATTATTATGCATTATTGTTTCTCGCGGTGAAATAAATATTCATTAGTGAGATGTCATTAGTTGACACAAACCAGAAGCAACAGCATCCTCATATGGCATAAATCTCCATGGGGAAAGCTATTTTTGTTACTTCTCAGTTGATTATTTTTAGAACTCATAGAACATATTATTAAAGCAGATTTATTTCAATAACCTCTCAACATACTAATCATTAAAATTACTCCCTTATCAATAATATTGATAGAAAATTAGCATAGTGTCTTTTAGATAGCAAAAACTGAATAAATGGTACTTTAAAAGCTTTAAAGCCAGCCCTGGCTGGCATAGCTCAGTGGATTGAGCGCGGGCTGTGAACCAAAGTGTTGCAGGTTCGATTCCCAGTCAAGGTACATGCCTGGGTTGCAGGCCATGACCCCCAGCAACCACACATTGATGTTTCTCTCTCTTTCCCTCTCCCTTTCCTCTCTAAAAATAAATAAATAAAATCTTTAAAAAAATAAATAAAAAAAAGCTTTAAAGTCCATATTACCAGTTACTACCATTATGGTGATAATTGTCCTTCTAATAATCTAATTTATTCCAAACAGATTTCTCACTGGCTCTACCACTTAGTAAAGAAATCACTATGTATATGTATGTACACATACATATATATGTATACACACACATAAACATATATATATACATATAAATACATATAAACACCCTGGGCAGTGTGGTTTAGTTGGTTGGCACATTGTTCGGTAGCCAAGAGATTGCAGGTTCGATTCCTGGTCAGGGCACATACCTGATTGGGGGTCATCACATGTGTGCAATCCCCCATTTGGGCACATACAGGAGGCTGCCAATCGATGCTTCTCCCTTGCATGGATGTTTCTCTCTCATCCTCTCTCTCTAAAAAAAGTGATGAAAAAATATATCCTCAGGTGAAGATTGAAAAAAATTTAAATTCATATAAATGGAACACAACTGCTTATAATTGGTTGTTTCTTCATAATTTTGATAAATGATAAAAAGTTTTCTTCCTTTGGAAAGATTTGAATTTGAAATTTATATTTTAGAAGTATTTTCAATTACCCAAAGAAATAGGTTACTATAGCCTTTTCAGGATCTAGTTAACCCTTTAAACCCCATTACACAAAACTACTCTCCTTTGTAAAATAAAATAGGGCTCACCATCATAGAACTCATCTCACCACGTTTTGCTAAAATGGAAGGAGGACTATGGATCTGAAACACTAGCCACAGCGCCCCACAAATAGCCCTTGTAATAATGTTTTATTTGTTACCTTGTCAGAGTCTTTTGTAATCATCCTGTCTTCTAATGTTTTAGCTTCCCTAGAGGGTTTCCACTCCATGAGTGCCTTTACCAAGGCTGAAACTACTCTCTGACACTAGTTATGACGTTAGCTCACAGAAGGGTGTATTTAGAAAATCACCAGGATTCAATACATTGTTTCCCACTGGGATACATCTGCAACCCTGTGTACGCATCTCCACTAACCACTGTGTGAGTCACCACGATCACTGTTGTGTATTTGTTTACTCATCTGTGTTAGATAATCTAGACACTGCCTTGATTCACCTCAAGTTTTTCTCTTTTTCAGTATAAATTGTATATAAACTATTTAAACACAGAGTCTGACTTTTAAAAGACATTTGAATATCCAAATTCTTAGAATATTATAAAGAAGAATATGAAATCTAATATTCAGAGGAAGTATGTGTTATTGGCGAACCTGTTGAGCTATCCTGGTTGCCATTATAAGTGATTTGGACCAACTAATTGCAAATGAATCAGTTGCTTTAGGATCTTCTAAATGAATTCTAACCATTTCTTGATTACATTATAAAGGCAGCCTTTAAATCAGTATGTGGTAGGTTTATAGATCAATTTATTTCATGGGAAAGCCTGATTAGGATTTCATTGCTTGTCCATGATCAATCAGTTATGTGAAGTGAGACTGGGTTTCAAAATTTTGACTTATTTTCAACCAATAGGTCTGGTCTCTGATACAGAAATGGGCCCCTGAGTCAATGGCTGTCTCTTCACAGGCTCACCTCAGGCCGGTGACAGGATTTCATGCTAATGACTCTCCCCAAAGGTTATTAATTGGCAGTTATTAACTCAGCCTCACAGAAGCCCTTTCTCAATAACTACACTGAAAACTGAAGAGTAAGCCAGTAGGAAGTAAGAAAAAGCATGTTAGAATACACAGAGGAGCTGAATTCTGTTAATACAGAGTGGAGGCCCAGAGTCCCTCCTTGAACTCTGACACAGTTGGCTTCCATATACTCTGGCCCTGCTATGACTTTTAAAATACATCTCTGAGATTCTATTTCTTTATTGCCTCTCACACATGCTCAGTGATGATCCAGCAGGAGACTTTGTCAAAGGTCAACACTGAGTCAGTCAAGGACATAAGGAGCTATCCTCATTTTTTTTAAATAAAGGCAATGCAAATCATTGCAAATCAAAAGGCAATTAATTCATTCTCTATTATGAAATTTATGTATGCCTTCAATCACAACATGTTTAGCCCATTTTATAAAGTCGTAGATGGCAGGTCTATATGGATGGTGATCATATGTTACCTGGTTCCTTATGTTCGGTATCACTTCATTTTATTTTCCACTAATATTGTTTATACCAGGCTGTTTGCTCTCTTTTCTGAAGGAATTCTTTGTATGTTTCAATGATGAATATTTACACATACCATGGGATAAGTTTGAAAACAATAGTTCATATAAAAATCTAACACCAGCCCTGACTGGCATAGCTCAGTGGATTGAGCGCGGGCTGAGAACCAAAGTGTCGCAGGTTCGATTCCCAGTCAGGGCACATGCCTGGGTTGCAGGCCATGAACCCTAGCAACTGCACATTGATGTTTCTCTCTCTCTCTCTTTCTCCCTCCCTTCCCTCTCTAAAAATAAATAAATAAAATCTTTTAAAAAAATCTAACACCAATAGATGTGAAATTTGAAATATTTTAACAAAACTTTTCATACAGAAAAGTTCCCCTCTGTTTGTGAACCATAAATTCCATTTCCTTCCCTAAAGAAGTAAAGCCATTTTGTGAATAGTGTTTGTGCCATTTGCTGTTTCACGGGTAACTCTTCTCTCCCAGATTTTTGGCGGTCACTTTCTAAGTGTCACAAGTCACAAGGCCACGCAAAACAAGGTCATGGACAGAATTCCGACATTGAACTGTGGTTGGTAGGGGGCAGCACAGAATGCTTCTACAAGCACTGGGCTCCTGGTTCAAATCCTGTGTGGCTTTGGCTAGTGCACATGCCCTCTCTGGGTTTCAGTTCCTTTTCTGCAAAATAAAGAGAATCATGCAGAAAGGTCCCTTTCTGTTTTAACATTCTGTTATTCTAAGAATTCATTGGGCAGCTGTGATTAGGCTGGGGGAGAGCCCCAACATATAAACAAGCACCACTTTTATCTTTGAAACACCTAGCAGGACATGACCTCCACAATCTCTCCTGAAGCAGCTTTCATCTGTTTTAACATCAGACACAACACAAATTCTGCTGAGAAATGGACTTGAAGGATAGATTTCTGTTGTACAAATACATGTCATACATTCATATTTATTTTGTATTATTTTAAAATCCTGACAATAATAATTCTTCCCTTACAATATTCCCTCACAGCCTAGCCCAAGAAAACGATTCCCTTGCTTTACTTTTTGTAAAATTACAAGTGCAATGTAAATTTAATAGATTTATTACATCTATATGACATTTTGAAATGTGTATCTTTCTTATTTTGGTTGATTTTAACTTTATTTTTTATGATGATATCACTTAAAATTGTATCACATGGTAGATAAATTTTGGGAAATTGCCCTCTCCTTTTAATATTATATTACTGAGACCTTTTCACTTTATTGGCCGTCAAAGTCAAACCAGTGGTGGCATTTTTGGGTCAAATAAATGTGAATGAGAAACACACCTATTAGAATCAGTTAAATGTAGTTGTTGGAGACCTGCCCAGTCATAATGGAAATTTCAGCCTCTGGTAGTAAGCCAGGGACTGCGTTTACTTTATCATAGACACAATGAAATGACATGAAAATAGTTTCTGTATAACTATCACATCAGTGAATTTTCTCATTGTTCTCAGTTACATCTCAGATTGAAATAAAGAGCAAAATAATGTGTATTCTTTAGTCATTTTATTCCTTTCACTGATAACAATGATCCCCCCCCCCCCCCCCCCCCCCCCCCCCCCCCCCCCTCCCCAGCACAGAGCTGAATTCCCAAATCCTCTGATTTGATTTTCAGCCACAATGGATGCAGCCACTAGATGGTGCTTTTCCCTTTGACGTCCACAACGTCCTTGGCAAAGATTCTGCTTTTGAGTAAATCTGTCCTTTACGTGGTTTATTTATTTTTACAGAAACTGCTTTTGTGATAGCAATTCAGATTTACAACTATGTCATGCTGCTTGGTTGGCCTTTTAAAAAGGGGGAGTGAAACAAAGCAGTGGTCCCTGCAGATAAAAGTGACAGGGAGCTTGCGAACAGCCAGGAACTTGTGTTGGGCTTTGCTATTTGATCTTCTCCAATAGTAAATAAATGTTGTGTTTCACAATGGAAAAGCCTAGACCTGAGGTCTGCAGGAAGAACCTGCTTCAGTCCCTCTCAGGATGCACACCTGTTACGATGCAGATGGAAGTTGTCCATCCCCACGCCCTAGGCCTGGCTGGCCAGAGCAGGCCGCCCCTCCTGCTGCAGGAATTGCGAAAGGAATCAACAAACAACTCAAGCCAAGTCAGTAGACTCATTCTTCTGGCACTGTTTCGGAGGACTGTAAAGAAAGCATTCCATTCTTTACTTGGGTGAAGAGGACAGCCTCAGGCTCCCTCAGTCAAGCTGCTCTGACATTCTTTACTCTCTTGCACTGAGCTGGGCCTGAGCAACCTCCATTCATGGTTTTTACAGTTTTACCATTTTAAGCCAATTTCTTTTAATGGCAACCCAAACTCCTGGAGATTCAAAATAAAAATCCATTAGTTGATTTTCTGACTACTTTCTTGTTGTGATTTTGAACAATGCCACCTCTCCTTGTCCTCCACTCCCTTGTGTTTCCAAGGTCCCTGGTGCATCCTGGGTAACGTAACGGGGAACCAAATTGTTGGGTGACACCTTCTTAGGATATTCATGGAATCAGCTTCACCAGCATCTCGGGGGCGAGCGTGTCTGCCTCCATTCCCTGGGTGCAGTCTGACCAAGGTGTGTATGTGCAGTGCTCCCTCTCATCACCCTGACTGCTCCATGTCCCGCAAAACATGGAGGGAAGTAAAGAGAAATGAGAGTGGAGAGGTTGAGAACATGCCTTCGCCTGTGGTGGAGCTTATTTTCTGGGGCCTCACATCTTTATCAGATTAGCTGTTGATTTGGGTCATCTTATGGACACCTGAAAGCCATCATCAGAGTTCTGAATTCTTGGTGAAAGAATAGAATCTTCAAAATACCTGTATAGGTCAATCAACATCATCGCCAAGCACTCCCCCCACCCCCACCACCCAGGGCTTTAAGCTTGCTGTTCCCTTGGCCCAGGATAATCTTTCCCCAGACAGCTGTGCCTTACTTTTTCACTTTGTTCAGGACTCCACTGACCTGCAATGCCATCCTCAGCCAACCTGGAGATATCCCTGCCCTGTTCTGCCTGTTTTTGTTGTTCATTTCATGTGGGTTTCACTAAAAAAGAAAAGTATGGGAGAAGGGAGAACCAGGGGTTGAAGGCACAGGGGTCTGTTTTAGTCCATGCCTTCTGGGGACACCCCAGCATGTTTCTCTGGAGAATCGAGCAGCTCTGACCAGGTCTTGCAGCCCAAGCCCAGGTCTTGCAGCCTCAACAGGTGTCTTTACTAGGGGTTCCCAACCTGCGGCCACACATTTAAGTTTCATTTTTAAGTTTACTTAAAACATTATGAGATTTTTTTGTGATTACGTGTCACAATGTATTTAATGTGTGGCCCAAGACAACTCTTTTTCCAGTGTGGCCCAGAGATGTCAAAAATTTGGACACGCCTGCCTAGACCTTCCAGCAAAAGGACACTAGGTGGCAGCAGAGGCCCAGTTAACTGGTCACTGGCTGGTGTGAAGGCAGGTAGGTACCAGAGAAAATCTCAGAAGGGACTTTTGTGGTCTAAAAGACTGCTTGTTCTGGCTCCTTCCTCAAAACAAAGGTTAACCCTTTGTTAACCCTTGGGGCAACTGTGGCTCAGAATTTCCCCTTCTCAAAAGCGAAGTGATTTAAGAGGCGTTCTCCTCTTTGGTGATAGAGTTGTGTCACACTGACTAACGAGGAGGCTTATTAGGGAGAAAGGTCTGTGTTTGGGGTCACTGGAGATAGGAACTGAGGACAGAAGGGCCTTAGGAATGAGCCCATTCTTCTGTCACCAGGACTGGCCAGTCAATCGTTTGATTATGTGGCACAGACTTTAAACTGAGTGCTGGTTGGAGGACACACAAAGTTGTCCCCAGGTGTTTGCAGTTCTCCAGGATACTCGGGGCTGCAGTTCTCCCCTCACCGCCTGTGCATGTGCAGCCAAATGTTTATCTGATAAAGTGAAAATCCAGCCAATTGGGTATTTGTTGGCTATCCCTATAATTCAAACTTTATTTTCTTTTTATTATTATTTAAAAATTAAGTTCATGTGGTGACACTGGTTAATAAGTCATATAGGTTTCAAGTGTACATTTCTGTGATACATGGTCTGTATACTGTATTGGGTGCCCACCTCTCCAAGTCAAACCTTCTTCCCTCACCATGTATCTTACCCCCTCCACCCTTTTCTACCCTCCCCACAGCCCTTCCCTCTGCTAACCACCATGCTGTTGTCTGCGCCTATGCAGTTTTCTTTGTTTTTCTTGTCTCTTCATCTGCTATTTCATTTCCGTATTTATTCTTTGGCACATAAGCATGAGCTAAAGCACAGTTGACTTTCGGCTCCCTGGGAGTGGACTAACCAGTTCTTCAGAAGAAATGTGCTGAAGGCCGAGCTGGGCTCTGAGAAGCACTGGTTTCATCATGGAAATCATTACTTATGAGTGGTTATAGTCTTAGCCGGCTTAGGCTGCTCTGACAAAACACTCCCAGGCTGGACTTAAACAACGGATATTTATTTCCAGCAGCTCTGGAGGCTGCAATCTAGTCCAGGATCAAGGTGCCAGCAGGGTCAGACTCTTGAGGACCCATTTCTCGGCTTGCCAATGGCAGCCTTCTCGCTGTGTCCTCACCTGGAAGAGAAGAGAGATGGGTGTCTCTTTTTATAAGGGCACTGACCCCATTATGGGGGCAGCCCCACCTTAAGAACCTCATCAGCTCCCAAAGACCCCACCTCCTGACACCATCAATGTGCAGTTCTGAGATTCAGTGCATGGATTTGGGAGGGATACAAGCGAAGAAACTGTTATGGGCTGAATTGCAACACCCCGTTCATATGTTGAAGCCCTAACCCCCAATGTGGCTGTATTTAGAGATGGGGCCTTTGAAAGCAACTAAGGTAAAATGAGGGGTTAGGAAGGGCCCTGATCCCGTAGCACTGGTGTCCTTATATGAGGAGATTAGAACAGAAACACTTGTAGAACATACAGGCATAAATAAGCTAGTTCCTGGTCTGCAGCAGCTTGCATCCCAGTGTGGGGGGTGGGGGTGGGGATGGGGGTAGTGCTTTGTAAAATGAGATGATAATTGAGAATCTCACTGAGAACATATTAGAGATATGTGTGAAATGCTTTGGGAGTTCAGAGAAAGTTGTCATTTACTTAGAAAAAGTCTCAAGGACTGAGACTCCTGCAAAAAACATCAATGACAATGAACTTCCAAGTCATGCTGATTACTACATCCCAGCGGTGATGGCACCAGCTAGCTGCCCTGGCACAGCCAGCCACGGCGATCCTGTCCCACACCAAGAACCACAGGCGACCTCCCATGCAGACAACACCAGAGCGGTGACTGTGCCGTGCGTTGCCTTCCCTGTGCTGCACAGGTGCCTGAACACATGCCTTAGCGTAGACCTGACTCGGCTGTGGGATGACAAGCTTTCAAGCCAATGTGTGGATAAAATATCTGGTATGGAAGCACAGGGGAGCCTACATATCATTTTTGAAAATGTTTGCCATGATATCTGAAGCGCAGTTATGCTTTGGTCTTCAGACAGTTCAGGTAAACAATCCCAGCGACGCTCTGGATACCGGCCGGAGCAGCGCGTCCCTGGTGGGAGAGGGTGTCACATGTTCGGAGCTTTGGTTCAGCCACGCTCTCTGTTCCCAAAGACTATGTTTACCTGCTTCTCAGAAGGTTGTTTTCTTTCTTTCTTGAATTCCTGCCATCTGTGTAGACTTCAGTTCATGGAATAGCCACTAAAATGTTAGCGAAACAAAAAGACAAAAGAGCTGAATATATCCTAGATTTCTTCCTTTTGGGAAAATTTCATTCTTCGGTGCCCCAAGTTAGGTATGAGAATGAGAATGTTCCCCTCAGGTGATGACAGTGGGACATCTGGGGACCTCTGACATCAGTACAAACCCCGAGCGTTGTAGCCACAGGGGTGAAAATCGGGCATGATCAACGTAGCATAACTGAAAGAAATAAGCACAACCTGAAGAAGGCCATCCTCAAAGACCAGGCCAGTCTGTTGACAAAACCTCCAAGAAGTCGGCTAATCACCTGTCCAATTCTCTCTCTGCTAATAGATTACTTTGCCTGTCCCTCCAGTCCACGAAAAGAGCATGAAGGAACCAAAGGCAGCAAAACACGAAATAATAATTTAGGGAGATGCTGAAATAGGTGTAGTTTGTTGAGTTTTATTAAAAACAAATGTTTTGTTAACTGAAGCCGCAGTCTTAAATACTTTTCTTAAAAACATGCACAGTCCTATCATTATAAAGATCCAATTACATAAGTGAGTAATGTACTAGAATTTTATTTATAGCTTCCTTCTTTGGTTAGAAAATGTCTCGAACCTCAGCTAGTTAATGATCCTTAATCTTTTGTCTCCCCAACCTGAGGGTACCTTAAGGACAGACACAGAAGGCCTAAAACTCTGTGGTCACGGAGAAGATCTGGCATCAGAAAGTAAAACAAAATTGTCCAGGATTCCTGTACACTCAGACGGGAACTGTGCAGTAGCTGGTGGCCTTCTCGGCACTTTCGCTGAGATGCCAGCCTGCTCCCACAAGCAATAAATGCATCAGCAGAGTGCGCACACTCCAGCAGCCACGGTCAATATTCCGATAACCGTGCATGCCCACCGCCATAGTTCTTGACAGCGGGTGGTTCTAAGACCTCCCAGGCAATGGTGGAAATGAGGGTTAATTAGTGGGTAGCAAGCAGCTAACAATCTATTGTAATCCACTGTTAGTCCACAAAGTACTATTTAGCAAAACATTTTCCTAAAGTTTTGTAGGGGTTTGAAACTTATTTACTCAATTTATTTCTATGTGGAAATCTCAAAAATTATTCAAGTTTCAGTGGACTTTGAACTTCATACAATTAGCTGCAATTTATTTTTGCATGTGTCTAAATCTACCTTTTTCTAAGAAGAGGGTCAAACAGCTTTAATCACAGTTTCTGTTATAAAAAATCAGTGCTCTAATGACTCACCAGGATAACCTAGCGAAGACGACTAGAAGGGCAGCAGCTGAGAGGCGTGTTAGCCTCTGGTTGCTGAAGTCCCAGCACGGTGTTCTAACAGGTGTTCCGTTAGAACTATTCCCCTGGCCTGGAAACCTTGCTGCCCTGCTGGAGAGGGTGTGAAGAAGCTGTCCCAAGGACCAGGGCACTTCCACAGCTAAAGCGGATGAGCATATTCTCCCAGTGGACCCCTTCCCTGGAAATCCCAGTGCAGGGAGGTCCTCAGGCATTCCTCCCAAAGACAGATGTTGATCAGCTCTTCAGTGCTTTCGAATCTGGGAGCATGTCTAATAAAAATATTATGAAAATGGTAGAGGGCATGTTAGAACTCCTTTGAAAGACAACAGGCATATCCAAGCTGAAGCTAAATGAGGGTATTGAAAGAAGAAGTGTTTAATAAATTCCAAATCAATCAGGAAGCCACATCGATGTGACTGCCATACGAATCAGACATGGCTCTGGAAGCCGGTTCTTCACGTCCCGTGCAGTATGTGGGAGTATGCAGGTCACACACTGTGCTTTTTGCTTTGAACACGTTGGCCACATCTCGTGACATGGCTCCATTGAAAGGGGTTTGCTGTGATCTGAAGGAGCATGAGGAGTACCATGGCAACAGATCAATGGAGGACCCAGCCCAGTGTCCTCAGGGATTCCTTTCTCCTTCCATCCCCAAATCCCCACTGCAATATAACAGACTGCTGTGGAGCAACCTTTCATTATCTTACACAAACACACTTCCAGAACATTTGTCTTTTTAGCTTGCAGGATATCTGTGATAACGAATTTCACCATTTTCACCTACGGCAAAGAAGGCATTCCTTCAATTGCCTTTTAAATCCAAAGTTCCCTCCTTTACCCAATTTATACTCTGGCCAAGTCAGAGCTTTCATTCAAATGCTTTCCCATCACTTATCTTCCCAGGCTGGTGTGGAATTCCCACTCTCCCCTTGGCCACTCACTCCTGCAGGTCTGCTCTACCTGTCCTGGGTTGGGGTGGTGCAGGAGCACCTGCAATTCTCCAGACAGCAACACCTGGTCTTGTGTGAGAGCAAGAAGGTACATTGCTCTGTCTTACACTTCGGCCTTATGATGCTTTACATCCACCACATGGTTGACTTTGTTTGCCCTGCAGGCACCATTCAGCTTCAGGGTTCATAAAACGTAGCTGTTAAGTCAGCCTGCAACAGAAAACACTGCCAGGCTTCACAGTCAAGGTTAAGCATAGCTTCTGAAGGCAAGGTTCCCCCATTATAATTTTGCCCAGACCTTGCCTTTTTCACAAGTTCAGTAAGTGTGCATAGAGAAGCAGCAGCATCGTGAGGTCTCTGGTGGTGTGCAGGCTGGCCCTAGCACTGTCCTGCAGGTGCACTGTGGTGTGTCCAACATTTCCAGTGCAAAATAGGCCTTCGCTAAATTAGTTTTCATCTCTTCAGTGTTCATAGTGCCCCAGTTACTGGGACTAAATTCTCAAGTTAAGATCGGGTCTCTATGTTCTGAAAAAGCCTTCCATATGGCCCCATCAAGCCAGGTCGGTCAGCAAAACACAATAAAGCCATGAATGAGGCCTCTGCAATGTGTCGACCTGGTTGAATACAAGGTTAAACCTAAAGGTTCCTTGAGGTCCTGAACATTTTCTTTTAGAAATAATACCGTTGCCCTAAAGTGCTAGTAGGTTATAAGACAACCTCCATGAATTTACTAATCAATTTGTTTATCCCCTAGGTGACCGCACCCTTCAAACATCCTATCCTCCTCTGAGGTACCCATCTGGCCACGCCCAGGCCCACAGGCACTCCTGACCCCACTGTACCACTTTGACCAAGCTCTGTTCTCTTGTGGCTACTCTGAGACATCCATCCATGGCAATGTGAGCTTTCATTCAGCTGTGGTCTTGATATTGTTATCTACTGGGTGCTCTGCAGGTGGGGCCCACACCAAGTACATGATGACATTTATTTCAACAAGGGTGTTCTTCATACCCACTATCCTTCACAGAAATGAGGTCCAGCAAGGGCAGTTCAGGCTCTCTGAATGGCTGTGGAGATGATGCAGAGGCCTCACTCAACAGATCTTCCACGTGACATGCGAAGTGACCTCTACATCCAGGATTCCCGTCCTCCAAGGCACACATATATGTGAGCACCATGGTGGGTGCAGAGCTCTGTTCTCAATGAAGCTTTACATAGACAAGTAGTTACCATTCTGTAAATAATTCCATTCATAAAACACTAAGAAAATACTCAGTCTACATAGCGCATCCCCCCTCTGGATTGCCAATATTATAAACATTATAAAAAGAAGCCCCAATTGTTTCATGGTTTAACAGTTACAATAAGTATTACATAAGGTAAATAAAGCAAAAAATCAAATGGCTATATTCTAGAAACTTCTATGATGCCTGTTTTTTTTTTCTTGGGGGGCAGGGAAAGGACGGAGAAAACAAGGGAGAGAAACATTAGTGTGTGGTTGCCTCTGGCGTACCCCCAACTAAGGACCTGGCCTACAACCCAGGCATGTGCCCTGACTGGGAATTGAACCAGTGACCCTTTGATTTGCAAGCCGGCACTCAATCCACTGAGCCATACCAGCTAGGGCAATGACACATGTTTTTAAAAAATAATCAAACAGAGTCACCAGGGAAAAAACTTTTGATCTAAGATATGCCACTTTTTTTGCCTCCAAAATATATTATTTTCCTCTGATTGTGTTAATTAGAGAAGATTACCTTTAATAACATAGAATAGAGATATTTTGGGTCCCATTAACTTGTAGTTAATGCTTGCCTTAAACACTAAAGAAAAAAATATCCTTAGCTTTGCTTTTGAAGAGTGGTACACACCCCGGCCCCACAAATTTGTGCAGTGGTTAAACCTTTATTAAAACATACTCTGGAGCCCCACACTATGGTCCAAAGACACCTAGATATGACTCTGGCATATTAGAATAAAACTGGGAACACTATTTCTTCAATAAGATAAAAAAAATAATAAATGTTTAAATGCCTATTTGTGTACCATGCCGCCAATTAATAGTGTCTTTGAGTTCCATGAATTTGCAGAACTGTTGAGAGCATCCCCTCCACCCCTGCCATTGCTTTCTGTCATAGAGTCATGACATTCTTATTCATGGCCTTTTAATACACGTGTAACCCATGTCTTAGTTGGTTTGGGCTGCTATAATAGAGCACTACAAACTAGGGGCTTATAAACAGTAGGCATTTATTCTCATGGTTTCGGAAGTTGGAAGTCCAAGATCAAGGTGCCAGCAGACTAGGTGCCTGGTGGAAGCCTGCTTTCTGATTCATGGACGGTGTCTTCTTGCTGTAACCTCATATGGTGGAAGGGCAAGGAAGCTCTCTGGGCAGAGTTCTACAGAGCAACAGCCAACAAGATGTGTGCATGTGTATAGAAGGGGTTTGGATAAAGAATTGGCTTGTGCAGTTCTGGAGTATGGTAAGTCCAAAATCTCAGGGTGGGCCGGCAGGCCACAGACCCAGGATAGTCGATGGTGCAGTTTGAGTCTAAAAGCATCTGGTGCAGGCTTCCCTTTTGCTGAGGAAGGTCTCTCTGTTCTCTTCAAGCCTTCGGCTGATTGGACTAGGTCCAACCCCATTAGGGATAATAATATGCTTTATTTGTAGTCCACCAATTTAAATGTTAAACTCATCCCAAAACACCTTCACAGAAACACTCGGAACAATGTTTGACCAGATACCTGACACTGTGGCCCGGCGAAGTTCACAGATGAAATTAACCATCACAATCCGCAACCACTGTGTTTGAGAATGGATTCTTTCCAAAGCCCAGCTGATACTTTGACTTTGGCTGTGGGAGTCCCTAAGCAAAGAACCAGCCAAGCCCACCTGGACTTCTGGCTTGAGAACAAGAGCTAGTCAAGAGGCCTTGATTTAAGTCACTAAGTTTGCGGCCACACAAAGCAAATGTGCAGGCCTTTGAGGTGTTAGAAGGTAATGGGGAAGTCAGAGGGAGGGAGTTCTAGGCATAGAGAGTGGCATGAAAAGGCACAGGTCTCCACAGAGGTGAATATTCTGCGATGGCCAAGGTGTAGGAGAAGAGGTTGAGAAGGTAAGTTGAGGCCAGATTGTAAGTCTTGAAGGCTAGTTGAGAAGTTTGATGCAGGAATTCTGTGAACATGTGCCTCCTGGATGACAACTATGCTTTATCTTAATGAAAAACTCTAGTGCCCCTCACGTGTCTTGTCGAGTATGGCATGTATGGTCTTTCTGGGTTCTTTTCTGTGTTACTCCATTCAACCTGCACATAGGGTGGTATCTGTGAGTGATTCCCACTTTACAACTGGGGAAACTGAGGCTGTGAGAATCTTAGACACCTCACATCCATTCAGCTTGTTCAAGGTAGAGTGGGAAACAGACAGAGGAGGATCTGAACTCTGGTGGGCCTCGTGTCTGGGAGGTGGGAGATGGCTGGGCTGGGGGGTGTCTCTGCTGCCCCAACCTTTCAGTCCTGCACGTCACAACTCTCGTGTTATGAAGGGGCTCCCCAGAGCACGCATGGCCCCGAGTTGACATCTGAGGGATACTGAATCAGTGCTGTGCTTTTTATTTTCTTCACTTTCCAGATGATTAACTATATTTTAAATTTCAGTGAGTCATGGCCATCTCAAGCAGAGCCAAACCAATGTGGGCCACCCTAACCTCTCTCCTTTCCTCCTTTTTCTTCTCAAAAATGCTTGTAAAAGCCTGTTTGTGATCAGAGAGAAGAGCCTTTTGGGGAGGGGTAAGTGCGACAGAATCAAAATCTAATGAAGAGCCAAGACTGTAGGCCAAAAAGTGATGTAAATTAGGCTGAGTTTGGTCATTTTAAACCAACTCCCAGACTCATCCTTCATTCCGGGCCTGGGCTGCGGGTTCTAGCATCATAAAGCAGGGTTTCAGCTGTCTCCTGCTGACATGTTTATGGGTTCCCGGGGCGCTGCCCTTGGGGTATTTCACAGCCCTGCTCAGCGGTCCTCACAGCAAAGCAAAGGGCTAGATTTCTCTGAAAATGGAACTCTAACGTGGCCCTCACCACTGTGTGCTGCCAGGCCTGCCCAGAGCTGGCAACATCAAGATGTGGGCCCCCTTGTTCAAAACGTAGATGGCAGGGCCCTGTGACTGCTGAGGTCCCTGGGGCCAGGGGGCTGGTCCCTGGGCAGCCAGGCAGTGATGATGCCTCTGGCCCTCTTGCCACATAGATTTCCAAACCCCTTCACCTTCCCTCTCCGTTGGCATCTGTGTCCACAGGTCTGTCCACACTTGCTGGGGACCTGCCTGTGGGGAATCCTGGGTTTCATAGTAACAACTTTGTTATATTTACAGCCTTTCTCCGGGTGCAGTATAAGGAAGGTCATGACATCACACAATGTCAGAGAGCCTGGGGATGCGGCTCCTCCCTTTGTTTCCGTGATGGAGCGCCTGGGGCCCCGGAGGGCGAGGGGCATCTCCAAACTACACAAGCAGCTCGGGAGCAGAAGCCTCCTCCCAGTGAGCTGCGACTGCATCTTATTTACTTATTTTCATTTACTTATTTCAACACTGGTAATACCCATAACATAAAATTTACCATCTTCAGCATATTTCAGTGTGCCATCACCACCGTCCACTTCCAGAACATTTGCACCCTCTCGAACTGAAACTCTGCGCCCAGTAAACAACAGCTCCTCGTTCTCCCCAGCTCCCAGCTCCTGGCAGTGGCAGCTGTCATTCCACGCTCTCTGCGGGTGTGAGTCCTCTGGGGACCTCACGTGAGTGGGATCATATAATATTTGTCCTTTTGTGCGGGCTTATTTCGCTCAGCATAATGTCCTCCAGGTTCATCGGTGTTGTAACATATGTTACAGTTCCCTTCTTCTTTTTAAGACTGAATAATATTCCATCATGTGTTTATACATTTTGTTTACTCATCCATCTGGAATAGACAACTCGAACTGTTTCCACATTTTTGCTATTGTGAAAAATGCTGCTTTGAACAGGGTAGGCAACTATCTGTTCAAGTTCCTGCTTTTTTTTCTTTGGGATCATAATTTATTCAATCATCCTCATTATAATTGGAAATTTGATTGCTTCTTTTTTCACAATTTGAACCAAGATGTTCACTTCTCTTTGCTGGCCTCTCTCTGTGAACTCGGCCAGATCCCTGAAGCTAGACTATTTACTCACATTCCTGCTTTTGATTCTGTGGAGTCTTTATTTTCATATGCCTAACACTGAGCGACGTTACTGACATAAACACAAAATCAAGTTTTGTTGCATGATATATGAATAAATTAATGTTCTATAATAACTGGTCTTTTTTTGTCTGTTGAAAACAAAAAACAAAACGAGACGCTGCCTCCACTTTAAACTAGCCGAGCAGAGACATCTGTGTTTTTTTCTCCTTCACAATGTCATCCCCAGAGAAAAAGAAGAACAAATCCAGATGGCAAACTCGATCTTCCCTGAAGCTCACAGAGCAGCGGTGAGCCAGGGAGCGTGTGCGTGGGTGCCAAACGCAGGGAGACCTATGGGGGTGCTGATGGCCAGAGAGCAGGTGCCCCCTATCGAGGCCCCAGGGAGCCAGCAGCCCATGAGTTTTCTCACGTGATGCTGATAACAGCAATCAGGACTGAAGACGCGGTCTCTGTTAGGAAGAGCAGCATCTGCTGTAAAGAGGCTGCAGAGGTTCCCCCTGGCAGCACCCAGGAGCAGGAGATATTGCACAGAGAAAAAGCAGTAACTGCACTCTCTGAGAATTCACCCCATGTCAGACATGACGCTAGCACTTTAGACGTGACTTTGACAAGTGACCTTTGTAGTGAAGCAAGGGGGTCAAAGACTTCAGACTCTGCGCAGCCCACAACTGTCATTTTCTGTTAGTTGGGGAGAAGTAATGCACACACAACTCGTGTGCACACACAAACGCTCACACACGTATGTGTACATGCACAGAGCTGAGCCACAAGGAGCTTCATTTTGAACCAGGGGAAAACTGTGGCCTGGTATCATTTGCATCTTGTGTAAATAGCTGGTCTTTTATTAAAAGGTAAATTTAATAAGAAAGAAAAAAAGCATAGGGTCTATTCAAGATAAAGTAAGAAAAAAGGAGGAAAAAAGAAGAAAAAAACACAAAGCCCACCTGGCCATGAAGTAAACAGAAACAGGCCAAAGGCATTCCAGCAAACTCAATGAAATAAACTCTTTCTAAAAGGCTGCCTACTGTAGAGACACAGAACTTGAAATGATGGAAACTATGAAAGAATAATGGTTCTTACATAATTAACATGAGCTGATTGATTAATTTTTATTACCCATCCAGTATATGCTCACTGTACCAATTTTCCTCACTATCCACAGACTCAGAAATGATGTCCAGTAAAAAATACAGGCTCTGGTGGATTAAAGTACACTGCCCTTTTATTCCATGGCTTTTTAGATAACATCAATTAAGTACCGTTATAGTATGAACCTTCAGGCGTGGCCCTGCAGTACTACAGACAGCCTGCTGCTGGCTTGTCTGTCCGTTTGTATGAGTGGGCTTGGCA
Organism: Phyllostomus discolor; assembly: GCF_004126475.2. Classification (NCBI taxonomy): domain Eukaryota; kingdom Metazoa; phylum Chordata; class Mammalia; order Chiroptera; family Phyllostomidae; genus Phyllostomus; species Phyllostomus discolor. The sequence continues at coordinate 76,697,781 of NC_040903.2, read as the reverse complement.
GTCCAGGCCATGTGTGGCAGGGGACAGCCAGCAATGCTTACAGAGACAGTCATCTTGCAAACACAAAAATTGTCTAGAGAAAGAAAAGGTGGACATTAAAAAGAGGTTCTGATTGACTTTGAAGAAATTTGGCTGAAGTAATTCTTTCAAACTAGAGAGTTCTACCCTATTTCTTTTTTCCTGTAGAAAGAAACACTTTATTAGATAATTTTATAGATAGCTATAGATTATTCACACTGTAAAACATTTTCACTTTTTCCCTTTGCACTTTCATACCACATCATTGCCAAAAGTGAGATATTCTGGGATTTAGTTCCCTCTCATAGTGATGTTGCTTTTTAAAAAAAATAAGACTCTCTTTTTAGGAGCAGTTTGAGAGTTATAGCAAAATTGAGAGGATGGTATAGAGATTTTCCACGTATCTCTGCTCCCACACAAGTGCAGCTTCCCCCACTATCAACATTCCCACCAGATGGCACATTTTTACAATGGATGAACCTACATTGGCTCATGCACATCATCACCACCCAGAGCCCATAGCTGGCATTACAGTTCACTCTTGGCGTTGCACATTCTCTGGGTTTGGACAAATGTCTAATGACAGGCACCCACCATTATGGTACCATACTGCCCTAGAAATCCTCTGTGCTCTGCCCATGCATCCCTCTCCCCTGTCTCTATTTTATCTGTTAATATAGATTTAAGAAATCATGAGGCATCTGAATTTTACCAAGAATTTTGACCATATCTGTGATAATAGCTATAGGTATGGTAATAGCTATGGTTTAATGACAGGACACATATAACAGCTCAAGGGGCTTTTGACCCAATACATTTAAAATAAGCTGTCCACATACAAACTTCAGTGTGTGGGACTGAACCTATGCATGTAGGTCATTCAACACTCAGTGTACTACTGAAATGATCACTGAATTGACTCATCTCACCAGGATTATTACTTGAATTCCACTGTGTAGCTTCCATCCGTGTACAGTGAATAACAACACAGAGGTATGATGGACCAGCAGCAGCAGCAGACAGCTGTGATCCCATATACCACACTCTCAGTGCTATTTACACAGGAGAAATACATAGGGCCGTTGTGGTGGTCAGATTGAAAGCATAACTCAGCTGAGGGTTTGCTGGTGTCATGAACCAGATACCAGTTCATATCTTTTAATCCACTGGAGAACAAATTCTAGCCTCATCAGCCCACTGAGTCGCAGGCATGGTCATTCATAATGCTATAGATTTACGAAAATGGGGCTTCCTTAACTGCAGTGAGAAATTTACCTCCTTGTCACCACCAGGGAAAATTACTGTCATGGCAAAACAGGCTTCTCATTTTTAATTCCATTGGTTTAAGAACATGAGGTCCATCCATCTGACCCTATTGTCTTGGATTTATAAAAATAATAAATTATTAAAATACATTAATTCAGATTCCAATCACATTAATGCTTCATCAGTCCTTCATTAATAATGACACATAAAATGAAATGCAAATGATAAGAAGCAAAGTTAATCATGAATTGACAAACTTTCTCTGTAAAGTAGCTTCCAGGAGTTTAATAAATTCTGATTCATACATTCAGCTGACAGCTCTTTCTCTGGGCATCTATTGTGTGTCAATCACAGTACGAGATGTTGTGTATGCTAATCAAGAAGGTGTGAGGTGAACAAATAGGAAGAATTAACATTGTTAAAATATACATAAAACCCAAAGCAATCTAAAGATTCAGTGCAATGCTTATCAAAATACTAATGTCATTTTTCATAGAACTAGAACAAATAATCCTAGAATTTATATCGAAACATTGAAAGACCCCAAACAGCAAAAGCAATCTTGAAAAAAAGCCAAAGTTGGATGCATCACACTACTTGACTTTAAATTAAACCACAAGGCTACAGCAATCAAAACAGCATGGGCCTGGTGTAAAACAGAGACATAGATCAATGAAAGAGAATAAAGAACCCAGAAATAAATCCATGCCTATATGGTCAATTAACCTATCACAAAGGAGACAAGAATATACAATGGGGTAAAGACAGTCTCTTCAATTAATGGCATTGGGAAACCCAGATCACCTTCTTATACATATACAAGAATAAACTCAAAATAGGTAAAAGATTTAAATGTAATACCTGAAACCATACAACCCCTAGAAGAACTCATACAACTCAACACCAATAAATAAATACATAAATACATAAATATGTAAGTAACAATCCAATTTAAAGGTGGGCAATAAACCTGAACATATTTCTCCAAAGAGGATATATGGATGGCCAATAGACATGAAAAGATGCCAATATCACTAATCAGGAAAATGCAAATCAAAACCTCAATGTGATGTCACCTCACACCTTGCAGAATGTTCATCATTATAAATCAACAAGAGCAAGTGTTGGAGAGGATGTAGAGAAAAGGGAACCCTTGTACACTGTTGGTGGGAATGCAGATTTGTGCAGCCACTGTGGAAAGCAGTATGGAGAAACCCCCCAAAATTAAAAATAGATCTGTCTTTTGACCCAGTGATTAAACTCCTGGAAATTTCACTGAAGAAATTCAAAACACTAATTTGAAAAGATATATGTTCCTTTGTGTTCATTGCACAATTATTTACAGTAGCCAAGATATGGAAGCAACCTCGATGTCCGTCGACAGATGACTGAATAAGGAAGATGTGGGACATATATGCAATGGAATATTATTCAGCAATAAAAATAATGAAATTTTGCTATTTGTTTCAACATGGATGGACCTAGAGGGCATTATGCTAAGTGAAACAAGTCTGACAAAGAAAGAGAAATGACATATAATTTCACTTATATTTGGAATATTAAAAGTAAATGAACAAACAAAGCAGAAACAGACTCATAGACAGTATTTTGATGGCTGCCAGGTGGGAATGGGGTTGAGAGGCTGGGTGAAAAGGGGAAGGGATTAAGCAGTACAGATTGGCAGCAATGAGAGCAGTCATGGGATGTACGGTACAGCACAGGGAACACATTCAATAATAATGTAATAACTATGTATGGTGCCAGGTGAGAGCTAGCTTATCAGGGTGATGACTTCATAAGCTATATAAATGTCTAACCATTATGCTGTACACCTGAAACTAATAGAATATTATGTAATAATAGAATAGAATATTATGTCAACTATAACTGAAAAGTTAAATTAAAAATACTAAAAATACAAAAAATAGGGTGTGTGTGAGATGCTTTGGATGACTGGACACAGAGTTTGCTGATCCCCATAGTAACAATCACTCTAGGCTGAATCATCAGAGAGAAAGGCAGCTCAGTGCTGACACAGATGTGTGTGACATGCAGAGAGAAGAAAAGCAGGGCAGGGGGCAGTGGGAAGGAGAGGATTAGCAGTTCAGACAGAAGACCTCTATCACTGCCCCCTCGCCCATTAGGCTGTGACTTCAGGATGAGCCAACCTGGCCCAGGAGGACTCCTGGCTCCCCATCTGGATGTGAAGCCCTTGGGGGATCTGTTCTATGAGTGGGAGCTGAACGTTCAGGCTTCGGCAGTAATGATTGCATACAAGCTAACACTACAGGGGGAGAAGGGAGTCTAGTCCAGGGCCAGCTCCAGCTCCCAGGTGGCCTCCCAGCTTGTACTTAGCTAAGGGAGCCATCCTACAAGAGGCTGGAGAGCACGAACTGGGAAAAGAGCCTTCGGGCATGTGGGGCAGAGAGTTTCAAAGGAAGGCACAGCAATAGGAGAGGGGACAGGTCAAAGGTATCAGCCATGTCAGGCGTTTGGCCTCCTGTCTGTGAGGGGACATGGCTGCACACTCTGAGATGGTCTTAACTAGAGGGACACAGGGACCCAGAAAGGCCCACCCATGGGCATCATGGGCCCTTACATGACTCTCTCCAAAGACAAAGGGCAAAGGGAGGAGAAATCATATTCTAATGTAGGATGTACATGAGATGGCCCCCTAAAGATATCACTGACCTAAAGAGGGAAGATCCTACTTATGGAACTCACATGTCCACCTAATTTGGTAAATTAAACTACACCACAGTTAGCAGTGGCAAGATGTACTTTATTAGATTGTTTTCTCTTTGTGCAAGTAACCAACCTGCCCCTTTCCAGCCAATTGTTTTACTGTGCTACTGGATGTACACTGAGCCTGTAAATCACACACAGAGATGACAGCACTGATTTTCCTGGGCATGAAGTTCAAGGTATTATGTGTTATCAAAATGAGATAGTGTGTCCAACGGCATGGGTTTGGCTTCCCCACGTGTGCAGCATGTCCACAGGGGCTGGCATGGGGGCTTGTCCTTGGCAGTCTCCCACCTACTGATCTCTCTTGACCCACATTCCCATGATTGCAGGGACAGAGAAAGGATATGGTGAACCAAGTGGGTCCTAAAACTTCTGCCCATAGGAGACCCTGTGTCACTTCCACTGCCATTTATTTAGCAAGTCACATTGCAGTGGCTGAGCTCAAATGTGCCAACATCTGGAAGGAGGCCAGACATTTGTGGGACTGCTGTGGCTTGTCTCCCTGAGACCTCCCTTTCCCGTCGGTCAATTGCAGTGTGGACGGTGGTCACAGTCTCACAGTGCACTGGAGCCAAAGTCACCTCTCAGGAGCCTGGCAAATTCTCCCAGTTGGTGTAGGGTGACATCCCAGCTGTGCTGTATAGGTATCTTCAAAGGGGTGGTGGCTGAAGTGATTCAGCTGGGTTGGAGTCTTTTCAGTAGTTGTATTACAGGAAATACTGCTTAATTACTTATTTTGTTGAAGCATGCATGAAGAGACAAACTGGAGACACTGCAGCTGAAATGTGCATCTGCTATGGATTGAATGTTTATGCTCCCCCAAATTCATGTGCTGATATCTCACCTCCAGTGTGATGGCTTAAGGGATGCTGCCTTTGGGAGCTGATTAGGTCTGAGGTGGGGCCCTCATGATTGTACTAGTGTCCTTATAAAAAAGACCCCAGAGAGTACCCTTACCCCTTCCTCCAGGTGAGGACACAGCGAGAAGAGCCTATTAAACCAGGAGGAGTGTCCTCAGCAGACACAGAAGCTGCTGGCATTTTGATCTTAGACTTTCAGTCTCCAGAGCTGTGAGAAATAAATGTCTGTTGTTGATAAGCTCCCCAGTTGGTGGTTATGGCAGCCTGAGCTGAGCATCTCTCAGAGTCAAGGAAAGGAAACACTCATGTCTATGTTCTCCAGGGGTTTTGGTGTGGACTCCAGACCCCTGGAAGAATAAGAGCAATGTCTGAAAAGGCTTTTAAACTGGGCTGGGTGTTTGGAAGAGCACAGCTGGGTGCAAGCTAATGGATAGTCATGGAGATGCCACTCAGAGCTTAGGCAGCGCCAGGCATGCTGGTCTGGCCCCACAGTGGAGGCAGGAGGCTGGGGGAAATGGAAAAATGGGCTGGGCATCTATCACTTCAGCCTGCCCTTGTGCAATGTCCCTGGGACTCTTGGGGACATTTAATTTGCCATGTTTTCTTAGGTGTTGAGCACTCTCATCAGTCAGTGTGAGCTCATAAAACAGGAATGAGGTGAATCTACAGGTGAATAACTATGGCTTGGCCCCCATAGATATTCGGAAAAACTTATTGAGCGTGTTAGGGAATATGGGATATGATGGAACCAGAAACAGGGAGGAGTATAAACTTCTCAGGATCCCCTGACTACGGGTCCACATGGAACATACACAGCTGGGGCTGAAGCTGGCAGGTTCCCACCTCTGAAACTAAGGGACTTGGGGGAAGACCCACAATAGGAGGAACAGGACACCAGCCTCTCCCTCCCTCTGCATGGACACCAGAGCTCTGAGCATGCTCTGGGCTGAGGGAAATGCCTCCTTTGCCCCACAAGATATCACACCCTTGAATCAGAGTCTGCTTTCATCACCAAGGAGCTGCTCCTGACCTCCTGGTCACTCAGGATTGGGTTAATATTAAATGATTTGAAACTCCTGATATAGTCTTGCCTCTTCTGTTTGGAGAGCAAATTTTTCCTTTAATAATTTTCTGTAAGCTTTTGGCAGTTCATGCTATTCCTCATATTTATTTTTGCTCTTGTTCTCAGCCCACAGATGTTGTCATCGCTGAGGTAAACCCCTGGTTTAGAAATTTGGGCCAAAAATTTTATGGTTTCTCTTTCAGCTTTTTAATGTAGCTTCAGAACTGTTTATTATCTCTGAATTTCATGCTAAGATACCAGTGGCTGGGGAGAAAATGGATCACTCTGAAATTAAATCACCTTTAAAATAGGTCAGTTCTGTGCTACCGTAATTGCATTTTTCTTTTAAACAAAGTCACACACTGCTAACAACTTAAATAAAGCTTACTCTTTGGAAATGAAATTGAAAAATGCACTCTGGCTCACTGTGTGGGTGAGGTGTGCTATTCAAGCTGGACTTTATAATAGAAAGGAGTGGAAAGGAGCTTATCAAAACAGAGCATGACTGATGTCTACAGGTGGTCACATGGATGACCCTTTGCTCAATGAGCAACTGTTGCAGGATTGCTGTGGTCAGACTCTGTCCTCTTTTTCTGAGCTCCTCCCTTCCATCACTGTTACACACACACACACACACACACACATTTTTAGGTCCTTGTGCCATTTGTCCTGTATTTACTCATCTCCACAAAAGCAAGATCTGGGAAGACTTGATGTCTGTCAATGACAAGGTGAAGGGCTAAGCTTGGACACCACAGTCTAGTTGTTGGAGGCTCAGTCCTCTCTGCCAGTTGGTTCCACTCCTATTGGCCTTGACTGGTCATTTTCTCTTTCCCAGAGACAGTATGTCTATATTTATTCCATCTGTTAAAGAAAAAGCTAAAAGTTTACATCAAAAATCATAATTACCAGTGTAATACTATTACTAATATTTTCCTACTGTTGTCTTTCTATAGAGTACTGTGCAATTTTGTGTCATAGCATCAAAGCTTATGCCTGACTCCCTCACATGTTTGATTATCGAGATGTTTTAGTCCCTGCCTAAATGCCATCAATGGTAGTGGCAATGGTGTTGGTGATGGTGATCATGTTGGTAATGATAGTATTATTGATAATGTTGATGGTAATAATGGCATTAGTGATGGGGTTTCTGTTGGTATTACTGGTGGTGTTGATGGTGCTATTGGTGGCAGTGTTGGTGATGGTATCCAGAGGTATTATTGATGGTGTTGATGATTGTTTTGTTGATGGTGATGTTCTTTGTGATGGGGTTGGTGACAATGTTGGTGTTAGTGATGGCATTATTGATGGTATTGGTAATGGTATTGGTGATGATTGTGTTATTGATGGTGACATTGTTGGTGACAGTGTTGCTTGTGGTGATGGTGAGGTCATTGGTGATGGATTGGTAGTAGGCCCTTTGGCCTAGGCCACTTCACAAAACCACACCCAGAGGCAGAGGCCAGTTGCTCAAGCACATATCAAAAGGGGTATTTTCCAGAAGGAGCCTAGAGTTCATGGTGTTTGCTAAGGAAAGTAGAGCCAATGATCACCTATATGTGGTACTATTGCAAACACCATTGTCCCCCAAAGTTATAATCACTTAAAATTGCTTTGCAGTTTGTATCTTTGTGTCATTAACCCTGCTCTTATCATATCCTCTCCTCCCACTGCAAAACACATTCTTTGAAAGATGAGATAGCCTTTCTCCTCTCAAACAACAGACTCTCAAGAGGCATTTCCCTCTGATCTTGTTCCAAGATTACTAATGTATCTCCCAAGAAGTGAGTTTAGATTTATCTTCTGTGCCCTCCATAGCCCATCACTGGTATGTTTTCCTCCTTGGAATGTCTGTAGTCAGCTCAGAGCTCAACCTACCCCTCACCTATAAGGGATATATGAGATCTTTTGTGCGCATTTTGTGAGCTAAACACATTGCTGCTCCTTCTTTTCCTTGTGTTCTGGTTGCATCATTCACTTTATTCTGTTAAAACTATCATGTATTTTTTAAGCCTCCTCGAACTCTTCTTGCAAAAGACAAAGACTAAGCAAATAATAATACCTGGATGAAACCTAAATTCGGGCAGAATAAAGACAGAGGAATGGACATGTTAGAACCAGATGATCCCTGCTTCAAAAAGTTTTGTCTTCATCTCTGTGTCACCTGGAAATGCAGCTTTGTAACATACCAAACCTCAGCTCCCGAGAGCCATGTTCTGCCCCAACATTTACTTTTTGCTTCCACAAAGGTAGTGGAACTGATCCTGTGTTCCTAATTTCTGTGTATGCTCAGGTATCTGCTCAACAGTTCTAAGTGATCTTATTGGCAGGAGGACTCTGGAAGGACCCATTTGTCTGGTCTTCTCCAAGAGACTGTGGTAGGTTCTGCTTTTGTAACTCATAGCATTTTTGTCATTACAGCCTCGTCAGGTTGATGAGTAGCTCAGAAGTCACTCTATCATTGAAGTCCACTTCACTCATCCCTCTCCTTCTTAGCCATCCTGATTCCTCTCTTCTTCTCTTCATTGGGCTAAGAGAAGACATTTCTCTACTGAATATAAGCATTATGAGTTTCCAAAAGCTCATTTATAAAGAGAACATGGATTTGGGGTAAATTATTTACAGTTAATGTTAGTAAAAGCAACTTTTTTTTTGCTTTAGCTTGTCTCCTAAATTCTTTAATGACCTTGGATGTCTGAACACAGACTTCATTTTTTAATTATTCCAGCACAGTGCTTGCAAGGTGCAGTATCCTGGCTATTTCTGGAATTTAGATGAAATACAGTGGTCTGAAAATTTGCTCTGACACATCATGAGGGGGACAAGTGTGATGCATTGCTACTGTAAAGGTGGGAGTTGCTGGCACTACTCTGGAGACAGATGTAAATAAAACAAAACTTTTATATGGAAAATTTCAGACAAGAACATGCACAAGTGGACAGAATTTTAAGTCCCATGTACTTATCAGCCAGTTCTCTGTACTGTCAGTTCACGGCTGATTTTTGTTTCATCCATGCTCAACCTATTCTTTCCTCCCTCTGCCCATTGAGATCACTTAACAGGAAATCCCGGAGAAGTGCACTTCTGCCAGAAAGGCACAAGCAAGTCACCCCACAAAATGACCCGTGTTACTTGTTTGGAGACCTCAGCTCCCCTTGAACCACAGTGACCATCGTGGTGGCACTGACTCATCTTTCACAGAAATGCTCCAGAATCTTGAGATTTAAAGTGTGGGCTGGCTTTTCAAAGTAGCACATTATTTCCAGAAAATAGAGATCTGTCATTCTTTTTCTAAGTGAAACATATCTGTTGTGAGACCTCTGGGGTTTGACTTAGAGGTTTGGGGACAGAGGGTGCCTGTCTGTGTTCTACAGAGGGGCTGATAGACGCCATGTTTTCTGCAAAGAGCTTCATGCCTGGAAATAAGTTTATACGAGGTCCTACTGATCAAGCATGGGCTTACCTTTGTGTTGGGCAGTCGCTCAACAAATGTTTATTGAACACCTGCTGTGTCTCAGGCATAGCAGAAGACAAGACCAGCAGGGTCTCTGTGTCCCCAGGGTTGACATTCTAGTGGGAGGGGTTGCTGGGTCTGGGTTTTTAGGAAGGCCTGACCCTTATATGTACCCTGTACATGTGGTGAGGACTATTTGAGGTGAAATTCAAAGTGCTTAGGTATATGTGAATTCACCGAGTGAACGGACTTGGTTACACAGGAAGAGAAACCTGTTTTCAAGAAGGAGCTGTGAATGAATTCCATTTGCTCATGATGACCTAGAGCTACCTGGGACTTCCAGCTGGACACAGGTGACCTGTAGGTGCAGATACAGGTCTGGAAAAAGGTGAAAACAAAGGGATTAAACATTCCCTACAACTGTCATATTTAAGGTTTTTTGAAAACTGATAAAATGCAAGTGCTTGGGGAAAAAAAAACCAGAAATGAGCAAAATGCCCTTTCATCCTCTATTTTTTCCAAGTGGAGAGCAAAGGCTGAGGGAAGCAACAGAGAAGTGGAGGGAGCCCTTTGTGCAGGGGCATGCTCGCTCATGGAAAGGCGGTGGGCTGGGATTGCAGAAGGACACCCCAGATCCACCTATGTGTCAGAAGCTCTCCTTGGGGAGAAAGGGAGGAACCTGTGGCTGGGAAGATGGAGAGCAAAGCTTCTGGAGGTCAGCAGGGTGGCTGGGGCTGGAGTGGAAAAAGGGGCAGCTTTAAAAAGTGCTTTAACATTCCAAGATTTTGTAGATAAGACACTACTTTCTGATGCATGTAACCCACTAGATCAGGAGACAGGCCTCATTAGACACTGATAAGCTGGCACCTTGACCTTGCACTTCCAGCCTTTTAGAATTATGAGAAATATCTGTTGTTTAACTCCACCCCATCTAAGGTGTTTTTTACACACCCAAGCTGATTAAGACAAGTGGCTCTACTCACTTCCAACTCTCAAGGAGAGAGTGAGTGCAAGAGCACACTCACACTGTTTTTCTGCTTTAAGTAGGAAACCAGAGGAAGAGGAGAAACAGGGGAGGTGATTGTTTGATGCTTCCTTCTAAGGCTGAGGGCTCCAAACACTCCTGTCCAGAGACAGGGTGCAGCCGGTGAGGGGCAAGTGGACCTCCTAGGGTGTGAAATACAAGGAGGCACCAAACAAATAAAAACACTCTCAGGAATCAAGATAAAATTATCTTAATGCAACATGTTAAGGCAGCTAAATTAATGCAAAAAATGAACAAAATTTCAAAATTTGACATAAAGGCAAAAAATCAGGAATAGTGATCCTGTTTTTATTTAAAATGTTGATTTTTTTTTGCTCACAGAATCTTGCATTTTGATTTTTGATTTTTAAACATATTGCATTAACATATCATTACCCTGATGACAGATTTCTGTGCTTCACTCTCCTCACCCTACTCATGGCTGGCTCTGCAAGAAAAGGGTCTATGTGTCTTGTTTGAGGGTATATCGGCTCCTCATAAGAGCCCCTCTTCCTTCTCCATTTATTTATGGTGGCTGCAAGGACTTCTGTGGGGGAGACAGCACCAGGCATTTTATTTGCGTGGGGCTAGGAATCTAGGAGATTCTAGGAAAATCTAGAAAGTTGGCACAGAAATATTCATTCAGTCATCCACTCATCATCCTTTCATTCATCCTTTCATTCTTTTGTTCATTCGTTTGTTTATTCACTCAGTCATTCACTTATTTGTTTACTCATTTGTTCATTCATTCCTTCACTGTTGTATTTATTCACTTGTTCATTTACTCATTCATTCTGTTTGTTTAACTTTATTTTTATTGTTGACACTGTTACAGATGTTCCCATATTCTCTCCCTTTGGCTACCTGCACTTGGCCCCTGCCCCTTCTTCCCTCCAGCCACCACCACACCACTGTCTGTGTCCATGAGTTATGCCTATATGTGCTTTGGCGAATCACTTCACCTTCTTTCATCCAATGTACCCCAACCCCCTCTCCCCTGAGAGCTGTCAGTCTGTTCCATATATCCATGCCTTTGTTTCTATGTTGTTCATCAGTTTATTTTGTTCATTAGATTATACATGTAAGTGAGATCATATGGTATTTGTCTTCCTCTGCCTGGCTTATTTCACTTAGTGTAATACTCTCCAGTTCCATCCATGCTGTTGCAAAAGGTAACATTTCCTTATTTTTTATGGTCTTATAGTATTCTGTTGTGTAAGTGTACCACAGCTTTTTATCCACTCATTTACTGATGGGCATTAGGGCTGTTTAGAGATCTTGGCTATTAGAAAATGCACTGCTATGAACATAAGGATGGATATATTTATTCTGATTGGTGTTTAGGGATTCTTAGGATATATTCCCAAAAGTGGGATTACTGGGTCGAAAGGCAGTTCCATTTTTGAGTTTAGTTTTTTGAGGTAACTCCATATTGTTTTCCACAGTGGCTGCACCGGTCTGCATTCCCACCAACAGTGCACTAGGGTTCCCTTTTCTCTACAACCTGGCCAACACTTGTTGTTTGTTGATTAACTGATGATAGCCATTCTGACCAGTGTGAGGTGATATCTTATTGTGGTTTTAATGAACCACATTGCATTTCTCTGATGGTTAGTGATATTGAGCATCTTTTTATATGTCTATTGGCCATCTGTATGTCATCCTTGAAGAAGTATCTATTCAGGTCCTTTGCCCATTTTTAAATTGGATTGTTAGTCTTCTGTTGGCTTGTTTATTCACTTGTTCACTTAACACTTCATCTGTTTACTCATTCATTTACTCACTCCTTTAACATGGTTTTACTGGTAAAGATCAGGACCTAGTTCTGGAAAGGTGGGTTCCATTGTTCTCTGTCAGGCCCGAGGGCCATCCACAGGCAGAGTACCACAGTGTCTGCAAACCAGGCTGCTGGCTCTGCCTTTGGAGGGGTGGGGCTTTCTTGATCCAGCTGCTGGCTCTCAGTGGGCTGGGATCCCCGAGCACAGGCTAAAAGGGGCACCTCTTTAGTCAGGTTGGGTAATGCCATGATGGAGGTCATGTGCAGGTCAAGTGTTCCCTTCTCCATGACTGTGTGACTCCCTGAGCTGGGGGGCCGCAAGCCCTGGGGAGGGTAGAGTCACTGGGGGAGAAGACTTCCTGCCAGGGCCACTTTCCCTCTGAGGAGGAGAAAGGAATCACGGGAAGGGAGTGTCAGCTCTGGGAGGATGATCTCAGGAGGAGCCAGGCTATTCCAAGCTGAGAAAGAAAAGGGGATAAAGAGGACGCTCTCTCTGTCTTGAGACCAGGGACACACGTTTTCTGATCTGAAGGGCAGAGCCAAGCTCCTGCATCATTCATGAGCCATACCACTTCTAGGATGAGGGACAGTTATTTATAGCATCTAATCTTTTTTTACCAAACGATACTGCCCAGGCTGCAGGCCCAGTCACATTTAGGGCAAGTGTTCCGCTCCTGATGGGATCCCACTGATGTCCTGAGACGTGTACAACTCGTGCTCGATGAGTGTGTGAACCTGGTACCTGCTGCATTTCTTCACCATGGAACAAGTTTTCAGCAACAATTGCCAGTAGTAAGCTTGATGTTCTCCAGGTTTCCCAGCTGCTTCATTCAGTGGGCCACGTGTTCAGTCAATGACAAGCCGGGGAGGGTCAGCGTCAGTCAGGTAAAGACCACTCCTAGGATCCAGGGCCACCTGCAGCCCCCACACATCCGTACCACTGGGTGCAGAAAAATTCTGTGTACAGCAGCATGATTAGAGGGGACTACTCATAGGAGGCCAAGTTAGAACACAGTGGATAAAGAGCTGCACTCAGGGCTGAGAGGTGACCCAGAGCAGATGGAGGGTTGAGTCCAGATCCAGTCCAGGGCAGCTGCATCCCAGAAACCACCATTAGGAGTGGGCAGAGGGGACACTGGTGGAGGTGTGGCACTGTTAATTCTACGTGAATCCTGGATTCCGTGCAGAGAACGGTTATAATGCTTTTGTTTAGTTTGTCTTTTGTTTTAGTACCAATTGAGAATGCCTTCATTCTGCTACAGACAGCCTCGCATCAAGCAGGATGGTCATAGTCCATTTTTGAAATGGAAAAATAGTGATTGCATGACTTTCATCTTAACTGGAGAATTACAGAGAAATGAGGGACTCCAGTAGACACCTCCAGCCCTACCTTAGGCCAGAACTGGTGCCTGTGAGTGGACTTGGCAACCATTCTGAGCTCCAGAGGATGGAAGTTCTGGCCATGCCTGGGGATACGCTGGTGAATCTGCAGCAGAGCAGGCACTTGAGATGCAACCAGCATATGGCCAGGGCTGGACTCCACAATACTCATTGTCACTGCTGACCTGAGCACAGGAAGTGACCATCACACAGAAACCCCTGCTTTGGAAGTGGAATCTTGGCCTTACAGGAGGAAAGTGCATTTCCAAAAGAAACTCTGTGCAGTGGGGTAATCCTTCAGCACCATTTTCCTCCCATTGGCAGGTACTGCGGGAAGAGCATCTGTCCTTTCAGGAATGGCCAGAGCAGAGGGGCTGCACGTGACACCTGCTGTTCTCAGCCGTGGTCCTTGTCTCTCGGATGGCTTTGTACCTAAGTACAGGTCTCCTGACTGCAGGCATGGATTTCACCATTGGTGAGGATACCCTGATCTTCACCAATAAGATAATTCCCAAAGGGTATAGGGCCTGTGGAGCTAAGGGCACAGTGTCTGCCTGAGCAGGTGATCTGGGACCTAGCTGCCCAACCCTGTAGGGAGAGGACTGGGAAAGAGAAGTGATCAGTAGGTCATCCCACAGGAGTTCTTCCTTACAGCAAAGCAGATGCCACTGCTGGAAAAACAAGGCTGGTCCCCAGGAAAATACAGAGGGTGTCATTTCTGTGCTTGGGGACCTATGCTTCCTGGCATTCTCCTGCACACACCGCCCTGCCCAAGCACCTACCACAGTCCCAAGGCTGCGCAGGAGGGCCTCCTGCTCTGCAGCTTCACCATCTCAGCCAGACACCCATCTGGGCCTTTTCATCACAAGATATCAGTTTATTTTTCCTTTTTCTTGGATGGAGGAAAAATGGACTCAACATATCAACACTTGTCATTTAGAGAAATGTTGAAAACATAAAATTCATTCTTTCCTCTACAGTGAGAATTCCAGAACACACACACAAAAACTCTTTTTCTATTTCCGAGCAGGAGGGGGAACCAGGAGCAGTTTCCTCTCTGCCTCGGGATGCTGTGTGGTTCCCTCTCATCCAGGACAGGCAAGGAGAACGAGGACATGGGCCAGGCTGTGGTGCAATTGCGCGTGGAGAGGGTCTGCAGAGGACAGCCAACGTTTCCAGGACGTGCGGACTTGTTGTCCTCTCTGACGTGCACATTTGCATCTAGATGCTCACCTGCCATAATTAAATAATGTAGCGCGTGTCTCAGGTAACTGCAAGGACAGGGCCCGTATGCCCTGCTCCTTGAGGCAACTCCAGCCACCAGAGGTGTGGCATGTTCCCCACTGATCCAGGAGGTGTCGCTGTCGTCCCCAGAATGGAAGCCGCCGCCTTCCTGTGCACCGGTGAACACTCACAGGAGAGATTTACTAGATTGCAAGGAGGCCATCCTTTCTAATAGTGAAAAGATACCAATTAGTAGGGGAAATAGAATAAAGCGATTCCATCATTTAGGAAAACTGATTCTGAACAGCAAAACACTGCTCTTTTCAAGCTCCTTCAGCACGCACATGAAAACGTACAGCCTCCTGTCCCTGCTTTGCTTTGTGTCCATGCCCAATGACTGTGTCCTTTCCCCTAGCCATCCTTATCTCTCATGGTGCATCTGGGCACAGGCAGGCAGGATCACCCCTCCTGTGCAGTCTGTTCCACTGTCCCATTAACTCTCGACTCTTGGGGGTAGCTTGGGGCAGATAAGAAGTCATCAAAGAATAAAACAAGGATGGACAGAATCAGACAGGCAGGCACATGATCTGGGGACTTTGTGGTGTGGTTAGGAGACCACGTGCTTTTCTCGTATCTCCCAGTTGCTTCTCTGACAACCTATCTGTGTTTCACTGGTGAGAAAGTAGGGGCTCAGAGCGATTCTCTGTCTCACTAACAACCAAGCTACAAGTCAACGTGATTTTCAAACATGGGGTCTGTCCCCGCTCCAAGACCCGCACTCTTTGCCCTGCACTCAGACTCCCCCACCCCCCAGTCCCTGTCCTTCAGGTGGCCAGAGTTGCTGGAATGAGAGAGGGACCGCTGGAGAAACAGGAAGAATTGTTCCTAGGAAACAGCTAACGTGGTGAGGGCCGGGCTCAGCAGTTGCTCCCACTGCCTGTGTTGGCTCCACTGTTGGTGGAGCAGTAGGATTCTGCACTTATGACAGAAGGAAGCCAGTGGGGCTTCGCTGACTAGGGTGCTTTCTGACCCAACCCGGATGAAATGAAAATGAGTTTGGGACAAAGGACCACAGCAGGAGGAAAGTGGGGTGCTTCCCTCCCTGGAGGCGTGAATCAGCTGGGAGGGAATGGGAGTCAGTGTGAGCGAGACTGACTTTTGTTGTTTCTAAGCTGCCCCTCGTGGGGGCTTCAGGTCAGCCATACACAGGTACACAGCCTCTGTCTCCCCCTCCTGCCTCCTCACGTGCAGAAATGATGGTCCGGGGCGACTGAAACAGGACGGCCTGTGTGATTTACCGGCCACAGTTCTTCAATCAGCTTGTGAGGCGGAGACACCTGACCCAGGTCTGGAGAATTGCCACCAAAGGCCACAAACGTGATATGCCAAATAGCTTCTTATTAAGAATGATTACAAACAACTGTGGGCCGACTGGCGCGTGGTGGAAACCAAGCCACTCTGCACAATAAATGGAGATTCCTTTTCTGTCATTTCATTCTGCAGTTTGGCCCCATATTTCTAGGAACCACAGCCCAACATCAGTAAGGGAGGCATCATTTTGTGTTTAGTAGAGCACTAAATTGGTGATGTATCCTTGTGATGCTGGCAGTGAGCCCCCATGTTACCATGGTAACGAGAGTCTTACATGGTCTGTTGTCCTGCTGTTTCTGAGACCAGCCAGTCTCCAGCAGTCCTCATTTATTTGGAGACCCTACCAGCCCATGCCTCTGTGTGTGGAATAAAACCAGGCTTGTTAGGGCTCCAAATGGCATGTGTGCTGAGAATGCCTCCGACTCTGTTATTATGTCAATTTACTGCATGTTCCTGAAGCATTAGCATTAAAATAAAATAGACAATTAGTGAGCTGCAAATGACTCATGCACTGATATTGTACAAATTTGTCTTTTCATATTCAAAGTGCTCGTGAGAGCCTCAAGTTCTATGTACTCAGCCACTAACCTCGGGATCTGCCTGTGAGACTCTCACACACACACACACACACACACACACACACACAGGCTCACACATGCTCATTCCCATAGGCACACGCACACACAGATTTGTGAGAATCAGTTTTACACAAAACAGTCTGGCTCTGTAAGCAATAACTTTCTGTATAAAGAGAACACTGTGGAACAACCTGTGTTATCTGGGAAGAGGGAACGAGGGAGAGAACCTAATGTGTGGAGGAAGGAAGAGGCTGGAGGGAGAGAGCCAGGCCATCATTCTGACCCAGGATGCACTGCTACCCCCCTCCTCTTCCAGTCCAGCCAGTCAGCCATTCCCAGCAGTCTTTGAAAAGGATGGCAGCTCAGTTTGCAGAGAGCCTAACATGTGTGTCGGTATTATATGGGTGTATGTGGGTATGGTGTGTGTTGTGTATGTTGTACGTGTGTGCTTCGGGAGAGAGGGGGAGGGAGGGAGACAACATGCAGAGGGAAGGGGAGTCAAGGAGATATGAAGGAGGAGGAGTGGGTGCTCAGATGTGTGGGTGGGTTTCCCAGGATCCCGAGAGGAGGGCCCACAGACATGCGCAAGGAGAGCCCTATGCTGCCCTCACCACATTTCATCACAGGCTCAGAGGGCCATTTTTGAACCATAAAACTTACTGGCTGACTTCCCATTCGATTTGGTCACTGACCAGAGTTCTGATGGGTTGGGATAGGATGGTCTACCAGGGGTGGCCTGGGAGGGCTATGAATGTGGCCCAACATAAAATCGTAAATTTACTTAAAACATTATGAATTTTTTTTTTACTGCATGTCACAATGTATTTAATGTGTTGCCTGAGACAACTCTTCTTCCAGTGTGGCCCAGAGATGCCAGAAGTTTGGACACCCCCGACAGTGAGTTTAAGTTACAATCTTGCAGGGAAAACCCATCCTGGGTAATCTTCCACACCAGGCCTGGGGACCCCAGGGGGGATTCCTACACAGGGACCTTCTGCAGGAGTCCTTTAGTCTGCCTGCCACTATTTCCTGCAGACCCTAGTCGATGCCCTCACCTAAAGAAGCCAGATGAAGTGAGCCATTTCCTCACCACTAACTTCAACATCAGTGAAAAATGATTGAGACACTGTGAACTTTGAACTGCTGTTAGCACACTAACAGCAGGCAGCATGTCTTCTAGTTTAAAAAACACACATTTATTACTTTTTAAAATCCTTTTTAAGGTTTTTATTTTATTTTTAGAGAGGGAGGAAAGGAGGGAGAAAGACAGGGAGAGAAACATCAATGTGCAGTTGCCTCTTGCTTGCCCCCTCCTGGGGATCTGACCTGCAACCCAGGCATGTGCCCTGACTGGGAATCGAACTGGTGACCCTTTGGTTCACAGCCCAAGCTCAATCCACTGAGCTACAGCAGCCAGGGCTATTTACAACTTTTTAATATAATCATGCCAGTGACCCAGGCTGGAAACTTCTGTGACCTCACAAGCATCCTCCACCCTCCGCCCCTCAATGCCATTGAGTGAATTAATGAAAGTACTGATGCTTTACTCCTCATGGTTCCACCAGACATGAGGAAGCTGATGAAATATCCATACTGCTTACCGGTTAGACTGATTTATAGAGAGACTTCCTGATGTCTTAGTTAATAAACTAAGAGGGAAACATGTGAAAGGAAAAGTTAAAGGAATGAATAATTTGCTAAGATGATATAGTACAACTGTGTCTATAACAATATTTCAAGTGAAAACAGGAAACTCACCTTTCAAATACCAATATTTTGTCCACATAGCACCAAACACCTCCTGTACTTAGAATCACAAAACTTTACCCAAGAAGTTGGCCTGAGTGTGAGTCGCTACCCAGCATAGCCAGAAACACTCTTCCAGGTCTATTCCTGATCCAGCGTCCTGTCACGTGCCCTGGTGCCTCGATCAGTCGGACACCTGGAATACACCCACCTCATGCGGATCCACAATGTCGTCCCTTAGTGCAGCTCATGGCACTTTCACCTGTTCTGTATGACACTGTTTTTGGAGTGGGACAAGAAGTAGCAGTGGTCCTGGTGAATGTCGGGTACTCTTCTAGCTGATAGAAGATGCTCAAGCCAGTAGATACTCCAAGGGCATCTCAGGATTCCTTGTGGTGGCCAAGAAGGCAAGAATCCTGACAGATCCCCAGCTCTTTACGTGCTCTGCTCCTTCCTAAGTGTGACGTTTAGGAAAACCACCAGCTGCTTTATGCATTTAACAAAGGCCCTTTCAAATAACACACATGGACCCAGTTCCTGGGTTAACCACCCTCCTTTGTTTGATGAGGTTTTATATTCACACGTCCTTGTTATTACTTCCTTTAATATCTGTAAATGAAAGCATATCCTCTCTTTATGTGTGGGTTAGGTTACTGCCTGCAGGGTACTTTCTGTAAGCTTGATGATTACTGGCTTCACCCTGCTCTCCACTTGTTTCATTTGGTGATTATGGGCAATCTCACCATTCCTGCAGGGCACAAGTACCTTGTTTATTTTAGCAAATGTTCCTAATAGCCTTAATCTGCTGTCAGGTCCAGTAATGTGTTCCTCAACTTTCATGATAAATAAGATCTTTCGACAGAATCTTGATGAAGTGCTGGTCTCTAAGGACTTAGAGTTTACAAGTTTGTTTTTTTTTAACCTTTTAATCTTGTTATGATGCCTAGAACTAGGTCACTCTCAACCACTCAGTTTTGAAAAGCT
This sequence comes from Phyllostomus discolor, assembly GCF_004126475.2. Classification (NCBI taxonomy): domain Eukaryota; kingdom Metazoa; phylum Chordata; class Mammalia; order Chiroptera; family Phyllostomidae; genus Phyllostomus; species Phyllostomus discolor. The sequence continues at coordinate 76,678,288 of NC_040903.2, read as the reverse complement.
TTTCCATTTGTTGACCTAATTCTTACACCCTGTTTAAGAGGAGGGGCCTAACTGCAGAAGTACTGGACTCTACAGAGCTAACCTTATATGTACCAACAGGTACATTGATTACTGTTGAAAATCTATCTGCCAGACAGTTCCACTAGATAATTTACTCCTTTGAACCAAAACATTAAGTCTTTAGAAACTACGGTCCACAGCACAAATTGCTCACTAGATAATAGCAGCTACTCGGGGATGGCATTATAATCTTCCCTCCTTCCTTGGGGACTGGAAGGGGGCTGGGATGCTGCAGCGTGGGAACTGGGGCATGAAATTCCCCATCAGTCACTGTGCGATGGGGAAACCTGGGAAAAGCACCCAAATCGTGGAGTGCCAAGCCACACGGAACACAGAGGTCAAGTCTTCAAGAGGCACATGAGGACATGTGGGGTTGGATTAAGTGACCAAGAGAAAAGGGATCCTAAGGAGACACTGGGGACTAAAAGTCACAGTTGGGGTGATGGCTCTGAAGACCTACTGCTGTTTGCAGCCGAATGTGAGTAGCTGTCTGGCTTTGATGGTAATGAGCATAATGGTGGGTATGGACCTGGGAGAAGTCAGCTTGGAGAACAAGGGTCAGGACTTGGCTCAAAAATTGCAGATCTGGAGGGGCTTTCAGATATCACCAAGCACAGAAAGGCATTAGGTGAGGAGCATGGGGGTGGGAGTCAAGGTTAATCCAGCAGGCTTTGTAATTTCTCTAGGGCCTCTTTTGCTACCATAGACAGGATATGTCTGACAGGCAGAGGTGCACCCAAAAGTGATGGCAGGTGACCAGTGAGTGGTGATGCAAGGGTTTATACGTGTATCAGCCAGGGATCTCCAGAGAAATATAACCAATAGGACAGATAGATATTGGAGGAGATTTATGATAGAAATTGACTTACATGGTTATAGAGGCCGAGAAGTCCCATCATCTGCCGCCTGTAGCCAGAGATGTAGGAAGCCTGCAAGGCAGTTCAGTCTGAACCAGGACCACTGATGTCCAAGGGCAGGAAAGATGGACATCCAGCTCAGAGAGAACAAATCTTCCCTTTCTCTGCTGTTTTGTTCTGTTCAGGCCCTCAAGGGCTGGATGAGGCCCACTGTAAGTGAGAGCACTATCTCCTTTATTCAGTCCACTGATTCAGTTGCTAATCTCTTTCAGAAACACCATCCCGGACACACTTTTAGCAGCTCTCTGAACATCCCTTAGCCTCATCAAGGTGACACATAAAATTAAGCATGACAATACGAGGTCTGTCCATAAAGTATCCAGCCACATGCAAAGAAAAATAGATGCATTTATTAAAGAAGAAACGAGATACAAGAAAACATTGTACATAGGACAATGACACATCATCCCCCTTCAAAGTAGGTACCTTGGGACCTCACACAGTTCTCCCAATTGCTATCAGCTGCCCCATCACATTTTCCTGAATCTCATTAATGGTCTGAAATCTCTTCCCTTTCAAAGATGATTTTAGTTTTGGGAAAAGCCAGAAGGCACAGGACACCAAATCTGGGCTGTCGGAAGACTGAGTCACCTGGGTGATTTGATGTTTCACCAAAAACCTCTGCAGGAGGCGTGATGCATGAGTGGGCCCATTGTCATGATGAAGCTGCCAATCACCAGTTGCCCACAGCTGTGGCCTTCTGAATCATCCCAATAGTTTCTGAGGAGGAATGTTCAAACTTAACACAAAATTTGATGCAGATTCGTTGCTCTGCTCTCTTAGTCATTTTGAATGCAATAGCTACACAGTACACGTGCTCACTCAACAATAACTACCACCCCCACTGATGAGTACAGTGAAGTCATCATTGTTCACACATGCTCATTCCAAACCACTCTCCTTGGCTGCCAGGTTACATCGACATCATGCAAACCATGCTTGTTATACTAACAATGGCTGGACCTTTTCTGGACAGACCTCATTATGTTAAAATCTTAATGCAAATTAGGATAGACATGTAATACTCTGCAGTACAATGAGAGCATGATGTGGAGAGATATTAGTTGCTTTATTTCTAATGAATTCCTTAATTTAACACATCTATGAAGGGCCCCTGTTTTATAAACCATATCTTATTCGCAAAGAGAAAAGAAGCCAAACATTACAGGTGTGTGCTGTGATGGGGATAGTCCTTTGTGCTCTGTGGCTAGCTTAATCTTGATTTGACCTTTCCAATGTAAAAGGCAGTTTTATTATTCATCAGAATGTCCAGTAAACTCAATAAGTAAAGGTCAGAATTCTGGTGACTGTGGCTTAGATGAGAAACAGAAGTGCAGTCTCATTCCTGTCCCCCAGCAACAGGGACCATTCAGAGCTGGTGGGCTGGCCTTCCTTCTGATTTAGTGTTTTGTGAGAATGAGGGGATGGGACAGATAAGACAGGAGGGACAAGAGCAGCTTCAGAAAGTAACCACACCTGTCCTCCAGGGTGTTGGAAGCAGAATTTGTCTTCACATGTGAGAAGCATCCAGGTGTCTTCCCAGATCACCACCAGCTTCACACTGAATTTTAGCTCCTTAAGTCAGGGCTGTGTAAAACCTACAGACAGTTTTTTCCCTGGTCTCAATTCTCAATGAACAGGATGTGGGAGTTTTAAAAGTGTCATCTCCATGTAGTTGTTACAGTAACAAAATGCAAACATACCTAATGGTTTTCCTTATGACCATTTCAATCAAAAGAAACAAATGGTTTTTCCAGGTTTACTGAGGTACAAGTGACAAATAAAATTTTATATATTTGAAGCACACAATGTGATGATTTGATATATATATTATTATGAAACGATTACCACTTTTTCTGAGTCTTTTTTTCTTGATATCTTTCTGTATTTTATTTTTTGACTTTAAATTGGGTATTAACAGGGATATATGCATAGATGTGTTTGCAGCTGGATACAAAAAGGGTCATAATAAAATTTGATATACTTTTGCTAGAATTATAAATAGTTTTATACAGTAATGAAAGGCTAATACTATGGTTTAATTTGTAGAATACTTGGTCCATTTAATGGGTTATATTTTCCTTATAAAAAGTGAAGTGCTATTTTTTGAAGTACTATTTTAATAGTTAGAAAATAACTATAGTGGTTACCATGTTTTTTTAAATGATGAGAACATTTTAGATCTACTCTTAGCAAGTTTCAAGTAAACAATGTAGTATTAGCTATTGTCACCATGCTGTGCATTGGATCCCCAGAATTTATTCATTGGGTAACTGGAAGTTTGCTCCCTTTTTATAACATGTCCCCATGTCCCCCTCCCACAATCCCTGGTGACCACAATTCTCCTCCTCTGGTTCTGTGTGTTCCCTGCTTTAGATCCTCCTGTGAGTGAGATTACACAGTGTTTTCCTTCTGTGTCTGGCTTATTTCACTTAGCGTGCCATCCTCCCTATCCATGAAGAAACAAATGTTTTAGAAAAGCATGCTGACATACGTGTTTTTGCTCCATGGAAAGTTTTGTGGCTGTGTTCTCTGTGTGCCTGTGTGCCTGTGCTGTGGAGACAGAAATGTGAGCGTGGGGTGACCCCTCCAGTCCCTGGAGGACATGCCTGGGCCTGAAGGCTGAGGCCCACTGGACTCAAGTGCTGAAGTGTTCCCCCTCGGGCCGTGGAGCCTTTACTTTGACTTTCTATCTCAGATGGAGGTTGGGAGGGGACATTGCAGTCTGAATGCAGACATGAATGCATCTCCATGCTCTGACGTTGCTTTTCTGAAATAAGGCCCATTACTAACTTCTGAATGTCCTGTATACAAGACAAAGATTTGCCAAGTACAGTTGCCCTGAAAATGCAGGGCTGCTGATGTGCCAGGAGGAAGTCAGTGGGGATGCATCCTGCCTGAATACCAAAGACTCACTTTCCAGTCTGGGTTTGCAAGGGTGCGAATCTATCTGGGGCCCTTCCAGATGCCCACTAAGCCACTGACAGCCTAATAAACATCCGTTGCATCTTCTCTGCTTCCAGTCTGTCTACCTTCTCCACATGAACTGAGTTTTCCTAGTTCACTCAGGGTAGACTAGACATCCAAAGAGCCTTGCAGAGAGTCAAAGGAGGCCTATGCCTTCCTGCTGGCATGCATTCCACCACCAGCCACAGCAACGAACAATCTACGTGCAGCCTCCTTCCGGTCAATGTTTCATTTAGTGATGCATTCCTCAAATTGTGGGTCATAACCCATTAAGTTCATGAAATTGATTTAGTGGGCCTCTATAGAAGCTGAGGAAGAGAGAAGAGGTAGGGGAGACAGGGAGGGAGGGAGGAAGAAAGCAGGATAGAAAATATTTATGTGCAACAACATAATAAAGTATTGTCTCATGAACTTTTTTTTTAAATTCTCACCTGAGGATGTCATTGATTTTAGGGAGAGAAGAAGGGAGAGAGAAAGAGAGAAATATCAATTGGCTGCTTCCCATACGTGTTACAGCTGGGGATGGAACCCACAAACTAGGTAGGTGCCCTGACCAGGGATTAAACTGCAGCCTTTCAGTGCACAGGGTGATGCTCCAACCAACCGAGTCACCTGGCCAGGGCTCTCGTGAACTTTTATATAGTTGTGTGTGTGTGTACTAATCATGATATAAAATCTAATCAAAAGAGTTTCACAGACACTGATAATAATGCAATATTTTCCAAGCAACATATACATAGGGTTCTTACATCTGAGTTATTTTCTCTAAACATAAAAAGTGATCAAATCACAAATATTGTTAAAAATTTATGTAAAAATGTAAAATATATATTTACTTGAGTACTTTTTAAAATTTCAATGGGATTTTTTATCATCTTCCTCCCTCTTCTATTTTTGTGTATATGTGAAAAAATGTACCATCTAATATGAGTAGTGTTTTTAATAGTAAGTGCTACCTAACATTAGCAGCTGCCCAGTGAGCATCTTCCTATGAAGACTCATGCCGGCATGTATGGATTTTATTCTATTATGATGATGTGGACAAGACATCAGAGAGAGAGAGAGAGAGAGAGAGAGAGAGAGAGACAGCAAGAGAGAGAGAGCGCGCAGTGAGTCAGGCACCGGAGGTGAATCTTGGATTCCATCTCTTGTGTGATGTTTCAGGAATCTGAGCTGCTGCGTTGGTGAGTGGATAAATTAATGACATTTCTGTTTCCTTTTGTTAGGTTAAATTGTACCTTCTTAGTATATTCATCCCAGTTATGGGCTGTAAATTTATTCCTACTTTAAGAAGGAACCTATTTCACAATATAGTCATTTGTCATAAGCCTGTGATTAGGGCAGTTTGCAAAGATCTGTTCTTTGATTTTATTTTCCCCTGGAAGTGAAGTGGCAATCTGGAGAAGAGTGGAAGGAAACTGTGACTCAGCTGCCTTTTGCTGTGGTTTGTGTTCTGTAATCGGCCGGGGAGGCTGGTGTTTTCATAGAAACCAAGGAAAGTGCTGGAAAAAGTGATGAGGTGGGTGTGGTGCCCCAACCTGAGGGTGCCAGGTCCAGCTGTGGTTTAGGATTATTGTACCTTGACAGCAGCTCGCATGAGAAACAGTTTTGGATTCCCAAAGTTGTTTTAGTCCTCGATGTTTAGTTCAAAATTACTATCTAGTTGGAGTAAACAATTCCTTTCATAATTGTTTAATTCAATTCTGTTTCTTGTGTTTGTGTATAAAGGCCCCAGAACAAAATAGTTTATCAGAAAAAGGCAAAATCAGGTTTTTGGTTGCGATAATAAAATTTGTAAAGGACACAGTTTCATAGTGGATAATAAGGAGATGATGATGATGATGATAGTGATAATGATCAAAATGATCATTTATTTGATTGACTGATTCCACACAAGTTCCTTGAAATAATAAACCTGACTCAATTCATATTAAGTAGAATACATTTGGCCTGAGACTTCTCAGAAATATGCATATTTTGTAAGGTGAGGTCCAACCCAGCAAATTTGTCTTTTATGGATTGTGTTCATTTAAAAAATAGAATGTCAGTTATATACAAGGACCAAGTAATTTAGGATGAAACTAAAACAATATAAACTGCAAAAACAGAGGTCTTTTCTAGAGATACAGTGACATCAGATTTGATCATTCTGTAAAATGACTTGCATTTTCTGGTTACATTTAATTTTCCAGAACAACTCAGTGATGCATAATTAGTAGTCATATGTTTCTTAAAGAAAAACAGTTAGCAAGTACAACTGAGTTCTTTCTCTTCATTGTTATTTTCAGTTAAGAACTTCTTCCAGGCCCAGTCTGTATAAGCGCAGCTACAGCACACCTCTGGAGATCAGGAACAGTTCGGTGACTGGCCGAGCTTGGGAAAGTACTAAAGTGAGTATGTTAGCATTACAAATCTAAAGACCTTCTTAGCTGTGAATATCTGATTACAGGAGTTCAGTTTAATCCTTTTGAGGCTCGGGACCTTGTGGATGTAGTAACCAACTTAATGCCCATTATTGATGTTCCATGTACTGTTAAGTATGTTATAGATCCATATGTAAAACAGAACTCTTGGTTTTTGCATTGAGGCAAAGACCAGGTTATGCTCTGTGATGTGGATGTTTCATTATCATTTTGTTACCTTTGTCTGAAGCCGGGTTGCCTCCAAGGTGATAAGCTTATTGGCAAGGATTCAGGTCTCACTGACTTTCTGCTCAATGCTGGGCAAGGGCCAAAACCTCCAATATCACATGCTGGGGCCACAGACAGAGTGAGGACAGTGTCAGTCGACTTTGTGAAGGTATCTCTGCCCAGCAAATAGCAATAAGGAAGTTCTACATAAGTCAAATTTCATGGAGCTGCCAGTTTCAGAGTATTTTTGCCCATTTGATCCTCAGCAAAACCTCATGAGAAGGACAGGTATATGTCTCCATTTGAGAGATGAGGAACCTGACTTTGCCAAAAGTGCAGAAAGGGAATGAGGCCTGTCCTGTGGCTTTGAAAAGTCCCGGTCCTGCACTGGCCCCCACCAGTGGGAGCAATGGTGTTCCTGGGTGTCATGAGGCATCTCGGTCAGGCAGCATGACCCCTGGCACCAGGGAGCAGACAAAGGGCAGATGGCAATGCGATAGTCCATTTCCACTGAACCCTCTGGTGCTGGAGCTGTGCCTGTGAATGTAATTAGGGGGAGCAGACAAAGAGAAAATAAGCATCATGTACCATTATTTCCCTGCCTGAACTAATTGCAGCACTGTAGGGACAATGGAGTCAGTCAGGCTCCCTCACCCCGATGTCCTGGCAACTATGACCCAGCAGCATTCACATAACCTTGAGCAAGGGCCCGCATGTGCAGAATTAAGCTCTGTTATATAACCAGAAGGTCAGGTATACCCTGCTGGCTTTGTGTTCACCTAGTATAGAAGGGCGTCGGGACTGTCCACCTGCATGTGTGTATCGCCCCACCCCAGATTAAAGGCATGTTGGACATCCCCATGGCTTTGTGTATTTTCTCCCAGCTACCCAGATCCCAAGTTAACCTGCCTGGCCTTGAATCCTTGTAGGACACTTGACATCATCAGCAGGATTCGTCTGTCTGTTATGGAGCCATTGGCACCCCCAGAGCGGGGTTTAGAGAGATGGCCTGTCACCAGCACGTTGTGTGCAGTGGCAAGTCTCCTTGTGGCTTGGGCCACTCCCTTGCCCGCTCAGAGCTGGCCCAATATTAGTGGCACTGCTGACATGGTAGAGAGGGCTCTGCAGGTAGTAGGGGAGAGCCTGGAAAAGCCCAGTACCCAGGCGGCCACAGGGACTGTGGGCTGGGTGTTTCTTACAGTTTTGCAAGCTGTGATGGAGACTGCACTTCGTGATTCAGTGAAGTTATGGGAACTCTGAGAGGCAAGAAGCTTTGGAAGCTTGGGTCCACGCCCTCAAGGAAGACCTCAGGATAGTAGAGTTGTAGCAGTCTCCCTCCCCTGAGTGTAATGGAACATTAGGAGGAGAGGGAGGGGGAACCAAGTCCCCTGCAGGTCCACCCAGTAGTGATACAGAAGATGAAATCACAGCAGCCTATGGTGCCTGGGGGGGATCAGGCTGGCCCCACCCAGATGGTTGAGCATACCACATACAGTCCCTACATGCAGGCCAGGCTAGTAGATATGGGAAAGGAGTTCAGGTAGTGGTCAGGGGAGCCCTTGGCAGCATTGCTCCTCCACCTTTGGGATTTAGGGGTGGATAGTATTATGTGCATTGATAATGGGATGGAAATTTGGCTTCCATTATGAATCACCCCTCCCTGTACCAGTGGCTGCAAAATAGCCAGCAGAATGGAAGGGGGCAAGGATCTCATTCTCTGTTACAATGGCTCATGGCTGCTATCCGTATGGTCTGGGCTGATACAGGAGACGTGTGGGACACTATGAGTAAATGACAGTCCTATGTGGACTTTGTGTAGATCTCATGGAAGTTGGGCATGTGCCAGGCCCTGTTTAATCCCAATACTCATGGCTCCTATGATGAATACTTCATGGCAGGAATGTGGGATGTAGTGCCATGGCATGCCTCCTCTACCTCTTTTGGATCCCTCAAGGCTATTTTGGCCCCATATGTCAAGTGCCATATTAATGATATCACCACAGTGGTGGCAAGTCTGGGGGCACAGAGACTCCACAGCAGCAAAAAGGAGTTTGGACAGTGTCTTGAGTCCTCTCTGTCTCTCAGGCAAAAAAGCAACCCCGTGTGGGTGACTATGACGGGGTGGATATTTTGGGGGCTGGAGTAGATTGAAATAAGATTGATAGGAGGCCAAACACTTACTTTTTAGAAGTGTGGGAACAGTTGAAAGCTGACCCTTTCCCATGGCCCCAGAAGAAGGAGGCTAAGGGAAACCCAGGGGTGCGACCTGGGAGGCCCGTCCTGTGTGTATGGAAGACCATCTGGCTGTGCCAACCTCCCAAGAAGAAGAAGAAGGAAATATCTCTTGGCAATTTGAATAGGGGAAGGTCAAGGGACCCATTTACAGGAGCTAAGACAGGACCAGAGGCTACATGTGGAATTGACTATCCACTGGTCCCCTATAGATGTCCAGCAGTCCTGGCTCTAGTAGACACAAGGGCAGAGTATATGCCCTCCCATGTGGAAACCCTGAGAAGTTTCTGGGGCCTCAGGCCTTTATTGATGGTTACAGGGGGTGCAGTGTGGGAGTGAAGCCTGTGTAGCTCTCCCTGGGTATCGGGCGATTGCTTTCCCACCGCCCTGCTGTAAATATACTGTTTGTGTGTCTCCTGTTTCTGATTATATTCTGGGCATTGGTGTGCTCCAAGGACTGTGGCTGCAAACCACTGTGGGGCGTTCCACTTGTGAGTGCAACTGGTAAAAGCTATTTTGTGAGGACGTGCTGAGCATCCCCCCATTCAGTTGCTGTCCCCTTGGCAGATGACAGCAGTGAAGCAGTACTGGTTGCCTGAGGGCCTGGAGCAAGGGCAAATGGCCACTTGAGAGACAAAAGCCCCCCACAAATGTTGGGTGGCCCTGGTTGTCCCTTGTGGACAAGGGGTAGAGAGACACTTGCAGATAGTGCCCTGGGTGATTGGGACATGGCTCTCAATATTGCAGGTAATATACCCAGGGCCAGCAGGCCATGGAGCATGTCTCCATGGCTCCTTTTCCCTTTGTGATTTCCCTATGGCCTATTATGGCTCTTGTTGCAAGTAGATGCTGAGCCCTCAGTTATGGTGTGAGAGGTACGGTATTCGTGCCCAGGAAGGCCTTCTCTGCCAGCCACCATCTTATCGACTGACCAGAAACTTGCTTGTATATTGTCTGAGGGTCGTGATTTGCCATTGTTAGTTCCAATTACTGCTCTGTCTTTTTGTTCCTAGGTTACAAACTAATACCTTAGTTGACTGGGTACATACCTACACCTTAGTGACTAACCAGTCAGTGTGCTGGATATGCATAGCATTCCCCCTTAGCATGGCTACCGGCCTCCCATGGTGCATCTCTCTGGCTTCCATTGCAAACTGGACTTGGTTACAGCACCAGTGGAACAGTGCGCATTCCTTATGGAACATGACCTGAACTGACATCTACACTGGTGAGGAGCAACGGTTTGACAAGCCCCAACCGTTAGTCAGCTACTCCATGTGGGATGACTCAAGGTGGCTCGTGGCTGAGGCCATAGAGTTGGCTGGACCAGCCCCTCCACCCCCACATTGAGAACCTCAAAGGAAAAGCCCCAGCGGGCTGGGTTCCAATAGATCTGTCAGAAGCATACTCTTAAGCATTACTGGGAGGCATGGGGCAATTTGTGGGCTGCAGTTCCCACTGGGACCCTCTGGGTGTGTGGTTCACATGGGCAGCCCTATTTGCCCAGAAATTCGACTGGCCGTTGTACCTGGGGATGGCCTTATTTGCCTGCCTGAGTTCAGAAAACTCTCAGAATCTGGCTAGTGAATTGGGAAGTGTTTAAGGTGCAACACAGGATAAAGTGTACCCCCAGGTGGTACTACTCATTAGCCATTTTTTCTTCTCAAGCTACTTCTATAGTAACTGCTTCTAAAGTGACTGCTTTGGCTTTGCACACTGCTTGTGTGTTGAATGCAACATTTGATTCCTTGAGCTTCTTAAATGAGGAAGTATATCAATTGATAAAAGTAGCCTTACAAAATCGTGTGGCCTTAGACATGCTTACTGTATCACAAGGTGGGGTGTGTGCCCTAGTTGGGGTCAAATGCTATGTGTACATTCCAGATGTCTGTCACAATGTTAGCCAAGCTCTACGGGTATTAGCTTCTGAGAGCCATGCTATTGAATGCGTAACAGGTGATCCCTTGCCAGAATGGTGAGCATCCTTAACTACTGAATGGCAGTTGCTCCTTGCTGTTTGTAGTGGTAATGCTTGTGTTTTGGTCACTTGCTGCTGCAGCTTTTTTACTGCTATTGTGGCATTTGGGTGCAAGGCTCTGCCCTTCTTGCCAAGGGACCCCTGAGAAAGACATCTTCACAGATTGTACGGTGAGGAAGCCTGAAGGGGTGGAATGAAGGGATGATGGAGTCAGACTCCCTCACCCAGATGTCTGGGTGACTGTGATTCAGCAGTACGCATATAACCTTGAGCAAGGGCCCTCATGTGCAGAATTAAGCTCTGTTACGTAACCAGAAGGTCAGATATTGGCACCTTGCTGGCTTTGTGTTCACTTAGCATATAAGGGAGTTTGGACTTTCCACCTGTGTGTCTGTCTCTCCCCACCCCAGAGTAAATGCATGTCGGACATCCCTGTGGCTCTACGTGTTTTCTTCCGGTTGCCTGAATCCCATGTTAATCTGCCTGGCCTTGAACGCTTGCAGGACAACCACCATTTTCGAAGATTCTAGAGCTTCCACAAACACCTGTGCTAAAATCCCATTTCTCTAGTTTCATCCTGGGGTGACATTTCATCTCCAGGTTCCCTCTCTCATCCACCTCTGGGCTTGGTTGTGGTCTCCTACACAGTTAGGTGGCCCCATGGCTTCCTTTGCTCTTGATTCCAACCCTCAAACCATGATGGATTTGGAGACTCTTTAAAACGGACAGTCACACAGCCTTTACTGGAAGGTTTGGAAGCAGTTAGTCTTTACCCAGTTCTGCTGAGTCTGAAACAGGAATGGCTGGTAGGGAGGTGCAGTGGATCTCAGCCTGTCTCTGTCAGACACAAAGTCAGCTGAGAAGGGATGCCTCCAGTGCAGCGATGCCTAAAGCCTGGGGAGGCCAGCTGGTTATCTTCTCTTTCAGGCTTTTATGTAATTCAGGCTTTCAGTCCAGTGCCCACTGGCATCTGCGATTCAAACCCCACTTCCCACGACTGAAGCATTTGTTTAGATGGAGGCATAAAATTGGCCACCACATCAAGAGTCCACATGCCTGAGTGACACAAAGGGCACGTGTACAAAAGTCACCTCCAACACAGCCTAAATTGCTAAATGGCTTTTATTTTCTTAGTCTTACTTGGAAAGTTGATGACATTGTTAATAGTAACAGTTTGTCCTGCTTTGATCAACTTAAAGTTCCCATAAGTGCTGAAATTTTGTTTTCATAGGTATTTATGAAAGATTACAAAATGTGTCAATTCAATTCCCTAAATATTAGTCTCTTGAGTGCACAAACTCAATTAATCTTCACGTGCTACCAGAATTTAAATCTTCTATTTCTTCTAAATAATGAAAACGTATTTGTCAATTCATATTTTCACCTTTGTATAGAACTGAGTGCCATTGTCTTTGGAAAAAATATGCAAAATAGAAAATAAAATCTATATTCCTAACTTCTAGTGAAAGAAATATGAAAAAAAGAATTTCCAGTGTACTGGCAATCTCAGCCTCTGTCGCCAGCTTGTGGCTCCTGACTGCGTGGATTTGGTGGTATTCACCCACAGTACAGTCCCTTGCAAAGTCAGAAAATAATTTTGATGGAAAATGCACATTTTCCTTTCTCCTTTCTAAGTGTTCAATTCTGTCTATGATCAACAAACTCAGATCCTTCAAATAGTCAAATATTATTACCGAAATCCAGTCTTTAAGTTATCCCTGAAAAATAGTTCTCCATTCTAGTTCTACTGAAAGCACGTACCACCTTCCTCGGGCTGAGTGTAGTCATTCTCCATTGGGAAACCAGTGCACAGACTAAGAGACTGACCCAGACAGCACACATGACAAGAGAAATATTTCCTGTTCCCGCTGGGATGTTTACAAGCCCTTTATTAGAAATGGTCACATCTGGAATGGTGGAAGTGAAGTAGAGCACTTTCACATGTGTGGTGACCTTTCAGACAAAAATAAATGCTTCGACATCCATGAAAACTTGGTTAAAAATATCTGTAGTTCAAAAAGACATAATATTTCAAAGAGAATTATTGGCCTGCTTTCTTTTTGCATCAGCTTATAATTAGGGATAATAGCCTTGACATTTGGGATTTACCTGATACTGAAGACTTGCAACATCTTCAAGGGTGTTACATCTTGAAGAAGGATTGCTGACAGCTTGCATTACAAAAGTCCGTCGTCATGCCATGGAGGTCATTGCCTGTCTCTCTCCCTCTCTCTCCCCCTGCCCAACTATCTATCTATCATCTATCTATACATCTGCCTACTTACCTACCCACCTATCATCTACCTATCATCTCTATCTAATCCATCATTTTCCTGTTTTTCAATCAACCTATGCACCCAGCTCTTCCACTTTTTTGTGTCACAGAGCTTTTGATTTCTTTATATCTGCATTTGCAACAAGGAAGCACAACCTGAAAGAGGTATCCCAGATAAGTGCTGAGGGTTAGAGAGCTAGAATTAGAATCAAGTTCTTTTAACTAAATTATGCTACTTTGCATAACATCTAATACAAATTATTAGAGTACTTCTGCTTTTCAGAAACAAACAAACAAGCATTTGATTTTCAGTGAACTACATGTAGATAATGAAGTTCTTGGATCCTTTTTCCATATTAAAACAATGTGATTTGAAATGGGAAAGCAATGGTCAACTCTTACATTTTCACATCAAGAAAAATAGTTTTTTTAAAAAAAATCCTGGCCCAAGGATACGTTTTTATTGATTTTAGAAAGAGAGAGAGGAAAGGGAGAGGGAAGGTGAGAGAAAGAGAAAGGAACACTGATGTGAGAAAGAAACACTGATTGGTTGCCTGCCATGCTCACCCCACCTTGGGGATCTAACCCACAACATTTTGGTGTGCAGGACAACACTCCAACCAACTGAGCCACCTGGCCAGGGCCAGAAAAGCAGTTTTTTAGATGCTAAAAGAACAGCACTGTTTAGTTGTTCCAGGTGGGTACAACTAGATTTTTTATCTAGTAGCCTATCTACTCTTTGCTGGTTACATAGATTAATCCTTCTTACCTTTTTTTATTATCTTCAGCTACTTCTCTTAATTTTCAAGGGGTCAAAAGTTGTTTAGCAAATTTGTTCTTTGGAAGCGATTTTCACTGTATTTTATTGTCACTGACTTTTGTAATGATTCTGTACTATTTCATATAACCTATGGATTAGCAGCCAGAGTCAACAAACAGGCATGCCTCCCACAGGATGAGACTAGATTAACACTTCATTTAATTAACCAAAGGATGCAAATATTTACAGAAGACACCTGACCTTGCAGAGGGGAACAGATGCCACCTATTTCTAGGCAGCTTCCTGTGGCTTCAGTATTTAGAGCGGAGACCTACGGACTCAGGACTGCCTGTCACACAAGGTGAACAGGCCAACTCTGAGCTCTGTTCTTGTGAAAATGCCTTGGATGTGCAGGCCTTGCTGAAACATTCAGGGAAGTAATGTGTCATATATCTGCTCCTCCTAAAGGTGTGCTGATAAACACAGCATTCTCTGCTTTCTTAATTCACCCGAGCCTGTTCGGCACCCAAGAGAGAGGCCTGGTCCACAGCGGAGGATCTGGTCTTCTACTGCAGCACTCCAGCACTCCATCCTCAAACTCCACCCTGGCCCTTTCTCATGTCCTTTCAGTGAGCTGTCCTGAGGAGCAAATCCCTTTCCTGAAACCTGAAATGTCTCTCCTCCTTCATGAAATACAGTTTTCCCAACATTTTGTAGTTTTTAAAAAGCCCAGTCTATGAAGGGGGCCTTGGGAAGGGCGGGTTTCCTGAGCTCTCCCCTGGAGAAGCCTGCCTGGCCCAGGAGAGACGGCACGGCCAGGCTGTGGCGGGCAGGTGCCTGCACAGCGCCCACGTCCGTGCCCATGTCCACGGGCAGTCTTCTGTGAACTGACACTGTCATCGGTGCCACAATGAGAGAGCCTTTTTGAAAATGATTCCAGTGGCCTGATTTTTATTTCTGATCCTTTTGGAAGTACTTGTAGCTATTACTATTTTTAGCAAACTTTAACTCTATTTTCAAAACTGAGGTTATTCTTTCAATCTGGTGTGTGTATGTGGGTGTGTGTGTGTGTTGTAAGGAATGTTTTATCTTTTCCCTGTCTTCATTTCATTTTCTATTCAATATACTATTTGTAAGGTGGTTTCTGTTTCTATTTCTCTTCCTGGTAACTCTGGAAAAAAAGAAAAAAATCTTCCACCAAAATCTAGGTGAGAAAAAGAGGTACACACAGCTTTCTAGACTGGCCTGTAGACACAGGTCCCCAGGCCAAGGGGGTCTCTTTCTTAGTTTTTATTCTCCCTCACCAGTTTTCTAGGCATCCTGTTACTATGGTTACTCATTGCTGATGGTACAGGGAGATAGGAGAATTTTAATTTCTGTTTCACCTTTCTTTTCATTTTAATGAGGCATGAGTGACCTTCCTTCATTGTTACCAACTGAGCCACATCTACTTGGGATCTGGGCTCTCCCTTCGAAGTTGGATTCCTGTGGCCAGAGTGAACTCATTTCCAGAGGGTTTGAAATGAGCCCTTTCAAATTATATCTTCTGGAAGGAGAGGTGGGAGGGATGGGAGAGACTCTATCTGCAGCATGGCTTTGCCAGAAGAATGTTAAAAATAAATTTGTACCAGAAGAGACTGACATTACCACATTGTACAATGACTTTTATAATTTTATTTTGTCATCTGTGTGTCAAGCAACAGCGTGTTTTCTGGCAGGAGAACACCTCCCTGGCCCAGCCTGGACTCAGTGTGGCCCCTCTCTTGGGGACAAGATGAAGTCTAGGTGACTTTCATCCTTGGTTACTGGTATGAATTCTTTCATCGGGTGCAGGTTGTTCAAATAAAATTTGAGTTGCCCTCTGTACACATGGTCCTCTCATTAAATTTCTACTCTAGTGCACAGCAAAGGAACGCCAGAGCCCAGAACCTATGTGGGTGAGAGCAAAGCAGACACATCCAACCATTTTGCTCAGCCTCAGGTTTAACCACTTCTGTTCCAGCCTACTTTTCCTAGTCACACACTCTTCAGTTTGATTAGTGTTCCACAAAGAACAATTAAAACGATCCTCTTAGAACTGGAAGGAATTCCTTAGAGATAACTGAGTGAAGCAGATTATTTTATGGATGGGAATAACCGAGAGGCCAGAATTCCCGTGATTTGCAGAGAGAATCAGTGATGGTGCTGGCTCTGGGTCTGAGCTTGTTCCCTTAATCCACAGCCTCCTACCCACTGCAGATGTCAAGGGAAGTCCCTGTTAGGGACCAGAGGTTTCAGAAGGCGGTTAGTTCCACTGAGGTGACTAGTCCTTTTATAAGTTATGTGTCTTGAGTGGACCATGAATTTGCAATAAAAAGACTCTCTTCTCTGTAAAATCCATCCCTTAGACCCAATGGATATAAAATGAATTCATATTCATATACTTTTTTTATTCAATTAACGTGACTAGCAACTCCATAGGACTGCCAGGATAATGTGAGCACAGGACAGGCTGGGCTTAGGGATGTTATTCTTTTCTCCAAACTATAGCAGGTCTAGGAAAGGAATCTGAAAGAAACCAGCATTGTCGGTCCCGAGTATCCACATGGCACAGCGAGATGTTCTCAGCCTATCAGAACACTGGTGAGCAGAGCAGAGCTGTGCAGAAGACTCAGAGTAAAGCTCCATTTCCTTTTTCTCTGTCTGGATGGCTTCAGTTCTATTTTCATTCCTAATTTCTACCGAATTCAGTAATCAATGGAGATGCTCCCACAATTTTTCAATGAATTTGCCTCCAGATTTTTAAAAGTCCTAGTTAAAGGGGTCTTTCTATGGAACATAATGGGAAGTTGAGCTCTGTTGTGGTGTGAGGTCCCCTGGGATCTTACTGGAGTCATAAGGAGCCTGTTTTATGGAGCACTAGCTCACTGGTGGCGTCATTAGCCAGGAGGGGACAAACCTAGTCCATCCCAAGCTACACTGCTCCATTAATGAGTCTCAAGTAATGCTTCTCCTTTCCTGAGCTGCCTGCATGACGCTATAATTAATCTTCAGCAGCTAGATGGAGGAGATCATGGGGGTTTAGAAAAGTCCTGGGTGTCTTCTGCTCTTCAACCCACATCCTTTTTTTTAAGTCAAAGGATAGATAAACTCACAGTGCACCTTTAAAAAGGTTGAATCCTACATATCCAGGCCAATATTTGTTTAACTACCCTAAATAAAAGACGATTTGGCTGAGGAACCAGGGAGAGTCCTTTTATTTGATCTAATTTTACATAAATGTTTCTGCTCCTAGAGAGGGAGAGATGGTTCCAGAGCTTTATCATAACCATCGTTAGATGTCTACTCAGGTATTGTTCATCTTTGTTCTGAGTGTCCTTTCTTAGATGCTGACTTAGGGCCCATGGTGATGACCCAGGCTTGTTCTGTGTCAGATGCACACAGCTGGGCACATTCCAGAGAACTGCTGACAGAGCGAGCTGACTGTTCAAACAAAAGTTTGAAAATAGAAAACATGTCGATCAAAGCTCTCCGCAGTGGAGGGGATACTAGAGATTATTTATAGTTATCTAAAGAGAAAAGTAGCAGCTGGAAGAAGCCATCTGTCTTGTATGTCCTTCCTTTGGCATCGGCTGGATGCAAAGCCGCATGAAAAATTGTCCTGCTCTGAGTAAGGGCTCTTTAGCAAGTGGCTCTTACATGTGTTTAAGGGCCAAGATGAAATAGACACCTGTTCAAATAAGCCAGACTCAGCTGATCAGAATGATCAATTAGCCCCAGTGTTTGCTGGTTTGTTGCATTCTATAATTAGAAACAAGAGCAAAATCCTCCTCCCTGCTATGCTGTACGCTGATCTCGGAAACCTCATCCAGTGTATATCCTCAGGTTGGTTCTTCCCAGAATAAACTCCTACTCTCTATTTAATTTAAAGGTTTATGAGATTTATATTAGAAATGATGATCCAAGGTATCAAATAGTCTGTAACCATTAAAGGAATATTTGATTAGGCTCACTGACTTCTGTTTATTGAGACAGAACAGAGACATAAGCTTACATTTTACAAAGGATTTCCCAAGTAAAAGGAAACAATTCAGTGACAATTAAGCAAGATTCTATGACCATCTAGAATACCCCACTCTATTAACCTTGTATGAAATCAACTCTTGAAACAAGGCATAGCTTTGAGTCCCTAGGGTATTTTGTTAGAAGGAGGAGGGACCTGCCTAAGTTAGTAAGTTATGGAGTGTGGATTTGAACTAGAGAGAGGCCACAGCATGTGCTGGACTTACCCATTCAAAAGAAGAAGGAAGAAGAGAAACTAAAGGTAAAATACAGAGTGAGTAAGGAATCTTTAATATGCAAGTGCCTAGGGTTGTGATCTGACCCTTACAATTTGTGCAATCTGTGGGTAAGCTTCAGGCACTTAACAGTGGGGAGGTTTAGGTGCATCTCTGGTCAGTTCCAGGTCTGTTGTCAAACCCATGTGAAGATCAGATGAGAACAGTGATAGCTTCGGAGTGAGACACACCTAAACTAAACTGAGACACACGCTGTAAACTGAGACTGTTTAAATCAGCAGCATGCTGGTAACCCTGGCAAGTTACCTAAACTAAGCTTACTTCTCTCCTAGGTTTGTATGAGGATTAAACAGTCATGGACATGAATCACTTAATATAGTGCCTGGCTCATGCACACACACAGAAGATGTTAATTTATCAATTAAGAGACACTGAAAGTTGAAGAGAGTAAGGAAAAAGGAGGTTGTCAGTGATTACAGATTGCTTTACAGAATGCATTTTCTCTTTCTTCTTAGTAAAATACAGCATTTCCAAACCCTACTTGTAGCTAGCATGGCATAAAATTAAATCCTAACCAATGTATGGGACTTCTTTAAAAGAGAATGTGAAAACCTCCCCTTCCACCTATTTCCTGTCTGCAATGTGGAGGTGATGGCTGGCTCCTGGGCAATCATTTTTGACCATGAGGCAGAGGGTGAAGAATGGCCTGAACAGCATGATGAAAGAGCCTGGGGCTCTTTGCTGTCCCAAAATCCATCATCCCAGCCTTCATGAGCTACCTCTGGACTGGTTAGCTATGAGAGGGAAATAATTTTCCATCTTGTGAAAGTAATCTTTTTTTTCTGTTTGTCTTTTAACTTAATCTTATATTAACTGATATTAAAGATCTTTAAATTAGGGAGTTCAAGTAAATTCAGGTTGATAAGGTGGCTAAGTGGAGGTTGAACTCAGAAGAGTAGAGAAACCTCAAAAGGATCCATCAGGAAGCTTTCTGAACCCCATCTTCCTGGGTTTTTATGGAGGATTTATCACTTAGATGGGATTGATTAAATCATTGATCATTGGTGATTCAACCTCTAGCCCCTCTCCCCTCCCAGGAGACGAGGGGCTTGGGGATGAGAATGTAAATTCCTACCCCCTAATCACTAATCCATGGTTGCTTTCTTTGGCAGCCAGGCTCTATTCTCAGTCACGTCAGCAGAAACTCAGCAGAGGCTGAAAAGGGCTTGTTTAAGTAACAAAAGACACTTCTTCAACTTTATCTCTCTTATCACTTAGGAAATTCCAAGGGTTTTAGGAACTCTGTGCAAGGAATAGGGGCAAAGACCAAACGCTGTCACAGGTTATTCTATCGCAACAGCACAACCTGATGCAGCAGAGAAGAGAAGGCTGTGTGTCAGGAGGGTGAAGACACCCATAAAGTCATGACTGTCTAGGCCAGGGGTGTCCAACCTGCGGTTGCATGTGGCCTAGGATGGCTATGAATGCGGCCCAACACAAAATTGTAATTTACTTAAAATGTTACTTAGTTTTATTACTTAGATATGTACTTTTTCTATATTAGTGATCACAAACTTGGGACCTGCTCAATGATGTTAAAAGATTATTGAAAGGGCTGCTGCATGATTGGGGTTATTATGTGAGGACTTTTTTGCTTATCTTCGGTGGCAGATATCATGAAAATTATGCATGGACCTTTTTTTGCTTATCAGTTTTCATTAGTATTTGTGTATTTAATGTGCGACCCAAGACAACTCTTTCTTTAATGTGGTCCAGAGACACCAAAAGGTCAGGCATCCCTGGTGTAGGCTGACCAAACATCAATATCTTTACCCTCTCCCAGAATTCAGTTGCTTTCCTAGTCCTCCACCTGATCTCCTTTGTCTTTCCTCATCTTGAATCTGAGAACCTTGCCACCTGTTAAGGTATGGTTGTGATTAGTGCTAAATGACTATCACAGTCATAGCAGTATGTACCTTGACGTCACACCCTACAATTCTGGTGTTTTATATATAAACATTTGCCCTGTGATCTTAAAACAGCATGACTGTCCTTGTAGCAACCTATCAAGTCAATGAAAGATGTGTCCCGAGGACACAGGCACAGCCTGTCACCCTGCAGGGGAGGGGACGAGCTGGCAGGTAGGAAAGGTTAACCAGAAGGAGAGAGGAATGAATTAACTTATACGAACTTTCATCACTGGTCCCCACCACACAAAGGAAACCAGGGAGGAGCCAAGGATTATATAAGCAGAGAGCACACGTGACTCATCCCTGGGAAAGATCAGGGTATGTGGCCATCAGAAAAAGGGGTCATGCGAAGCCACTCAGAGCAGTCATTATTGATCTAGGTCTGCAGTATTGATCCTGATCAGCAGTATTGGTCCAGGTCTGCAGTATTGATCCTGATCTGCACTGTTGATCCAGGTCTGCAGTATCGATCTTGATCTGCAGTATTGACCCTAGTCCATGTATTGATACTGGTCTACAGTATTGATCCTGGTCTGTAGTATTGACTGTGGTCTGCAGTATTGATCTTGGTCTGCAGTTATATGTGGTACTTATACAGTAAACCATGCCCCTGGCTAACTGACTAGGAGCTTTGTATATGTTTCTTGCTTTGTCCCTGAAACTTCTATTGTTCTCATAGTCTTCTCATAGTCTATTCTGGAAAAAAAAAGAATTTCCACAAACATCACTAGAACCTAAACCTATATCTGCAGACTTGGGGACACCTCTGGCCCTTGGTGGAGTTTGTAAGTTCTGGTAGGTGGGTGGGCTGTTAGTTCTGTGATATTATAAACCTGGAATGCAAGAGAGGAAGCAACTGGCTGACAGGCAGAGCACCTTCCTAAGAACTCAATATTGAGAATGGTGGGCTCAGTTTTCATGCTTCAATTCCAGCAAAATTAAGCCATTGGGTACATTGTGGACTCACTTCTGGTAAAATCAAGTCATTAAATGAATCCTCTAACTCCCAACTCACCAAACCTTTTGTTTCTGTGTTTTCCAAATCGATTCCTACAAAACATGTAGACTATTTGGTCCCAGTGGCCTTTCACTTTGCTGCCTGTAAGGGATTAGAATGTGGCTTTGGCATCTCTTTTACCACTTGCACTTTTTTTTTCTTTTCTATTTTGCAACTTGTGGCTGCTACACACAACACAGAAATGACTCATGGGGATAGTGGTACCACCTCCTTCTGACCCATTGCTTTAATTGCTTCCTCTGGCAACTCACACTTTTACGAACACATACTCGAAGCCTCCAATAATGCCCCTTCATGACATGTTTTTTGTGGGGGAGTTTGGGGCAGTCACAGAACAGTAACAGGATATGGAGTATTGACCTTTCTCAGAACCTTCCCTTTATTTAATATTTCAACTCTTTTTCTCCTACAAAGCTTTTCCCAACAGAATCAACCCATGAAACACAGTCCTCCACAACAAGGTGATGTCAGTTTTCTAGACGGGGCATAAATGGAAATGATCCATGTTAATGATATGCAGCATGATTCTCCTAGGCTGCGTTAATCCTGGCCATAATTCTTTGCCACATGAAGGACGGTTCCTTTACTTGCCAGCAGCTGTGGGCTTCAGGCCTGGTGTGAGGCTGGTAACTTCACTTTCACAGTGTCCTTACCATCTGTCCATGGTCACGTCAGCCATGAACGCCCGAGGAAGCCTGGGGTCAGCGACTCCCAGGGTTGGAAGGTCACAGGCTAGGTGGCCTCCAGGAAGACACCTGCAAGTACAAACTCAAATCCTTCCAGTTGGTATGTATCTATCTCTCCTTCTTGCTTTGAAGGAAAGAGATGTTTTAAGATCCATGAATCCAGGATTCAGTGTGGGCTTGGCTATGTTTCTGGGAGGAGAGAGGACCGAGGGGCACAGCTGGAAGTTCCTGAAGCCATCTCAGTCTCCTTTGTCAGCCCAAGGCCCCTAAAAACGCTTTCAGTAAGGTTCACCTTTTAGATTTAGGGTTATTGACTCCCAGAATTTGTCATTTTTAAAGTTTTAAAACTCATGATATACCTACTATAGATTTAGAAAAATCAAACTTTATAGAATTCAAGGAGAAAAGTAAAGAATTTATTTTCTTAATTTCTTACTTTTTTTTTGTTTTGCTCAGTGTAACCATTGCAAATATTCATATATTCATTCAACAGTAGTTATTGAATTCCTACTATATGCCAAGAGGGCAGGGGCTATTGGAGATGCAGTGAGGCTTTGTCCTGGTGGGGCTTGCAACCTTAGAGATGGTGGTAAGGTGGGCACTGAATCAAAACCAGCAATCCAACAGATAGACCAGGTCTGTGAGGTTAGATGTGGTGGCTGGGGGAGCAAATGATGGAGTGAGATGCTGCTGTAGAGCGGATGGCCTCTCTGATAGGTTGACATTGACAGTGTGTCCTCTGAGAAACTCTTGTTGCATTGTGTACATGTATCTCAAAACTGGGACTCCCTTGAGAGCAGACACAGTATTAGAAACATCTATGTTTTATAAGTGTGTGTTTATGTTTGGCCTTTGCAGACTTGAACTGGGGATGTGTAGGAGATGCCTCTCAAGGCCAAGAGGTGGAGATTGGGTAGGCTCTTGCTGGTGCTAAAGAACTTTTATTTTCTGTGCTCATTTGGAAAGTAAAACTACAGAGACACACTCAGCATACACGAGCACAGCCCTCACAGAGGCTTCTGAAAAACCAGCTTTGAATAAAAGGCTGTTTCTCTTATGGGGTATTTCCTTCTTTCCTACATTAAGCAGCATTCCCTAAATTCTGAATATGAACAGTAAATCTACAGAAGTGGGAGGTCAGGTTTTAAGCAGTTTAGACATCACCTTTCTGAGGTGCCCTGACGTTGGTCCCTCTGCTTCCAGTCTCAGCCTGATGAAGGGAAGCCTGTGCAGCTGTGCTCCCCTCACTGAACATCCTGACTTACGGATTTCTGTGTCCGCATCCTTGCCATGCTTCTGCAGGGCTACAGGATGACTGACCAACATCCCAACTTGTAAAAATGTCCTATGTCTAAGAAGTTTCTCCGAGATCCTGAGAAATCTCTGAAGTGGCATTTGTTTTCCCTTATCATTCTGATTTCTGTTTTTGCATATTTTTCTTACACAAATGAACCATGATTTAAGGGGAGAGGACTGTGGTAGGCATGGCTGGTGCTGGACACCACTTCCAACACTCTGTCCCTCCCAGCCTAGGTTGCAGCTGCTGGTGACAAAGGGATTGCAGTTGGAAGTCCCCTGTGTCACTTCAGGGCCCAAAGACATTTTCTGCTTTTTAGGACCCAGTGGCTGAGAACATCTGTGGCAAATATGTGCTCTTCCCTGGACCGGATATTGAAGGAGCCACCTGTAGGCCATCAGAGTGCACCATGATGAAGTGCACATTCCAAAGCTGCCTGCTGAATGTTTGTGTCCCCCTAGAATTCCTATGTTGACACCTAACCCCCAAAGTGATGGTGTTAGGAGGTAGGGTTTTGGGAGGTGATTTGGACCTGAGGGTGTAGGAGCCCTCATGATGGGATCAGTGTCATTCTAAAAGAGATCCCAAAGAGCTCCCTTGCCCTTTCCACCACGCGAGGTCATAGCAAGAAGATGCCATCTATAACCTGGAAGAGGGTCCTCACCAGACACTGAATCTGCTGGGACCCTGATCTGGCACTTCTAGCCTCTAAAACTGAGCAATCAATGATTACCCCCCATCCAAGCTGTGGTGTTCTGTTACAGCATCTGCAACACTGCCTCAGTAGTATCTGAAATGCACAGCAAGAGCTAACAATATTAAATATAAAACAAAGTTTCAATCACTCTGGATTCTTATACATGAGGTAGTAAGAAGAGCAGAATAAGGATTAGAGTGAATAAAATCCTGAGAATTCCAAGTGAGGGAAGATTTTCTTGGCTTGCCTGGTGTGAACAATATTTCACTTATGCAGCTTTTCTCTTGTCACTCCAGTTAATTTTTTAAAATTTCAATAATACTTGTGCCTGCATGTCACCTGTTTGACACTGAGAGGGTACAAATTGAAGCTTTTTCTTCCCTTGTCTAAAGTAAGGGCCTAGACTTTGTGTTCTGGAGGTAAAAGTAGAAATATTCTTATTGTGTTAACATATACTTCAACAGCAGTTTGGTGAGGTTGGGTCAGATATTTCTGATCTAAATTACTGAGCTGCATGTTATGTCCCAGGACAGTAAGATATTCCTCAATTACAGATGGATTCACATCTGCTTTTCGTTCCTGCTTCACAGACTCACATTTGACCTGGTCCTGATCAGAGCTCTGGGCTTCAGATGAACCCAAACACCACAAAAAGTGAGGATATGACCACTCACAGGAATGTTTTGTCCGTCTATACTCGCCGAGTGAACACGGGAGGCACAGTGCACGTGAATGGAGATGTACTGTGTAATTAACAATTCCAGCCCACTCATCCAATGTGTGGAGCCCTGGCACCTTGAGAGATGTTTTAATGTGAAATGCTTGAAAATTCTCATCTGGCATCTTGTTCCAGTGCCTGCTGCGTAGCACAGAAAACAGGAAGTTGTTGACTGAAGGTATTAGTCTGATCTGACTCTCCAAGGCACCTGAAATAAATACGTACATGTTTTGACATTAAATAGACACATAAATTCAATTTTCTTACTAATTTTGAAGCTTCCTAGAGAAATGCAGCCTTGCACCATGAAAAATGAAGAAAATATCCTTAGATGTGATGTAATCAGCACTCCAAGGTAAATCTCTTGTCAGGTGAACCTGGCACGTCATTCAGCAGAGTCTGCATTGCCCTGTGTTCAGTAAGGGTTCCGTGCAAGCCTTCCAGGGGTGGCTGCTTATGGGGATCGGGACTCTCAGTTCAGTCAGGGAATCCCTGAGCATATCACTTTTGCTATGAAATAATTTATTCCCAAGAAGATCACAGTTCTGACTTATTCATTCTTATGACAATAATCTGGTGTCAGCACCCCCTACTTGGAAAGCTCAGGAGCAATTTTGACTCTCACACAAGGATTCTGGCCTTGTATGGTCAAGGAGCTCATCTGCCCACCAACTGGTTTTTCCCATCTTTCTGTTGATTTGGGTCACACCACTAATGATCTGATCTATTAGGGGATTGCTGTCATCTAAGACAGCTTTTTAAAAATTGAACCAACTGGGAGAGTCAGTGGTTTTAAATAGATGTCATCTGCAGATGACTTTGTGTTTCAGCAAACAGACCAATTTTCTGGGAGAGAGCAGTAGGCTTAACAGGGAAGACTGGGAAAAAGTTTTGGCAGCTGGTCCCCTGTTGAGGCATCAGATTTGACCTCTCAGTTGTGGGTTACGGGCAGCATTTGTAACTCCCAGCCCCACAACGATGTTGTCTTCATTGGCAATGAACGGGGCTCCCAAGTTCACCCCAGAATGGAAAACCTGTGGACATGGAGATGAGTCGATGGGCCAGGACCACAGTTAGATAAAGTAATTAGCATTTCAGATGCAGGAAAAGAATATTGCATTTATCATGGAACAATTTTTATTTTTTGGTATTTCAGAGGCTTATATATGAGGAGACTCTGGAAATGCTTTTGGCAATGAGAAAAGGCATATGTAGGATATTGAAATAGCATGAGGAATAAGCACTATTTTATTGCATTTGCCTATTTGCCAGTTATAAAAACAATTTTCACTAATTTAAAATGGGCCTTCTCCTAAGAATCCCAGCCTTTTCTGTTTGAAGCAGTTAATACTCAACCTGGATTCAAAATAAGGATGAATATTCAAAACTTCATTATATAGTAAAATGCTATTAAGCTGATATTGGCTTATTCAAAAGACAGTATAATTGGAGGCAATGGTTACTTCCTAGCTGAGTAGACACCTTCGTATTTCTTAATTAGCCCACTGAATGGTCTACATGTCTTTCATTCAAAGACCATTTCCTTCCTGCATTTTAAGTCACTGGGATTTTACTGTCATGGCACAAGCCACTATCTAACAAAAGATATGCTTCGAAACTATTTCTTGTATGACAACCTGGTATAGCCTGATTAAGAAATTTAAACATTGCTTACTGAGTTACCCTTTGGGGTGAAACATCTCATGTTAACGAGCCTCTTGGGAGTCGTGGGGATCTTGCTGCCTAACTTAAGATTTTATGTCACGCTTCATGCTAAAAATAACACACAGAACACCGACTACCATTATCTTCTAGTGCAAGTGTGGCAATCACAGTGTGGTGTCCTTTAGAAACGGCAAAGCTTCATTAGGTTAAAGTAAAATCCACATTTCTTCTTAAGTGCCCACATTCTGTGATTATGTGAGAAGTGACATATCCCTGTGGCTCTGGAAAATCAGTTCTCCCTCATTCCCGCTTTTACTGTGGTTGCTACTAATTCTGTGTCCTCACCTTCTCCACCTTCCATTTAAGCATGATGGAGGAAAGAAAGACTTTGGCCAGTCTTATTAGCTTGGAGCCAGTTCAGAGAAATGGCTAATTAAGTTAATAGTCTGGGTAAAAGGGCCTTTTATTTGCATAGGAGCAGAGGTTTGGTGAGCACTGCATAATGTAACTAGTCTCTGGGGTACAATTCCAATCTATATGGCTTTAAATATTCAAAGCTCTCAGGCCACAGTGACTAAGGGTGGAGGTCTCAGTGACACGGAAACCTGTCAGATTTTCCTGGAGCCATGCAATCCTTCCGATTCTGACTTGAGAGAGGCTATAATCTCCTTGAAAAACGAAGGTATGAAAAGCACACAGCTAAATCCCAACGTATTTGAGTTGATCAAGAGGAGCATCACCTTACTCCTGCGGTAGGAATTATTTTCCCCTCTCCATTTTTTTCCTGGAGAAATGACACCCATGACTTTGCAGCTTATGTAAACGTGCAGAGCAAAATCCATCCCCAGAGGCTCCCTGGCATGAGCATTACAATGTCAATCAGATCATTTGTGGTTACATCTCATGCAGATTTCACTCACAAGCAAACGATTTCATGAATAAAAAACTGAAATACTGTTGGCGCTTGTTAATGGTGAGGTCCTTGTAGATGGAGGCAGGGCCAATCACTGTGCCATTTGCAATGTTTCTGAGGTTTCTTGGCTAACTCATAGGTACAAATGTTTATGGGCATCTTGGGACAGGCTACAGAAGGGAAGAGGGAAAGAAATGTACACACTAGAAAGGACCATTTGTGTAAAAGCAAAGGACTGATTGATTGGAGGCCAGAATCAATCAGAGGAATTATTTTAATGTGACTGGCATTGCTTCCCCTTCCTACTTGACTGCTCATGATTATCGTAAAAGGGTTGATGGCCCACATTCCTCCATTATTTTAATATTGTCACAGTACAATGCTATTTGCACAATTTTTATTCTCTTACATTAACATTTTAAGAATTAGACAAAAGGATGAGAGGGAATGAAAGTGAAGTCTTTTGAATTATTAATGGATGCTCTTTGCTTAATGCATATGTGATATCTGAAGGATAGTGACAAGCATAATATTTGCTGGTAATAAATTCCCATTTAAAGGAATTATTGTTAAAAACAGGCACAAGAGACTCAACTCACTTAAATGACATTATTTTATAATTGATATAAAATAAAAAACAATTTCTTAAGGCTCATCTTTATTACATTTTGATCATCTCCCTCTCTCTCATACACACATGAAAAATCCTAGTGTCAGAATACTGCATTCATTAGTGCAAGCAAAATCGAAGGTGTATAAAGCTGATAACAGCTTTTCTTTGGTATAAAGCTCCTATGAAGTCTTTTGCTTCAAGTTGGCCTTGGGAGGTGATCACAGCGTGATAAAATTCTTTGGTGCTTTGCTGATTACAATCTCTTTTGCTAGAATCCTCCAACTTAAACCATGTTTTGCTTCATATTCTCCTAATCTCATGAGTTTCATATACATTTATCTGCAGGTGTTTCTTAGGTGCCCTTGTGTTATCTTCCTCTGTTGGTGGACAGTTGAGGACACACTTCAGTTTTAAATAAAGAAGCTATAACTCTCCCACAGATAAGTACACAAAGAGAGACACTCTTGCATCTCCCATGTTCTTATTTTAAAGAATTTATTTGCGGAATTCCTTTTGGAATCAGTCTTTTATTAAATACATTTTATTAACTCTTCAGGAATAACATTTAGCTTTACAGCGGGCCTTTCTCCCCCAGTGGATACAAAGAACAAAATTGTATAGACTGAATACATTATGCAGATGAACCAATGATAGCTCCCAAATCTGTAACATTACTTCACTTGCTCTATGAATCTCTCAACACCAAACTGTCCCAGCAGAAAAGTAACCGGTATAATGTCCCGTCTTTGTACAGCACCTCATCTTTGCCAAGGCTCTTTGTAATGCTACTTCATTGTGGCTTTATAACAGCCAGCTAACAGAGTTAGGGTGTTATTAAGCCTAATTCACAAATGAGGAAGTTGAAGTGCAACAAGAAGCTGTGTGAGTCCATGGCAGGACAGGAGGGAGCCACTGTGAGAACATCCTCATCCAGGTTCTTGAAAACAAGCAGGAAGGGGATAACAGATGTGTTTCAGGGTCTCCAGAGAAATGAATCAGTATATATATATCCATATGGATATATATGTGAATATATATGTACATACACACACGTATGGAGATTGCATATGTATAATACAGATTATATACAGATAGATTATCTGTAAAAGGAGATTTATTATGAGAAATTGGGTACACAATTATAGAGGCTGAGAAGTCCCACTATCTGATGTCTGCCAGTGGAGACCCAGGAGAGCTGGTGGTGCCATTAAGTCCAAGTCTGAGGTCTGGGGAAGGAGGGAGTGATGGTGTAAATCCTGGTCCCATGGTAAGAGAAGATGAGACATCAGCTCAGACAAACAGAAAATTTCTCCCTGCTCAGTGCTTCAGTTCTGTCCAGGTCCTGAAGGGATGAGATGGGAGCTACCTGCACTGGGCCGGGCTGTTTCCTGAGTCCAGTGCCCGTCCTCTGCTTTCCTCCAGTGCTACCTGAGGACAGTCAGAGACTGACTCAGGATTTTCGTCCTTCTTGTTTTCTCAAAGACTTAGTTTTTGAAATTACACCCTTTCTCTTCTTTACGACATGCTATATAGTATGTGCTATCTCACCAAAAAAGTGTCCTCCCTTGACCCACATTTCCCTAGAAGTAGTGCATCATTTCTCCTCTTGGTTTGTGACACAATAAATCAAACCAGTGTCTCTAGTTCCTCTCTCCTCATTTACTCTGAGCTCATCATCAGGCAGCCATCCCCAGAACTTCATAGAAACTGCATGTCAGGTCCCTGGGCACCCCCCGTTGCTGAATCTCTGTGGGTGCTGCCGTCCTCTTCTGGTGGTCCAGTGGCAGTGTTGACAGCAGTGGACCAGTGCACCTGCCTCACCATGTCTTCACTGGGATCCCCTACCAACCGGATGCTCCATTGTAGTTCTCTTTGTGAGATCTTCCCCCTCTCCCCAAAACCAATGGGTGGCTTGTACAGATTAAACTCTTCAATTCCTTGCTTCTTTTCTACATATTCTCCCAGAGAGAACTCACCTAAGTCTATGGCCTTAATTACCAACTACACAATGAAATGAAAAATCTCAAAGGTATGTGTGTCCCTAGTCCAGACCCCTCTCCTGACTTTGGGGCTCAGTTACACAACTGCTTACTCAACACCCACCTAATTTTAGTGAGTGGTTCAGACAAAACAGGCGCCTTGGTATTTCCTGCCTCACTACCTTTTTATCCCAATCTCGGCTTCTATAAGTAGTGTTGTTATCTAACTTTTCATTGAAGACATACACTTAAAAATCACTCTTGATTTCTCTGAGGCCCAGCATCCAATCAGGTCGCAGTAGGCTCCATGGCTCTCTGGACCCCATTGCTGAACCCATCATGCCTCAGCTGCATCCCCACTCCCTCTGCTCTCCCGTGAGAGCAGCTGCTGCCCTCACCATCCTCCCAGCTTCCTCACTTGCCTTCTGGGAACAAAGGAAGTGATTTACTTTTTAAAAAGACATGAGTCAAGTGACACCACTCCTTATCTCAAGACCCTTTACTTTCTTTCCTTCAAGCTAGGGACTAAGCCAGGTTCCTACACAACAGCATCTGCATCGTCTCTTCCTGCCACTGTCCCCTCACTCATTCTGCTTGTGCTTTTGTATTCACACACTCCTGAAACTCTCTTATTGTTAATTCTAGTATTTAAAACATTTTTTTACATGCACAGTCAGACCATCTGAAGAGGCAAACAGTTTCATCCTCTTTCTAGTCCTCATGCTAACAAGCATGAGGTGCCTGCTGCTGGTGTCTCGGCATGACTTTGAGCAGAGGGTGGGCAGCAATGCTCCTGATCTGAAGGGTACAGATTTCAACACTTAACATTAAGTATGATTTTGCTGCAGGTTTTTGGTTTTGCCTTTGTGTTGTTTTGTTTTGTGTCTGCCCTGTGTCAGTTTTAGGGCACCCCCTTTCATTCCGAGTACAGAAATTGATTCTGAGTTTTGGGGTCAGGTTTATTTCTGATTCATTTCTCTGTTGAGAATGTGGCCCTTCCTGACCCCAGACTTATGAGGGCATGGCTTTCTGTGAAGACCTCACTTTTGCATGTCTCCAAACTTGAAATTGCAGTTCATTTTCACTTGGTTTAGTTGGGACAAAAGCTGTTCTGTTCTTGGCCAAACCCTCTGGGTTCCAGGGACCTTGTCTGTCCTGATAATAACTTATTATCTTGTCAGCTTGTCAATAACTTTAAAATAAGCTTCTTTAAAGTTCAATCTTCATTTTATTACTTTCAAAGGGGGAGATGATCTTCATAACATGGTATCCCTGGCTTCTGGAAGCAGAACTCTTTCTACAATACTTAGCTTCCAAAATGTAACTTCCTTAAAAAAATTATTGTGACTTTATATCTTCTATAAAATCTTTTCCACATTTTGTAGTAGGAGTTCAAGAAAAGGCCAAAATAAATGTGTGTGTTATCCACTCTCTGTACATAAAAGTACACCCATGTTTTTTCATTGCACCACAATGTTCTCTGGGCCAACGAAAGCAGTTGAAGCTCCAAAAATAATATGGGGGTGGGGTGAAGGAAATCTCTAGCTGAAATGGAACCTGGAAAGAAAGCTTTTTTTTTTAAAATAAATGAAATAACTAGGTAAATTTTCCCAAGTATGTTTAATGAAATATCACCACTTTTCAATAAAAATCAAATAAAGCAATGTTTATGGATTTTAAAGGAAAATACTCAAACTAAAAAGTGGTGGCCTACTTCAGAACAACCCCATTGGAAGGGTAGGTATGCCCAAGATGAGGTAGCCTTGTCACAAAATGTATTTTTGGAGTTAGTTTTTTTCCTTCCTTCTTTCTCCTCTCCCTTTATTAAAGCCCAATTTCTTACAATTTTTAACTCCAGCAGTGTGTTATATAAAAATGGAGTTGATTTTTTTAAAACAGCCAAAAGTCAGATTCAGTCAATTATTACAAACAAGGAATACTGTAAACTAGCACGTTGGCATTTTTGATAGCCATGTATGTGTCTGTGGGCGTGTGTGTCTATGTATGCAACTTAAAAGAAAAACAATCACTGGCAGTTTCTTATATGACTGGGGGCCATTCTAAAAGGGTTCTGATAGTCGTTAAGAGAATGTTTGGGAACCCAATGGAGATAATTGGCTTCATCTTCAGAGATGACTAATGCGAACTATGTACGCCTCAAGTTTTCTTAGGAAGTGAGCCACTATTTTTACATCAGCCCCCTCCTTCCCCCGCTGTTCTGATTATTCTTAACTATGGTTTCACTACCTCCTGGATGTCACACGAACTTCCTATATGTTAAAAGAGTCCCTCCCCACTTTATATTTTGCTCTATTACAGAAACATTTTCCTGATAAATAAGTAAAAAAACCCACTCATGACTCTTTGGATTTGATGAGAGTTGTAGTTTCCTAATGCTGCATCACATCAACTCTTGGACAATGAAAACTGTTAGAAATTCACTGGGTTAATGTGAATTTCTAAAGCTGCATTAGTCAGAGTCATTAAATAAAAGTTAAAAATAAAAGCTCCACATAGGTATTTATTTTTAGATGTTCAAATTTCACTAGCCCTTACATTTTTTGTCATAAGAGATATTATACATCTCTCAAAAATAAGGGGGAAATGATTTATTTAATGTTAGAGCAAAATAATGTAAATTTTTTTAAAAGATTTTGTTTATTTATTTTTAGAGAGGGAAGGGAGAGAGAGAGAGATAGAGAGATAGAGAGAGAGAGAGAGAGAGAGAACATCAATGTGTGGTTGCTGGGGGTTCTGGCCTGCAACCCAGGAATGTACCCTGGCTGGGAATTGAACCTGGGACACTTTGGTTCCCAGCCCATGCTCAATCCACTGAGCTACGCCAGCCAGGGCTAAAATAATGTAAATTTTTTTAAAAATGAAGAAATTATCTATAGCCAAAAAAGGAAATTCAACCTCATGCTTCATACAAAAATTGACTATAAATGGATCATAGATTTAAATAACATAAAGCTATACAATCCTTAGAAAATAACATAAGAAGTCTTCTGGACCTAGGATTTGGTGACAGGTTCTTAGATCCAACATCAATAGCACAATCCATAAATAAACAATATTTGATAAATTAGACTTTATCAAATTAAAAAAAGCTTGCTCTCTGAAGGACTCTGTTAAGAGCCTTCAAACCCTGTTAAGAGAAAGACCCCATTTAGAGAAGCTACATACTGGAGAAAATATTTGCAAACCACATGTCTGACAAAGGACTAGTATCTAGAATATACAAAGAACTCTTAAACTGAACATTAAAACACATAATCTAATTAGAAAATGGGCAAAATACATGAAGAGACATTTCACTGTAAAGGAGATATGAATAGCAAACAAGGCATATGGAAAGATGTACAACATCACTAGCTTTAGGGAAATGCAAGTTTAAACACCATGAGTTATTATTAACACACCAATTAGATCAGCTAAAATCAAAGATAGTGTCGACATCGAGTGCTGGCAAGGATGCGGAGAATCTGGATCTCTCACATGTTGCAGGGTGGCAATGCAAAATGGTGTGACCAACTCTGAAACACAGTGTGGTAGTTTCTCAAAAAACTAAGCACACACTATATAACCTAGCAATTGCTGTTCTGGGCATTTATTCCAAGAAATTAAAACTTATTCCTGCACAAATGAGGGTAGGTAACTGTTCAAAACAGCTTGATTTGTAATAGCTCAAACTGGAAACAACCAAAATACCCCTAAGTAGATGAATGGTTACACAGACCATGGTACATACATACCAGGGAAGATTACTCAACTAAAAAAACTATCAAACTATGAGTGCATGCAACTTAGGTGAGTCTCAAGGGCACTACACTGAGTAAAACAGTGACAATCTCAAAACATCCCTTATTGTTAATTCTATTTAAATTACAGTTTCAAGATGACAAAATTAGAAGAATGGAAAACATTAGTAGTTGCTAGGGGTTAGGTAGCAACCACTTGGGGAGGTGGGTGTAACTTTAAAGAGATACACATTCATTTTCTAAGGCTACCATAACAAATAACCACACCCCGAGGAACTCGAACCAATGGGAATTTATTCTCTCACGTTACTGGGGGCTGAGTCTAAGATCATGATGTGGGAAGCACTGTGATCCCTCTGAAGGCTCCAGAGGACAATCAGAAGCTTGTGTTGTCTCTTCCAGCTTGTGGTGTGGTTGCTAGCAATCCTTGGCATTCTTTGGCTTGTAGATGCATCATTTCAATTTCTGTCTCTAACGTCATATGGTCTTCTCCTTGTGCATGAGTATGTTTCTCTTCTTACAAGATGACCAGTCATTGGATTTAGGGTTGACTCCAATTTAGTATGACCTCATCTCATTAGATCTGCAAAGACCTTATTTCCAAATAAGGTCACATTCACAGGTACAAGAGTGAAGAATTAGACATATCTCTTAGGAAGACCCAAATCAACAAGGTAGCACCAAAGACATCTTTATGGTGATGAGATATCCTGGTTATCTACAATAGTGGTTGCACAGATGTGCACAAATAATAATGTGAGATAGAATTAGGCATACATTGTACCCATGTCATTCTCCTTGGTTTGATATTGTTCTGTAATTATATAAGATGCAACTGTTGGGAGAAACTGGGTGAAGGTTACACAGGACCCCCTTGCATTATCATTGCAACTTCCTGTGAATCTACAACTATTTCAAAATAAGAAGTTAAAAAAGTAAACAAGTCCACAAAAAAACCTGCACACAGATGTTTATAGAACTTTGCTCAAAATTGCCAAAAATTTGGAGGTAACCAAGATTTTGTTCAAGAGGTGAGTGGGTAAATAAACTGTGCTCCTTGCAGACAATGTACATCATTCAGCACTAAAAAGAAATGTGCTATCAAGTCATGAAAAAGATGGAGAAATCTTAAATGCATATTATTAATGAAAGAAGTCAACTGAAAAGTTTACATATTGTACAATTCCAATGCTATGGCATTCTGGAGAAGGCAAAACTATGGAGACAGTAAAATGATCAGTAGTTGCCATGGGTAGGAGAAGAAAGGGGTAAAGAGTGAGAGCATAGAGAATTTTTAGGGCAGTGAAACTACCCTATATGAGGCTATTAAGGTGGCTATTATGGTGGCTATACATCATTAGACATTTGTCCAAATCCATAGAATGTACACCACCAAGGGTGAACCCTAATGTCAACTATGGACTTTGGGTGATGATAATATGTCAACACTGGTTCATCAATTGTAACAAAGGTACTGCCTTTGGGGGGGGTGGGTAGTGCGGAGGCTGTGCACTTGTGGGTGCAGGGAAATCTTTTATTTTTCCTTCACTGTTGCTAGGAACCTAAAACTGCTCTAAAAATAAAGTCTTTAATAAATAAAAAAGTAAATAAACATCTCATTTCTACCTTACTCTTCTCATGCATCCACAGGTTGAATTCAGTTTATAATCTTTGTTGTGTGGAACACACACATACCCTTGCGTTTTTTGAGGGTTGACATGAATGTTGGATATGTGGGTACCTCTGTAGAAGAACACAGTTCTCCCTGTCAAGGAATTCACAGCTCAGCTGAGGAAATGGTGAATGTTGGCTAGAGAACAATTCCTTAGTACTTTCCAAAACAGAAGTATTTTTGTGGTTTCTCACTCACACATCATATACCTTTTTATTTTAGTACCCGGTCAGTGGTCATTGGCCATTCACCTGATTGATCAAGAACTGGTTACAAGCTGTGTCCTTGACTGGAGTATCAAGATTCTCTTGACTCTGTCAAGAGTGCAAAATGTAATGTTGGTGTTTTTGGAGACCCCAAACACCAGACTCTTTTATAATCTGGTTTTCCTTCAAAGGCACCCACATTTATTTTACTTAGAAATCCAAAGAAAAGTTGGAAGTTTTAGCATTCATGTGCCACTGATAATTAGTGGTGTCACTTTGTTTCTGATATTGATGTTCTTTGGAATGAATTGAGCTGCTGGTTCATTCTGGATAGAAAATAATAACCAACAAATTTATATGCCAAATATTTTTTCCTCGTATGATGAGGCAGTCACTTTTAATGTGGATCTAATAAAGAGTCTTTTCAAGCCTTATCATGTGGAAATTAAAGATATAATTTTAGCAATAAGTGTGAAACCGCTCCTTGGAAAAAGTAACTGAAGTTGGGTTTTACATGGTATGTAAGGTGCCATGGTCTGCACTGACTCTAAGGTGCTATATTTATTTCCTGTCCCCTTATTGATCAATATGCAATATGGCAAACACCTTATTCTTTGTTAGTATTATACAAACAGGCATAAAGGGCTGAGGCCTTAATAGTAGTTTCCCTGAGCTGCGATGATCTGATTGTGCAGCCAAACTCACAATGTGGAAAATGGGACATTTTATGAAGTTCATACATTTTCAAAATTGCTCCCGCAATGATGCTTTCATTTTGTGTTAGGACTGGAATGATGGCCTCTATGTGTTCCAGAAAACTTCAGTATTGCCTCAAGTGAAAAAGGAAACCTCATATTTCAAGGCCACAGACTGTAAGCCATTCACATTTCACAAGGGAACATATGCCAGCTCCTTTTATGGTAAAGAAAACAGTGATGTATTAGAATCTCTGCCCATGTGTCTCCATCAGTCTTCTTGGTTTGAAGATCAGCCAGCCTGGCTTCTGCAGCAGGATTAAAATGTAATGTGTCCCAGTGAGCTAGTGAATACCAACACTTTTTCACTTTCTGTATGGAAACTGCCCTTTTAGTGGATAAAGCTATTAGCAGACAAAAGTATTGACATTTTTATGGAATTGTTTTTGGAAAAGACTAACATGTAACTCTAAATTCAACATATGGTCGTGGTCAAATTGTGCTCCTACTGTGTAAAATGCTTGAATAATCACCTACTGCCTTCTCTTGGCCAGTGCACAGAGAGAAACATGATTAATTTCAGCCGTATCCCTTAATCTCCTTCCTTGGCTCTCCTCCCATTTTGCAAGGGTTGATAAATCTTACAGCCCTGAAGATTATTACAGTTCCTAATAGTCTTATGACATTAGAAAGAAGCAAGGCTCGATGGCACAAAATGCATCCAACAAATGAAATCACATAAATAATTTAGGTTTTACAATTTAATTTTTATGGGGTATCTTTTGTTGTTGTTGCTGTTGTTTATGAGGCATAATAAGGACTGCTGGCTTAGCCTGCAGTCAGTAAAGAGGGAACATTTTGGCACGAAAGATTTCAACGCTGTTGTTGTCTGTCACTGCTGGCAATCTCCAACTATCCAATTCTAGCCTTACAGTCATGCTTATGTTCATAAAAAATTCCATCAGAGAGGCAAATTCTCCCCCCCATCTCTCTCTCTCTCACACACACATACATACACATATCTACCATCTACTTTTTAAAATAAAATTAGCTTATCTGTTCCTTTTTCTTGTGTTAAAAGTATTTTCTTCTCTTGAGCCTAGAGCAAACCTTACATATCTTTGCTTTAAAATAACTTGTGCTAACTTGTGACCATCAGTAAATATTCCTTAAATCCTCAGCTCTTAATACATCTATTGAGCTCCTTCTATGTGCCAAGGACTCAGCTAAGTACTATGATGGGTGTCAAGAAATCATGATTCATGTTCTTGTTCTCAAGGAGTTAGTCCTTCATATGCACATGAGCATTTAAGGGGAAAACATTAAAGCTTCTGAATCATGCAAGCACTGATGTGAGACAGTACATAATTGACAAAGGAATACAGAAGTCTGTTCTGACACCATAGATGCAGAGACTGGTTCAGGGTTTTTCTTTAGCAAAACTGTCCATGAGTCCAAATAAAAATATTTATGGTGAGCAACATATAAAATTGAACATTGCATTTACGACATAATTAATGGACAAGTAATGCTCAAAGTTATGTTTGTACAAGTCCACTGTGTCACCATAATTCTTCAAATGTAAGGCGATTGAAGGCCAGTCTGAATGTTTAAACGTAGCTTAAGGCTTAGTTCTTTTTATAGAGAGCTGTGTGGCTTTTGTTCAAACGTCTTAGGATGCCATGTGCAGTGCTAAGCACTGGGGATAGACTGGGGGAAACAACGTACATGTTTCTTGCCTTCCTGGTGAGTGTGTTCTAGACTGTCCTAAGGATGGAAGGCAGGGGAATGTGAACAACACTTCTATTCCCTGGACATCCGCTCATGGTCACCAGGAAAAATGTTTATAGGCACGTATCAGACACACACAGACACAAATCCCCAAACTTAAGGACTTGAAGCAAAAGTTTATCCATTCTTACTCATGTGTGAGTGGACTGGCAGTCATTTGCTGGGTATTGGATGTGCCATTCACAAGACTGTGTTGAGCCGGCAGCTGGGCTGGGATGGAAGGTCTAGAAAGGACTCCTTTCCATGTCAGGGCTCTAGCTTGGTCCTTTGGTTCCTCTCCATGTGTCCTCTTTCTCCAGTAGACCAGGTGACTTTCTTCTATGGTGCTGGATCTCTCATGAGTGTTCCCCAGAATAACACAGGGTCACTTCTACTGCATCCTATTGGTCAAGCCAAGTCACAGGGTGAGATAGATTCAAGTGGAGAGAAACAGAACTTATCATGGTGGGAGGAGGGCCATCCCTGTGCAGGCAGGAGGGAGCTGTTGGCAGCCATCTCTGCAGACACACACACATTCAACTCCACGTATCACCCCGTGTTGTCTTCACGCCGATCTTTCGAGGGAGGGGCTTTCAGTATTATTTTTAATGCTTTTTTAGGTGAGAAAACTGAGGTTTAGAGATATGAAACAATTGCTTTTTAGAATTGCCTAAACATTCATGAGAGTATTTGTTAAAAGTAAGGGGTTTAAAATGAGACATACTGGTGATTAAATGCTGCTTCTGCAATTTTCTGTCTATGAAACTGAGGGCAATTTATTTATTGTATCTATACAATAAGAATAATAATAACTATCTCACATGATTATTTTCAGAGTTGAATAAGATGGTACTTAGCATAATTGTTCAGCATAGTGCCTAGTAAGTAATCAGTACTCTGGGTCTATTGCTAAAATATTATTTTGGATTAAAAGAGGAATGTGAATTATGTGGTCTGAAAGGAGAAAAAGTTACATTAAGAATTGGCAGCAGAATTCTTTAAGGAGAGAAATGACTATTGATTAGGAAAAGCTAAAACATTTTGGCTATTGTGCATGTGGAAAATTGCCTTCAGGTCATTAATCGAAAGGTCAAATGAGCCAGGAGATGGCTTATGCCTTGCAGGTGTGGGGTGGTTAGTGAGGGTGTGGGAGCAGCAGGTGGAGGTGAGCGGAGGGGGCATAGAGGGAGAGGGGGTGAAAAAGAGCAGGGCAGCCAGGCAGGCTGGCTGAAGCTGGGTCTTGAGAAAAGGAGAGGACCTGAGCAGTCTCCAAGTTCCCAAGGGCCAGAGAGAGAGTGGTGAGGGCCTTTAGAAACTGATATTTGCTATTAAGACCTTGCTATGCTCCAGCTCAACCCTCAAAAATTATTTCATGATTCTTTCTTAAGAATTCTACCACAGTCTGAGCAACTCAACAAATGAGTTCAGTAATTGTTTCCTCCAACAATTATCCTCCTTCTGTTTTTCAAAGTGTTCAGTTTGTACCACCAAACAGGGGAGAGAGCTGCTTTTCTTCCTTAATCAACCTCTGTGCCTGGCAGAACACCCAGCACATTGTGGGTTCTCAGTTAATGTGGAGTACTTGGAAGGAGTGCAAAGTTTCATTCTGTTTATTTGTTTTCCAACTTTTATGTAAGGGCTTAGGGTGCACAAGCAACTGCACAGTGCAAGAGATTTTAAATGGAAATAAGAAGTCTGGGTATTCACTCTTGAAGTTAATGCAGAGCAGGGAGAGGGAACAGCTGAAAGATATGAGAACTCTGTAGAATCAGGAAATTAGAGACCCTGAGAAATAGCTTCAGCTATTTCAGGTGGTTGGGTGGATTTCGTTTGTGTTTTTTGAACCAGATTTCAGATGGGGGCATTGAACCATTTTAATTTCCATCTTGGGAAGCAGGGGCATCCCCACAACTAGGAAACCATCTCCTAGCTTCTATCAAAAGATTGTAGTTTTACACAATGCATGAAAGTCTTGTACTTTGCATGAATGCCAAGCAACACAACTTGGTAAAAAGAACATTGAATTGGTGGCCAAGAGCTCTGAGTTTTGGTCCCAGTTTGTTATTACTTGGCTATCAGGTTTTGAACTATGTGAAGTCTCTGAAATAAAATGCCTCATTAACACAGTGAAGGGATTTGATATTCTGTATGGTTTCTCCCTTGGATCCATGTCCTTCCTGGTTTTATTGGCAAATTCATAGACAGCCAGGCAATTAAATTAGAGTGGGGCAAGCACAAAAACGTGCTAGTGTATAAAGAACTATTGCCAAGCAAAAAAAAACAAAACAAAAAATATTTCAATAGATATTTGGGGGACATTGTCAACAATTGCATAATAGAAAATTAATGAAAGAATTGCAAATGGCCAACCAGCTACTGAAAACACCATTTTACTTCAACAGTATTGAAGATAATCAAATATAAAAGAATATATCAATATTCACTTATTAAGTTGGAAAATATTTTTAAAATGCCTTATGTTGAATGCTAAGTGTTTTGTCAGCTAGTTGGTTGTTTAATATGAAAATCTCTTGAGGGGTCAGTTTGGCAATTTTATCAGAAGCATTAAGGATTTATCTTTGATGCAAGTCTCACCCTTCAGAATCTCAGAGTTGTCTGAATCTGTGACAAACACATATACTGCAGGATAATTCATAATGATTCAACCCTGAAAGTGACTTAGAGATCCACAAACAACAGGAGAGTTACATACATTATGATATATCTGATGAGACTACCTATATACAGTCACTGAAATCTGTACTTTTAAATATTTTATACTCTGGGAAAAATGCTTGCCATATAATTAACAGTAAATGCAAAGAAAGTGCTCATCCATGTTGCAAATCCAGTGTCACTCTGACTTTGGTAAAACAGGTATCCATAGAAAAATGCTGAAAAAATAGACACCCCAGTCACTAGAATGCTTATTTCAAAAGGGATCGGCTAGCTGACGATGTTAATTTTCTTCTTCATACTATTCTGAATTTTTGAAACTTTAGTAAACATTGTGATTTAAACAAAACAAAAATATCTGGCAACAAATGTGTTTTCCCCTTCAGATACTCGAGTCCCTTGAGCATGAGCACTCCAGCAAGCATTTCCAGGTATGATTTAGTGTAGTGCACACCAAATAAATTGGAAATTTATGTTAACTGCTCCAGTGCAGTGCCAAAAGAAAATGCCGAAGAGCTGATGTTGTTTGTAAATGCTTCGTGCAGGGTGTCCCCTCATCCCACCAGCAGTGGGAAACAGCACACCCACATTAACTTGTCCGCAGACACGGGCCAGGGCTCACTGCCACAGCAGCCAGAAAGGCAACCAGGGACCTGTCTGTCACTTCCCTGAGTGCTATGTCACATGGCTGAAGGGGCTGCTTTCAGGGGACCCAAATGTCACCATAAATATTTATAAGAGATCTAGTGTTGCTGTGCCAGAGGGCAGTTTATTATTAGAAAAGTCACAAACAGAACTGAAAAGAAGTGGCAAATGCATCCCAGCTCTGTGTGTGTGTGTACACACGTGGTGTCCAGTCTGCGGCTGTGATCCATGTACTTCTCTAGCCCTTCATTGTTTCTCTTTTTCTTTTTGAGCTCTCCACACAAATATATCAGGTTTTGAAATAAAACTTTTATTGGTGCTCTATTGCCTGTGGCCCTATGGGCATATCATCCAGGAATCCCAGCTCACAGTTTCCTTGTTCTTGCCCTGCAGACAGTTTTTCAGACAAAACCAAAATTGTTGAGCATGCCACGCTAGCTCTCAGACTCATGTCTGTATTAGGTAAGAAGTGAGAACCTTACCTACAACCAGTTAGGCAGGGCAGGTGCAAACGCATACTTTGCAGGACACCTGGGCACTGTTCAACAGCTGTTTTCAGCTTGCAGGTCAGACCCATTGTCATAGAATGGCTGGGTGTGGTGTAAGGTGTGACTGCTACTAATGAAAATATAAAACTTTGCTATTTGGTGACTTGAAAAATTAGTTAAAGTAGGGTCAAGCTATGCCTAAGATGCTGCCATTTTCCCAGGCATTGAATTATGATTTGGTGAGTGGTTGAGGAGGAGGAGGTTTCAGCCAAGACTTGCTAGGGTGCAGGTAAGGCAGCTTGACCAGGGCCCCCATGTCCCTCCTTAACCCTTCTCACTCTGTCTGAGGCCCACTTTGCTTTTTCATGAACACAGCCTTTCTATTCACCACTTTCCTCCAGGACCAAAGCCAATAGGTATTCTCAGCCCTCATCTTTTGACCATCACTACCATTTGACAAAGTCCGTTCTCCTTTTTAAATGGCCACCATAGTATGGGGACACATGTGATCCCCATTCCCACTAGATGCCCCCACCGACCCTTCTGACTGGATTGTCCTCCTTCCTTGTCTTAGACTTTGGCCTGTCACGGTCCATCTGTAGGGACTTCCCTTTAACTCCTCTTCACAGAGTTCACCTCCACATGTTTGCTCCAGCTCACTGTCTCCCCTCAGCTGCCTATACAGCATCACTTTATGTTTCAGACTCAGTGGGTCCAAATCCCTGATTCCCCTCCCCCCAAGAAAGTTGGCCTCTCCATCTCCCCAAGTTAATAACCAGCTTCCATTCTTGCAGCTGCTCAGGCCAGACCCCTGGATCAGAAGATCGCAGGCTCAGTTCCTAGTTGGGGCACATGTCTATGTTGTAGTTTGTCCCCTGGTCAGGACTCATACGAGAGGCAACCGACCAATGTTTCTGTCTTGCATCAATGTTCCTCTCCTTCTCGCTATCTCCCTCACTATCTCTCTAAAAATAAATAAAGCAAGTAGAGTAATAGTAAACCTAACGATATTTGAATGCAGTTTATTTTATCAAAGAAAATTTAAAACCATTATCAAATCCTCAACAGAACTTCATAAGGAAAGAAAAATCGAAGCAGGTTTTTATTTATAAAGTCACAATTCCTAGATGAGGAAACTGAGATTCCAGGAGGGTGTTTTGCACAGACATGAACAGAACTGTACCCCAGGCAGTGTCTTTCCACTGTTCTAAGAAACTTCCAAGATCAATGCAATGCTTGGACTGAGAAAACTTGAATACCTCATGTTACAAAAGCTAAGACAGACTGAGGAGGACTCTACTCTGTTCATTCAAGGCTCCCTGTTACCTTTTGGATTCGAATATGTGTGTGCTTTTGTGTGTGCATGCACGCACATCATGGTGGAGGTGTGTGTGTGATTTTTTTTAAGTAACATTGCCATAGGTGAATGATTTTTATAAGCTTCCTGGTAAATGATGGGTTGGATCTATGTAATTAACCGTAAGCAGCGAGCAAGCTGTGAACCAAAGCAACATAAATAACAGTTACTGCTCTTCTACTCTGTAATCTGTAGGAAAGACATTTCTCAAGGCGCTTTCCTTGACACACACCCTCCTTTTATTTACCACTAAGGAGGCACAAACAGGGTGAAGCCCAAGCATTTGCACATTGAAGAAGCTGAGGGACCAAGGGCGTGAGGTGTTTTAATTACACAGGAGACACTTTGACATGATTGTTCTGTTGCAAAGTGCTATTTGGGAAGCGTGCTCCATCACAGTCACACGCCACACTCCTGTTTTCCACCTTAGAAACTTATTTCTGGATCAATCAAGCAGCCCGAATGGAGGTAGTGACAGAATTAACCGGCAAAATCTTCTGAAACTGGGCATCTTAAAAATTCGCTCCCTTTACTCCTGGCAGCTGACAGGGAATCATAATTCTTTCCCATAAGCAGCTGGCTCAGCAATCTCTTCTGCATCCTGGGGAAAAGAGCATTTAAGAAGAAATAGCCTTGATGTGATTTCAAAGGCTTTCTCCTTCATGGTATCTGTGCTGTATCTATCTTTTAAAAAGGAAGATATTGCAGAAGAAACTCACTTACAGTCTTGATCTACCAAAAGCCTTCTGTAAAGTGTCTAGACTTTGTGAAAGAAACACATTTAAGTTCCCAGTTTGTTTGGATACTGGTTGCAGGTGTGAAATAGAACAGCTAATTTCTTAGGCAATTGGGCCTCTGGAGGTTGGGAGAGGCTTCAGTTATAACCTGATGTTGGCAGTCCGTAAGATTTCTTTTTAATAGTTTCCCCCTTCTCCCCATTAGTGTGGGGAGACTAATTTATATGATCATGGAAAGGAATGCTGCCAAGTGGGAGACTGTGTTGAGGAGACATTTTGCTGTGATCAGGCCATGAGGGGCTCCTGGGGGCAAACTGCTGACCCCACCAGGTGTGCAGGTAGGGTAGGTGCTTCTGTTTGGAGACACCAGATATGCATGGGACATGAGGGCAAGCTGTGACACATGTAACCCAGGATCCCCACATCAGGCATTTCAGTTGCTCACGGGCCTGTGCTTGGACCCACCAGCAGGCAGGAGGGCAGTCACAGACCAGGTGACATTCCTGCTACCTCAGCTTCCCCTGAGTGAAGGTGAATGGCATTAAATAGAGAGATTGTGTTTTGATGCCATTTTGCTCTGCTTCTTTTACCTTTGGAACATTACAAATGAGCATAAAG
This sequence comes from Phyllostomus discolor, assembly GCF_004126475.2. Taxonomy (NCBI): domain Eukaryota; kingdom Metazoa; phylum Chordata; class Mammalia; order Chiroptera; family Phyllostomidae; genus Phyllostomus; species Phyllostomus discolor. The sequence continues at coordinate 76,634,011 of NC_040903.2, read as the reverse complement.
AAAGAGTAGTTCTCTTTCCTATGACACAAAAAAAATCAGAAAAAAAAGATATTTTTCAGGATAACAACTTTGTTCCTCCTTTGGATGGTAGTAGGCAGGAAGTTAGATGCTTGAAAAGCCAAAGGCAGCACTAAAGAAGCAAAACTCGATAAAATGAAGTAAATATAAGTACAAAGCTTGTTTTAGTTAGTATTAAATTCTTAGTGAAAAGATGCTCTTTACTCAAACCAGCCCTCTGAGTTATATGACAAGGTTTTTAAATAAATGTTTTTGTCATCGCCTCCAAAAAAAAAAAAAAAAAAAAAAAAAAAGAAGCAAAACTCGAGTTCTGCTTACAGAACTCGACCATGTGTCACGGTGGCTTTCACGACATATTGTCCTCTTAACTTCTTACCAGATAATCCTCTGCATTCTTAACTGGTTCAGAGTTGTCTCGGTCTGTGTGGGCTGCTATCGCAGAATATCATAAACAATATAAACTTATTTCTTACAGTTTTCAACACTGGAAGTCTGAGATTAAGGAACTGGCAGATTCCCTGCCTGGTGATGACTCACTTCCTGTTTAACAGACAGTGTTTTCTCGCTGTGTCCTCACATGGCGGAAGGGACAGTGAGCTCTCTGGGTCTCCTTTAAAGGACACTAATTCCATTCATGGAGCTCCACCCTCATGACCTCATCCCCTCCCCAAGTTCCCACCTCCTAACACCATCATACCAGGGGTCAGGTTTCAACATACAAATTTTGGGGGGTTGACACAAAGATTTAGCGTACAGCAGTTATTAATGACAAAGTCAAGTTTTCTACCCTCAAAATGACCAAAAAGGTCAGTGAAGCCACAACCCACACCAGTGTCTGGCATTGAAGCAATGGCTCTACAGGTCTCTGAAAACTTTCACAGCAGCCCTCACTGTTTTTGGGGTCCTGTGGAAGCCAATGACCAGAGCAGCTCCATACACAGGATGTTATGCAAACAAGTGTCCCACAGTCTGACTTTTTTTATGGGCCAATAAAGGGGACATCATTCCAGTTTTTATATAGAAGAACACATGAATGGAGGAGACTTGTCAGGTGAAAGAATAATTCACAGGAGAAAAGTTATTCCCAAGCTGCTGGGTGGGTCTCATGACGAACTCTAGGAAGCTAAATGCGATTTCCAGAAGACTGGATCAATGCCAGGGTCCATCTGCCCTTTTCATGGGAAAAGGGAGGGTTCGCTGCTTTTAAAAGGCAACCATGGCCAATGAAATCATCATTTGAACAGCCACTGAACATGTAGGCTCATTTATTCCCCAGAAACATTAAGGGAATCGTATGCTTTCAAACTGAGTTTTCCAAACTTTGTTAAGAAAATAGGAATATTGTTCGAGCTCTTTGTGTTTTATTTATTCAGCCCATAAAGGATCAGGATGACTGACTACAGTGAGATCATTTGGACCCAAATGTGCCCAGTGGGGACAGAGACGACCAATGGAAACCGGGGTGCTGCCCTGTGCAGACCCCACATAAATGACAACAAAGCGGGGAGGTGCTTCCTGGAGCAGGTGGGAAGGGGCACTGCTTTGCTATTAAGTAAAGATGAGACACTCAGCATTTTCAGAACTGCAGCTGGACATGGTTAAAACGTGAATGCCTGCTCTTCCGCCCCTGCCTGGTGTCCACCCCTCTTCTAGAATGCAGTTTCCATCTTCTGAGCAGGAGAGACACAGAAGCCTGCAGCTCCACTTACAGCTTGCTAATTTAAAGACAAGCAAGCCTTAAACAACACCAGAGAGGGCCATCAGGACCCAGTTAATTAGGAAAACAGAATTTAAATCATGAGCCAAGATACCACAAACAAAAATAGACCAGTCTTTGAATGATATCACCATGAGTGGCCTCATGGATATTTATGTCTATCCTTTTTATGTTGAGACCCTTCCAAAAGAGTCTGAAAGAACCAGCCATGAAATGTGCACATAACAAGAATTTGTTTTCCATCTCAAGTTGCTTCGTGGGCTTTAATTGCGACACCTCCCCTGTGAGGCATGCAACAATGTGTCCCATTGAGAAAATTAGAAAGCCAGTTCCTGTATAAACTTTAACATCAGAAAGCAGACCCAGGGATTGAGGTGCCTGTAAGATCCAAGTGCCATTGGAGACGGTATTTGAGGTCTGACCATTCCTGTGAATGGGGAGTGCCGACTAAGGGAAACAGAATAGGCCAACTTGGGTGTAGGACCCTAGGAGTCCAAGATCCTGCCCCTGCAATCCACTGGCACCCTCAGACATCTGCAGGATAGAGGAAGAACATTCCTAGATGGATGCACAAGCTCTGTGCATCCCAAGGTCTCTCTGTCCCTAGTCCCTCCCCTCCTTGGTCCAGACACACACAGAGCCACAGAGCCCCAACATTTCATGTCCATTACTGTTGTGAGTTTGTCTCGCATGATATTAATGCCACTCAATGAATGAGAGTGATGGTAGTGAGTGAGAGTGAGGAGGGCTTGTGTTCTTATCCAGTGAAACAGGAATACATCCTGAAGTGAAGTGACCAATCCAAAACCAACAAACCAAGACTCAGTGACAGAACCTTGGTGTCCAGCAGTGTGGAGATAAATTCCATTAGGAACTTGAAGAGTGAGGAGGACATAGGCTCTGGAAAAGGGGTTTGGAGGGAGCAGTGTTACGGTGGCCAACTTTTAATTTTAAGCCTCTTTATAATATTTTATTTTTAAATTATGTGCATTTCTTATTTATAGAAGGAAGAGGGGAAGGACAAATGGAAGGGGAGTAGAAGAGAGGAAGCCAAGGGGAAAGAGAAGAAGAAGCTTGGATCCAAGGCATTTTTTTCAGCATGACAAAGGTAAGGATGGGGTCAGTTGATGTTCAGTTAGTCTCCCTGTCTATGGTTGGACTTGGGGAGATAGCAAAGCTACGAGATAGGAAAGTAGGGAAAAATGCCTACTTTCCCTTCAAGGGGCATGGACTGCACAAAACTCTCATGAGGTCTTTGGACTCATGAATGTCTTTTCTTCTCACTGACTTCAGCTAGTAGGCTATCCCCATTCTATAGGTTAGAAGATTAAAAATTAAGGAGGATAATTGAGCTATTAGAAGTATTAACAGACAGATATGCATTTGGCCAGGGTCTGGAAGGCTCCACTTGGTGCTGTGGACAGGGGGGTGTTCTCAGCTCTCAGTCTCATGTTTGCTGTCAAAACTGAAGTTTCCATCAACAATGTAATTTTTGTATACTTCCTCCAGGAAGCCCTTAATGGCACCAAAGAAGCCACTGTTTTTGTTCATTTTTAAAAGCAGAATCTGCAGTTGGGAAGTGACTTTTAGTACTTGCTTAGCCGTATTGGCTATTCCCCCTATCTTTAATGTTTGAGTTGTATTTAGGATTCACTATTTATTAGGTCTCCTCATTTTGGAGAAAGAGGGTCAGATTTGGTCTCTAATATGGTGGGGCACTTCCGTCCTGGGTAAGCTGGAGTCAGAGGGTGGGGAGGGACAGGACTCTCACAGTTGTCCAGTTTAATCTTCCAGGAGGAACTGCTCTCCATGGCATACCCTCCTCATGGAGCTTCCTAGAAAACCTTGTCCTTAGAGAATTATGCCATCATCAAATCGCAATAAAGACTATCGTGATGATGTTTATTGCAAAAAAAAAGTGCTTTAAACCATCTCTCTTTCCCTTAAGTGAATAGAAAGAATTGGGAAGAATTCTTACTTTGCAAAAGCAAAGAGAAAAGATAGCATTTTAAGGCAGAAACAGACACTACAATATGCTAACAACATAGCAGTAGTAATTAAAAGTTACCAGACTAATTAAAATGCCAACTGTCTGACAATAAACAGTAATTACACAACCTCCTGGGGGATGAGCCACTGCAGAGAGGGGGGAGTGGGATCTGTGGGGGTCCCCACATGGCAAACTTCCTCCTGACCAGGCACTGTCATGAGGGACCTGGCTGGGGTAGGCAGCTCTGATGTGGTTCAAGTGGTTGTGTATAGAGGTGTTGAAAATATATCAAGATAAAAGGAGCCACTTTAGTGTGGAGCTATCCCAGAGGAGCCACCTTGCACATCACATACCTCAACCCTGTAGAATGTTGAAACAGGGAAAATGAGCTCTGGACTGGGCCTGAGCAACCCTGTGTCCCGAAGAACTGTTTGCAAGGATAAGAAAGCAGTTATTATGGCTAGTAGGCTGATGACCACTGAACAGAAAATTAAAAACATTGTTTAGAATTAGTCACTATGTTAGCTTCTTTGCACCTATAAAAATGCCTTTCTTCTATAGATGTAATTGTTGCCCTTCCCCTTCTCATAAATACCTTGTGCCTTTATCTCCTAATTGGAACACTATTTGGCTTGTTGCCTGACTCAATGCTTCCCAAATAGCTGTATATATTTTTTTAGATCTCAAGTAAATGCTTGTTGTCTCTCACTTTGGCCTTTTACTTTAGGTTATCAGAAGGAAGAAGGAGGAAATGACATATCTAGAAGCAGGAAGGATCCAGGAAGTGCCTCCTATTTTCAGGAATCTTTTCTTCACTTTCCACCAAGACTGTGATTATGTGCGAAGCTTGAGGGACCACCTCCCTCTGCTTTGCCCTCACTCTGTTTTACATTCTTCTGCAAGATGGTCAGTCAGATGAAGCCACAAGAGGAGACAGAAAATGGGCTCAGGAAAAACAAAGTGTATTATACTTACAGGTGCTGGAGACAGGAGGCATGCCCTCCACATAGGGCCATGTGGGGAAGCACCAGGGTAGTCACAAAACAGAGAGAGGAGCAGGGAGACAAACCCAGTCACAGCCTCTACTGGGGTTTCCTCCCAAATGCAAGGCAGGGTAGGTGAACAGTTTGGGGTGGGGTAGTTTGGCTAACAATGGGGGTGCTTTGGGCTGCAGGGGTGGTCCCTGGTTTTCTGGCCCCTGGCCCTGGATGACGAAGGCAGGGGAATATCATCTCCTGGGGTATATGGGCCCTAAGAAGCAGTCTAGCTCTGTGGGTAGTTTGCTGATCATGGGTGTGATTCCCTGGGCCCTTCTGTCCTATGAATTGGCTCAAGGAAAGGGTGGCCTCTCCCCAGCCAGAAAGGTGTTTTAAGATGTCAAAATATCATAATATACTGAAAATTAAAATATATTGAATATACTCCCCCATCCCCATCAAAATGCCATTCCTCTAGAAGGCAGAGTGAGGACAGGCAGTCAAATTGTTAGAAATGCAATGGGCATTTAGATTCAGCCTCCCTCTAAAGAAGATTAGGGTGGAGTGTAATGCTACACCAGAGTAGACGTATAAAACAGACATCAAGCATGAAAATGGCTTGCCTTTTCCAGGGTTCTGCACACGTACAGCTTCTCATCTAACCAGGAGCCAGGAAAAGTGTGAGGGGTGTCAGGGAATGTAACAGGTAATAGGCAAGGCATCCAGGAGGCACTAAATTCTAGGAGGAATTTGCCCTGTTTCCACCTGCCTGGCCGAGGGTGCCTCCTGTAGTCGGGTACAGCAGAGTGCTGTACTCTGCCCCATATGCTTCCAGCTCCGGTCTTTGTTTGTTTGTTTTTTTTCTGGTGGTTCATATTTCTCAGTGTTGGTTCATAGCCATGCATGAGCAGCAGAGAGATGAGTCAATGTGAACTTTAACCTGAAACCGAGGAACCTGCAATGCTTGCTCTGCTGACCTCCACTACCATGTCACATGCTGGATGAGCAGCCTGATTTAGAGAGAGGAAGCTGAGACCCCGGGAGACAGAGTGACTTGTGTAAGTCACTTATTCTATAAACAGCAAAGAGAGGAGATATGCCCTCAGGCTGTTCGGACAGAGGAACAGGTTGCTCTCCTTCACTGCACTCCTCCCTCTCATTCACAGTGATAATCAAAGCCACAGTCATGTAGCCACACTTGCCATTTGCCAGACACTGGGTGAGCACCTTACTCGTTCAGTTCTTACAACACATCCTTGAAGTCAATGTTATCAATATTATTTCCACGTTACAGATGAGGAAAACTGAGGCCCAGGTAGGTGATGGAGTTTGCTCTAGGCTACGCAGATAGTAGCAGATGTGGGGTCATGGTTTGTGCAGTCAGAAATGGACTCAGGCCAGTCTGTCACAAAGATCTGAGTCAGTCTCAGGTGTCAGGGGTCGCACCTGCTTCTTTCCCTCTCTCCCCCCTGGTAGCCCCTGCTTGCAGTAAAATTTCTTGCCCTAGGAGTTATGGGGCAGGCAGTTCTTTCTTGGAGACACTCAACAGCATGAGTGCTCTTGTTCAAAGACAACCATAAGTGTTTTTACAAGAAGACAAGGATCATTTAATTCCAATGCCATTAAATTAATAAAACTCTCAGAGGTTGGCCAGTGACAATCTAATTAAACTTACAGAATGCAGTTCAATTATGTAACAAAGTGGGCTGACTTTCAAACAGATGAGTTCTGGCTACACATCAGCAGATTAATCACTTGCCCACCATATATGGTAAACTGGGATTAAATATTTCATCACATGGAGTCCTAAACACATTGCGGCTCCCTGTCAGGGTCTTTTGTGGGCAGAGGTCAGCTCACTCTGCTGCTATTGATGAAGGTGTGATTGCCACCTGCCCAGTAACAATCTGGCCAGACTGGAATTGGTAGTGTCTGCTTGGCCCGGAGGGTCCTCGTCAGGCTCCCAGACATTCACTGAGCACTCACCGTGAGGTTCTGCCACTCCTTCAGAGAGCAGTTTGGCAAACTCTAATGCAATTGATGGTGCACACCTTATGAACTCAAAGTCACCTTCTAGGTATGGACCCGTGGAGAAACTTCCACATGTGCACAGTGAGACACATACAAGAATAGTTGCTGCAGCCTTACTTGTCATCAGGAGGAGCAGGAAATACCTTAAGTGGCCATGAGGCAGGAGAATGAATACTTACATTTTGGTACATTCATACAATGGGATTTTTTTTCAGTTGTTCAAATGAGTGAATTAGAGATTAATATATCAAAATGATACATTGCAGAAAATACTGGGTGAACAATATAAGATGTGGAATGACATCATAGCACCATGCTATGTGTATAAGTTTTATCATACAATTTATGACTATATTCTCTTACATATAGTAAAAACATCAAAGCATGATTGCAGCTAATTAACCACCAAAATTATTATAATATTTAGCTTTTAGAAAGGATAAAATAAAAAAATTGGAAAAGCATATATGGGTGATTCAAACTGTAAATATACTGATTTGTTTATTTAAAATAATAAGGACTGAGGTAATGATGTAAAATATTGCTTTTAATGATGCTAGGTTATGTGTTCATTTTATTATATCTATGTTTCTTGTGATGCTTGAAATAGCTCATAATACATAAAGAGCTTCCTGTGAGCTAGGCACTGGGACATTCAATACAGTAACAATAACTCCTGCAAGGAAGGTACCGGAAGTCAAAAAAAAAGTACCATATAAAACATCCTTCTAACTGGTGCCGCAGGCAGCAAAAATGGAATAATAACTATGAATGCTGTCTTTGATATGAGCAGAGTTATATGATATTCTTTCTCTTGAGCAAAAGTTACTCCCAAAATAACTCACTTCCTTGAATTTTTCTCTTTATAAATGTGACATACATATGAACTAACATTTCAAAATAAGTAATACGGGCTTGGAAAAAAGTGTAAAATAATTGAGCGCTTGGAGAGACATCCTCACTGGAGAGGATGTCTGGTTGCAAACCTTTTGATTTTATTAGTGATTAGAACTAATTTGGCTGTTTATGTTGTAAGAAAGAAAAAGCACAGGTGGCTCCGAGCACCTGCCAGACATATGATAGATGGGAATCTTGGCTTAAGTGTGTCACTCTCCACAGCAGGTGACTATGGCAGGCTCCACTGATGGCACCTGATCCATAGTTTCCTGCTTAGGTTTCTTCCCTAGCCATTTAAAAATTGCTTGAAACTCCAGTTTTTCAACTCACTTCGTGTTTAGATGAATTTGGGAAAAGTCAGAAAAACAGTCAGCAGCCAAACGGGAATAATTTAAGCCACTGATCATAAGCTCCCAGTGGGTAAGGACTAAGCTTTCATCTGTTCTCCAAAATATTTAGCACCACTCAAAAAACACTCTTAGATGCTCATTAGCATAACTCCAAGGATACATTTAAGTCTTGCAGTGACAGAACTGCTTATGATGAAGAGAGTCAGTCAAAGTTACTTTCTTGATGTTCTCTGGTCTTACCTGGAATGTTTCAATACATGTCCATTACAGGATTCTTGTTGCAGTGAGTAATATACATTATTGTTATTATTATTATTAGAGACCTATTCTCCAAAACAAATAGAGACTAGGACTTTGTGAAAAGGTTCATTGTACACATAGGTCTAAAATGGTATTAGCAGGTTTAAAACATTTTTAATGAGATATGTAGCAAACACCTCTGGTTCTCCATGTCATATCTCCTTGGCTCATGTATGATTTCCACTCAGCTCTTGTATACAGTTCACTGAGCTCACTGCTGTGAGAGCCTCCCACTTCTAGCACATGCTAAGTGTCTTTCCTTTTTGCTTCAGCATCTTGTCCAGCATCAGGGGGCTCATTTGTCCCACACTAGTGCAGAAGGCAAGTGGAGGGATGCATTTCCTAGGTAAGCCCTCCACCAATAGCAGTTAAGTGTCAAGCCTCCTGTGCTTCAGGGAGATGATTCTGGTGGCTGTTCTGCACTTAGGTGTGGTTTTCTTTTGATTTAATGTGGATGAACTTTATATGATTCTGACACTGTGGTACGATATTCTTGATCAGCTTTGGAAATTTTCCAGAAAACTCTGTCTTCCTTTCTTCTTTCCTTCTGGAATCCTATTTATACCCATGTCTCTTTACGTTGCCTTCTGAATATTCATTTTATTTTAATCTACCTTCCAAGTCAATAATTCTCTCCTCACCCTTCCTGAGCTTCTATATAAGCCAACCATTGAGTTCTTAATTTTGGGTTATTGTTCCTTTAGTTTCCAGTTCTTTCACTCTTCTTTTAGCTCCCTAAACATGTTAATCATATCTGATAACATCTTCACCTGAATTACCTATCTATCTGTTTCTATTGTCCATTGTTTTGCTGGCATGTATTCTATTATTTCCAACTGAGTGCTAGACATTGTATATGAATATAATCAAAACTAATTTGATGGGTAAATGATGCCTCCTTCATAGAAATTCTCATTGCTTTTGACAAGTGGCTAGGGGTCAGTAGACATCCTGGAACAATCTGATCCACTTGCAGAATTAATAGTTGGGCCTCAGTTCCCGAGAATGCTGAACTCTTCTTTCTGGTTCTTATTATGTGAATGCAGTTGTTCCGGGATCTGTTCTTTGTAGATGGTGGACTCTGATTTTTGCTTATTACATCTATGAGGCTGACAAAAACTCTGCTCAGCTTCTAAGCTCCTCAATTCCTTCTTTGGAAATCAGCAGAAGCCCCTGGGGGAAAATGCCCTAAATATCAAATTCATCAGACTGGGATTTAGTCTCCTGGACCTTATCTTTCTTGCCTGGTTATCTCTTCAATCATTTCAAACACATTAAGTATGTTTTGTTCTCTTTCTTTGGTTGTTCTGGGTGGGAGACTTGATACAAATTTCCTAGTCCTGCTGGTCTGCTAGGACTACCATAAAAAAATTCCTCAGATCATAGGGCTTAAACAAGATACATTAATTTCCACGTGGTTCTGACAGCTGGAAGTTCAAGATCAAGGAGTCAGCAAATTTGGTATCTGATGAGGATGTGCTTCTGGGTTCCTAGAGGATCCTCTCATCATGCCCTTCCTTATGTGGGGGGAGTGAGGGGCTCTCTGGGGCCTCTTTTACAAGGACACTAATCTCATTATGAGGGCTCTACCTTAAGACCCAATCACTTCCTAAAGGCACCACCTCCAAACACCTTGGGAGTTAGGAATACAGCACATAAATTGGGGAGAGGGGACACAAACATTCAGTCTGTAGCAAGGACCAAGTCATAAAACTTTTATATCTTTAGAGTTTTCAGATGGCTCTCTTGAATGGTATTATCTGCTGTAACAACAACAGCAACAGAGAATGCAGGAATTTACACTTTAAAAACTTGAGTCTAAAGAAATATTCAAATTGTGTTTAGAAAATCCATAAATAATTCTTTAATTTTAATCTTTTTAGAAATAATTCTACCTTTATGGAAATGAAGCAACTACTGAATGTCAAATTTATTCCTACATTGTTTACTGTAGATTTATTTTTAGTAATTGTTTTATCTTCTGCAAAGTTTATGCCAAAAAATGTGGAAAATGCATTTTCTATTAAATTATTTAGAAATAAAGTTTATTTGAGCAATTTCTACATTTTCTATTTTTGAGAACAATCTACACTTAAACCTAGACTCTTGTAAATTGTTAAAAAATCGTCTAAGTTACCAGAATTTGTTGTATGAAATCTTGGTGCTTATGGAAAGTACCCTTTAAAACACTGACTATCTTTGGTGTGCAGAGGAAAAGTGCCAGGCACACTCATAAATACTCCTCATTTATGGCAAACATGCTTTGCTAAAGGGGAACCTAAATTATTTTTCTAAGAAATGTCCAGGCTGGCAAACTAGAGATGTTTACAGAGCTTGGAAATTGGTTGGTCCAAGCATAACGATGCATATTCAAGAAACTTTGACAAATGACAGTTCTGAAGAATACCATACTGGGAAGCTATTAAAGTACAACAAAATGTTGGCATCTCAAGAAGGAGACATAAAAGTAAGAAAATAAGTGTTCCCCTGAGGAGATTAAATGGTCCATTGCCATGGTGTTTGAATATGTTTTTACCATTGGACCCTATCCCCTTGTGAGCTCTTACTTGGTATCCCAATATATGAAGCATAGATAAGGCAGATCTTTGTCCTTTTTTCTTTCTCCCTCCCTCTATTCTTTCTCTCCTTCCTTTTTCCTCCCTCCCTTCCTTCTTTTATTCTTTCATTCTAGAATAAGTTGTCTTACATGTTCACGATTCTAATACTCCCTTGTTGTTTACCTTCCACTGGTAGCAGCATTTATGGATGATCGGTAGAGTCTTACATTGACCTCAGCTTCCTAATTTGGTCTGAATGCATTGTGTTGACACTACATCATGACAGTCATGATTCCCATGGGCATATAGCTACTGACATACTCGTTCTGTTGAATGGTGGTCATGTTTATCTTAACACACACATACACTCTGGAGAAAAGCTATAAATTTATTAATCAATGTCCTATTTAAAGAGCTCAAAAACAGGAATATAAACAGAAAGACTTACTTTAGCCTGTAGTTAATACTGCAGGATGACAGCATCAATCCACTTGGTATTCTTCCGTGTGTGAACTTTGGTATAGTGTGTCCTAGTTTGTAACTCAAATGTGTATGTTTTATTTACTATGAAAAAGTTAAAATATATTTTAAAATATGTTAATTAATAACTAAATAGATAAATAAATTGAGACAAATACTCTTACAGAAGAATGTTGGAAATGGAACATTACCATGAGATACTACAGTAATAATTGCCACGGGCAAGATGAATCAGTGATGCCAAAATCAATGGGCAGGACGAAAAGGAGAAGCAGGACGCCTACATGGCCTCAGGTATCTCTCTCCCCAATACTTATTAAATTCTTTGGTGATTTTTAACACAGGTTTCCAAATTCCTGACACTCTTTAGTCAGTGTGAGCTCCTGACACTTGTCCCTTAAGTGGGGCTGCCCTTAAATATTCTAATGAGCAGAACATGAAAGGGAGCAATAGTGACTGCGCAGTGAGGAACCTGGCCACACTACCTCCATCACAGCGGAGTCAACTTCATCAACAGTAAGCAGAGTTGATGTCCTGTTCACCCCTGCAGGATTCTTCCATAAACCATGACCTCTGTCTACTGAGAAGACAGCAGGACAACCCATACTGAGGGATATCCTACAAAACCCCTGCATGGTACTCCTCCAAATGGTCAAGGTAATCAAAAGCGAGGGGAGTCTGATAAGAATTGTCACAGATGAAAGGAGACATGAAGACTGAATGCCGTGTCCTACCTGAACTGGTGCCTGGAATGTCCAAAGGACATGAGTAGAAAATGATGATGTCCTAAAGTCTGCAGTTCAAGATTCCAATAAATATCGATTTCTTAGATTTGATGAATGGAACATAGTTATGGAAAAATTAACATATTAAATGTGGTCTAGCCATACAATGGAATAATATTCAGCCTTAAAAAAGGAAAGAAATTCTGACACAAGTTATAACATGGATGAACTTTAAGGACATTATGCTAAGTGAAATAAGCCTGTTCACAAAAAGACAAATCTGTACGATTCCACTCATTTAAGGCATCTAAAGTAGTTAAATTCATGGACACAGAAAGCAGAATGGTGGTTTCTAGAAGCCAAAGAAGAAGAATTGTTGTTTAATAAATTCAGAGTTTCAGTTTTGCAAGATGAAAAAGTTCTAGAGATCTCTTATACAACAATGTGCACTGAGGTAACACTACTTCACTGTACACTTAAAAATAGTTAGGATGATACATTTTGTTGTTTTTTTACCCAAAGAAATATTATCTTTAAAAAGTAGTCTCTCTTCCCAAGGAAAAAAAAAGTGATAACCTAAATCTTCTTGCTTCTTACTCCTCAAAGCTATATATGGTACAAGATACATAAATACAAATCTTAGAGACAAATTATAGCACATTGCCAGTAGAAAGAACTGCACATCCTCCACCCTGAATTCCTGTTGAGTTTTTTATATGCCGCAAAAATAAGAATAGCAAAAACTCTTTGTCTTCAGCTGTGCAGCTGCACATTGTGTCCGATGCTTTGGGATTTGTTATTGTCTACAACAAAGCTGACGTTGCCTTCTTGTCAACAGACTGGTGCACCTGCATCACCTATAGTCCTAATGCCCCTACCAGATACTTCCTGTTTTTCATCTTTGCTCCATTGTCCTTTATCCCGCTGTGGCCCCTGCAGCTTTTCATCTTTAATCCCATTATTTAAGGAGTCCTAAATTCAATTGTGTTTTTCTTCTTTTTCATGGAATGTACGTAATGTAATCCAAAATGCTAGCAGCTTTCATCTTGTCTGGGTAGGAAATTATGGGAATGCAGATACAATAGAAAAACAACCATATGTTGCTTAAATCTTCAGATACAGTATCTGTAGTTGGGAAATCTAACTACAAAGTGGAAAACACGTTCCTGTTTTTCATCCAGGTGTTTGAGTTTTTAAATTGCTTCTTTACCTCTCCTCAGGGGTTTCTGTTGACATTCCCCCAGGTGCTCACACCAGAACTTGGGGTGATCTTGGAGCCTTCATGTACCCTTCCCCCTACAGCCAGTCAGTGGGTCACTGATTGTACCAGCAGGATCTCCTTGGTTCCCGCGGGCATCCTTGTCACCATTTCCACTGTCTCCACCTGCACTTAGTCACTCTGAGGATAAAGACAACAGCCTCTTAGCTCAGCCCAGTCTTGTGTCTTCAGCAGCCATCCAAAGCCAAACCATTCTCCCTGGAGAGCTGTTAACAGTCTTCTTAAAATTAAAATTGCTCGTCAATCCATTTCTTAAAATATTCCAGTGAGTTCCATTTTCCTTTTAGCAGAACCAGCATGAGACACACAAGTGCCCCATTTAAACTGGTAATCTGGCAACTTCTAAATGTACTTTCTCTAAAACTTGCACAACATTTATTTAATGAAGAAGAAGCTGTGGTCTTTAAACAAAGATTATTTCCTGTTCTGTATACAATAAGGGATTTACTACATGTTGGGTATTAACAAATAATCACCTAAAGTAGAATTCTTTTGTAGTATCCTCATGTTCACAAATTATGTGTCACCTTTCTCTAGTGCCATTTAAAAAATACTATTTTTATATTTGGCACATTCTCCAGTTGGACTGAAAATCCAGAACAAGGCACCACAAAGATACTGCTCTGGCTGAGGGTGGGTTAATGGACGCTCATTAACTGTGGGTCCATCAAGGCAGTCAGCCACTTCAGGAGCAGTTTGTTAGTTAGTGAAACTGCAGTAGTGGGAATCAGCAGACAGCTTGTCTCCAGTTATTCCAGACTGACTCCTGTAGCAACCGCTGCACTGGTCCAGCCTGTAAACTGCCTCCAGCCTACAGAAGAAGCTAAGACTCTTCATCCAGGACACAGGTAGCCCCACACTGTCCTCCTCCCTCCCCCGGATCTCCTGTGTTGGCTCCCATGTGGTCACACAGCCGAACTTCCCGGGGTATAGAACAGGAAGGGGGAGGAGACGATGGGTCTAGTGGGCAAACATGACTCAGCACATTTCTGATCTAGTGTGATTTTCATAACACCCATGTGTTCCCGCAGGGAGGGGAAAGGCTCCCTCCACACTCATCCACCATGGCAATTATTGAAATGGGTCGCTCCTCCCTGGATGGTGAGTCCCTGGAGAGGAGGGCTGCACTCTGTGTCCCTGTGATGGCAGAGACAATGCTCTCAGACCGAGGGCTGGAGGAGCCCAGATATTTGAAGACTGTGGGGGTGCTGGAGAAGACTCAAAGCAGACATTTGAATAGAATCTTAAAGGGAAATAATTCTTCTCTCTAAAAAACAAAGTTTGAGAAAAAGCTTTAAGAGACCTTTTAGAAAAGCCCCATAAATAATCTGTGCATAAAATAATTATTTCAAAGGTTACATGTGTAGTATTTACACACCTTCTTAAAAGTTAAAGTTCATATAGAACACATACCTCTTCCTTCTGGGACATGTGTTCCTAGTAAATAGTTCCTGTGTTTTTTACCATTTGATTCTAGAGTAATTCACTTCACAGCTTCTTCATGGTGTGCCCACATCGCTTCATAGAATAAAATTCATCATGATTCATTGAATTTGCTCACAAAAAAAAAAAACAACAACTTGATATCTCCTGGAGCAAGTTCATTAAAAGAATCTCTGGTTGAATTGTGAATCACTTTTCCCTGAATCCGAAGGCAGCTCCTATGAGGCACCAGTGACAGGAGGCCTCACAAGGCAGATTTAAGAATTGGGCAGCCAAAAACCAGGGCCTGCATGGCGATTTCTGGAGAAAAATATTGCTGTGGGAGAGGATGTGCCATATGGCTGTCTGGTGGTGCTCTCTGCTCAGCGTCAGCCGAGCTTCCAAGGCCTGACTCGCACAGACGGTAATTAGATTCCTGCACGTGCTGCGGGGGCGCTGCGGGGGCACTGCGGGAGCGTTTGCAGGAGCTCTGGACACAGCTCCCTGCAGGTCAGAGCGGATCTGCTTTATCATCCATTGAACGACTGTAGGCACTTTCCTTCTGAAAGCCACAGTTGAGAAGATAAAAATTTAGATCTAAGACATTTCTCCTCTCTCTCTCTTTCTTCAAAATTAAAGGGAATTCTCCCCAATGAGAGAGCGTTTTCACATCTATTTAATCCATCCCTGGGTCTCTTTTGCAGAGGTGAGATATGTTCCTGGTTATCCTTCGGATGAATTTATTAATATATATTAATATATTTTATATATAATAATATATTAATAGTAACGTTAAGAGTACCATATGTTTTTAAGAGCCTCATTCAAACATCTTCAGGAAGGAAGAGTTGGTTTTCAGAATCCACATAACAAGAGGCTCCCTAGGTGTCATTCGCATGCCATTTCTGCAACTTGTGGCCCTGACAGTGTTTTCGCACTTGCTGAAAAATGTGCCGTTTGCCCCTTGCCAAGTGTGCCACATGTCTAAATCAGAAGGTTATTTATTCATCAAACTGAGCAGCCCCATGGCTGCCAGCAAGCACTCTGGTGGGTGCTGCCAGGGGCAGAGGGAGTAGAGATGCTGCCGAGGGTGACAGCTGAGAACACAGGGCTGGAGGCCCCAGGCAGTGAACCAGGTCCCCTCCAGGGAAATTGCAGAGGAGCCTGGAAGGACAGCCCTTCAGGGGAAGGGACCATCTGCTGGTCTCTGAGTCCCCTCTCACCTCCTGCTCTTGAGTTTGACTCTGTCTTCGGGGCTGCGGGACCCTGCCCACACCCTGTGTTCAGCTGATGTGTGGAGACTTGTGCTCTGTCCTCCACCCCAGCTGGAACAGCTAGCTGGGCTCTGACCTAGGGAGGGGCACATTCCCAGAGGCTCGGAGAGGTCTG
Organism: Phyllostomus discolor; assembly: GCF_004126475.2. Classification (NCBI taxonomy): domain Eukaryota; kingdom Metazoa; phylum Chordata; class Mammalia; order Chiroptera; family Phyllostomidae; genus Phyllostomus; species Phyllostomus discolor. The sequence continues at coordinate 76,617,878 of NC_040903.2, read as the reverse complement.
GTGAGTCATTTACTCTGAATTATGGAAGACTTTGAATCCAGCAAAAACTGGAGTCTCAGAATAAACTACCAAAATATTTTCCCCCAAGTGTTACTGAAAAGACATTAGTGAGTGACACCGATGTCAGGGACTGCACTGTGGAACAGCCTCACGGGGCTTCAGGTGCGGTGTCTCCAGGTCGTTTCAGAGCTTCCATTCCCACAACTCCTAAAATAAAAGTCACCTATATGTGTTTTTAAAATACATATATTTAAATTATTTCCAATATTGTTTTGTCTTAACAGTTTTATTGCAATATCATTGACAAAAGATTGTATATATTTAAGATGTAAAATTTGATATTTCAAGGTAATAAACAGATCTGCCACCTCCCACAGTAACCTTGTGGGTCTGTGTGTGGTAAGGACACTTAAGATCTACTCTCTTAGAAAGTTTCAATGTACAATACAGTATCGTTAACTACAGGCACCATGCTGTATGTTAAGTCCCAGAACTTACTCATCTGATAACAAAATTTGTGCCCTTTGACTGTCTCCCATTTTCCTGTTCCCCAGTCCCTGGTAACGATCCTTTTACTTATTGCTTTTGTGAGTTCAGCTCTTTTAGATCTCTATATAAGTGAGGTCACACAGTATTTGTCTTTGTCTATCTGGTTTATTTCAATTAGCATAATGTCCTTCAGATTCATCCAAGTCACAAATGGCAGAATGTCCTTCTTTTTAACCTTACAGCAACTCTGAGCTTATGAAATGAGAGGGCTAGGGGAGGGGAAAGAAATGATCAGCTTTGATCTAATTAGCTTTTATAGATGCTATCAGTATCATTTGTGTGTTCACACGTATGCTTTGTAATGTGATTAATTCTTATACTTTGGATTTGGAAATCATTATGGAGTAAGATTAGGTTGTAAAGATAGTTATATGGAGTCTCAGTACCCTTGATCCACCTTCCCCGCAGGATGTCAAGGTACGGGGGGGGCAGTTCAAGCTCAAAACCAGGATGCTGAAAAGGCAGTGCTGGGAACCAGACTGTGCAGACCTTATTCAGTGATCACACTTTTCACATACATTAATATGTGTGTGTACGTGTGTGTCCCACGCAGTCTTACCCCGTGAATAGACTTCTGTAGCCGTCACAAGAAAAACACGGAGCTGATCATTGCCCCGGGGGAGCCCTCTCATGCTGCCCCTTTGGCAGCTGCACCCTCACTCGGTTTGCTGTGTGCATCACAAGTTATTCTTTATTGCCAGTGTTCCACGCTAGGAAGAACCACAGTTGTGTGACATTTCACCCACTGAGGGAGGTTTGGATTGTGTCTAGTTGTTTTGCTGTTGTGAAGGAAGCAGCTATGAGCATTCATGGGCAGCTTTTTGTACATATCAATTTTGATTTCTCTGCGATGAATGCCCAAGAGTCCACTGCTGTGTCACTGGGGGTGTTGCTGCATGTTAGTGTCACAAGGAGCTGCCCTACCATTTCTATTCCCACCACCACTAAATGAGATCCTCCCCAACATTTGGCATCATGACTATAAGGGGGAACCAAGTTTCGGCACCCCCAAACACCCCCAGGTCTTTGGGATGTTGATTTTAAACTGTTTATTAAGAAACAAAAGACTCAGAAAGAACCTTTGACACTCCCCCTTCCCCTGCTGCAGGAAGGGAACTTTGGTATATTCACCTCAGCACATGTGAACGCAGACGGGGAGGAATCTAGCAAAGCCTGTCTGTCGGGCTCTGCTCTGTGCCCCACTGTTTCCAGGGAGCCCCACGAGAACTTGTTTGTCACGTTTGCTCTTGCTCATCTACCTGTGAATTACCCGCTTTCCTTTTTCTTTCCTTTGAAACCCTATACTCCTGCCTCCCACCTGCTGTATGGGTTTCATATTTTTATGGAGCCTTTATATGTACACATATATTAATTATGTGATTATATATTAATTATATTATACTATCAATTACATATTAATTATAGTATATATGTAATACATAATTAATTATATATGTAATTATATCTCTATATATTTATTATGTAATAAATTATGGACATTTTCTCCTGTTAATTAGTTTTATGTTAATTTCATTACTATCTCAGCCAGAATCATTTAGAAAGGCAGAAGAAAAAAAATTGACCCCCACACCTCCTTTTTACTGTAAGAGTCCTGCTCTGTGTACAGTAATATCTCACTGTGATTTTACTTTGCACAGTGCTAATGGCCAATAGAATTGGGCATCTTTCCTTGTGTCTCTTTGCCACCAGTATTCACTCTCTAGTGAATGTCTGTCTGTTCATGTTTTGCCCATTTCCTAAATGGGCTGTTTATTCTATTACTGTTTAGATTTGAGTGTTCTTCACATAACCAGATATAAGTCCTTTCTCAGATATGTGGTTGACAAATAGAGTCTCCTAGTCTGTAGTTTGTCTTTTTATTCTGTTAATAATTTTCACAGAAAAAAGTTTTTAATTCTGATAAAACCCACTTTACTAATTTTCTCCTTTTTGGTTTATCCTGTTTCTTCCTAAAATCTTATAGTTTATATTCACATTTAAATCTAGGATTCAATTTGAATTTATTTTTTTTATACAGTGTAAGGTTCAGGCCAATAATTTTTTGTCTGTTTTTTCTCTATACATATGTAATAGTTCTAGCACCATTTAGAAAATTATGGTAAAAAACACGTAACATAAAAATGACCATCTTGACCAATTTTAAGTGTATAGTGCAGTGGCATTAAGTACATGCACGGTGCTGTGCAGCCATCACCAACCACCATCAATCTCTAAAACTATTTCATCTTCACAAACAGAAACTCTGTAGTGTGAAACAAGCATCTTCATTTTCCCCACCTCCCAGCCTCTGGTCTCCATTTTCTGTCTCTAAGAATCTGATTTCTCCAACCACTTCCTATGAATGGCATTGTTGCCAGTAGAAACAGGGTTCTTCTATGGAGTACAAAGAAAAGCATTTCAGGGACCCATGCATAGGAGGATGGGGTTATAATGGAAAGATTTGTTGGAGTTGGAGCAAACACAAAGGGCTCTCACCAGGTGACCAGTGGCTCAGCTTCATTCATGGAAGAAGTTCAGTGTTGTCCTCCCCAAGCCCAGAAGAAGGACCAGGGTCCAGAGGTGATGTGCCATCACTCTGCATTGGCAGGACATCTGAGCCTGCTGTAGTTCAGTGTAATCAATGCCAAGGCTTAGTCCAGCTAGGTCTCTGTTCCCATCCAGCTAGTTTAGTCTCTGCTCCCAGCTGCATTTCTGCCAGCCATGCTGCCCAAGCTTGGGCCCATGCAACTATGGGGCCCACAAGGCTGCAAGGGAAAGAGAATGCACTAATGAAGGGGTGAACAAATGAATGACCACATACTACTGAGAAGGGTCTTTGTTAAACTTTGATTATATTACCTCAGGCTTGGGAAGAAGTAAGCTTTCTTTTTTTTTTTTTCAGATTTTTATTTATTTTTAGGGGGGGAAGGGAGGGAGATAGAGAGACAGAGAGAGAGAAACATCAATGTGCGGTTGCTGGGGGTTATGGCCTGCAACCCAGGAATGTACCCTGGCTGGGAATCGAACCTGGGACACTTTGGTTCCCAGCCCACGCTCAATCCACTGAGCTACGCCAGCCAGAGAAGTAAGCTTTCTTTCAAGCTAACCAATCTCTTTTCTGGCTCTTTGAAGGCCTGTGCTGAGCCCTGTGCCTATCTGATCACCTCCCTGTATTTTCTGGGATTTTATGCCTTCATCCAATCCAATTCTTTTCCCAGATTTACTCAAACTAGATTCCTCTCTTTTATGGTTGCCATCTTGGCTTCTACTGTGCGTGTGACTACCAAAGGGATTTCCCTGATGTTTCCCTTGATAATCCAGGCTAATCCCCCACAGAGATTGGAAAGCTGATATTCCAGGGATTAAGTCCCCTTTGGTGAAGGAGTGGCTTTTCCGTGGACTGTCTGAAGCTGTAACTTTCAGACTTAATCAGGCTCAACAGTCTAGCTCCCTTTTCTTTTGTTAACTCCTGGCTGCCTACACTGACAGAATCACACAGTATTTGCTGTGACTGGCTTATTTTACTTGGCATAATTCCTCAAGCCTCATCCATGTGATACCATGTGTCCTGTAGTATGTAGCATTTTTTTTTTCTTTTTAAGGCTGAATAATAATGCATTGTATGTATAGATCACATTTTGTTTATCCAAAAGAATTTAAAGCAGGATCTGGAGGAGATATTTGCATACCCATGTTCATAGCAGCATTGCTCACAATTGCCAAGAGGTGAAACCAATCCAAATGTCCAACACCATTTTTTGAAAAACTATCCTTCCTCCATTAAATTGCTTTTTCTTCTTTGACAAAATCTATGTGGTATATTTGTGTGGGTCTATTTCTAGGTTCTCTGCTCTGTTCCATTGGCCAAATAACACATTGCCTTGATTATTGTAGCTATTTATTGGGTCTTAAAGTCAAGTAATGTGTATCTTTCCAATTTATTCTTTTTTAAAATTATTTTAGGTATTGCAGCTTCTTTTATCTTTCTATATTTCTTTTTCGGTTTTAGAGTAAGTTTTTCTGTTTCAATACCTTATTGTGCTGGGATTTCAGTAAGAACTGCAGAGGTCAATTTGGGGCAACATGGCATCTTTACTAGGCTGAACCTTCTAGTCCTTGAATACAGCAATGGTTTTCCATTTATGTAGATTTTATGTGATTCATAACTGATTTTTGATTACACATAGCTCTTCTTTTTTTATAGATAGGTTGAAATTCAGGAAATCGTCAGTGACAGCCTAGGAATCATATCCAGCAATATGTTGGAAACAGCTCATACCAACTCACAAGTACCAATTATCTGTATTTCTTCTAAATCCTGAGGTCAGTGGTATCATTGTGGTAGCTTGAAATTGGACATGGACAATGGACAAATGGATAGCAGACAAGTGCTACATAATAGGTTCTTCCTTTCTTCCTCTGTCCTTTCCTTTCTTCCTTTCTCTTTTCCTCCCCCTCCCTACCTCTGCCTCACTCTCTTTCTCTCATTCTCTCCCCCTCTTTCTTTTGTTCTTTATTTATTGATTTGGAGGGCATTGTTAAAGGATGGGTAAGAGACCAAATTTAGGGGTGTCACTTTGGTAGAGCCAAAGACTTGATTTCAACTTATATTCACATTGTAAGTGGAAATTTGTTAAAAACATTTATAATCAGGAAAAGAGCAAATTGGTGCTAGTAAAGGTGCATCCATGATTACCCATTCACTTCCTCTTCCAATAAAACCTTAATCATAGTCCTATTGATTGCCAAATACAATCCTGTTGGCTAAAAATTAGATATTTTAGTATTAACACATGTTAAGCTATTTGGTCCCTTAGGTAGTAGAAAGGGAATTTGGAAATGGAGAGTCACTTATTCAGTGAGAGGAGGTCAGCTACCACACCTCTTCCCTCCCCACTCAAGTCTGTGAGCACTTGGTCCAGGTAGAAGAGGGCAGCGTGGAACAAGCTTAATATTTGGAATCAGCCCACCCACTCAGGTTGTCATGCTCCTTTGGATTTTGACTTTAATAAACCTCTTCTCTCTTATCAGATTCTTTTTTATTATTACAACATGAATGCTATCATTCTGAAATATGTTCACAGCTTTCAAAATACAGTATGGAAAAACAAAAGACTAAGAGATTATCCTGTGCTCTTATTTCAAGAATCCAGTGGAAGCAACGATTGACATTTGCGTGACTCCTCCTCTCAGTCTTTTTTCTCCACACCAGGGTATAATTATTGAACTGTCTTCTTTCCCCTTTATTGCTGTCTGCCCCCATGAAATATGAGCTTATTTTTTCACTGACCCACATTTTGTGAGTATTCTTTGTCATCAAATAATGTTGGAAACTTAATAATAGTGGCAAATATGTGAAATAATAGGCACAGCAAAAAAACCCCACCACAATCCCCCCACCCTCCTCAACAACTGAACAGCCCTGGCCAATGTGTCTTAGTTGGTTGGAACGTTGTCCTGTAAACCAAAAGTTCACTGTCAATTCCCAGTCAGGCCACACTCCTTGGTTGTGGATTTGGACCCCAATTGGGCCATGTGTGAGAGGCAGTAGATCGTTTTTCACATAGATAGTTCTCTCTCTCCCTCCCTGCCCCTCTATCTAAAAAGGCCCCCAAAAACCAACAAAACAAAACAAAAAAAACCCACAACAAAATAATGATGAACAAATACTCCCCACGTGTCTTGAAAATAAAACAAGATTATGTTTAGTTAAAATGGCAAAGAATTCTTGTGGCTGTGATTATGTTTAAGACACAAGAAACAGCTGGATTAAAATTTCAAAAACAGAATGGAATAGAGTTCGTGTGTAACAAGGCAGAGCTGTAGAATCTTTTTTTAGAAGTGATTGTTGTGATGAATAATTTTTCATGATAGATCCGATGGAACCAGTGTGTCTTGTATGTTTCTAAAGCAATTCAGCCCGGGGGCCAAAAAGCATCAGGACAGCGTTTCAGGGTCCCTCCAAACCTGTGATTCTGTGATTAGTCTGAATAATTGATGCTCTAAATTGTAATTATCACCCCTCCTGCAGGGTATACTATGTATAAAGGCTGTTGTGGAGAAATATTATGCAAACACTCCAGGGGATCATTGAGTTGCCGAGATTTCCTCCTTGGATCTGCTGTGAGTCACTCTGTGTTGAAGCAGCTTTGCTTCAGGTCACATCATCTGACACCCATGCCAACCTGCCATTAACTAATCAATAGCGCTTTCTTAAAAAACAGTGGATCACGGAGAAAGACATTTATTTCCATCCTCAATTGGGTGCTTCTTGGTAATTTGCATACCATATTAATATTTGCAGAGTGTTTTGTTATTATTGTCTTAATCTAACAAAACAGTATCTGGAGAGAATTGCTTCCCCAGGACACAGATTCACATGGACTCGATATGCCTATGATCAGGGTCATGGATTAATGAGGATAGAGGTAAAGGGAAGCTGACCTGGAATTTGCCCCCTGGGACATGACCAGCCACAGAAACTGCCCTTAAATGTCACTCCCATGTCCGATACCCAAACTCTCTCCTCCACAACCAGAGCCCATCACACATGGTCAGTATTCTCACTCATTTTTCTCAATCTTCACTCTATTTATAGTTGAGAACCCTTGTCTTCCCCCTAGCTGAAATACATTATTAGTTGCTATGGAAATGCGATGTCCCATGTGGATGGAGTCTGAAGTCATCTACAAGTTCAGAGCACACTGGTGGGAAACCTAATGTCCTGGCTGGAGAAATACACAAAGGGCCCGAATGGGAATGAGAACATGATATGCAGCACAACTGCTAGGAAGGGGCCACAGAACTCCTGGACCAGAAGTTCCAGAAACAGTACAGAAACCCACCCACAGTGAGATAAAGGTTCCTTGGTGGCATGAAACCTGAGGAGATGTCTGGTGGCTCTCTTTTTCAGAATGATACTTGTAACATCTATATCTATATATGTCTTGATAAGTAGTGTAACCATCTAATTTCAATTGAATTTAACTTTTTTTAATGATTGTATGGGATATGATACCACTCTTCCCATAGTGTTTTTAGTTTTTGCTGATTTAAAAGGTAGTTTGCATGGGATATTGAGCTGCTCTCTTGCTCAGGCTTCCTTAGGAAAAGAGTGTTTATTCAGGGTATTGAAAGGCTGATGTGGGGATGGATTGGGGAGGTTAATAGAAAGTCGGTAGGTCTCTAACTCAGAACCAGAGTAACAGACCTTCTGATCCTTCAGTGTTATCTCTCTGCTTCATGCTGGAGCTGAGCAGTGACCTCTTTGCCAGTACTAACCCCAGTACTACCATCCATGGCATATCCACTGAGCTCAGGTCTCCTCATCCACAACTATATACCCACAATCTCAACACAGCTAGAGAGCCAAGAGGTGTGTAAGCAACACCTACAGGGATGATGTGAAATCCTACTAGGGTAGCTCCAGTCCACATAGATTTCCTCTTGCTTGAGGCATCAATTTCACATCCTGCTAGATGTAATATCTGATAGAATACCTCCCAATTTAGCAATGCACAGTATACTATCTTATTTACTGTGTTTTTTCTCTTTTTGTGTGATGTTGTTTTGGTTTTATGAACAACTCTGTGCATTATTTCATATGCTTTTTGTTCCCCAATATTTAGCAATGTATCATATAACCATCAGATTATTATTACTCTCTGACCCTTTTGGAGCCTGAGTCTATAACATTTTACAGAGTAGAAGGCAAATATGTTTCCTTTTCATTGTTAGTATGGGCCTAAGTCCAAAAGAGACACTCACATTTTGTGGATCGATTGGAGAGAACTTCCCCGGAACACTAAGAGCTCAGCTGAGACTCTCCACATTGGTTGGGAGAAGGCAAAGGGCATGTAGAGGGGTAGGGTGGAACAGCAGATGTTTATGTAGCACTTTCTCTGTGCCAGGAGCTATACAAGGTGCTTGACATAAAATGTCCCAATTTAATGTTTACCAATGCACTCTGTGGAAGGATACCATTGTTATCCCCATTTTAAAAGCAGGGAAACTGAGTGTTTAGATAGATAGTAAGTCATGGAGCCAGGGCCTGGGTCTATCTGATTCCTGTGTTCATCTCTCAGGCCCTACCTTACTTACATGTGGCCTTTCCCAAATGGCTTCCTCCACCTCTACACAGAGGAAAACAGCCCAGAAAAAGACCCTCCTGGTGGTCTTCCCTCCTTCTCTCATTCTTGGTCTGTTTTACTTTTGGCCTCTGTTTATTTTTTGAAACCTGGAGATTAACCCCCACATTATTAGTGAGCAAACTCAAGTCAAAGTTGCCTAGGGTAACATCCTTTCTAGTTTCTCTTTCTCTCTCTCCCTTCATCCCTCCTTTCCAACTTCTTAGTTTGTAGAGTTCTTGTTCAGATTACCAGGATGATATTTCAATAAACATAAGAAAATATATTGTGTAAACCTAGCAATTGAATAAAATCAGCCATCAAACCTGTATGTCTCAACTTTGATTTTCTGAGGTATACCCACTACATGGTTACACTTTCAGGTAGTGCCCATAATCGGAACAACTATGTTATTATCAGCTGACAGTCTCAGAGGTAAAAATGAAACATATAAACCCTTACTTTGGTCTGTGGGGAAGAATCATGTGTTTTACTTGACAGTCTAAATGAGTAAGTTTGTTACCAGATATGGATTCTATTACTAGAGTCTAGTGTACTGTGTCTTGGGTTGGGATATAGTATGTGGGGATGTGATTAGAGGAGGTCGTTAGTCTGTGGATTAATAGCATCAGGAAGAAGGGAGACAATGACCTGCTCTCTGCATAAAAGATAAAGGAGAGCCTGATCAGAGATGGCCCCGGTTTACTGAAATTGCTTATTTGCATACAAAGGTACTTAATGGGAATGTCATTTCTATACAAATATGTCATAAATAAATTAGTTGGTTAAATAAGTAACTTAAATCCAGTAAAGATTAATGATTTTTCTTTTCTGAAAAGTCATTGTAAAATAAATCAAGGGCTTATTGGGTGATCACTTTGTAAGTTATATAATCACTATGTTGTACATTTGAAACTAATATTATATGTCAAGTATAATTGAGAAGATACATTTATAAAAGTTATCTAAAAATCACATTGTTCTTTTCTTACTTTATTTGGCTGTTTGAACAGGTGGATTCTTGCTGGCAGAGCTGTGTACAAGGCTCTCAGACCTCTTTGTGGATGAGCAGGTTTGGAAGCTGAGTCATATTCCAGATTCACCCCCAGGGTAATTGTCCTGGGAGTGAGGTTCCCTCCCACCCACAGTGGATGGAGGGGAGGGCCACTGGTTTCTTTCAGGGAAAAAAAGAATTCTTAAGTTTACCACCACTTTTTGATTTAAAAAAGGCAATAAAAGTTAATAAATAATTAAAAGGAATGTTTATTTGTAATTAATCCAGCTTAGAAAATAAAAAAGCGTTATCAAAAAGTGAAGGGATTGAGAAGTACAGATTGGTACTTACAAAATACTCATGTGGATGTAGAGTACAGTATAGGAAATATAATCAATAATATTGTAATAATTAGATACGGTGCCAGTTGAGTGCTGGAAATGCTGGGTAGATCACTTTGTAAAGTATATGGTTGTCTAAGCACTATGCTGTACATCTGAAACTAATACAAAATAATATTGAATGTAAAAAATTTAAGAAATGCTTCTCCATGTATTTAAAAATAGATGCTGATATATGTCAAATTAATATGGGATTTATATTCTACTGGATACCTTTAAAAGACTGGTATAATAAGTGCGTTCTATCCATATACCATTAAAAAAAGAAAAGCATGATAGATACACAAAGCAACAAAGCTTTGTGTATTTAACAAGGGCTATAGAAAAAGGAACAGGGGGCCTTTCAGCTTGAAGAAGGGTGCAGGTCCTAGAAGTGTACAAGGCAGCTGTCCAAGAGCTGTACTGGACTACACATAGACTGTGTGTTAAGAAATTGGGATCACGGAGTGTGCGCTCTTTTTCCTCCTGACTCCTTTCCCCAACAACTCAGCCCCCTGGAGGCTCTTGTGCCCTCCTTTCCAGAGGGTCCTGGTGTCAGTTTTTATTTGGTTTTCGACAGAATATTTTCTAAGGTGGGTTTCTGTATTAAAAACATAAAAGTGGCAGGACAAGGAATTGAGGATAGAACACAGAGGGGTGCAGGGTTTGGCCACAGAAGGAACTGGACTCAAGTCCTGACTCGTCACTAAAAGGCCATGAGCTGCTGATAGTGGCCCTTTGTTCACCCACTTCAGATCAGTTTCTGCATCTGAGATCTGTGTGTGGGGGGTGGAGGTGGAGGGTTTGACAATATTCACTGTTCAGAAATAATGTAGAGATTAAATGCAGTGTAGGTGGAAAGTGAGCATAGAGCCTGTGGCTCATTAGTGCTCAGCATAGGAGAGCTATCTTCACTGCTCCAATTTCACAGCCTGGAAATGCAGATGAGAAACATGGAATTATATGGGCTAATGCAGAAAAATCACTATGCCAAAAATCAAAGAATGCTGTTTTGTTTTTATAAGAACCTTAGAGGAAAAATCATACACAGTTTCTCAAACTTTTCCACTAGAAACCATCTAAGGCAGGAGATGAGCTGGCTTCCTAGGGCTGGCTTCCTAGAGCATCTTGCAGGCCCTGGGTTTTATGCAATGCTCTGCTCCTTCTGTGTGGAGATTCTTAACACCTTTTGAAAAAGGGAACCTCTATTTCACTTTGTACTGGGCCCTGGGAATTACACAGGCCACACTGAAAGGCAGAATAAGTGTTTACAGGGGTGAGATGGTGGCTCTTGGCACTCTTTGCCATGGAACCTGAGTTTTAAAAGCATGACTCCACCTGAGATTTCAGAGTCAGAAAATGAAAAAAAAATTGCCCAAACATGCTTATACTAAAAACAAATTCTTTGTTGATCTGAAATTAACTGTGACTGAGCATTCTGAGTTTACCAGGCAACCCTGCTCTAGTCTATTCCATCATTTTATTATTCCATAAAACTGAGGTTTATCAAGTATCAGTCATACCAGATACCGTGGTAAGTGATCTGTGTCTACCAACTCATTCAAAGCTGTTAGCACACCTATATACTGAGTGTTATCATCATGTTTGTTCAGACAAACAAACAAACAGAACTGAGGCACAAATGTGTGGATAATTTAGTGAAGAATTCATGACAAGTAAGAAAAGGTGCCAGCTGTCTGGTCTCAAAGTCTGGCTCTTTGATCTCAGTGGCTGATGAGGAATTTTGCAAAGAAGATGGATTTGGACAGAAGCTGGTCCAGAAGCAGGCCCAACCCAACACAACTCACAGTCATTTACAGGCTCTGCTGGGTCTAACTTAATAATCCAGAACCAGTCAGAGAGACAGATTAGATTGTTCACTTATCATGGTTATCACTGGCTTTGTGAAAAGTAGTGTTTTATAAGGAGAATCCATGTACATGATGAGTCATTCTCAAGCTAGTTTACTCATCATCGTTTAGGTAAAAATTATTGCATGTAGAGAGTAGAGGGAGCATATGTCAATATAATAAAGGCCATATATGAGAAACCTATAGCCAGCATCATATTCAATGGGCAAAAGCTAAAAGCTTTCCTACTAAGATCAGGAAGAAGGCAAGAATGCCCATTTTTACCACTTCTATTCAACATAGTATTGGAAGTCCTAGTCACGGTGATCAGACAAGAAAAACAAATCAAAGGAATCCAAATTGGAAAGGAGGAAGTAAAACTGTCATTGTTTGCAGATGACATGACAGTGTACATAGAAAATCCTACAGACTCCACCAAAAACCTACTTGACCTAATAAGTGAATTTGGCAAAACAGTGGGATACAAACTCACTATTCAGAAATTGAAGGCATTTTTGTACACCAACAATGAAATATCAGAAACAGAAATCAGGAAAAAAATCCCATTTGCTATAGCAACAAGAAAATACAGTACCTAGGAATAAACCTAATTTTGGAGGTAAAAGGCCTATACTCAGAAAACTACATAACACTGAAGAAAGAAATCAAAGAAGACACAAATAAATGGAAGCATATCCCATCTTCATGGATTGGAAGAATTAACAGCATCAAAATGTCCATGTTACCCAAAGCAGTTCATAGATTCAATACAACCCCTATTAAAATTCCAATGACATATCTCACAGACATACAACACACACTTCAAAAATTTATATGGAAGCATAAACAACCTGAATAGCCTCAGCAATTTTGAGAAAGAAGGACAAAATAGTAGGGATCACAATACTTGATATCAAACTATATCACAATGAGGCAGGAGATAGTCAGAAAGGAAACTCCAGAGGCCCCGCAGGGCTAAGATAAAAGACATCCATACATGACAAAGACCCCCTAAGACCAGTTGTTCCTGTTCTCTGGAATAACTCAGAATCATGGTGGCTCAAAGAATGCACCTGCACACTACCCCTGATTCATTATAATAGCATTATAATGAATTGACATTGTGGGACTTCTTTCTCTAGCAGCCAATCAAGAAAATCATGGGAGACCACACATGTGCAGTAGCTTTGAAATGCAACTCCTTATGCATGCACAATAGAAGCCTGCCAAAGACTAACCAGGAAGCTTCTGCCCTATAAGAATAGAATCCCTCCAGCTCATAGGATCAATCTCTGCTCAGAGTTGGCCCACTCCCATGTTCTGTGGAATGTACTATCGCTTAATAAATCTTTCCTCTTTCTTTATGCTATAAACTCTGTGTGTTTGGTTCAATTCTTTGTCCTCGATCACTAAGAACCTGGTTACCTGTGCCCACCTGTGACAACAAGGCCACTGTAATCAAAACAGTCTGGTACTGGCATAAGAACAGACACATAGATCAGTGAAACAGAATGGAGAGCCCATGTCTGTATGGTTAATTAATATTTGACAAAGGGAGAAGCAGCATAAAATTGAGTAAAAATAGCCCCTTCAACAAATGGTGTTGGGAGATCTGGATAGAGCTACATGCAAAAAAATGAAACTTGAGCACCAACTTACACCATACACAAAAAAATTCAAGGAGGATAAAAGATTTAAATATAAGCTGTGACACCATTAAAGTCTGAGAGGAGAACATAGGTAGAAAAATTTCAGATATTCCATACAGCAATATTTTCACCAATATGGCCCCCAGAACAAGGGACATAAAGGAAAGAATACACAAACTGGACTTCATCAAAATAAAGAACTTATGCATGGCTAAAGAAAACATCAGCAAAATGAAAAGGGAACCAACTGTATGGGAAAACATATTTGCCAGTGATAACTCAAACAAGGGGTTGACCTCCAAAATACATAAAGAACTCATACAACTCCACACTGGGAAGACAAACAATCCAATTAAAAAATGGGCAAAGGACCTGAACAGACACTTCTCCAAAGAGGACAAACAGAGGGACCAGAGACATATGAAAGGATGCTCAGCATCACTAGCCATGAGAGGGATGCAAGTTAAAACCACAATGAGATACCACTTCACACTGGTCAGAATGGCCATCACAATCAAATCAACAAACAACAAGGGCTGGCAAGGTTGTGGAGAAAAGGAAACCCTAGTGCACTGTTGGTGGGAATGCAGACTGGTGCAGCCACTGCGGAAAACAGTACAGAATTTCCTCAAAAAACTAAAAATGGAACTTCCTTTTGACTGGGCAATTCCACTGTTGGGATTATACCCTAAGAATCCTGAAATACCAATTCCACAGATCCTGTGCATCCCAATGTTCATAGCAGTGCAATTTTTAATAGCCAAATGCCGGAAACAGCCTAAGTGCCTATCAGTAAATGAGTGGATCAAAAAGCTGTGGTACATTTACACAGTGGAATACCACACAACAGAAAGAAATAAGGAACTCCTACTTTTTGTCACAGCAGGGATAGAACTGGAAAGCATTATGCTAAGTGAAATAAGCCAGGCAGTGAAAGACAAATACCTTATGATCTCACCTGTAAGTGGAACATAATAAACAAAACAAACAAGCAAGCAAAATAGAACCAGAGACATAGAAATAAAGAACAAACTGACAGTGATCAGAGGGGAGGGGTGAGGGTAATGAGAGGAGAAAGAAGGGGAAGAGTCAAGTCAAAGAGCATGTATAAAGGACCCAGGGACAAAGACAATGCAGGTGTCAGGATTTAATGTGGGAAGTGGGGGTGGGTAGGGCAGAAGAGAGTAATGCAGGGATGATGGGGGCAACTGTCATTGAACAACAATTAAAAAAAAGGAAAAAATATCACATGTATCAGAAGGTCAAGGTACATTCCTTTGAGTATATATGAAAACATTTTAGGTTCAGGGAAATCCCAAGCGTTTTGTGCCAATGCCTTTTTTACTTTGAGGATGAAGCCTGCATGCATTCAAAAAGCAACATAATGCACATATTCCAGTGTTATTCCCACATCAGTATGTTAGTTTGTCTGTTGATGTCTTTGTAAATGATCAGAGCTTTTTATTTTTTTTTGCTGCAAAACACAAAAAAACATTTTTATATATTTTGTGGAACAAAGTATTTATTTTAATCTCCTAAAATGAATACATCATTTTTCTTTATCTCTGTCTGCTGAAGCTTTGCAAAGTGTAAGCTACGGCATCACATTACCAGGCATACTGTGACTGTCCAAGGTCTTTCAGGGGTAGCCTGGCCAAGTTGGAGCTCCCATCTCCTACCCCTGTGAGTGAATATGGGCCTGGCCCCTCTGTGCCCCTGACCTTGCGCTTCCTTAGTGCACCTATGGCTTTTCCTTTGTGGGTTTGCTCCTTCTACTTTCCTGGTGTGCTTTCCAGCTCCACTCAACATCAGTACAAATGCACTTCCTACTTGAAGATGAATTTAAATATTACTACTGAGAACACTAAACTATGGGTTTCCATTGAAGACTTTTGGAATCTATTTGATATTTTACACATTTTTTGTATTATGTGATGATTAAAGCATTTAAAATAATTTTACCTAATAGATTGGTGATCTTAGTTATGTTTTAGTGAGTTTAATTTGATGTTTGTTCCCATTATTTAAATATCTGTAAAGATGTGCAAATATATAGAAAGGTATTGGTGGTTTACTATTTAAAGAATATTAATTGGTTCATAGATTATAAAATTAATAAGTTGATTATCATAAAGTGCATTACCAGCAAGATATGCCTCACAGGTTGCAGCTGAATCTGCTGAGCTGACAAACATGTCAAGTACATATAAAATTGTGAATTTGCCAATTTTCTGGGAAATGCAATGTGACAGGGAGTGGAGTCTGAGTTAAACTGAGCCAAAGATAGAAATGTTATTATAACAGATTTCTGAAGTTGTTTACAGTGGAAAATTGCCCTTTCAAGGAAGATATATAAATGTTCTACAAAATGGAGTTTAGAGGTCCAGTGAGTTGGAGAAAGGCTGGGTACTCCGTCTCTTTTTAGGGCCATGCGAGGCACGGCACATTCCAGGGTCTGAGATGTTCTAAATGGGGGCTGTTTAACAGAAACACAATGGGAATTGCAAATGCTTTTTAGCTTTTTCTCATAATCATGTAGAAAAAAGTAAAAAAAAAAGAACACGTGAAATGAATTTGAATAATATCTCTAACCAGTGCTTCCAAAATCGTATCACCTTATTACACAATCAACATAAGTGTATTAATGATTTATTTTACATTCTTTTTCTTTTTTCACATCAAGGCTCAGAAATCCCATGTCTGCCTTTACACAGCTCCATTTGAAATGACCACAACCACCGGTGGTCAGGCCCTGTTGTACAAGCAGTCCTTATTGAAGAGACCTGTTTAATACTGCTTAGTGTCCACCCCTTCACACATCTGCATGGCGTTAGTGATCTCCACCATTCTTACAACAGATAACCCGCTTTCATTTAGAAAATTACCAACATCTCTCTGTGTCCTCCTGTACACTGAGGTCATTTGTAGGAAGGCCACCAAATAAATGCTGGGCCAGTGTGTGAAGCTAAATATTTATCTTCTAATCCACATGATATCTTCCCTTTTGTTCTTTGAGCATCAGTTATTTTCTAAACAACTCGTCAATCTCAAGCTAACTTTGGTCATTTCAGGATCCCGGGGCTGGAGTTTTTTTCATCAAAATTTCTTGCTCCTTGTAGTTCTCTGATGTAGGAACTTTGGCAGCAGTAGGAAGACCAAACATCTGTTCATGTGGTACTTCATATTTTATTTTCCCTGAAAAGGACTAGGCCTTTAAGAAAATACATCCACAATGGAATGTGCATGCCCTGGGGGACTGAGTGGGAAGGTGTTTTGTGTGGATAACCTTTGAGTGCTGCTACTTTTCAGGCATTAGGCTGATCAGCTCTATTCCCTAATGCCACTTCTTGGAGAAATGTGGGGAGATGTGTGCTATAATTCTCTTTCACTAGTTTGTAAAAAACAATGAGCTGCTTTCTAAATGGAATTAATCCAGGATTCTTTAAAAAAATCAGGGAGAGATCCACTTCAGAGATTGAGAGATCCACTTCAGAGATTTAGAGATCTGAGGGCTCACTAAGAAGTGTTAGAAAAGAAACCTCACATGATAGAACTCTGGAAATTACCTGTAGCTTCTTTTTAGAAAATGCTTTGACATGAAAGAAATGCAATGAGGTTGCTAAACCAGCAGATTCAGAAAAGGAAGCAGCTCAGGAAATTGATTTCAAACCCAGATGCACAGAGTCTAAGGTGGCAAAGGAGTTGAGGGGGACACTGAGTAATGGGATTACTCAGAGATGCTAATAATCCGATTTAGTCATTTTCTGCTTTAAAAGACATTGTGACCTTCTCCAAACCCAAATACATGCTTCCTGATGAAAGCTGGCCCCATGCATAAGCTACTGAAGATTAGATTTATCAGAGAAATTGGTAGATCCCTAAACCTGGTTGGAGAGGTGATGCTGCTGGTATTCATTGAGTAAATGATCTATTTTATATGGCACTATGCAAATATATACAATGCATAAGTTACACAAAACAGTTTCAGCGTGGTTAATGAGCTTGCCCTAAGTCTAATAAAAAAGTACTAAGTTAGGTCCTTTTATTTCTTCTTTATGCATAATAACATTTTACTTAATGACATTAATCAAACTGGAGGGCCATCTGTATCAAAACTTAAAAAACCATTTTAGGCTGTGTGCAGGCATAAAGTAAAGTGCACGGGGCATGAATCCAGGTTAGGATGGGCCTGAGATGAAAGAGCTGGCCTGGGATATACATTTGCTTTTTAGGGTTTGCTCTTACTTAAAACTAGTCTAAATAGGAGAAAGCATTCAAAGGATTTGGGAGTTTCACTTTTTCACAGTGGTGAGTGGTGGTGAAGTTTATCAAAACAGAGAACACAATTTGTTCACTCAAACTTTCTTGATGTCAGACACCCAGAGTTTGATTTCCAGCTGGGCTAGTAACTAATTGTACTCTCTTGGAGAAGCCCCTTAGCTTGTCTCAGCTTCATCTATAAAACGGACGCCAGCATTTACCACTCTTAGTTTGGGTGAGAGTCACCTGAAACAGCAGATGAAAGCCTCCAGGCACCTAGCTGACAGCTGGTCAAGAATGTACACAGGTGCTGGTGACAAAGCATTTGGAGCAGTGATATAGCAGCCACATGGCAGAACCAAGCATTCAAATTTGATTCATGGGCTTGATGACCACAAAGTCCTCATCTGAAGATAAAGTATTGGGTTGGCCAAAATTTTTGTTTGTTTTTTACTATAAAATGGCTCTAGTGGAGCTTGGTTGTCTTTAATATCATTTGAAACAATTTTGTTAGATTGTATTGTCACACCTGTCATATCAGCACGCATTTTAAAAAAATCAAGATTGGTAAATTTTTGTGTAGCCATTTTAAAATGGAAGAATGGAAGAAAATATGCAACATTTCTGACATATTACGATTTTTTATTTCAAGAAAGGTAAAAACATAACTGAAATGCAAAAAGAAAGTTGTGCAGTGTATGGAGAAGGTTCTGTGACTGATCAAACATGTAAAAAATGGTTTGTGAAGTTTCGTGCTGGAGATTTCTCACTGGACGATATACTGCTGACATACTCAAAATATCCAAATCAATAAAGTTATTGGTAAAAATGAAAAATGTGTGTTTTATTTTATGGAAAAAACCATACAGACTTTTTGGATAACCCAATATAACAAATAGCCAATAAGCACATGAAAAGATGCTTAATATCACTAAGCCTTAGGAAAATGCAAATCAAAAGCACAATGAGATATCACTCACACTCATTAGGATATCTAGGGTAGAAAGAAAAAGGTGTTGGTGAGGATGTGGAGAAACAGGAACCTGTTAGTGGAACAGGGTGGATCCACTTTGTGCTGTGGATGAGAACATAAAACGGTGTGGCGCCTATGGAAAATATGGTGGTGGTTCCTCAAAAAAATAAATACAGGACTACCATATGATCTAGAAATTCCACTTCTGGGTATTTAATCAAAAGAATTGAAAGCAGGGACTGGAACAGCTATGTTACACCTATCTTCACTGCAGCATTATTCTAATAGCAAAAAAGTGGAAGCAACCCAAGTGTCCTGTGGTTGCCAGGGGCTGGAGGAGGGAGAATGAGGAGTTTGTGTTTAATAGGGGCAGAGTTTATTTTTGTTTATTTGCTTGCTTTATTTTCTGTCTCCCCCACTTGTATATAAACTCTGGGACAGCTGGGATCATGCCTTTTTCCCAGAGTTTCCTTTTGGGAAAATGAAGAAGCCCTGGAGATGGATGAAGGTGAAGGTAGCACAACAATGTGAGTGTATACTTGGAAATAGTTAAGATAGTAAATTGTGTGTTATGTGTATGCTACTTACTACAATTAAAAAAATACAAAATGCACTAATAAAGTCTTTTCATGTTTTCAATAGTGAGGTAATGATATGCTTTTTTTGTTATTGTCTTGTTTTCTCAGTGCCAATCCATTTATTTACTCACATATTTTTCATTCATCTATTTAGTCCTAAACATTGTATTGAACTCCTGTAATACATCATTTACAGTGGTCTGAGCCTTATGTGAATCTCCTCAAATTTAAAGTCTAGAAGGAAGTGTATTATAGGAACAGATAAGCACAGGATCATGTGACAAGTATAACTCATAGAAGCAACATTTGTAAGATAGTGAAATAATATAAAGAACAGGAAACGTCCCCTGGCTGGTGTGGCTTAGTGGATGGAGCTCCAGCCTGCAAACCAAGAGGTCTTGGTTTGTTTCTTGGACAGGACACATGCCTAGGCTGCAGGCCAGGTCCCCAGTTGATGGCATGTGAGAGGCAACCAATGTTTCTCTACCTTTCTTTCTCTCTCCCTTCCCCCTCTCTGAAAGTAAATAAATAAAATCTTAAAAGAAAAAAGAACAAGAAACAGGGGGTGGGAAAAGGAAAAGTAACAAAGAAAGAAATCTATTTTACATAAATTCAATGGGTATCTATAGGTACCTCATTTCCCCCACCATTTTATATATATATATAAAGGTCTGGATTTATATTATCATTTCTACCATTTGTTTCAAAATTTTCTATTACAAAAAGATCATTGAATTGCTGGTAGTGCTCAAGGTAATTTAACCTACTCTCTACACTATTTTGCACATGAAGAAACTGAGGCTTATAAAGTTGAAAGGTAGGGTAAAATGTCCCACGATAAAATTAGTGTCAAACCTGTCTAGAATATAGATTTTTTTGGCAGAGCCTGTTTTCTTATACTATACTACCTTTTCCAAAGCAGCCACACATGTATTTGTCACCAGTGATCCAGTACTTACTGGCATCACATGATCTCACATTTATACAGCACTGTCTTAAACCTTTCAAATTATTGTCGACAGCAGTGAGGCATGTTTTTACTTCTGAGAGGTCAAAGGACTTTATTCTGGTTAGAAAAGACAGTCATAATCTATGCTGCTGATGTGAAGAATTTACTTGAACGTAAGTCTGTTCATTTACTTATTAGTCATACATTTAATAGTCAAAAAACATTGGAGGGTAGATGCTGTTAAATACAGTGGGAACACAGTAATGAAAACACACACATAATTCAACAGTCCCTTCTTTTTTTTTATCTTTTTTTAAAGATTTTATTTATTTATTTTTAGAGAGGTAAGGGAGGGAGAAAGAGAGAGAGAGAGAAACATCAATGTGCGGTTGCTGGGGGCTGTGGCCTGCAACCCAGGCATGTGCCCTGACTGGGAATCGAACCTGCGACACTTTGGTTCACAGCCCGCGCTCAAGCCACTGAGCTATACCAGCCAGGGGCAAGCAGTCCCTTCTTAAATAAAGTGTTTCTATCATCATTAACATGTGTCAGAATAATTTTTTTGGATAAGAGCCAAGTAGAATTTCACAGCTGGTTAAGTGCTTAAGTGTTCTTGATATATTAGTCAGCAACTTTTAATTCTTCTCTAGATTTTATTTCCTATTTTGAGCCTCAGAGACTAAAAATTGATCAGTACCATTATGTGAGATGGAAGCTCTAGGAAGTAGAGAAGATTTTTATGGGGGAAAAGATGATGTGTTTAGTTTGGGACAAACCAAATTTGGATTTCCAGCAGCATGGCATCTGGGAATAATTTGACAGATGCTTGAAAGTTTGAGTGGAATTCAAAAGGAGGTCGAAGCTAGAAATGGGGAGCTGTCTGCAGAGATGGGAGTTGAAGCACTGTTTGATTTTGCCTCCTACCAAGACCGCCAGGACCACCGAGACCCCCCTATGTTCCAACAAGTTGCAGCAGGCACAATGCATCCTAAGGACCATGGAGCAATTCAGCAAGGGAGTGTTAGGAAGGACACAGAGGACTGGGCTCATAGTAGGTGGTCTGGAGGGTGGTCAAGGATATAGGGGTCCACTCTGGACTCGACGCTGGCAAGAGGCAGGATAACTCTATGACTGGGTATCTTCAAAAATCTTTTTTAGAAGTAGGTCATACTACAGCAGGACTAAAGCTATAATTAGTGTAGAAGTAGCAGTGCCTCCTATTCATCTGAATAATGAATGGATGCTAGGTCATTTTTGTGGCTCA
Source organism: Phyllostomus discolor (assembly GCF_004126475.2). NCBI lineage: Eukaryota > Metazoa > Chordata > Mammalia > Chiroptera > Phyllostomidae > Phyllostomus > Phyllostomus discolor. The sequence continues at coordinate 76,596,306 of NC_040903.2, read as the reverse complement.
TACAATGTTCACAGTTTATGTTCAGAAATAATTACTGAGGTCTCATTTGTGTCTTGATGCATCCAGGTTTCAGAGTAGCCTTCACAGATGTTGACATTCAGTGTCATTGTTGTTATTTTCATGGGGAGAACACCGAGGCTTAGCTGGGAGCCCCCAGCTAGATCTAGGATGGCAGAGGCTGGACTTCTTTCTCAAGAGGAAGGAGACAGAAAGTTCAAGAAAGCCTCTTGAGACTCCCTTGCCCTCCCAGCTTGTAATTTGGACAGTGGCAAAGCAAGTGAAAACGGAATGAGAAAACCTGGTAAATGCAACATCAGCTGTCCCTACTTCACATTTTAAAACACACACATTCCTATGTTGAGAGACAACAAATAAAATAGCATAGCAAAGTGGTGTGGTTTGGAAATGATTTCCATCTAGAAAAATGGGTGTCATTGGCTGCGTGAGCTCATGCAGAAAACCCTGTTAAATTCATTTAACTTATTTAGTTGGAGTAGGTTGTAGTCATTCAGTGCCTAAGAAATCCTACAGTTTGTTAACAGTTTGGTCTGTTATCAAGACTCTTGCATCATTCTTAAGAAATTGCAGCACTGTGATAAAATCGTGTCTGTCTTTCAATGTAATTTTCTATTTGTCTGCAAGTGACTGATTTCTTTTGATCCTTCCTGACCTGCTTGGTTCTTGTTAGGTTGAATTTTAAAATTCTTGCCTGTTGCTCAGACTCTCAAGGAATGTTGTGAACCCATCAGAATAAATGGACCACTACACTTTCAAGAACAACTTCCCAGACTTGGTTTTCTCAGACCAGATTTGTAAAGTTCTTACAAGTACCATGGTTACTGCTCCTTTCTTCAGCAGCTGATTCTACGCATTTGCATGGGGTGGGAATCTGACTCCTAACCCCAAACTGCTCATTGTGTCTTCATTTGAATGGGAACTTCCTTTCATCTTGACCCACACCTTCTATTGTACAGGCCTCTGCGTTCTATACCCTCCATCTCAGCAACACGGGGATTTGAATGTTTGTCTCTTCTCAGCCCTCCTAAGACATAATGCCTGGAGATGTCCCCTGTCACAGTGCTCCCTGGGGGATGTGAGAAACCCTGACACCCCTCAGTCTCCCTCCGTCTGCTTCAGAATCCCCATGACTCCCCAGAATGAACTCAGAGAGATGGAAGTTTGGAGCGGCCGACCTGGCACAGAGAGGGCTGCAGCCTTCTTGGCTCTGTCCCATCTGCCTTTCCGGGCCATTTTCCCCTGGGAAAAGCCCTGGTAGGGAGTGTGCAATGTGTGGGTGTTTTCCAGTCAGGACTCTCCACCGATTGCTTTGATAGCTCCATTCGTTATGCTCATTTTGATCTAGCATGTGAAGTGTGAAGACAGTGGGCACAGGATTGCCATAAAAGAGCTATTGTTGACACATTTCTTTAGACCAGTAAGGAGGCTTGCAGGACCACTGGTAGACTGCCAGCAACTACGCTGCAAAGCTCCTCCCTTCTCTGTGGTCTAAGACATAAAAGTACAGAGCTGTGAGTGGCTAGGAGCCATCCTCAACCCTGCAGGAAGATTGCTTTGCAGATTAGGAATGAAATCTGGGTAGTTTTGGAGCCTGAGAGATATTCACAGGCCATTAGCATTTAAATAAGGTCCTTTCATGCTTTTCTTAGTGATCTGAGCCCTTGCACCCTGAAGGAAGAGCACTATTTTCTCCCTGACTGACACAGAAGTCCACAGTGCAGCATATGCGAGTGTTTCCCTCTACACCAGAATTACACACGATTTGTCAACAGCTGACACTGTTAATAAAGGATTTACACATATCATGAAAATGTCTACATATGGCTTAAATGCATGCCAATTGGTTAAATTAATGTTGTAGTGATATATTTTGGAACTTTTTGTTGTGCTCTAGGGGTAAATTGCCCCTTAAATAAAAACATGTGGGCTGTAGAAGTCCCAGGTGCCTCAAATCAGCAAAGGGTTGGCAATCCCATGGGTTTTGGTGTATTTGACACAAGCAATGCTCATTAAATTTGGGGCCAACGTTGTACCTGACGTAAGTAGACAAATTGATCTTAAGAATTTCCTGAGACTACAACTGACTGTGCCCTCATAATACTTAGCGGTGTCCACAGTCCTCCCACTCCCTTGGGCCACTGTGACTTTCACTACTTCCTGAAATGCCATGGGTATCATGAGCTTCCAACTTTACCTTCTTTAAGTCTTCCAGCTGGGAAGTTCATATGCAGGTCCAGCAAATGCAAGAAAAGTGTCTGTTTTATGTATGGGCACTGTATTGCTATTCCTCTGAATCCCTGTTAACAAAGACACAATCTGTTCTAATGTATGGATACTTATTTTATGACATCATACATTCCTGAGGGTAAATAAAATGTGGGTCTGCCATACCAGTTAGCTTCATTAAGTGGAAAACTTGCCATTACTGGGTAACGTGTTGTTATGAGATAAATGAAGGCGTGAGATAGAAGGCAGTAAAACAGAGACCCACAGCTTCTTCTTGGGTAACCCAATGATTTTTCTCCATTTCCCTTACATGTTTGTATTTTCCTTTTCATTACTGTAGTTACAGGTAAATTTTATCTCCATAGCACCAGTGTTGGAGATAAAATCTCAACAGACACCAAGTATAAAAAGGATCGCTTGACATTTAAAGTAGGAAAACTGAGGTTGAAAAATCTATTTTTAGTAGCTGAGCCCTGTGAAATATATATATATATATATACATATTCCATATTAAAATTTCAGAATGCAGAACATGTCTCTTAAATAAGAAATATATCCTGTAAATGTAATATTCCACTCTTGCCTTTCATTTTACCAGTAGGTTTTGCTTTAGTAATACAAATATTAAAATAGGATTTAGGTAAGGAATATAAATGAATATAATTGTGCACTATTACAGTTTATTTTTTGCAGTTTTTTTTAAAGTAATAGAAACTTTATGCCAGCTCCCCTCCAAAATTATCATGGTACATCTAAGCAAACATTAATTTAAATTACAAGATGTGTTATTATATTCTTTATAGATATAGCAAAAAAATAACACAAATGCTTTGTAAAAATTGTTTAGAGCAAGTTTTATGGAAGCATTATTTTTTTAATTGTGAGAAACAACTGTACTACATTACCAAACAGTACTAAAGCTTTCTATCACCACCTACAAAGATTATGACTTAACATTTTTAATCAGAAAGAAAATGTTATAATTACTTTAAAATGTCTATTTTATACTATAGGGTAAAGCCATTTTCAGCCTTATGTTTTGTAACTTCATTTTTCTTTAGGGCTTAATCTCAGAACTTTCATTGGAAGGAAATTGTTTGGAAGGACAAAATAAAGCACTGCTCCTTGAATCCATGACTCTTACATTCTTTTATTTTCTCAAATGATTTGAGAAAAAAAACAAAAACTTCTTTTCCCTTAACCTTCATTGGCCATGACTCTTTATTTGCTACAAATTCCTACAGTGATCCCTTCCTATCACTGGTATTTTTAGAAAGGCCACAAAGAGGAAGTGAGAAAGAAGGAAATAAGTGGCCGGTAGGTACTATAGAGATCATCTACTTCAATCCCTTCAATGAACCCCCAAAAGAAACAGGATTGTAAAAGGTAAGTGAGCTTTGGAAAAGCAATGGGGAGAGACGCATAGGAAGATGATAGTTCTGAACAGCTCGAGCTGTACTTTCCTCTGGATCTACTGTGTGAGCTTGGGCATGTTGCTTCCTCTGCCTGTTCAGTTTCTCACTTGTGTAGTGAGCGCACATGACCTACTCACAGGCCTTTTTAATAGGGATAAACAAGACAATATGGTACAATTTTCCCTGTGTGTCCATCGGGAATTGGTATGAAGGGGACTAAACTTTTGCCACCCTAAAGCTATCCTTTGGGATATCAATTTTAAGCTGGTTATTTAGAAACAAAACACTCAGAAAGAACATTTGATCCTCTCCTTTTCCTGCCCACGATATTCAGGTAGAAAAATCTGCTCCAGGAAGGAAAGTCTAGGAGCATAATTTGTAGTAAATATGGTAGATAAGAAGGCACCAGGCTGGGGCCTGGTAGCCAGATCACCCCATGTCCTACTGAAGCAAAAATTTTGCCTGCCATGTATGTTCTGGTCTTCCTCAATTACCTGAAATTATGTGTTTCCTTTAAAATCCCATCCCTGCTCCCCTCATTTCTCCTTTGGTCAAAATGAGACATATACCAAATTTTACTTCACTGTCTTTGGAATTTTCATGCTTATGTATATTCCCTGTGCACACATATTAAAAACTGATTTTCTCCTATTTATCTGTCTCTGTTAATTTGATTATTAGAATAAGCTAGAAGAACTTAGAAAGTAAGAGGAAAAGTTTTTTTTCCTTTTTTTAGCCACTACAGTTCCAGGACACACCATGGATATCAAACTTTTTAGATGCTCACCTTTCTTATAGAAAATGCTGTAGCTCCTTCCACCATCTTTACATGTTGCCATAATGGTGGGCATAAATGTTCTGGCTGATGCTCTCAAGAGTATCAACAATGCTGAAAAGAGAGGCAAATGCCAGGTTCTTATCAGGCTGTGCTCTGAAGTTATCGTCCTGTCCCTAGCTGTGATGATGAGGCATGGTTACATTGGTGAATTTGAAATTATTGATGACTACAGAGCTGGGAAAATTGTTCTAAACCTCACCGACAAGTTGAACAAGTATGGAGTAATCAGCCTCAGATTTGATGAGCAACTCAAAGATGTAGAAAAATGGCAGAACAACCTGCTTCCATCAGTCAGTTTGGTGTCACTGTACTGACAACCTCAGTGGACATCATGGACCACGAAGAAGCAAGATGAAAACATACAGGAGGGAAAATCCTGGGGTTCTTTTTTCTAGGGATATAATACATACATGCAAATAAAATGCCTCAGTAGAAAAAATGGTGTAGTAATTGTGTGTAACCTATGTACAATCTCTGTATATTTCAGATCACCTCTAGATTACTTATAATACCTGATACAAAACAAATGCCCTGTAAATAGTTGTTTCACTGTATTGTTCAGGGATCAGCTTTCTAAAATTAAAATAAAATTCAATCTGCCGAGGGTTGAATCTGCAGGTACGGGCCAACTGTATATGGTGTCTGTTGCTGTTTCATCTTTAAGGAGAAAAAAAGTGAAGACAAAGAATGTGTGAGCTTAGGAAAGAGGCGCTGAAGATAAAAACATTTAAATACTGAAAATGGCCTTCTTCTCACCTCTCTGACACTTTAAACCCCATACACTGTACCCCAGATACTGAAATTAGGAGTGCTTGAGGGTGTGTGGAGTAAGCAGGGTCTCACCCCTGACGTTGCTTCCATCCATGGCAACCTCTAAGTCACCACTTAACACTGCTCGTTGCTGACATGGGAAGGAACTTAGACAGCAGATGAATCCAGTGGGGCCACTCATTTTTCTGGGGCCAGCTTGACACTCTCAGTAAAGAGAGTAAAAGAGTCATGGTTTGAATGTCCTCTTTCAGAGATTCAGTATCTTAATTTACAGTTTGATTTCTATTGAAATCCAGTGCATGTGACTGTCTTTAAGGTACTAAATAGCGTTCTTGTCCCACCCCTGTGAATTCATTTGCACAAAGCTCCGACAGGAGCCCACACCTCTGATCTCCTCTATGCAGCCTATCTCAGAATGTGGGGCTTTGGATCCCCCATTTCCACTTTGAATAATCTCAAACCTGCTCACCCTCCTAGGCACCATGCACACCCTTGGCAAATCAATCTCCCTTCTTGAAATCTTCAACAACACCCATCCAAATGATCTCCCTTGTCTCCAATATCCTGTGGCAGTTATCTAATGCACAGTTAAGCATCATATAAGGACACATGAGGAGATCGATGATTCCAAAGAAAAGTGCGAGAGTAGCTCACTCTCTCCTCCAGTGCCTGCTGTTGTTCCACGCACTGCAGAAGTCACACACTGAAGTTGAAGTGATTAGATTTTTCCTGTTCCTTGGGCACATAAAATATTGCAGACTTAATAAATATTTGATTAGAAAAGAAAAAAATGAGTCAATGAATAAATAAATGAGTGCAAGGCCTGTGCCTAGGTATTCTGACTAATTATTTAAATGCAGTCCTTGTCTCAAGGAATTTGTAATATGAAAGGGAAGATAAACTGCTCAATTTTCTCTTGTGCAAAACAGAATGGCCACCATATCATGAATAATCTGTGGGTTGACAGAAAAGACTAATTATGAAAAGACTTCATAAGGAAGACAGGATATGAGTTCATTTTGAAGGAGTTCAAAGATGGAGACAGTCTTGAAGAACATCTCAGAAGAATATCATGGGAGGATGCAAGTACCTGATGGAACTGAGCTAGGGAGGGCTGGGAATTCCTTAACCATGAGCCTGTGTTTCACTTTGGCTCTATGTAGATGGGTGTGCTCTGAAAAGGTGAGGATTTGGCTGTTATAGCTTTTGGCAGAGGTGGACAGTGAGTCTCACAGCAGGCTGAGGGCAGATCTTGCTTGGTTGCTCGTCTCAGGAATGCAAGACTTGATACCATGGACAGAGCACTGTCTTAATCAGCTCAAGCTGCTATAACAGAACACCCCAGCCTGGTGGTTTATAAACAATAGCGTTTAGTTCTCACAGTCTGGAGGCTGGAATTCTGAGATCAAGGCACCTGCAGAATCAGATTTGGTGAGAACCTGCTTCCTGATTCATAGATCCATCTTCTCACTGTGTCATCATAGGGCAGAAGGGGCAAGGGTGTTCATTTGAGGTCTCTTTTATGAGGATACTACTCCCATCATGAGAGCTCTACTCTTATGACCTTATCACCTCCCAAAGGTCTCACCTTCTAACACCATCACCCTGGGGTTTACATGCTAGCATATGAATTTAGGGGATGCAAACATTGAGTCCATAGCAGGCAGTTTTGCAATGTGCACTTCACTGTGTCTGACTTCTAAAGCTCCTGATTTCTTGAGCCCCTCTTAATGAATATAAGCCATGTGCTGTGAGGTAGGGCTGAAAAAGCATAGTAGTTAAGGTATTTCCTTTCATAAACCTTATATTCAAACATATCATTGTGTGATTTAATGAGCAAATACTCAAAGCATCTGATAAATGCAACAAGTAGGATATAACCCTAGAATTTTTAAGAATCTTATATTATTTGTTGCAAGGGAATGGCATTGAAACTGAAAAACAAAAAAGGGCTGACATTCAGGTAACCCTGTTGAGCCATCAGCACTATTGGGAGAGCGTAGCTCCTGCAGCTTGGATGAGCTCACCAAAGCTGTGCATGTAGGTATGTGAAATGGCACCAGACTCACTGTGTTTGCTCCTTAGGCATGTTTCTGGTTAAAATATACTTTGGAAAACAAATGTTTGTTGCTAATGTGATTAGAGGCTCAGGAAGGGTGGTAGGAACCTAATGGTACAAACCAGATGTTAGGATATCTAGTCAGAGTGTATCTATTCCATTTCTATTGTGTCCTTCAGTTGGGTTGTACAAAATCAAGAGCTTTTCTTTATAAAGTGACTGCTAAGAGGGCATAAGGAGACACTGTTGAACTTTGCATAAAAGTGCCAATGCTTCCAGCTTATTGAAAACATTACTAAAAGCAGAGGTTCTATTTTTACCATTCACATTCTAGCCATCACCATGCCAGATCTTGGCAACCAAAACAAGTGTGCACCAAGTTTGGTCAAATAACCACCAGTAGCCAGAAGCATAGATGTTATTCCAGGATGCTTTCTGTGGTCTATCCTTCCTAGAAAAGGGGAGATTTAGAAAGCCTTCTTTTATTATGGGAAAATTTAAGAATCTTTACAATTATTAAGTGTACAATTCAGTGACATACATTCACAATGTTGTGTTACCACCATTACCAGCCATGTTTGGAACTTTTCATCATTTCAGCTGAAACTCTGTCTTCATTAAACAAAGTTCCCCATTCCCTGTCTCCCAGCCCTGGCACCCACCATACTAATACTTTGTGTCTGTATGGATTTGACCACACGACGTACTCATGTAGTAGAATCAAACAGAATTTGTCCTTTTGTGACTGGCTTATTTCATTCAGCATAATGTCCTTGAGGTTCATTCATGCTGTAACATGTGTCAGAATTTCCTTCCTTTTTATGGCTGAATAATACGACATTGTGTGTACAGACCATGTTGTGTTTATCCATTCATCTTTGATGAACACTTGAGCTGTCTGCCCCTTGGCTGCTTTGACAAAATGGGCTAGGAATATCTTTTTGAGACCCAGATTTCACTTTTTGGGGATATATCCCCTAAAGAGGAATGGTTGGATCATATGGTAGTTGTATTTTTAATTGTTTGAGTAACTTGCCACACTTTTTTCCACAGTGGCTGCACCAATGTACATTCCCACCAACAGTGCACAGGGTTCCAGATTTTCCCTTTCCTTGTCAACACTTATTACTTTGTGTTTCTGACAGTGGTCCTCCTAATGGGCCTGAGGTTTTCATTTGGATTTCCCTGATGATCAGTGGTGTTGAACACTTTTTCATGTGTCAGAAGACTTTTTAACTTCACATTCTCTTTGGTTTGTAATTTGCCTTTTCCTGGGCAGCCTAACAGTGGGGTGACACCACCAGGTGGAGCTGACACCACCAGGTGGAGCTGACACCCTGGCTTAGAAGAGCCCTGCCCCAGCCCTGGGGGGAGCCCCATCTACTGTTTACTGGTGTCTTTTCTCTCTGACTTGCTCTGTCTATGTGTGAAGTGGGTCCAAACCATGCTCCTCCAATATTTCTGATGAGGACTTCTCTGCTCTTGCAGGAAAGTGCCATCCTAACTGTCACATTCAGACTAGGAGCTTGGGTGAACCGAGGGGTCACCTAAACCACTGTTTTCCAGCCTTTGAATTTCTATTACAAGCCTCTTTCTAAAAGAGACTATTGTGAGACCATACATGTGGCTCAGCGATGGGAGCTGTTTTGCAGGGGGTGAGGGTGGAGGCTAGCTGCAACTGCCCCAGCCCCCTAGCTCCTCAATCCCCCAGCCCCCAGGCCCCAGGATGAGCACTGGGACTCTGTCAGGGAGTATGCTCAGGAACCCCAGAGTTGAGCCAATCTCTAGCTTTACAGATGGGCACAAATGTAGTCTATGGTGACGTAGCCTATTAGTGATAGACAGAAGACTAGAACTCTAGCTCCAATCCCTTTTTCTAATCTACCGCTGCCCCAACCTGCTGACAGTATCACCTGGGAGTGATAAGAGTCTGGGTGAAAAGAAGGATTACTACATTGTCCATAGTTTGAAAACATAGAATTTATACTGTTGGGGATGCCACCATGGTCTCCAGATGTAATTTATATTAATTTGATAAATGTTGATTTCGAAACAACTAAGTGCTGGGTATTTTGGAGGATGTAAATGTTAGTTAAATATTGATCTAAACAAAATATTGATCTAACTGCATACGTATTTGCAGCAGAGGAAATCAAACTATATGTGAGTTTGCAAATGCTTGGGACTAGGAAGTAGGGAGAGCTGCCTTCTAAGCGGTGAGTAATGGGCTCAGGGGCCCTGATGCATGTGGCATGGGGGCCACAGAAGGCCATGCTGGGATGGAAACAACATATTAGTCCAACAAAGTGAGCTGACTTTTGACAGAAAGTTAAGGCTCCTTCAGTGGCAGTGTGGTCAGAGTGGGAACTGAAGGGTAAACTCGAGGCAGGAAGACCAGTTAAGACCATGTGGGTGTAGATGAAGGCAGTCAGTGGGGCTCTGAGAGAAGAGGCCCTGTTGGTGGGAACTAAGATAAAACTTTAAGACGAGGTTACTGCTGACTCTTTTAAAAATTCTCTAGTAGATACAGAGTAATGAGCACTCAAAAATATAAGGGGGGTTCTAATGCTGAAGAAGGATAAACAGTCTTTTCTTTTTGCCATCTTCAAAGAATGGCCATCCTAAAATGAACAATACTAATGTAGACGACACAGGAGAAGAAAGAATATGTACACACATCCATTAAAAACAAGGACTAACAGACCTTCAACAATCTAATAGTGGGCCCTGGCTGATGTGACTCAGTGGGTGGAGTGCCTGCCTGTGAACCAAAAGGTGTCCTGATTCCCAGTCAGGACACATTCCTGGGTAATGGGCCACGTCCCCTGTTGGGAGTGGTTGGGGGCATGTGAGGGGCAACCAATCAATGTTTCCCTTGCACATTGATGTTTCTCTCTTTCTCTCTCCCTTCCCTTCTCTCTAAAAAGTAATGAATAAAATCTGTAAAATGTAATAGTGGGAGCCCAGATCAAGAAGATTCTTCATAGAAAGCTAGAATCATGGCCAAAGTTCTCACCTACCATACCAGAGAAATAGATTACACTTGCGTTGAACTGAGCTACTTATCTGAATTCAGGTCTAAGTTATGAAAACCAAATGTTAGGAAAAGTTCATGTTGAAACAGCCTAGAGGATGTGGCTCTCTTCTCACATCCACCTCCTTTATCACTCCCTTCCTCCCTTCCTCCTTTCCTTCATTCCTTTCAGCCTCTTTCAGAGTGCAGAATTCTGAAGAACCCAAACTCTTCAGGGATGTGCACAGCTGGTGTTTGCAGTACCTGGTATTGCTTGTGCATCAGGAAGCCGGGATGATGAGGAAATCAGAGATGTGGAGATAGGTTTTAAGGGACCATGGGATGAAAGAAGGACCCTTGGATGTCCACATGAAGTGATTTCTAAGTGGAAAAATGGGTAACTGAGTGGGGAAAAGGAAGAACAACTTATCATCATGCTTTGAATGCTGTGAGTACTCAAGATGGTCCAATAATAAAATTTTCTTGCTGGTAATGGATGTACTTACATACCTTCCCAGAGGCTTATGGATGTTTTGCACAAGTTCTAAGGTACAGTGGAGTGATCTGGGGGCATTCTTGGCCAATGAACCAAGGAGAAGGAGTGATAGTCTAGGAAATGACAGAATCTGTGATTCTGTGACAAGAAGTCATGACTACCAAAAATAAATGTAGCATTTGAGTGGAAAACTTAAAAACCTTTTCATCTTACCCACCCCTTTGAGAAGTTCAATGTCCCGCTATTTTGATAGATGAAAAGAGGTTTAAGTTACTTGGTCAAGATCTAAAAGACACCTAGAGTCAGGGCTCTTGTTAAAATCCAAGTCTCTGACTCTCAGCCAAAGTCTGTCCAATATGCAACCACTCAGTGACCCACAGGTGGAGGTCACCGAAGCCCATCTCCTCCTGTAATCAATCAGCTCATGTCACTTTATCCTCCACATAAGAAATGTTTAAAGTAGGCAATGGCCATTTTGCTCTGGAAAACATGGCGAAATGACTTAAGTACCACTAGCATCTAGCCATCATTTTAGAGAAAAAAATCACCATTCAGATTTAGGGGTTCTCTAGGTGACCATAAATGTATCTCACTGCATATTTTATTGGATGATAATTTTCTTCCTGAATGTACAACAATTCCTCCTAGATTAGCTTTACAATCTGGTGAATATTAAATTGTTATCACAGTGTGGCTTCTTCCACTTCATTTTATTTTACTACCACAGTTATGGGCTCAATGTTGTAGTTACATTTAATTTCACTTACAATCACAGTCTATTTGGTCACCTGTTACTTTCTTCCAGCTTTGCAAATTGGCTTCTGAATCTAGGCCAAAGCCAGAAAGGACTGGTGCTCAGGCTTGCAGACTTGATGACATATTTCCAGAAGAGGTAGCTTCCTACTATTTTAATAGTGTGCTGGTTCCCACACCTATTAGTGGTGACATAGTTATATTCATACAACTGTCCTGCCTTGTTCCTTTTTCTGTATTCCCTAACAACTGTTCTGTCAATGCCAATGTGTCGACCAAGTATCTAACATTTATAAGCCTGATGTTTTGTTCTGGGCAAACTGATAACATATCTGAGTCACCATATCTTGGCCTCCTCTCCTTTAGGGGCTCCCAAGTCTTCTTGGGAGCACTTTTCAAACACAAGCTAAGCAGTCCAGAGCCCTTGTCCCAACCCCTCCTCTGTGGGGCTCCCACATTCCAGACCACTCTCCCCCTGCTCTAATCACCCAGGGCTGTTACCAGACAACTAGGGACAGCCCCTGTGGAAATTATTAAGCCAGTGAATCCTATGCCTGTTTGCTCTGCTTTACCCATTCTTCTTTTGGAAACCACAGTGAAGACTTTTGACCACGTCCCCTCTCCCTCTGCCTTCTGACAGACCCTGGTGTTTCTTCATGTAGCCCTACAGCAGAAACATTATCTTTTCATTTGTAGTGGTGTCCTGCCTTGCCAGCCTTACCATCACTCAAATTTTCTATTAATATATTTTATTTTAAAACCTCTCTATATCTTTGCTTCTTTGCAACAAGGATATGAATTAATAACAAACAGAGCCTATTTACGAGTATAATCTCACATGAGCATCCCTGATGTGTTGGAAGGGAGTACACTAGACTTGGGCAGTTAGCTGGGAGGTGTGGGGAATGTGGGGTGTTTTGGTGAGGGTCTCCCCTAGAAAGCTATAGTGTTGCTACTAGTTTTTTTCTTTATTTACAATTTTTCCAAAGTTCAGACTTTGATTATAGTCCTACCCCTAAACACATGTTTCTTATAAGGACTAGTCCAGGTTCCCATTGTTTTAGTTGTTTTTTCACTTCCAGCCTAATGTTCTATCCATAAAGCACATACACACCCTATCTTTTCTTAGCTCAGGGGCAGTTCCTTTTGGGGGAGTGGTTGGGGGCTTAATATCTGGACACTTCCCAAGCTCATGGTCCCTCTTTCTATTTGAAATTTAATAAATATGAATTATCACAAAGGTAATTAGTTAAATTAGGTTCTTCCCTTTACTCTCCTGAAATACTCTTGAAAATCTTCACACTGGAAAGCAGTAGAAATTAAAAAGAGTGAGCATTGAGTTTATCCATCACACAGAGATGTGTCTCTACCACAGCTTTGCTGTAAGGGACATCCGCTGCACTGAACCCTGAAAACCCCTGTGCTGCAGTGTGATACCTGAGACATATTCACGATAAAGTGCTGTGTGAATGGTGTGGCTTGTAGTGATGAACATCTTGTTCCAGCAGACTGTCAGACATGCCACTGCTCCCCCAAAGTCAGTCAGCGAAACAGAAAACTAACCCCAAGGGTAGCACTTTCTCCAAATATGGGTATTATTTAAAACAAGCCATTTTTAGAAGCACACAAAAGGAATATTTACAACAAGAGCACAGGAAATAAGGCACTTCCTAGGGAGCAATGCACTGAATCTCTCAGTAGAGAGATTTATTCCACAAGGAGCAAAATATTTTCCCACTAAATAAACTCAGTGTGTTCAAGTGACAGCTCCCTCCTGTCACCTATTTTGTATCTGCATTTACCTGGAGAGGTCGACCAGTATCCTCACAGTTGCCTGTGTTAGGGCAAACACCGAGACCAGTTCCTATCCCACACCCTGACCCTGTTTTTGAAATCCTGACTTGGGACTTTCAGCTGACAAAGAACAAGCTACAAACTTCACATGTTCATGATGTAGCTGGTACATGGGAGTAATGTGATTTTGGTGTCTCTGCTCCAACTCTCACACTCTTCTTTCCTTTGGATGACACACCTTCATTTTCCCCACCTTCTCAGCACCACCTGAGAGGTTAGAAGATGCTCTTTGGGTACCTGATCATCTTTCACATTGACCCACTTAGTGGGCAAGATCTTGAAGCCCACCTTGCTGTAAACCAATTCTACTAAAGTGTTTGTGAATTTTGAAGAGGGAACATATCTGTATTTATAATGATTTGACATAATTTGTAATTGAGGAATGAACCAAATAAATGAGGAAACACTAATGCTTTATAATGAACACTCTCCTGTGAGGAACAACAATAAGCAAGAATATTGCAAAATCAACAAAATAAATAAGAATAGAAGGAACCAATGTCCAAACTGAAAATTTCCCCATGCTGCAATATGTCCATCTCTCTCTCAAAAGACCAGGGTAATCAGGGCTCCCCAGTCATGAAACCAATTTGTTTTTGCTGACTTGGTCTTCACTCCTCATCTCCACCTAAGGGCTCACTGAGTGACCTAGTGCAAATGCCACTGCTGGACCCTCGAGAATGTTCATAGACTTAGGCTCAGCCTACAAGCTATGGTGTGAATTAACTCCCTGAGTACCCCAGGCTCTGACATCTAGCTCTGGAAGCAAATAGCAACAGTTACAATAAATAACACCAGAAAAGACCCTTTATCTTTACCAAATCTGGAAAAAATTGCTGGACCAAAGGCAGAAAACTGTCCTAGTCAAATTGTGGAACACCTGAGGGGCGTGTGTGTGTGTGTTCATGCATTAGAAATGCTTAGTCTCAGTCCTCACCTGGCCCTGCTTGTCTACAACTAGCATTTAACAGGGCTAACACTTATTTGCTCACTAAAGTGTGTGTAATACTGCTCAAATCCAGTGGTTCTTGAATGTCTTAGTCTTAGGACCCTTCTACAGTCTTAAAATTTACACAGTTTTCCAAGAATTCTTATTTATGTGGCTTATGCTTATCTATATTTACCAAAGGAGAAATTTAAGCTGTGGAAAATTAAAGACATTTCTTTATTACCTTATTTAAAAATCAGAATAATGAGCACATTCCATGTTAATATTATAAGTATTTTCATGAGAAATAGCTATGTTTCCCACAAAACATTAGTGAGAAGAATGGCATTATTTTATGTTTTGCAGGAAACAGCAATTCTCTTTCATATCTGGACTATTCCAAGGCAGCTGGGTTTTCATATGTGCTGCTATGTTCAATCTGTTAGATAGCATGTGTCACATGACCTCGGCAATGCACTATACAGTCATAACAGAATGAGAGTAAAAAGGCAAAAAGTCTTGGAATAGTGGTAAAAATAGTTTTAACCTGACAGTCTTCCAGAACTTCTCTTGGGGATCCTCAGGGTCCCGACACTAAAGCTGCAGACCCATGGTCCATGTCCCAAACTGACCAGTTTTGTTGTCTTTTTAAGCCAGTGGTAAAATCTCCTATTTTTCCTTCATAGAGTAGTAGATTCAACACCAGGTTACACTTTCTCTGAGCTCCACCTCCATTCTGAGCACTTTTACATTGTTACCATGGAGACGGACATTGGAAGAGACTCAGCAAATTCAGCTGACTCGTCCAACTAATGACAAGCTAGAACTCAAATACAGATCTTTCAAATCTCAGTCCTACCTTCTAAAGTTGTAAGAATTATTTGTAAACTGTAAGTTGATAAAGTGCCATAACATAACTGTCAAGTATTATTATTTATAGTGTCTTTAAAATTTCTATCAGCTAGTCAGTTTAAAATGAGAAACTCCACTGTGAACATGGAACAGAGAGAAAGGCACAGCCTCTCTACAGGGACTCCACAGAGAAGAGACCGCATTTTTAATTCTCTGAAGGCACATGAGACTCTGAGTGAGTGCCAGGAACAAAGGGAGCCCATGCCTATACCTAAATTAGCTCGATGGGTAGGGTAGAGTCAACAGGCCATAGCAAAATATGGCGGAAATTAACTTGTGGAATTTGAGAGGGTGATGTTTTCATTTTAGGAAAAATAGGATTTTGTTGGTTTGAAGCAAGATTATTTGGTTTACTATTTGAAAGGCAGTTCTGAAGTAGAGAGGGAGACACAGTCAGGAGCAATGGCAGCCATGATGTGGGTCTTAGGAAGGTCCTGACCTGGGCTCACATGTAATTAGGTGCTGGGGGTGACTATAGCACACAGGCTGACCATAGCTTGACCTCTCTTTCTCAGTCACAGTTAATGTTCATTCACTCCTTTGCTACAAATGTATTTGATCAAAGATCTTGCTGTCTCTTTTCCTTTTCAATAAATCTGCTTTGCCAAAAAGTAATGATTAATCTATTATATCTATTTGTGCATCAGGCAGTTCTACCAAAAAGGGAAATGGAGAAAAAGGCTTGGATATATCAAGTTTAATGGAAGATAAAGCATTTATTTTAAAATTGCCAGATCCTGTGCTATGCTGTATGTTAAATACCCAACAGAGGATTTCACCTCAAAGTTTCTCACCCAGAGTATATTACAAAGATTACTATGGTTTCAGGACAACTAAAATTCAGGTTTATAGCTGCTAATAAATACGTAAACATGTGATGCACTGGTGATGTTGTCAGTCCTTGTTTGTGGTGCTATGACAACAATTCACCTTTCATTGGCACATACTGTCTTTATCACAAGGTCTTCTGAAAAGCGGGCAGCTGTTTGAGTCATAAAAGATAAATATAGCCTGAAATGACTATTGTTTTGAGTCCCTGAATCATTTCAAAGGACTTTTCCAGTGCAAATAGATGATGTAACTCTGTGTGACCTCAGTAATACACCTGCAAGTCATGTGATTTCCCAGGATCAAATTGAATCTGCAAATAGACTGTCATTCACAAACAATATTGTAAATGAGATCCATACAGTCCATGTCCTGTTCAAAGAACACTCACCTGTGTTTTGAGCTACAACAATGTTCATCTTCTTAAGAGAATGTATCTTATTTTATTTCACTAAAGCTTTTATTATCACCAACTTGCCACACATAAAATACACTAGTAAAAATTCCTTTGGTATACCAGCAGTCTGCATTACACAAAACCGATAAAAAATAGATTAAAAATTAAACATTATGACCCAAGGAACTGCTGAACAGACTATGCTGAGAACAACATCTGTAACCATAAAACCCAGAGTCTTGAAATCTGCATTTGCCTGTTGTGCTTACTTAATTACTGTGCAGAGTAAGTTGTTGGGTCCTGATAGAACAATGACTTGGTGTAAGAAATATTATTCTCTTGGAAATTTTCTGTGCAAATTCTAGAGGGGAAAATTGTCTTTCCAAAACCCAGGTGTGACTTCCATCACTGTTAAATGGGATCACATATATGCAGAATTGGAGAACAGACCCAGAGTAGGTAGAAACAAAGCAGTAGTATTAACCTCCTACATTATATCCATAGTAGTCTTCAACTTCTAATTTCTTAACCTGTGAAAAAAGAATAAAATTTGTTTTTACTCACTTAAATGAATAATTCAGTTTGCAAGAACTTTTATAAATAGGAATGTAGACTTATGACTTGATGGTAAGTTAGGGTTCCTTTCTCCTCAAGATGCATCTAGTCCACCCTGATTGCAAATATCTAGTAGTTAGAAACCATGTTTTAGTTATTCTGGTGTCCTCCACAGTGCTGGCACAAATTCTTAATAACTGCTTCATAAGTGAGCTAAAAAGTTACACAGGCAATCCAACTTTTAGTGTAGTTTTATGAGTTCTGTCTGGAAAATGTCCTACCGTTGTTAATATAATGAGAATGGTTTGTGTGGCATCCATACAACCTGGCCACCAAGGAGAGTAGACTGAAATGTACATGTGTGAACAATGATGACTTTGCTGTACTAGCCAGTGGGGGTGGTATACTGTTAAATGAGCATGGGTACTGTATAGCCATCACATTCACAATGACTGAGAGAGTAGAGCAACAAATCTGCATCAAATTTTGCATTAAGCTTGAACATTCCTCTGTAGAAACTAACTATTCAGATGATCCAGAAGGCCACAGTTATGAGTGACTGGTGTTGGCAGCTTCATCACGACAACACATCCGCTCATGCATCACATCTCATACAGAGTTCTTCAGTGAAGCATCAAAACACTCAGGTGACTCAGTCCCCCTACAGCCCAGATTTGGTGCCTTATGACTTCTGTCTTTTCCCAAAATTAAAATCAACTTTGGAAGGGAAGAGTTTTCAAACCATTGATGAGATTTAGGAAAATGCCACAGGGCAGCTGATGGTGATTGGGAGAGTTGCGTGAGGTCCCAAGGTGCCTATGCTAAAGGGGACTGAGGCATCATTGATTGCCCTATATACAATGTTTCTTGTATCTGATATCTTCTTCAATAAATGTTTCTATTTTTCATAGTATATGGCTGGATACTTTCTGGACAGACCTCGTATATTATATTAGTATAGTTACAATTTCACATCTGAGTGGCAAATTCAATGCAGGCAAGATTTGAAGCTACCAAATTTACCAAAGTTCTTAATTTAGGAACAGTGTAAGTTTTCCACATATGCATTTCCAGATGGCTGCATCTAGTGTGTCTCTGGTCTCAGTAGGAAAAAGAAACTGTGACCATTTTCTTGAAGAATAAGAAACAATGAACAAGAAAAGCAGATGTCAGTTCCAATTCTGGCATTAAATATCTGTGCTATCTCCAGTTCCCTTGTTTGTAGTTCATTATTAGTCATTTTGGGATGAAAATACTTACCTCAAAAATAAGATAATATATGTGAACTATTTTAAAAAATTCAATATTGGCCACATGTGTTTGTAACATCTTTGTTATTTGCATAAAGAAGTATTTTCATGTTGCTGAATTATTCATGAATTACAGGAAATGCATCTGACATAACAGATCATATGCAGAGGTCGGGAATGACAGTCAAATCGTTCTCCTAGATTTGTTTTAGGAAACAAACAGAACTTTGCAAATATTACTACACTCAATAATAAGCTGCCACATCAGAATAAGAACACAGGAATAGTAAGTGGATCAATCTCTAGTGCAAAGATAATGATCATCGTGAAATGACACATGGTTTAAGCCATTGGGACTATACATAGAGGTGTATAGAGCACATTATTAAGTGTTTTTATATATATTCCCTCACTCCATCATGAAAATAACATTGAATTGTGAAAGATGTTATTTGGAGTTACATTGCTATGCCTCCTTCTCAGTAATTGAAATGTGACAACTTAATAGTGATATTTATAAGTAATTCTTGATGAACAAGAGAGTACATCACTGATATGATTGACTTATTTACCCATTTTGCTCCATAACTGAGAGGTGCCTTTGAGAAAAGTTCCAGATGTGCTGCAGGCTGAGATAATTTACCATCAGCTACAGGTAATTTGAGTTTGGGTCTCTTCCACACATTGCATTTGAATCTCACCTCTGTAGTTCCAATGCCAACGATCTTGGAAAGTTATGTAGGAGAGGAAAGAGTTCCCTCTACCTTCCTCCAGTCTATAAAATAAACCTAAACCAACAGAAAGCAGATTAACAGGAGAAATGTTATACAAATGTATTAATTTTTAATATTACATGCCCTAGGGCATCGCTGGAAAAAAGTGAACACCCCAAAGCGCAATGAGATTTGAAACCTTATATATTGTCTTAACAGGGGAAAGAGGGTTGGGGCCTCTGCTGAGAGAGTAAGTGGCTGTCAGGAAAGAAAACTGGCCTCTAGAAGAACAGATAGCATGATGATAGTCTGCCTGGGTTTGGTGCTGATTTCTGATCCTCTCTCCTGTGACAAGAGTCAACCTTCCTGGTTGGCAAAACTCCCGGCAGGGAACCTCTGTTGCCTGAGTTCCTTTTGGAGGGTTTGTGTTTAGGCAGATGAGGGGAGTTCGGACAAAGCCTCTCCCTGTGTCTGCTCCTCTCAAGTGCCTTCAGCTCAATATTCAGCATATTTTGGGGTGGCACATTCTAAATGTCATCATTTACCTATCTTTTCCTCAGTTCCTTCATCTCACAAATGATACTGGATTAAGTGACCTGAAGTTCCCTTCCATCTATACAGTAGATACAAATTGAACATTAGAAAAAATCCTAATCACTAAGTGGTCATCCAAGATAAAAGTTGTTTCCAGTACCTTACTTTTTAGAAGCAATAAAAGTCAAATAAAAAGAGTAACATAATTTTCTTCCATATTTCTTCTACAAAATAGATGGCAAATGTAAATAAAAGCATTCTCTGTATTTTAAGAATAAATGGGGGAATCTCTTAATAAAAAGAATCCACTCTCAGGCAGAAATCTTTTTATGCCAGCGTTGTCCCCAGCTGATTTGATTTTACTTCCCAGTTTGTCATTTATTAGGAGTTATTAGCAGGAATGCTGAAACCCCTGTAAGGGCCATGGTGTGGTCTGACATCCTTGAAATAACACAGCCTTTTATCACATGACCTGTGGAGAAAAGGAAGGAAAGGCTGTGCTGGTATTTAAAACAGAAAAATGATATGGAAAATCCCTGGATGACAAACAAGCATTTTAGGGACATTAGCTGAGCATTTCACTAGTGACCTTTAGCCGGTACAGCTAAGTCCTCCAAAACAAGAGGCTCGTTGCCAGTGATGAATGGAGAGTGGTTCTACACGCTACGTCTGTTCTGCAGCAATTATTCTGTGATGTTGTAATTCACACTGGTTAAGGTTACTGAGATAACAGTACTGTGTTATTCTGTATGGACTTTCCTAATTGCAAAACACCTTATGATTTATTATGCAGCCTGTGATTAGACGAGGCTGGACCAATCGATAGCCTATTAATTACTAGCCACTGTTCCACAAGCTTTCTAAAAATATCTGAATTCAGTTGTGAAGTTATCTCAGCCAGCAGCCAAAATGATACACATTTTTCATAAATACAAAAGCCTCATTTCATCTGAAGAGGAAGCCATTACGCCAGGAAAAATGGAATGCCGTTTCTACGGGAACAGACAGATGACTCTGTGTTAAAGAGAAAGTCATTCAATTTGTTGATCATATCCTGTTCTTGAGTAGCTTGGTAAGAAACTGTTTGTGAGACCAGCATTCCCTACCAATAGGTAATATTTCATAAAAATGAGCATGGCCTACTTTTCCCAAAGATGGTATTATTCAATTGAAAGCCAACATCTTCTAACTGATAAAACCAAATCTCTAATACCATGGGATTTGTGGTAACCAATATCAATATGCCCTGTAGTATTGGGCAAACATGTTCAGATGGTTGTTCCAATTATGTTCTTACTGAATAAGAGTAGTTTGAGTCTTAGGACTTTCAAAAACAAACTGCTTTCAAGGATAATTATTCCCCTTAATAAGGCCAATAAGAGAGATTGAGATAAAGGCTTTGGTTGCTGCTAACTAATATTCCATTTGCACTCTTTCAAGCTGAGTGTCCACTGAGGGACAGTGTGTCTAGAAACCTTTGCACAGGGCAGATGGAGGTTGGGACATGAAATTTCCCCATGTACTAGGGCTCTTTTTTAGTAAGGATGCATGGTTTCTCAGTTGCATCCTCCTCACTGTCTTGTAATACAAAACCACAGCAATGGACAGAGGCAAAGGGAGCATGCACACCACACCTGGGCTCCTGCAACCTGCAGGACAGAGCCAGGGTCAGCTGTAGAGCTGGGCCCCCTGGTCTTAATGCATGGAAGGTGACATTTCCTATGGCTGGAGACAGGTCACTGGCCCAGGAACCATCTGTTCAGCAAGGACTTTGGCTGCTCCCCTTAAGTCAGTGGAGCCTGCTGTCACACCCCTATTCTGGTAAATAATCATTGCGTTTTGGAGAACAGGAAATCGGAGGAGGTAATGAAAGAATCACCATATCCCTGCAATCATTTCAGGGGTTAATCTTCCTGGGAAGGAGGAGCTTAACATTAAACTCATTGGCCATAAAAATAAAACAATTTTGTTCCTTTGGTGTGTATTTTATTGAGAGATTTAAAAAAAATAACTGGACAATCCTGTGAATACCTACTTCCCAATGATGCAGACATACATTCCAGTCTCAGCTCCCTCTCTGACTCTGTGGCAGACTCTGTCAGCCCCAGACCTGACCTCTTGAGACCAGCCCCACCACTGGAAGCTGGGGCTTCTACCCAAGGCCCACCATGGTCCAGATTCTCAGAATATGCCCAAATGGGACCTGAACTTCCTGCAGCCCTACACAAAGATTGTCCTAGCTTGGGGGTGGGTGAATTACCGAGCCATTGTTCCTAAGAAAGGAAGTTCCTGCTCCACTAAATTCAGTATCACCTGCACAGAGGAGAGAGTGAAAACCAGACACAAATCACCTCGGGACCTTGGTTTTAGGCTTTAAATAAATTAAGATAATTGCCTCCTTAAATAGATCACCTGTCAACTTATCTTTCTGCCTTACACAAAGCAAAAGGAGGTCTTAACTAGATTTCAGCTTGTTCCCCTGTCCTCTTCCAGAATAGCGAAGTGGGCAGCAGGACCCTCTAGGCAGGATGTCCCCATCCTGGTAGTCCTGATGTTCACCTTCAAAAGAAGGTCCTGGCATGCTGAGTGACTACAAATCACAAATGCTGTAGGCTCTGTAGGTGGTAGAACACCAACTAAACCAGAACCAGTTCAAATAGTACAGGGAGTGCACTGCCTCAAGAAAGATCAGTTAGCCAGTCCCAAGGCTGGCTGACCCACAGCACCAGGACAGCACCAAGACAGCACCAAAGTCCCCACACCTCCACCTTTCTTCTTCACCATGTTGACTTCTATAGTGGGTTCTCTCTTCTAGGCCTCAAGACATCCTCATGTCATGTTTGTAGGAGCTTCAGGCATCACATTCTCACACCACGACTGCCAGAGGCTGGAAGAGTAGACATCCTTTTCTTGTGTACTTTCTAAGAGTGCGAAAACCTTTCCTAGGACAATAGTTCCCTTGTGGGAAAACAATGGGAGTGGTTCATTCATTACACAGCAGAAGCTAACTGAGAAGGATCCTATAAAAATGGAGGAATCATCCAGTGAAAGGAAAGGTTGCTCCAGGCAGTGGCCGTGCAGAGTTCCAGGGAGGCAAACACAGAAGACAGCAAGTCCAAACCTGCTCATCACCAGAAGAAGTTGCCTGTGGGACAGCAGCAAGGAGGCAGGAATGTGCTGGCATCTGGGTAACAGTCCTACTGTGGCCAAAGGAAGGAGAGGCACAGGGGGCTGTGTAGGCATGAGTTCAGGTAGAGAGTATCTTCACATCCCTCTACAGAAAGGCAGATCTCTGCATTCTTCTCATGTTCTCTTGCTGAGTGGGATTTCCCTATGACACCAAACCCACATTTCTAACAAAGCAAAGAAGCGTCAGTTTTTTATTACATTTTCAGCTAACTATAAAGTATATTTGTTTTTGTACAATAGAAACATTCCAGGAGAAGAGATAAAGTTGACCAAACTGATTTTTTTAAAATAAGAATTTGAGGATAAGAGTCAAGAAATAAAACTGTCAACAATTTGTTATAATTATTAAGATTTAGGTGACCACAATTGTTTGAGTGGGAGGCTCTGCTTTTCAGATTGAATCACTATGCCCTGAAATATTTTTTTAGTTTGAATTTTCTTTGAAAAAAATCAAACTTTTAAATTATATTTGCCTAACAGATTGGATTATGCTTGTGGGTCCAAAACAGAATCATCATTTTATATGAGAGAGGTTTTTTTTTAAGAGAATATTCTAGGGATTGACATTCTCCATATCCTCGTCCTCAGAACCTTGATATCCATATTTAAATAAAGCAGTAACTAGGGTGCCAATTTTAAGCTTAGAAAAGATTATGGCAAATCAATCTTTCCTTTCAAAAGTTATGCAGTCTTGTTGGTGAGCTTGATAATTCTTTCACTCTCCTGGGGAAAAACCTGAGGTTCTGTTGGGACACAGGTGTTGGACAAAATGCAGAATCTTTCTAGGAAAGTCTGTAAAAACTCAGAGTTTCTGTGGTCACCCCTTCATGAAAAATCATTTCTGCCATGGAACTCAGATTAGGTGAGACAAACAGACTCTAGTTTTCAAATTCTCCCAGAGATGCAGGGCAGGTTCTCGGTTAGCTGACTCTCAAGGTTTGGAGCTACACTGGGGGAATAAGCGGACCCATCCATCAGTGGGACCTAAGTGGAGGTGAGACTATCCCCAGAGGATTTCCCACAGAGAAGTGGCCCCAGGTCAACCAGTCATTGGGGTGGGGAGACTTGAGAACAGCTTCATCAGTCATGTAGTTGGATGGGTAAGTGATGGAAAAGGCCAGAAGAAACAAGGAAGCCACAATTGAGGAGGACAGTGAGGGATGGCTTACTAGCCACACAAGTAAGATACTAAGTCCCCTTGTTTCCAAAGGGTTCTGGAAACAATCCAAGTTTAAAAATAGCTGTGATCTTAAATTTCTGTGCTTCTTTATACCATCATTTATGAATGAGCATATAATAAATTTATTTTTAGACCCAAAAAAGAGGGGGAAAAAGAAAGCTAAGCAGGCCAGCAAGAAGAGAAAAAGGAAGGAAGGGACCCTACCACTCTTAGACTCTTAATGGAAGAACTACCAAAAGGGAAAGAAAATGATTCCAGGAAAAAGATGAAAAGAATATCAAAGAAATAGGCAAACATAACTAGAACTGAAACATAATTTGACTGTCATAAAAACAGCAAATTCTGATTCTGGAGGTTCTGAAAACAAGGTGAAAGAAAAATATGACCCAACCATAAAATATAAGAAAGCAATAGGTTATCTATTTAAGGTGATTTATTTTGATTCTTGAATTATTTTTTGGGAAATGTAATAAACTGATTAAATTTAGCTATTATTAAGTCAAGTGTGCATGAATAAAGTTGAAGAGCATGGAAAAAGTAAAGCTGTCATATATTTCTGGTGGAATATAAAATGATGCAGGTTCTTTGAAAAGCATTTTGCATACACAACCCTCTACACACTAGTGCACACACATGCACCTACCTTATACATACTCTTACTCTCTCATTCAGAGGAAGTTGTCTTTGTAATTGTCTCTAAATCATCCAAATAACAAGCCAACTTACCCCTCCATTCTTTGTAGAGCTTGAAATAAATCATTTGGGAGGGTCTTCTTTAAAATGAGAATGTGCAACTGTAAATAAAAATGAAGTATACACCTTATATTTATTTAGAATAGACATATAAACATATTATGGGGTTCTTTCCAGTACCTAAAAGTGGGTCCATGGATATTAGGGGGTTCAGAGCTCAAGTTTCACTGGCTTCAGGGTATATCTGTCCTCATAAGTAAAAGAAACATTTTACAGTGAAACCAAAGCAAAGCCTGCAATGGACTGTATTACTTGCGTTTCTAACCTTAGTTAAGTCTGGCCATCCAAATGTCTTGAAATGAAACTGCAGGTTGTTAGGTCTCTACCTGATGTCAGTCAGAGCAAACCACTGGGGCAGTAACTGTGGATCCACACACCTAGCACTTCACATGCCCTCCAGTTTCATGGTGCACACAGTGGTTCGTGCTGGACCACAGTGAAGTCCAGTGAGGCTGTCGGTCAAGAAGACAATCAGTGCTGAGAGCAAACCATAAATCCAACAAAGGGCTATTCCCAGAAAATACAACGAAATATATGTGTATGTATGTATTTACATATACAGTTATATTTTATTTATTTTTTCATAAAAACATATATTTATACTAGTTACTTATTCCTTATATTTATATATTTACATTTGCATAATATCTATGTTATTTATTATAATATATTTATCTTCCTTAGTTTTTATATTTTGTATGTATACTTATATAACATTTATATATGTATATGAGTTATATAATATATAAATATAAACACATAAATATAATACATTGTGAATATTACTAAAATAAATAATATATATAATTAATACTTTCTTAGAAATAAGATAAATCCCACTAAAAATGGTCAAAAGATTTGTAAACATTTTACCACAAAAGATGCATGAATGGTTAACAAGTACATGAAAGAGTCTCAACATCACTAGTTATCAGAGAAAAGCAAACAAAATCCAAAGTCAGATACCATTGCACCCACTGAAATGGCTAAACATACCTGACATTTCCAAGTGAAGATGTGAAAGAAATGGAATTCCCTCTCATTGCTGGTGGGCATGCAAAATGAGGCAGTCACTTTGGAAAAGGGTAAGGCAGAATATTATAAGTTAAATAGGCACTTACCTGTGACCCAACAATCTCACTCTAGGTATCTCCCTATAGAAATATATATGCTAACTTACACAGCAGCATTATTCTTAATAGCTAAGTGCAGGAATTGACCCACATGACTAGTGAATGAAAAAATACTGTATTATCCATCCCTACAATGAAATACTACTAGAAAGGAGCACAATAGTGATACATGCCACAACACAGATGGATGTCAAAAACATTTCATTGAGTCAAGAAGTCAAACACAGGCCTGGCTGGTGTAGCTCAGTGGATTGAGCATGGGCTGCTAATCAGGGGGTC
Organism: Phyllostomus discolor; assembly: GCF_004126475.2. Classification (NCBI taxonomy): domain Eukaryota; kingdom Metazoa; phylum Chordata; class Mammalia; order Chiroptera; family Phyllostomidae; genus Phyllostomus; species Phyllostomus discolor. The sequence continues at coordinate 76,570,212 of NC_040903.2, read as the reverse complement.
ACTGGTTCGATTCTTAGTCAGGGCACATGCTTGGATTGCAGGCTGGGTCCCTAGTGAGGGTCACATGAGAGGCTACCACACATTGATATTTCTCTGTCTCTATTTATCCCTCTTTCTAAAAAAAGTAAATAAATAAAATCTAAAAAAGAGAAGTCAAACACAAAAAAACTACATAGTGTTTTATTTCATTCATATAAAATCCTATAAAGAACAAAGCTAGAGGAACAAAACACAGATCAGTGTTGGCCTGGGATGAGGGAGTGGGAGAGAGTCGACTGTAAATGGAAACAGGAAACTTTTGGGTGATGCAACTGTTCTATGTCTTGACTGTGGTGGTGGCCATACAAGTGTACACAGTTCCTCAAATATATCTAAGTATACACTTAAAAATTATAGTTGAGATTAAATCATTCAAAGGTATAATATCACAATTGAAAAATACGCATAATAGTATGTAATAGTGAGTCTGTATTTGAATACTAGTGGTTTCCTGAAGAAGATAGTCTAACCCCAAGACAGTCTAATACACAGTATTACTCATATTATACAGGGTCCAGCAGAAGTAACGCTTGCTTGACGGTGGTTGGTAGGGTAATAATATGGATATAATAACTTATAGTTTTAATTTGAACATATCACCTAAAATGTCACATGGTTTGCTTGAATGTGATATTGTTACATTACAGAATTACTTGCTTATGGTTTTGTGATAAAAGATTTTGTAATAAAAAGGGACGTTATTTGTGCTGAGCCCTGTATTTTGGTTTGGAGAAGCATTGACTTTTGCCGGCAGCTATAAATACACCAAAACTAGAATCACAAAATGTTAGGGAAGAATATAAGCTATTTACAATTGTCCTGTTGGATAATTTACTCCAAAGAATAAGTCTGAATATCTTGGAACTATTTTTTAAAACTACTTTTAGAACTCTGAGTACATTCTTCTGACTCATCTCAATAATGGAAAGTCTTTGTCTTGGAAATTGAGTTTAGGTTTTGCAAATAGTTAAAAGTCATTTGGAGCTAAGTTTCTTGAAATAAGTGGACAACTGAGTATTTTAAAAGGTGGCCCTAGTTTTTATACTCAGGCTCTGATAGGTTTGTTAATCAGCAGCCTGGAACTTTTGAGTTCTTCCCCATCTCCATGAGCTCTCAGATTCAAGGCCTTCCCAAATGCACACAGACAGGATGGCACACCCCAACTTTGTCATTGCTTGTTTTGCTTTGTTTCTGGTGCACACATTTCCAGTATGTGCAAAGAAAGGGTTGGTAGAGTAATGATGAGAAAATGGATGTGGTAAGGAAACATTATTTAAAGGTTTTCAGACTTTAGAAGATGGTGCCACTGATAAGCAGTGGGGATTTTAGGGTGAGATTTGGCTCCTGAAGATTATTCTTGAGTTTGTTAATAGTCACTTTAAGTTTCAGTGGAAGAGTCAGGAAGGTGGTTAGAAAATGGACATGATCTAGAGTAAATTCAGTTCTGAAAACAAGCATTTGCTACAGAGAGGTGAGGTAGAATAGATTTCCAAGGGAAAAGGCTATATAAGGAAACAAGGGCTGAAACGGGAGTAGGGGGCAGAAAACTGTACTTGAACAATGATTGAAATAAAAAAAAAAAAAGAAAAAAAAAAGGAAACAAGGGGATACAGCTGATTCTAGGGAGACCCCATGTTGCTTAGCTGCCCTATTATCTGTCCCACCCTCCTGCCTAAAGTGGAAGCTGGAATTTGAAATAAAGACACCTTGATTTTATTTATATATTTTTAAGGTTAAAACTGAGAAAGGATGATGTTTATCTAGTGCCCAAGTGAAAGTACAGTAAGAAACAGAGATTATAAGATAATTACAGCATACCCTCTGCTAAAATGTAGATTGAATACATCATGTGTGCTATTATTTATAGCAAGAAATGCCTAGCAGAATTTTTACTGTGGAGAAGGCTGTCTGAGATCAGATACTGGACCCACACTTGCACCCAGCTGGTCATAGAGCCAAACTCAGACCGTGAGAAATTCTATAGGCCAAATGAGCGGGTTTCTCCAATGACCCAGCAAATAAATGCCATGAATAAAAGATGAAGTGAGGAATGGGAACTGTTACAGATTAAAAGAGATGGAGAAAGTCTACCAACCAAATGCAGTGCATGTTTGTTCTTTGGATCACAATATAAACAAATCAATGGTAAAAAGAGATTTATTTTGAGATCAGTGAAAATTGAACACAAACAGGGCATTAGATATTATAAAGAAATTATGGCCAATTTTATTGGGAGTGATAATGTAATGTGGTTAAGTGTAAAACATGATTTTCAGTACATAATAAAACATTTATGGATGAAGTGACATGTTGAAATTGGCTTCGAAGTTTTATAATTAAAAGGTGGTAGGGATTGATGGAACTGAAAGAACATTGAAAACTGTCATAGACAGGTTATGAGTACATGGAAATTTACTATATTATTTCCCCCAATATATATATATTTTAAGTGTTCTATTAGAAGGTGTTCTTTAAAATGGCAAGTAAATTAATTGCTCAAATCAGATTAAGTCTGTCTGGTAATCGTGGTTACATTCGTTTGTGGCGAGGTGATAGGGTCCTTGCCCTTGCAGCATGGGGACTATGGGCAAGATGTTGGCGTCAGACTGGTGGGAGTTCAAATCCTGCTCTTTCAAGACAACTGCTGAGCTTGGGTCACATTTCCCAACATCTGCAAACCTCCCCCAGCACCTCAGACCAGTGCCCAGAACACAGTAGGCATTCAGTGTTTGTTAAATGAATGCGGGAAGGAAAAGCTAAAGCAAGAGATAAAACTTTTAGCACAAGTATTGACAATAGTGTAGTATTTCAAAACATTTGTTTTAAACAGCTACCAAGAAAAGGTGTAGAGCTGGGCTGGCCTCCTGTACACCATCCTTCAACTCTTAGTCGGAAGTGTTTATGTGCGAGCAGATTCTGGGGTGAGTGGGGGATGAGGGGCAGGCAAGATTTACACCATATTCAATAGGGCCTCCATGTGCTAATTAGCATTTGGTCAGAAGAAACTGGGCTACATTTATATTAAGTATATATTTTGGGATAGAGAAGAGTCCTCCCATTTGAAATTGATGGAGAGTATCGGTGTTTCTCTGCGTATGTCTGAGATATTTAGCACAGTGCTTGCAGTTAGTTGTCACAAAAGAGTGGTTTAATGAAATAAACTGACCTTATCTGGATACCTCTGATCTGAACTCCTTACACTGAGGTTTGTTACAAAGCAAAGGTTCCCAAGCGGAGTGAGGACTGCAAATCATCTGGGGGGTGGTTCAGAAAGCATCCCCCAATCATAACGTACACACACACATGCACATCTATGGCTGGCCTGGTAAACAACATCGCTGGTAGGCAGACAGGTATTCTATCCTCTGGAGTGTTGGTAAACAAGAAAGGACAACTTTAGGGACCTGCTAAGAAGTCCCACACTTCTGTATGTATCACAAAACATTGCCCTGCTTTATTTCAACCTTGTGGCACAAGAGAAAATACCTGGGTAACACTTCTGAAGCAAGCTGGGCATGAGTGTTTTTACTCCAATAATTAACAAGCACGCTGCTGGTCTGGAGGGCTCTAACTTCCCATTGGCCCAGTGCTGGGGTCTCATGCTTGCTGGCTTCAGGAACACCACTGTGCCCACCTTTCAGGTGTCCTGGCATCCTGTTTTGTGTGTATTGGAGCATTGTACAGGAAGGTGCCGCCACATAGAGGGTTGTATGAGACTGTGCAGCTTATAGCTCAGCCAAGGGCCATCCTAATGGACAATCCATGATGGCCTCCAACAGGCATGGGGCATAATTCTATTCCTACAGATAGAAGTATGCACTTGTAAGGTAAGTGGTGATGGACTGGGGCACGTGTGTCTGGGGTTCTGGAAGCTGCTAGATATCTGAGCAAAGAAGCTATTTCAAAAAGCTGTTCTTCTATCTTCGCATGTCCTTAGCCTTTCCCAGGCAGTGGCCTCTGCCCTGTGGCCGTCTCCCTCAACACTACACCAGGCCCTTAAAGATTCCCCTTTGGTCATTCTCTCATTGCTCAGCCTACCTCTCCTGGTCCAGTCCCTGCTCACTCTTCATACCTGCACTCAAGAAATACCCTGTTCCCTTCCTTTCTGATCCAAATGACTCAACTTTAATGAACCATAAAAAGCAGGGCCTAAATCATCAGAAGCCTCCTAACAACAAAACTAAAAGGCATTTTTCCCCTAGAGGGCAGACAGGCTTAGCCCTGCATTTTAGAAGAGGTACGGCAGAGGTGGGGCCAAGAATGGGGGAATTATCAAGGAACAGGAGAAATAGTGAACAAAGGTGTTATTTGCAAAGCACAGTGAAATGAAATTTAGAATCAGCCTTCTCTTCCATTCTTGGAGGCAGCTGCGAATGTGGAAATCTACTGGTCCTTTTGCAGGTGAGAGAATGGCACCTGTGGGTGAAGAAAGCAGTGAAAGGTCTTCAGGTGAGAATGGGACTGTGTGAGGAGAGAAGCTTTCAATTGGTACTGCCTAGACATTCCCCAATAAGACTTAGCTCACTGTCCCCTTAAATGATGTCAGACTGGCATGCTAAGAGATTTCCAAAAGTCTAAGAGGTTTCATAAAAATGTGGATAACATAAGCACTACAGGGTCAGACAATCCTGGGGTAAAATTCCAGCTTCTTTTTCTATTGGATATAACCACAGATAAGTTATTTAACTTCTTATACCCTCATTTTTCTCATTTTTAAAATGAGGTGCTTCCAGTTAGAAAATAGATAAGTAATGGGGATGCAAATGCACAGCATGGTGACTGTAGTTCATAATTTCACATTGCCTGTTTGAAAGTTGTTAAGAGAATAGATTTGAAAAGCTCTAGTCACAAGAAAGAACTGCATCTATGTGTGGTGATGGATGTTAACTAGACTTATTGTGGTAATCATTTTGTAATATATTCAAATATTAAAGCATTATGTGAGACATCTGAAAGTAGTATAATCTTATATGTCAATTATATCCCAATAAAATAAATTTTAGAAAGTATGTTTTTAAAATGACAAAAATGGGATTAGCAACAGTAACTACTTTGTTTGTGGTAACTGCTGTCCATAACTGTTGGAAAAGGAATGAAAGAAGGGAAGGAGGAGGAGGGGAGGAAGGGAGATGGGGAAGGAAGTGGAAGCGGGCGAGAGTGGAGAAATGAAGAAAAGCACAGCCAAGCCCCTACTGGCCCCACCCTCAGGCACCCTCAGGGAACAGAGAGCCTCTCCTGGGGAAATGCAATATGCAGAAGACATTGTTCTTCCCAGTCTGTTACCAGAAGAACGTTCTGCAACACAATATTTAAAGCATTCAAAGGTGAAGACTGGGCTCAATAATTCTTCCACTCTATATACAACAGTGAAAATTGATGCTTATGAAGTGGGAGATGGTAAACACTAAATATTGCTCATTAATCTAGAGATATAATGGGATACCTAACAACCAATGACTGAGAAAGGCTGTTCAGTAGGTGTCATTCACTCTGCTCAATAGTATATGAATAACAACAGGCAGGTGATTAAAGAAGAAGGTGGCTCATTAAAGCAGATAAAAGGGAACATTGCATTGTTTACTCCCCACATAATTATCTTTTAAAAGTCTTCACTGGGAGTAGGGGTATTACTGTGACAAATAGTTTCAACTGGGGATTAGACATTTATAATATGAATGTGTAGTCACAATGTTTAAACCACATTGAGAGACCTGTTAAACTGTATGCTGCATAGAAGGTGCTAAGTGAAACTGAGAATACTGGAAAAACTTCCAGAACATTCAAGGCTGAGACCCCCAGTGTCCCCCAAACCCTCTTGGCATAGCTACTGATATATGAGAAAAATGTATTGTGTTTGTGTGCTTTATTGTTTCTGTATTGGATTATTTTCATTATTTTTTATTTTTCATTATGTGAAACACAGGATTCCATTCAATTCAGTTTCTCCCTAAGATTTTTTGGCTAAACTAATTAACTGGTGGGAGAATCGATATAGTAGGCATTAATGGTAGTCAGAATTGTGTTGGTCACAAAATTAGATTATTGAAACTCCTAAGTACTTTGGTGGTAATAAATGTTCCCAATTGATTCTGTACATTGAGATGACTCTGATTATAACTAAATGGCTGCTTTTCATATGGAAGCAGCCAGCAGAAGGGTAGCTTTCCTGTAAGACATTTGGATCACAATTCTGTTGGGGACATGATGAACCATGAGCCTGGACTGGCTGACAGTTGGAATAAACATTTTTTCCTGTTTGGCTGTAACCAATGACAAGGCAGTGACAACTTTAGTTAAACCAGGTGCTTGACATGAAAAACACAGCAGCAACAAGCACATTCTGAAATATTTGTTTTTGAGAAACTAAAGACTGTTGGACTCAACTGAGTTAAAGCCCTTTGTATATATAACTTCACTAAGCCTGATGTTCCTAAACCTTTGTAAAAGTAGAATTATGCCTTATGTCAGGCAATAAAGTACCTCATTCTAAAAGCATTCGTGTACTTGTGAATGGGAAGTTTAATGCACATATACACATGTATTTGTTATGAAGCATGAAGGTACATGGTTCATCTAAATCTACTTTTGATATTAACCAAGTAAAAACAACATTTCTTTGATAAAGAGGTTTATACTACCTTTCTGTTACTACTTGAATTTGTTATTTTTGTCTGGTAAAAGGAATATAAAATAAACCTAAACAGTCACAGAAATGAACTGATTTTTTAAAAAGTAGTTCATTTAAATTTTGCTCCATTATCTTTAGAAATTGGCTTGGCTCTGTAAATGATGGCTCGTCATGGATACAAAGATTCTTTTTGTTTTTCAAGGAAAGGATGAATAAGGATTGCATTTTCTTGCAATGGTTCAATGAATACTTGCAGTGTGGAGGTAAAGCACTGCAGTCTGCTAGCTTACCACTTTCTCAAGGAGCCACCGACACCTTAAAGAACACTCATGCACATACAATGTCACAGCATAGAATGCCTTTGACCCAAAGCATTGCTTTGAGATCAGCACAGGTGCACGCTCAAGGAAGTGAAAAAGTTCCTCAAGAAAATGTCCCACTAAAGCAATTATTATGTCCACCAGCCTACTGCCTCCCTTAGGATTGCTCCCTCTTTATCAACTCCCTGGTGCTGATTTCCAGGAGATGTTGCTCATGCTTCTCTTCTTACTCTCAAACTTGGGCTTATTGGACTTGGCCAACTAATGTTGGCTCACTTTCCAACCTCAAATCTTACCCAGTTTTGCTTCTAAAAAAATGTGAATCTTACTCAGGTTGAAAATCCCCTTACCTGGCATTGATCCCAGCTTGTTCTCTGTTTCAGACTATGCCACCCAAGGCCAGGGGTGAAAATTCAAAGGGATTCTGGCTTGTTTGAGAAAATAAATTCTGTGTCTTGTGGAAGAAAAAATTATCACCACCTGAAATAATCAGAGGGGCTCACAGAGAACAAAAACCCTGACTCAGGAATTGATGAATAGGTAGAAATGGACACTGAGCAAGGCTGATGGCAATTTTGGTGAAGGAAACAGAAAAAAATGCCAACATGAAATGTTGAACAAATGCCAGCCTTTGTTCAAAGGCTGACAAACAGACCAGAATGCTGGTGTATTAGTTAGCTCTTGCTGCATAACAAATTGGGCCCAAATTTGGCAACTTGAAACCATGCACACTTATTATTTCACAGTTTCTGTCGTTCAGGAATTTCTGTGGCTTGGCTGGCTCAGGATCTTATAAGACTTGTAAGGCTGCATTCTTATCTGCAGGCTCAACTGGGGAAGGACCCAATTCCAACCAAGACTGAAAAACAGTCATTGAAGAAGCAGCATGTTCTTTCTGTGTGCAGGAGATCAGGGCAGGGCACAAAGTGCTGATGCTGTTCTTTGACATTGCTGTTCAGCTGCTGGCCTAATGGCTAGGCAAGGATGGCAGGTGGACCCACAGCCCTGCCAGCTTCCACAGAAAGTTCTGCATCAGTTTTTCTGCTTTAGGCCATGTGTGTACTTAGCTCCACATTGAAGGATACCCACTTCTTCTGCTAGGACACCCCATCTTCTGAAGGTCAGAGACAGTGAAGACCAAAGTAGAATCCAATCTGTACTCAGAGTTCTTTTTTTCAGCTCAGCCTTAGAGGTCCCAGCTGATCTTTGCTTCCCCTCTTTTATGTTCAGTTTCCCCTTCCCAGCTCCTTGCCCTAGGCATTTCACAGATGCAGAAATGACAGTCTCACATTGAATATTAATTAATTTATTTAGTTAGTTATTTTATCGTTGTTCAATTACAGTTGTCTGCATTTTCCCCCACCACTACCCCCTACCCCAGCCAAACCCACCTCCCTCCCTTGCTTCCACTCTCCCCCTTGGTTTTGTCCATGTGTTCAGTTCCTGAAAACCTTTTCCCCCATTATCCCCTCCCTGCTCCCCTCTGGTTATTGTCAGATTGTTCTTAATTTCAGCATCTCTGGTTATATTTTGTTTGCTTTTTTCTTTTGTTGATTATGTTCCAGTTAAAGGTGAGATCATATGATATTTTTCCCCCACTTCCTGGCTTATTTCACTTAGCATAATGCTCTCCAGTTCCATCCATGCTGTAGCAAAGGGTAGGAGCTCCTTCTTTCTCTCTGCTGCGTAGTATTCCTGAATATTTACCCTGCCTGCACAATGGCCTAACCTCGACTCCTTCTGTAACATCAAATATAGACATGTGTATTTCAGTGGATTTACTTTTCTGATCAAATGCTGCTGGCAATGGTACTACCAGTCTGACAGCAACAGAGCACTGGGACCTGAAACACAGACCACTGAAGAGGCTTTGATAGCAGATTAGAGAGTCTGGCTAAGTTAAGGAGAGGAAAGTTATCTTCCCCTCCTTATTCAAAAGGTTACAGTGTTAAGGCTCTCTCTGTCAAATAGAGACTGTGGAACATTTTTACCATACTCTGAGATAAGGAGGTAAAAGAGGTTTCAGAAGTATAGCCATTGGTCTGAGGGTCTACATAAGCCTCAGGATCTCTGGAAGCACTCCAGGGAAAATGAGCAGGCTCTGTTGGGTGGTTTTGGATATTTGCCTTCTCCTAGAATTTTTGATATATTTTAATTTTGTAATAAAGGCTAAAACCTATCCCTCTTGGTCACTCCATGCTTCAGATAAAGCACGTGCCGTCCCACTCACCATCCAGGTATAAAAAAAATCTAGCTTTAACTCCTGTAGGGGAGGTAAACTTGAGTAATTTAGGGCTTGTTTCAATTTTTAAATCTAGCTTAATATTCACCCACAATAGGAAGAATACAGTTCAAGTTGATTCTCTATGAGCAAAAATGTCTGGAAGAAACCACCACATGGCCGTCACATGCCCAGAGGTGGGCACTTAGCTATGTCCTCTCATGACCCATACATTTGGAGCTATTTTCTTTCTTTTTTTCTAGCCAAAGAGACCTTAACAGAAATCACTGGGTAGGGATTCTGGGAAAAGAATTTTAAAGGGGATTGTCATGCCCTCTTTTGTTCTCCGTTTTTGCACTTTCCTTTTACCTGTAATTGTTGGCACTCTGTCATCTACCTTGGGACCATAAGGACACTTTAAGGTTGAAAATATGTGCTAAACATAGGAGGACTCTGCAGCCTAATGACTAGATGTGGGAGGCTTATATTAACTTTAACCTGGACTTCAGAGAGAAAACCAGTATCAGAAGTGCAACTCCACTCAGGGAAGTCTGTGCACTGGGAAATCAGTAAGGCACAGATGTAGGTATGGGTATGGCATCTCAGCTCATGCTACCTGGAAGGTTTCTGACTCACCACCCATCAGGGGTGAGTCTTGTGCCAGGAGGGATAAATGGGATTGTATCCAGCAGTGACTCCTTAGGTCCCTGCCTTCTGACATCTGTTGAGCTATTTTCTAGGCTCCCCCTGGACTGAAAAGACATGAGAAACAGAAATAGTCCCTCTGATCCCTGAAGGAAGCCTCCCTTCCTAAATTCAGCACCAGACTGTGTCACAGCACTTTGTGGGGGAATGACGGTACAGGCCACCAGGTGGTGAAGGCAAGATCCCCAATTGCAAGGCAGGTTTGGGGCCTCCAGGTGAATTCCCTGCCTCTGCCATTCACTGCTGGCTCTGCTTCAACACGGCGTTGCTCCATCAATAAGCTTAAAGCATTGCTTCCTTCGGGAGGAAGTGTTCAAATAGCTATCTCATTTACAATTACTGAAGGCCACCCCCATTACCCACAATTATTCCTGCTGCTGTCAACTTGGTCTCAGTTCAAAGGAAAGAAGACCTTAGTGATACTGAAGCCATTAGGGATTTTTAATTTGGAAACAGTGCCACAGACTGGGTGGGTTATGAACAGCAGACATTTATTTCTCACAGTTCTGGAAGCTGGAAACTCCAAGATCAAGGCACCAGTATATTCAGTGTCTGGTGAGGGCATTCTTTTCCCTAGTTCATAGTGTCTTCTCACTGTGACCTAACATGGAGGAAGGGACAAGGAAGCCCTCTGAGGTCTCTTAGAAGGACACTAATCCCATCTTTAGGGTTCCACCCTCATGACCTCTTCACCTCCCAAAGGCCCCACCTCCTAACACCAACACATGGAGGTGGGGGTGTTAAGCTCCAACAGCTGATTAGGGGAGACACATTCAATCTATATCAGTTACTCAATCTAAAGTGACATTAGAGATAAATGGAAAGAAATTGCCTCATTTGCCTAAATGTTAAGTCCTTAACATTATATATATAAAATTGTAGAGTAGTACAGAGGGAACCTACAAGTTATCCAAGCTCCTTAGCTCTTTGCCTTCTGTCAATCTGTTCCATTGTTGATAAAATGGTGTGTGAAATTTCTACCTTTCAAAGTCATTGTGGGGATGAAATGAAGTCCTTCAGATTAGATGTCCAACACAGCGGTATCTCATCCCAGAAATGTGGATTCTTATGCTATTTTTCACTCAAGTTTTCATCCGTTGACTTGAAAAATGGGTATTGGGAGTGAACATATTTCAGATGAGCAGACAGAATCCTAGACTATTAGGTTTTGCTGGTGTGTAAACTTCCTCCACTAAGGTTCAGCAATGGGAGCCTACAAATTAACTGACAACAGAGAGACTAACAGAAGAAATCAAGGTTGATTTCCAAGGGCTTTAATGGGAAAATATGGCAGGTTCTAGTGGGCTCTTTGAAGCTGATAGGCAGCTGAATTCTCACTTCCAAGTGCTAAGTTAGCCTTCTTCCAAACAGGAAACTTCCTCAGGGGTGGTGAATGGTAGCTGTATTTGGAGGAGTATCTGCTTAGATTTAAATAACATTTCTTCCTGTGCTTACTAGTTATTCAGATGTTTTCAGTTTAATGTAATTTTTAATCCCTTTATTTTCAAACTTGAGCATGTATCAGAGTCACCTGGAGGGCTCATCAAAAAAGAGTTTTGGGTCTGAAGTGGGGATGACAGAATGACATTTCTACAATTTGAGAATCACTGAGCAGTGATAACCTTTGGCTGCTACACAGAGGCCTCAGAAATGAATAATTCATCTCTGTAATGTCGTTAGTGGAGCTATTCTGTCATGCCATCAAATACTGTGCTGTGGTGGAGAGGGCCAGTGGGAAGCCCAGCATCCTGGCTGCTGGATGATGGTGCTGTCACTTGGTTCCTGGTACCTGATGTGGAGGAACCATGGACACTCTGGGAGCCTCATGGGCCTTAACATAGTGAGTGTGTGCGAGCATGTGTGTGTGTTTGGGGCTGGAGATCAGTGGGCTAAATAATACTTTTGTCAACCGTGAACTCCTGTGGCTGATTTTTGTGCAAAAAACAGCCCACACTGCTCCACTCCCTTCACTTCTGTACCTGACACCAGGGACTGACATCCATGCTGATACCAGAACTCCCACATCCTAATTCAGCTGTATCCCCCTTTTGTAGAGTGTAAAAATAAAAGTTTAAAAGAGATAAAAATAGAGTAAAGGGTTAAAAGAGTGATATGGAAAAAGAGAAATTAACCTGAGAGATGCTATTTTGGGAAATGCTTTCCTAGAGGCCAGAATACCAATCTGTGCAGCTGTGTTGCTCTGACATGGGCAGAGGTGCCTGATGAAAATCTAATGCTGAATCCAAGCACACAAGGGCAGCATGTACTTGTGTTTATAGCACCTACCATCAAGATCTATAAATAAGAAAGCTAACTCAGAAACTGCCACAGCAAGGAAAATATCCGTGAATGGTAGAGAAAAGGTTTTATAGGGAGTTCTCTGATGATGAAGGAGCTGAGGAGAGGAGGATCCCCGGACTGTACCCAGCAATACCCTACCACTGCCCCAGCATGAGGTGTCAGGAGTTGTCACTGCCTCCAGTGCTGGATAGAGGGCTCCACTCAGACAGTAAATGTGCAAGAACCTGAAGCTGTACTCAGAGGAGGCAGAGCTCACCTTTGAAAAGAAATTCCTTCTTTTCACTTAAAGAAGTTTATGCCCTTGAAAAGAGTTTTTTCAAATACACCTCATTACATCACCTCCAAAACATTTTCATCAGGCAAGTGCAGCCCTTCGCCCATGAGCAATTCTATGTTCCAAACAAAGGGATTCCCTATGATCAGAAATCAGAGCTGTGTGCGACCCCAAGACCCTGTCCCACTTCCAGAGACAGCTATCCTCCTGAGAGGTGGGAAGGAGGAACGAAGGCAGGAGGGACAGAAGCTCTGGGCTGCTATGGAGTGTTTGTCCCTCTCTTTGTTCTTGGTTTGATGTATTCAATGATTTGCAAGAAGTACAGTGAAATTGTTCTTACCCATTATATTCAGAACTAAACTCCCTTCCACAGCTAATATTGACTCAGTGTCCAGTGCTCTGGGGACAGTAGATTCATTGATCCTCAGATTTTGTGCTGGGCATTGGCCCACCAATATGGATCATGCTTCTCTAAAGGAGAGGCTATGGGTAACTGTTTGTTAACATCATTTTAGTTCAAGGTTACATCTCAGAAAACTAAATGGACCCAATATTGTGATATCTACTTTTAAACTCCAATCAAAAAAGTAACATTCACAAAAAGATTTGTAAGAAACTGGGATTTGGTGCAAATCCATTAAGGGTCTAAGTTTGTCTGTCAGAAATATGAGTTCAGTAAAAATCACTTTTGGAAAAGATACTATAATATCTTCTAGGGAAAAGGTTAGATTAACAATGAAAATCTTTTTCTCACCCTTAGATCCTAGTTCTGCCACTTTAGGCCCACCCATTAAATGCACGTCTTCTTTTTTAGCCTTTGTAACCTTCATATACTAATCTCTTCTTCCCTTTGCCTCACAAACCCTGCCTCAGGACCAACTGGGATGATCTAGGTCGGGAAGGTTGAATACAAAACTATGTCTGGTATTATTATTCTGTTATCCAAGTAGAGATTATAAAATTTCAGTATACAATCCAGAACTATTCTTATAAATGAAACAAAATTATGCAAAAAAGAATGACAGATTAGTGCAACATGCTGAGTGGTGTCCATCTGGAAGGAGATTCCAGACTCTCTCCCAGTTCACCACCCTTGTGAGACCAACCACAGGAGGGGGGCAGTTGAGCAAGGTAGGTAATCCCTTTTCTAATAATGGAACTGGGGAAAGGAAATCCCATATGAAGTATGCTATTTTCCAAAGGGATTTCCTTGGCTATAATTCTTTGTGTCACACAATAATAGGGTGATTCTGATGGGAGTTTGCAGAGAGCCATCTGTGTGGGTGAGAAAAGTAGTCCAATGATGTTAACCATTGCAAAAAGGCAGCAGAAATGGAGCAGGGTTAAGCTGGTCTTCCTGGTCTGTTTTGAGCTGTGTCCTTCAGAGGTCAGGTAGCTTATCAATGCCTCAGTTTAGCATGTAAAGACATGGACCTCTCAGAATTATGAGAAAGCTAAATAATTTAGCAACTATAAAGTCCTAGGAGATGAAAGGCACAATAGAAATTCAAATTATTTGTTTTATTAGGAGACACCATCAATAGAAGGAAAAGTAAAATGCTCTTTGATGGTTGTCCAGTTCAACTGATGACAGCATTGTCCTCCTACCTCGGAATCTATGAGATTTAACTGCCTCAGATAATTGCTTACCCTCCTACTCTGTTTCATCTCTTCTTTATAAGAATTATCTTTAGTAGTTTCTCTTCAGGGGTTACCCTGCTTCTTGTATTCTGACATTCCTCAGAAAATTGAACAAAATAAGTTGGCATAAATCCCCAAAGAGAAGCATGCCTCTTCATTATGGTGATTATGTCCTATGTGGAGGCTTTTTCATAAGAAGAAGTAGGTATCAGAGTTTTAATTTAAGTTCAAAAGACAGTAAATTGCTAGTGGCTAAAACCCAGTTGTTACAGGGAGAACTTTACCTTTAAACTAGGAAAGCTTTTTCAGCAGGCCACCCCTCCTGGTAAAAAGATTGGCCCCCTATTTAATCTCAGTAAACACAGTCAGAACCTCAAAGGGGAAATTTACCCAACTAGAAAGCAGGCAGCCACCTTCCTTGATACACCTAGTTAATTGACCCCCTTAACGAGGAGGTCTTGAGTGGAGCCCTCTCTCCAATCTGATTTCTTCATTTGGGCCTAGGCAGGGTGCCTGGCCTTTGTCCAGTCTCTTCCATATAAGTGACTAGATGGACCAGATTTTACTGCAACCTCCAACCAGGCCATAGGTCCACAGGCTTTGGTTAACCAGTGAACAAAATAGGGAGAGAATCTAGGTGCTTTTCTGCCTTAGGAGTACAGGCCAATGGGGAAGGGACTATGAAAATTTAATGGCTCAAAATTCTCATGTTTTGAATTATCACAATCACAAATTATCACATTTTCTTTAGCCCAAACCTGGAAGATGGCTTAAGAAAGAATCTTTGTGACATCTCTTGTATTAAGCAGTCAAGAAAAACAAAAGAAACATTGAATTTTAAAAGTAAAATTTTCTGGATTTTTTTTTTTCGTTAATGGGAAAAATGTCTAGTTGATTAAGTACTACATGACAAGTTATGTCTGGAAAGAGTCCAGCCATTGTTAATATAACGAGAATGGTTTGTGTGATATTGATGTAATCTGGCAGCCAAGGAAAGTGGACTGGAATGTGCATGAGTGAACAATGATGACTTCACTGTACTAGTCAGTGGGGGTAGTAGATGCCATTTAGTGAGCATGTGTATTGTGTGGCTGTCACGTTCAAAAAGACTGAGTGAGTAGAGCAACGACTCTACATCAAATTTTGCATTAAGCTTAAACAGTCCTCCACAGATACTATTTGGATAATTCAGAATGCCTCTGCTATGGGCAACTGATGATTGACAGCTTCATCACAACCATGCACCTACTCGTGTATCATGTCTTGTACAGAATTTTTTTGCAAAACATCAAATCACCCAGATGACTCAGCCCCCTACAGCTCAGATTTGGCTCCCTGAGACTTCTGTTTTTTTCCTAAAACTAAAATCACCTTTGAAAGGGAAGAGATTTCAGACTACCAGTGAGATTCAGGAAAATATGATGGGGCAGCTGATGGAGACTGGGAGAACTGTGTGAGGTTCCAAGGTGCTTACCTTGAAGGAGACTGAGGTATCATTGTCCTGTGTACAATGTTTCTTGCATCTTCTTCAATAAATGTCTCTATTTTTCATATTATATGGATAGATACTTTCTGGACAGTCCTCATATATTTGGCCCCATCTATTCAAGATTCCTAGGGGGAAAAAGATGATGACAACCTTGAGGAACAAACTGAGTAATACTAATTATCATAGTCATTCAGGCTGTGATGAAATAGTGCTACAGACTGGATGGATGATAAAAAGCAGAAGCTTATTTCTTACATTTCTGGAGGTTGGGAATCCAGGATCAGGGTGTCAGCATGGAGGGTTCTGATGAGAACCCTCTCATGGCAGCTGAGGAGCTCTCTGAGTCTCTTTTATAAGGTCACCAATCACATCATAGCAGCTCCACCCTCATGACCTCATCATCTCCAAGAGGTCCCACCTCCTAACACCATCCCACTGGGGTTAAGTTCAATATATGAATTTTGGGGGAACATAGACCTTTATAGTCCATTGCACAAATGCTCTGGCCTTGTATAAATATCTGTTATTTAAGTGTCTACTAATTTCTAGTCCCAGGAGTCAGAGTGGCTCTGAAGGAGTACACGTGGAGCTTAGAATCTGGATTTTCATTTATGTGGGTGGGAATTGGACAGGTGACAAAGGCTGTCCAAGCCTCAGTTTCCATACCACAAGATCAGTATGGGCTCGTGTATAAAATGAATGGTGTGGTATCAGGCACCAAGTAGGTATATAATAAGTGTTACTTACCTCTCTCATTTTCATCAGCACTTAGAGAAGGGAGAACTCAAACATGGTGCTGAGCAACCTGTGAGTTATTTTAATGGAGGACACCTTCCATTCATCACAGCCTGTATTAGTCTGCAGCAAGAACATGCATTTGTTCCACGTGTTTCTGAAGGTGCAGGTTTACAGCCATCTAGAGGGGCAGTTATTAGAGTAATTACTATATATATTTCATTAAGAAGGACAATTGTTGAACTCATACCATTTATAATATGAGTGATAAAAGACAAAGGACCAAAAAAATAGAGTCTGGTCTTTGCTTTTTTTCTTATAATATTAAACATATCTTTTACCTGGGTACTTTATACTTGAAATGCACATACATACTTGAAAACAACTTATATCTGCATAGTTTTTACATTTTTCAAACTGGTTTGATGTATCTTATTTTATTTTATCTTAACAACACCATGGTGAGTTCAAGGGGTGTTTGGGATGAAGAAACTTAATAATTGATTTTCAAGAACTGATCAGTGGTTTGGAAACACAGCTGAACCCAAATCTGCTCTGGTTCACTCCATCACTAGTGTTCTTTTCATTTTATTGTAGATTCCTGATTTAGAAGATTAACATCACAAGGAAGATGCATTTTACTCATGGCCAATTGCTAACTCCCATTGTGACTGCTCTTCCAAAGAGAATCTAGAATAAAACTGGCATTGATGGATGTCATGTAATGAATAATAGTGTCCATGTACACATCTGTATGTATGCATTTTATCCTCTGCTTCTTGATAAAATTGTTTTGAAGCACATCATAATTACAATGAGGATACTAAAGATGTTAAGCTACATAGACACAGGATATAAACTTGATCCTTGATTAAAACAGACTGAATTAAGAAGGGAGCCTGAACTAGCAGGTCTGTGATTCAAGCACAATGATAAATGTCTATTTTAGGTTAGAGACATCATTGCTTTGAGTTCTGACAGCTTGCAGTTAGAGATTCTACACTGTGAGTTTTGATCATGCTTGCAGTTAAATAGACTATTTTATGACATTAGATTATGGTTGAATTTCCAAGTCGCTGTGTTTTGTATCCTATGGTATATGACCAATTTTTTGAGCACTAAGTTAAATCTTTTACAAACATCAAGTCATTTATTTTCATCTTCATTGGCACCTGTTGAGGTAGGAGTTATCATTATTTCATCAATGAAGATACCAAGACTTCAGACATTTCTCCTGTTGGCCACTCCAGACCACTCAGTCTTGTCCTCAGCCGAGGTGCTAGTCAGCTCTGCTTCATGACAAATACCACACAGATGAGGGGGCTCAAACAACAGACATTTATTCTCTCATAGTCCTGGAGCCAGAAACTTGGAGATCAGGTGTGGGCAGGGTTGATCTCCTCAGGCTTCTCTCCTTCATTTGCAGATGGCCAGCTTCTCTCCTGTGGCCTTTCTTTGTCACCCTTCTGTGAATAATTGTGTCCTGATCTCCTCTTCTTATAAGTCATATTGGATTAGGGCTACCCCAATGGCCTCATTTTACCTAATTTCCTCTTTAAATACAATCACATTATAAGGTTCTAGGGATTGAGGATTCAACACATAATTTCTGGAGAGACACAGTTCATCCTATAATAGCTTTTCTTCTGTCCTTCATTTTAAGAAGAACATCACAGACTTTGAGACTGACAAAGATGACATGAATACTCTGCTTTTACACCATCAACAAATGAGCTCTTGATTCTCCTTTATCCTCTCTGTCCTTTGGACCCTGCCTCATGGTAACAAAGATCAGCTGAGAGCAGGGCGATTGTCATCTCTAGGAACTAAAGTCACTATGTTCCTCTCATGGAAGCCTGCTCTTTGATGGTGGGGTGAGGCTCCATGGGGGCTGCATCTTCTAGGAAAGCACCAAAGGCATTCATGTCACAGCCAGGCAAACCTTTCTTAGCATTGAACACCAACATGGTGGGAGACAAACATTGTTTCTATGTCTAATTTAGCTAGAGAATAAGGTTGTTCCCCTTGATGTTGCTTTTGACTTTATGTGACTATTATGGGGTGATTTCCTTCACTCTGATGTAGAGATCAGGAAAAGCATGCATTTCAGACGACCAAGTTTATCCTCCAACATGCTGGATGCTTGGAGCCCACATAGCTATGCTTCTGGAAGTTTCTCTTGAGCAGCAGTGGGAGTTGGGGGTATGGATGTTCTAGAAGGGGTTTCATAGAGGACTTGTGTCATGACTCTACAAGCTGAATTTCCTACTGAAACATCCTACCTACCTCCAAAGAGTGAGTTGGCTCTAACAAATAATGATACTTGATGTGGTGTCCCAAATATTCCCATTTAACAGCTTAATTTGGTCTGGTTGGAGTTGAATTAGCCAATTATTAATGCAAAGCACAAATCAGACCTCTGATAATTACTTTCTGAATTTATTGAGTGATCATAAAAACAGGAGAAGAAGCATTAGTCTCTCACTATCATAAGCCTGGAGGACACTGAAGCTTTCCTCAGAAAGGTATTGTCCTCTGGAGCATATGAAATGTTCTCTTAGCTAGAAATAGAAATGGGTTGTGGTGGGGAGCTGTGAATCTGCAAAGAAGAGGGGAAGCCAGATAATCTCAAGTCCTTACTGCTTTGGGAATATTGCAAAATTAAGCGGAAATGACTCTGTAGATTCATTTGCACAGTCTGACTTAGCCATAAGTCCTCCTGGTTTCTTCTCTTCCTTCCATTGGATTTGCTGAGAGGGTGGCAGGTGTTGGAATAAGGGAAGGGGGCTGTACATTAAGGTAGCTGAGACCAGTCTTCTGCCTGTAGAAGCACAGATGTACAACATCACAGGACTTTGCACCAGATTCAGTTGCCCTCTGTGGAATTTTAGAATATTATGTCTCTAACAAAGACCCTAAGACCTCTGGCAAGTGCAAGGCTAACATAATTTGTCAAATCCCAAATTGCCTCCAAGTCTGGGCTGCAAGCCACACAAGAGTAAGGCCCCACTCCTGTTCCAGGTGGGGATACCTACATCACCCTCGTATCTGATTCTACTACTTTAGCCTGAACATCTCATAATCCTACTGAGAAATGTCTTTCTAATCTCCTATTAACTTTGACATACATTTCACAGTGTCTTTTATTAGAATCTGTTTTGTTGAATTACAGTCCTATTTCCTCAGTAAGATGATTGTAGACTCTCAAAGGGACAGGCATGTTTTATATACACAACTTAAAATCTCCCTCCACATTTGGAAGAAATTGCTTAGTCTCACATTTAATATTTGTTAATAGAATTGTTGTCTCTTCTAGTTTAATAGTCTCTTTTTAATAGTTTTTTTGAAGGAGTGGCTAATTGAAATTTCTTCATAAGCTTTACAAATAGTGTGAAGAATAACTTCCAGTGGACATGAGTGGAATCAGGGACATGAACTAGGTTCCTGGCTTTTGGGGACTGAATATGGCCATCCAGGGATGGAAGGCTACCTGTGTGTGAGAAGTAACAGAGGGACTGAAGAGAATGTGGATCCAACAAGGCTCTGTGGTATAGAGGGAGAGGGAACACATAAGAGGAATTAAGAATGACTCCTACATTTCCAGTTTGAGTCATTGGGGTGATGGGAGATACATTTTGCCATAATAAGGTCACATTTTCCACTTTTTCAGTTGAATTTCTTACCCTGCTCTATAGTCTACCTCAGCTATTTTCACCACGCCACAGTATTTTTAAAACATGCAGTCCCTGACTGTTTAGTCAGGGGCACTGACCTCTTTTCCCTTAGATTGTCAAATAAAAAAATGACAACAGCCAACATGATAGCCATCTGGTGTGAATGAACCAAAATTATACCTATTTTTGTCAGATAGGCAAAATATAATATATATTTTTAGTGTGCCACAGAATTTTAGTAATTAGTTTATGTGTGCCATGAGATGGGAAAGGCTGAAAATTGCTGGTCTATCCCTTGGAGATGGACGGCAGAGGTGGCAATGTCATGGTAAGAGCTGTTATTGTTTTCTTAGATAGGTTTTGAAGAATAAAAACTGAGATGAGAAGTGGATTCCTCAAATCTCCCCACCCTGTGAATTTCTGTCTCACACACACATATTTTCTTTAATGTCTCCTGTGTAGGCTCTGAGTGGTTGGGCAGAGATACAGACAAATCTTTTCTGGAATCTCAGTTGTTCTCACAGCCCTAAGAGATCATCAAGCTGATAGTCCTTTTCCAGGAACTCATTAAGCAGTGGAATATTCCTGTGGTGTGAAGAGCTCAAACTTTGGCAAGATCGGACTTGACTGATGGTTTGGGCATGATGGCAGCAGGCTTTCCTTATATTGAAGCTTTCTTCTCCTGCTCCACAGAGGCTTACAAGCTATGAGTTTAGTCCTTCAGTATTTTCTACGGTGAGAATGCCACATAGTCCAAGCAGAAATTATGACAGGCCAGCTTGACAAGCAACTAAATAAAAAGTTCAATTGGGTTTTCACCTAAATTTTGAAACAATTTTGTAATGTACTATGTCTACCTTACTTTTTTAAATTTAAAAAACACTAGACATTGTTTTCCAAAATCATGCCAACTTTAAAAAAGCTGATAGTATCATTATTTTATCTTGCTTTGTTTATTTGTGGCATTTTTTCAAGAATGTATCTAAGTTTTGGGCCCAAATCACAGCTTGGTGAAATCCAAGTCTTGGTTCACAGGGCTGGAACAAGGGCTGAGGTCCGAATTTCTAACAAGCTTGCACGTGGTGTCCTGCTACTTGTCCGTGGGTGGCACTAGGGGAAGAATACCTGGAAAGTTGTGAAAGATGTACTTCTGGGTTGCAGGAGATAACAGGTGGCCATGCAGTTCCTACAGCACCCAGGGGAGTTCACAAAAGTAAAGTAAGTGTTTGCACACCATATCCAATGGTGGTTGGATAGTGTTTCCTAGAGCAAAGTCCTTTGGACTGAGCATGGCATGGCAAGGCACTCAGCTGTGGGACCAGTGCCAGGTTCTGAATGGTGGCCACTCAACATAAGACAGTGGTAGACTGAGACATAGAGGCATGGGTGGATATCAGGCCCATGGTGCTGTGGAAGAAACCCCTCCTCGCACCCACAGGAGAGACCAGGACTCAGCTCCTCACATTGCCCTGCATAATGCTTACTGCAGTGGGGTCCAAACATGTGCGAGACACTACCTGGTTTATAAGTGTCTTCTTATGGGGGAGGCTTCCAATCTGGCACTATGTCCACTCCTGGCCTTTCTTTAATCTAAGTCACAATTTATAAGAGATGCAAATTTTCTGAATTTGGTTCTTGATGTATCTTTTGCAAGGGTGAGCCAGGAAGAGGTGCCAGTGGGGCAGGTTGGCGTGGTTGGCATGAATTATGGATGGAGAATCTGCCTCCTTCAGCCAGAGCCAGGCTGCAGGTTAGAAGAGCATCTCTGATCTGTTATTAGTGAGGCCTGCAGCCTCAGCCATGTTCCTGCCACCTCCAGAACATAACACGTCCCCAAAGACCAGTGGAAGTCATCACATGAAGATGAGATGGAGTGGGGCTTGAGGATGTATACATGGCTGTGGGCTGTGGTGTGGGCCTGGAGTGGGGATAGAGAATGCCCTCATGGGGAATTCATTCACAGGGTGTCTTAACCAGCTGGCCCATTGCTGCAAGAGCATGAGCCCTGCAGAGGGCACTGCATGGGGAGTGACACCCTGCAGACGAGGGAGTTACCTAGTTCTGACCCAAAGCTTAGTTTTTTCGATTAATTGTGAAGTTGGTATGCCAATTCCTTAACACTCTGAGTCACAATTCCTTCATTGTAATCAAACATCTGTACAATAACAAATCTGGCCTCTCTGATCATGGAAAGGTTGAAATGAGAGGTAGCCCTTAAAGTTACCAATGAGTCTTCTTTCTCTTCTGCTCCCATCCTGGTTTCAGAGAGTAAGGGGTCAGAACATCAGGAGGCAGTGAAATGCTGTGGGGCACACAGAAGTGAAATGTGTGGTGCAGGGGGACACTGCAGACCTGTTGGCCATGGCAGTGTCAATATCAGGTTCTAGACAAGACGCTTTATCCCTCCATTAGGGGAGCACTGGCCCTCTAGGTGTGACCAGGCTCCCTCAGCACTAAATGTGGCAGATGCATGGCCAGCTCCGCATTTAGGGTGGGAATGCAGGAACCTGGCTTAACTTGCCCTGGGAGGCCTGGAAAGCCACAGGCAGGATGCTCCTCTCGGGTGCAATGTTCGCTGACAAGGCCCTGGAGTCCAGGCTGATGGCTGGCCAGGGCCAATCGCCTTGAAGACTTAACAAGTCAACTCTTCTCACTCCTCCTGCTCAGCTTTCTGCCACAGATTGTCGGGTAGGTATTATTTACACTGAAATATGAAAAGACTTAGTCCTTAGTCTTGGAACCAACACTTTAGTTTTTTTTGTTGGTTTTGTTTTGTTTGTTTTTTCTCCTTTGAACTTAGAAGGAGTTTAATTTCCAACTACTATTTTGGTATTATAAGGACACTATTATCTGACTCTTGCATTAGTATGATCCTAGAAAGTTGACCAAAGGATGATGATAATGAATAGATGTTTTGTCTGCAAAAGCATTAATTTTAGTTGAGATAAAATTTTAAGTTTTAGAGAAGGAGGAAAGGGAAATTGGATAATACCAAAATGAGAATATAAACAAAGCTTTAACCCAAGCAAGACCAGAATATATAGGTTAAACTGGTGTAGTGTGTTGGAGTAGCATTTGCATATTCTACCAGGACACCATTGGTGAGTTTTGCTGTGAATTCTTCACCCTGGTATTGCTTCCTTGCTGCTCATGTGTCCTCATGTCCCCAAACAACCAGGGCTCACAGACTCAACCCTGCACATGTCACTGTTTGCACTGCTATCCCAGATTATAGCCACTGGTTTTCAAATGCGCTCTTTGTATGTGGACTAGGTCCTTTGAAATCTCTATTGAAATATCACCCACAGTTGTATGGACCCTCCAAAGAAATAAGTGTGGTTTTCTTTGTTTACTACCAACAGCACAGTCTTCATTTTGTATTTTAAACATTTTTCGAGGTCACAGGTACATTTTATAATTTATCATATCTGAGTTATTTAGGGTGATTCCCAGTATATAATGTTAATTAATATTTTTGGAAAAGGAACAGTATGATAAATTCAGGCCACTGCAAGCACCTTTCAACTTTTATTGATGATTTGAGACTCAGTCAAGTAGTTCAGTACAAATATGCAGAAGGAGAGTGCACTACATTCATGAGAGAGGACCAGGGGCTACATGCTTTCACAAATACATATGATGCAGACTCAGCACCTCTCTGTGGGGAGTTAAAGTGTGTCTACACACAGAGACAGATTGCGAAATAATTCAGTAAGTGGCAAGGGCATTAGAACTGGCACAGATTGTAAGTTCTACAGAGGCTCAGAGGAGACACAGATTGAGGGCTTTTGAGACAAGACTGACTTCAGGGAGAAAGTGTGAGAAAGCAGGGATGTAAGAAAATGGGACTAGTTCAGACAGCTAGGAGGAGCGGGCAGAGCTCCAGCAGGAGAATGCAGGGAGCACAGCCAGGTGTAAGGAGATGCCTGTGGCTGTGTGTCCTGATGTAGCCCTTTAATCTAGCATAGCTCTCCTGGGCGTCATGAGATTAGTGCCTGTGATGGTTAACTTTGTGTGTCCACTTGGCTGAGCCATGGTGCCTGAGTATTTGGTCAAACGTGCATCTAGACATTGCTGTGAAAGTATTTTTTAGATGAGATAAACATTTAAATCACTGTGAGTGTAATGGGTTGCTCTCCAGTGTGGGTGAGCCTCATCCAATCAGAAGACCTTAAGAGAAAAGACTGAACCAAGCCCCTACCCTAAGCTGAGTAGGAGGGAACTCTGCCAGAAGATGACCTTCAGACTAGAGCTGCAATATCAGCTCACCTTAGGTCTCTAGTCTGCTGTTCTAGCCTGCAGATTTTGAACTTGCCAGCCCCCATAATCACATTAGCCAATTTCTCTGGGGAACTCTGACTAATACAGCATCCAACAAAATAGATATCTGAGCACCCACTCTGGTCAAAGCCCAAGTTCTGGAGCTCCTCACCTTCTTCTTGCCCTGCTCTTGTCCTCCTCTCTCCTTCCCTGCCCCCTTGACCCTGACAGTCAGTGTAGCATTGGGGATAAGACACTCTGTTTTTGTCTATCCAACATTCCCTTGAGTGCAATCCATTCCTCACCCTCAGAGAACTATTCAGTTTTGAGACTGTGGAGGGACAAGGTGATAAAATACAAGGAAAATTCAGTTTATGGTCCTCTGTCCCAGGGGGCAGAGCCCATTGGCCTGGTAATGCTGACTCAGGTTGTCTGCTTGGGGAGCGCAAAGAAGCAGTGAGGCACACAGAGCAATCCAGCATGAGCACTGCTCTGGGGGAGCAGTCAGCTCTTTCCTAGGAAGAAGGACATGGGAGAAGCCCCATAGGTAGGCCACTGGGAAGGCCTCCATGTTCTTGCTTAGGTAAAAATAAAAGTTGGGTTGGGTGATATTCCTGACCTCTTAACTCTCAGGAATTATAAATGTTTTCTAACTGCCTGAAAACAAGCTATTTCCTCTGACTTTAACATGTAGAGAAACAAAGCAAAAGTAGATGCTTCTCCAAGAGCTGCCCCTCCTGTGCAGAAACCAAGAGCTGGTTCCTGCTTGTTTCTCTCAGATGGACAGCACCCTTCTTGGGAGAGCAGGGTCAGGACGTCAGGACTGTTGCCTGAAATACTGCAGCACCTACAGGCATCGTTCTTTTAGGTGCCTCAGGCTGCCGGTTGCCCTTTTGCGAAATTCCATCATCCTTGCCACACTGCTATTGCTACGCTGATGTTGGCTGACATTTACAGTCCACTCTTCTTCCTCTACTAACTGTCTGCTTCATGCCTCCAGGATTCATGCCCTGCTTCCCGTTCCTGGATCATGACAGCATATCTGCTTAGCTTTTCATACAACATTGAAGGAGATGATGGAAACACCCGGATATGATCAAAAATAAACTCTGCAGCTGCCTGTTTTCAGGTGGAAGTGCTCCTGGAAGCAGAGTGATGCGCTGGGTCGAGTTCTCCCATCCCAGGAGTCATCAGCCCCACCAGCTCCCCTGAGAATGGCAAGCTGTGTGAAAGCCCCATCCATCCATTATCATCCATTATCAGATGGAAGCAGTCCAGCCCCCAGTGAGCACTCAGGAGCACGAATGTCCACATGGGCACAAAATTATTGACCATGAGCTCAGGAAATGTATTTTCTTCTCCTTCCTCCTGTGATTAGAATTTCTAATTAGGTGAACAGAGAATTAAAATGATTCCAAGACTGAAACACTTGGGAAAAGATCTCAAAGTTCGTTTTTCATCACTGAGTTGAGGCTAAATTATGCTGTCAAAATGCCGTATTCTTTCAAATTAGCCAGATTAATTAATTTAACTCAGTTCTTGGCTGTATTAATTATCTGTTTTGGAATTTTATGAGACAAAGAGCATGACTTTTTCAGCTCAGTGTGTGTAGATGAACTTTCCTGACAGGTGGCTTTTCTTCTGTCAAAGCCAGTGCTTTGAAATCTCAGCAGTAATAAGATTGCCTCAAACACATTAACAGGAAGTTTCACAGTTTTTTTTGTTTTGTTGGCATTTGAAAATACCTACTTTCCTGCTCTTAATGTTGCAAGGAGCAAGTGGTGTGGCTTTTCTTGAGCACTCGTACGTGTTAAAAATACTGGTTTGCATACAACCCATTTTTCACGATAGTTCTCTTTTACAAAAATAAATGCTTAAGAAGAGATTTCTGTTGAACTTATTCACAGGCCATGGGAATTCCAGATTCTCCAGAAAGTGACCAAAGCTAAATGAAGGCAACATGAGTCATACCTCTTACTGACTCCTCACTCGCTGTCTCCAGTGAACCCAGGACTATGAACTCTTCCTGCTTATTTGGTAATGATGTGTTTGTAGCATTGACTCACTGCTCACAGTTTATCAGCAAGTGTTATCTATGGAAAAATACCAACAATGTCTAATACTAATAATACTAATGGTGATGTGTGTAGGTGCTGTGCTAAGCCACCTCACCTGTATGAAATGGGTTCCACTACCATCTTACAGATTAGGAAACAGAGGCTAGATGCCAAGTTCACAGTAGTGTCATCATGACTGAATGACCTGGTAATAAATAAGAAGAAAACAAAAAAAGTACTCAAATATTTGCTGCTTCTTCCAAACTCTGAATTTCTGAATGATCAAGTGAACTTGGGCCAGTAGGCTCGGTCCCTCACAGTGTATGGAACAGATCCCATCCATGCTAGACATCTTAGAAGAGGGCTTCAAGGAGGGTGACACACAATGGCTGCAGTGACAGCAGTGGGCTACTCCTCCCCCACGTGGCTTGTGCAGGCCTGAGCCAGGAGCTAAGTGGAGGAGCGGAGAATGGCCTGGACACTGAGCCAGCACCCTGGCATGGCTTTTATCTCAGGTCCACTTCTCTGGACCTCCGGTCCCTCACAATGCGTGTGTGGTCTTAGAAACCTGCAAAGATCATGGCTCTGGTTACACAGGAACGGAGGAGCATGAAAAAGAGGTACATTTCTCTACTGACGCTTTCCCCGCCATTCTGACTCAGATGATATGGGCCAGCTCTACTATAATCATTACTGCTAGTGAACTAGTGGGAACAGTTTGAATTCCTTTGACACATTTCCTGGATGGGGTCCAGTTTTTATTATTATTGCTCTTTTCTGCTCTGCTATGTTCTGGCTGAGACCCAATCAAGGAGTGGAAAAATACTAAGAGAAAGGCTGCACTTGCGGTATTTCTGGCTTGACTGGACACAGGAAGTACAGCAATCTTAGGGAAAAACATGTTTACATATTTTTCTGAAACTGTATCTATCTCTCTCTTAGAGTTGGAAGGAATGATGTTTACTGAAAGGTTTGAAACTAGCCTCAAATTACTGCCCCATATTAGGTTTCTCAAAATTGGTCCAGCTACCACCCAAGCAGTTCCTGTCATAATTCAGGGACCAGAAAAGGTGGCCTGCACTCAGGTCCCCAGAGACCATGTGAAAGGCATTTCTGGGCAGCGATGGGAAAAGACAGAGACTTTGCAAAGTTCTGTTGAAAAGCAAAATTGGCAGTGTCCCACATGGGTGGTCAATATTTATCTGGGCAGTGACCAGAGTCTGAAATCTGTAAATATCAAAAACTATTTTAGGGTTTTGTTGAGCTTATGTCAGGAAGAGTCTGAGCAGGTGCCTCCTCATGGGCAGGGGCAGGTGTAGAATGGGAATAAATGGAGCTATTTTCACAAAGCCGTGACTCTCCCTGCCCTCAACTTTCATTTAATCAATGACATGTCTCATTAGAATACAGCTCAAAACTTCTATGAGTCTTCCTGGACCAACTCCACATTTCCTCAGTTATTTTTGTTTTTGTTTCTGACCTTGACATGTGAGTGACCTTCTCTACCATGTTATCTTGTACTTGTTTCATCATGCTTCAAGTATATTTTTGATGAAAGAATTGGTTACAAAATGTTGATTTGGCATGAAGTTCCTGCTCTGATAAGTCTGTAACCCCAAGGCCAGCATTCCAGAAACCACAAAATACATGCTTCCTGAAGACATGATGAAGCACATTACTTTTTGGCAAAATTATGCTTTCAATGGAATCATAATGTTAATAATATTTTGAAAAATCATGTTAACAATTTGAAAACTCTTTGAGAGATTAAATTCCTTATATAAATGACCAACTCAGGCTGAGACTGGCAATATCAAAGACACAACAGGGCCTAAACATGCTTTTTAAAAAAATATTTTAGTATTACAATAAATGTTGGCTACGTACAGTATAGTTACAAACAATAATATGACATTTATCAAGCATCCATTAAGTTGGCCCACACTTTTTACTATCAAGCACACATTTCAGCCCTGGCTGGTGTGTCTCAGTGGATTGAGCACGGGCTCATGAATCACAGGGCTACTGGTTTGATTCCCAGTCAGGGCACATGCCTGGGTTGTAGACCAGGTCAGGTCCCCAGTAGGGGGCGCAGGAGAGGCCACCACACACTGATGTTTCTCTCCTTCTCTTTCTTCCTCCCTTCCAGTCTGCCTAAAATAAATAAATGACATCTTTTAAAAAAACACACACACATTTCATTAGATGATATTTCTTTACTCTGCTTAAACAGCTGTATTGTTCAGTGGCTTTATAAATCTTATTCTTGTGTATCTCACAGATTCTACCAACTATTTGTGAGAGGTAATTTAGTGGTGCCTGAGTTATGAGAATAAAGGGCAGTGTGCCCACCATTAGGGATTTTATGTTAGAGTGTTCTCCTTTTAGATGGCAATGCGCACAAACACACAATACACACTAACACACACAAATATATACAATTTTAGCCATCCAGGATTTGACTCCTTCCCCTGGCTGGGGAATTCCTCCTATGTGAGTATCAGGGACACTAAAGAAGACCCCAAGTCTGCATCCATTCTTTCTTGACTCTATCCTCCCCAAACTGGGAAATGGACCAGGGTTAGATAAGCCCTATTGGATACTTTGTAAATGAAAGCAGTGTTACGGGTTGGGTTGAATTTTAACCTCCTACCTCAAATTTATATGACCTTATTGGGAGATAAGGTCTTTACAGAGATAATTAAAATGAGGTCAGTAGGGTATGCATCAATCCAACATGACTGGTGTCCTTACGAAAATTTAGACACAGAAATACAGAGGGAAGATGATGTGAAGAGACACAGGGAGAAGATGGCTATCTATAAGCCAGAGAGAGAAGCCTGAACCAGATTCTCTGTCAAAGCTTTCAGAAGCTAAACCAGCTGACGCCCTGATCTCAGATTTCTGGCCTCCAAGTGTAGACAGTAAACTTGTGTTGTTTAAGCTGCTCAGTCTAAGGCACTGTGTTATGGAAGCCCAGTAGAATAATACAGCTAGTGATGCAAGGTGTAGAACAGAGAAGGAATTTCAGTAAAAACAGAAATGACAACACTTAGTCCTGGGGCCACAGCACCACCAGCAGCCTCCTGTGGGCAGTGCTGGTGGTGCAGGTCACCGAACATGGTGCCCAGGGGCTGGGGTGCTTTGGGAAGTGCCTCCATCGGCCAGTCTGTGGGACAAGTTTGGCTGTGGCTCTGGCTGCTGAGCTTCTGTTGCTCTGGCCCATTTCTTAACTACCCAATAGCCCTTCAAAAATTTATTTTTGTCTCAAACCATTCAGAGTTACTGTTGGTTGCAATTAACAAACTTGACACAGAAATTGATAACCAGAGTGGCTGTTTGCCCATCAGATGTAATGAGTAATACTCGGCAATTCTGTTGTAGCACTTTATTGATTTACAGTTAACTAATAATTCTTACAACTCCGGGAGGTAGGACCAAGATTCAGAATTCTTAGGAAGAGGATGAGGATAGCTAGTGAAATTTGGTGCTGTAGTAAACCCTAGACAGAGCTTCCTGGCTTGGATGGAAGCCTGAAAAGCCCCATGACAAAGAGAAACCCATCAGCTGAGGTGGGATCTCAGGGCCTCATCACAGTAACTTTGATTTCTTAGGGTTTCACTGAGGATAATATTAGATCCTATTCTACCTTGAAGTTCAGGGCCAGTTTCAGTAAGCAATACCAGCAGGGAAACTGTGACAGTTGTTTCAAACACACACATGGTTTCAATGAATGGATGAGAAATGCATTGCATTGCATTGCATCTTCATTGGGTTGCTATTAGGAACAATGGAAGACATATTTATGAGGCAGTTCTAGCACTGTTCTTGGTACATAGTGGATCCTTGTGTGTGTGTGTGTGTGTGTGTGTGTGTATTCATTCTTAGAAGCTCATCTTCATGTCAAGTGTGAGTGGCAATAAATGTTTTAAGATCACTATGTTTCAAATGCTGACAGACCAGGAAGGGTTTAGTTTGATTACTTGGACTAGGAGATTGTAGAAGACCATATCCTGGAAAATAGAATAAAATACATAACATAACAATTTCAAGGTGTGGTGTGCAATGGGTAGTGAATGGGTAGAGAGGAAATAGAAGGTGTTACAACATATGAGATCAAGGAAACACTAGACAAAGTTGTTGGAAAATTTATCAATGAGCATTCAAGGGTTATCTGTAATCCTCTGAAAATGAAAAGAGTATAGAGAAAGATAATCTTGTTGCTTAACGCACTATGAAAATTAGAAATGTCCTAGAGTTTCAGATTCCAGCAAAAAGTATTGAGAGTGTCTGGTGTAAATGGAGTTTTGGGCTTCAGGTGAAGGAAGGCCTGGTGTCTGCTCCTCATCAACACATTCTCTCCTAATCTCACAGCCTCGATGACTTCCTCTCTAACAGTGTCACCATGGCTGATGGCTTCACTGAACTGTGGTTCCAGAATTCCAGCATCACTCAACAGAGATGTGGTGATTCACTAGTTTCTGAGTCTAAGAGCTCCAAGCCAAACTCATCATGTCTCTCCCTATTTTTTCAAACCCTTATTAGTGGTGTCTTTCTTTTAAACTCAATATCACACTCAGTTTCTTGTCAACCACACAAACCCCAGGGCTTTCTCCAGCATTCCTACTACTTGTCTCCACAAGTCAATCAACTGCTGAGTCCTGTGGCATCAATAACTCCAACATCTGTCCTGTTTCTCTCTTTATTATGTTTTCCATCACTGCTCCTATAAGACACACATTTCTTTTCAGGTGGTGTCTTTTTATCCATTCTCTCCCTTCCCCAATGTTACATATAGAGTAATATTCCAGAAAAACAACCTGATTAATAACCCTCAATTGCTGAAAATCTTTGAATGGCTCTCCATTCTTAAAATTTAAATATATACTCCTTTACTTAGCATTTTAAAGTACTTTTAGATCACACCTTCTAACAATTTCTAACTTTCTAACAATTTCCCTCTGTGTGTATCTGTATCACAACTAAACTGAATTATTCTTTTTTCATATATGCACAGTGATTTTTCCCTGCTCTAGACTTTGTCATTTGCTCAATCTGGAATACACTTTCTTTCTATCTCACTCCCTATATGTCTACTTCAAATCTTTCAACAAATAGAGCCTAAATGCTGCCTCCTCTTTAAGCCTTCCTTGATAACTCTCTCTTATCAAGAAGGAAGAGATGTTTTTCCTCCTTTGAACTACCAAAACACTGTATAAAATTATATTTTATAGCCCTCAACATTCATGGTTTGTCTGCCTTTGATGTGGGTTATTTCTCAAGAGCTTAAGGATTTTTTAAAAGTATGTGACAAGGCAACTAGTTCAAACATTTCACATAGAAGATGCCCATTTAATATGACAAATAGTCCAGCACATTGCACATAGTAAATGTTAACTCAGATATAATCCAATGCATTTTTAATATCTAGAATATGAGATGCTATTAATGTAATGCATATCTAATACCATATAAATATAACTGAATACGTATTTCACCAAGCAAGATACAACATGACTAAAAAGCACATATCAAGATGTCTGTCATCATTAATCACTAGGGAAATGAGCTTTAATACCACAATGGATAACCACTGTGCACCCTCTAAAATGACTACAATCAAAAAAGGCAGACAATAACAAATTTTGGGGGAAGATGTGGAGAAACTCAAACCTCCCATACATTATGGATGGGAATATAAATTGTACTTACACTTTAGAAAACAGTTTGGAATTTTCTTAAAAATTTAAACACAAATTTATCATGAGATCCAACAATTCTAGCCCTAGGAATCTATCCAAGAGAAACAGAAATATATGTTCACATCATGACTTTCATGGGAATGTTCACTGTGGCTTTCTTCACAATAGCCCCAAAGTGGAAACAATTCAAATCTGCATTGACTAGTAAATTGGATAAATAAAATGTATGTGATGGAACATTATTCAGCAATAAAAACAAACTACTCATATATAGGTTCTGACTTGGTTGAACCTTGAAAACATTATGCTAAGTGAAAGAATCCATGCACAGAAAAGATATTTTCTTCAAATAAGTCATTAAAACAGGAATAAATTTTTAAAGAAAGATCACACTTACTTATTTTTTAAACAACAGTTTTGTTGCTACCTTAAATTCTCAATAATTAAGTTAAAAATTGCTTTATTAAGACTTTATTTGGTCTGATCTATTAGTTAAGTCATAAATTGTCAGTACATAGCAACCATGTATTAATTAATTATTCACCTGAAGTCTAGTAGCAAATATTTAGCATTTACAGCCTAATTAAAATTGAACCCAGGCTACTATCTAATACAGGTCATTCTAAAGCTCTTCTCAAGAGAAATAAAGGTTTGTTAATAGGAGAATTGCCCAGAAAGTCCCACTCAGACTGTAGTTTTCAGAGGTCGATAAGAAAGTTAGGGACATGGTGACATTCAACATTCACAGCCATATTATTGTCCATTTTAACCAAGTATCACATTCATTGAAGCTGGGTGATAACATAAATCTGGAAAGAGGAAGGTAGGTTTCTAGGCAGTAATGAGTCAATCAATACTTTCCTCATAAAGCAACAAGACTGTAAGTCAGTAAGTATACATGGTGGCATTTGGTTGGAAGGAGGAGTGGTTCCCTCCCTTCCTCCACTCCTTCCCCCTTAGCCTGTCTCCGTGAAAAAGCAATAGGCCAAGAGGGTGGCCTTCTGATTTTATAGTGTGAGGTCTCTGCTCCTTGGAACTATAACTCAGCAGGCTCTGCAGAGGAGATCATCACAGGCTGGCTGTGACCACTAGGGAGTGGGCATGGTTTCCCATGGAACTCATGTTTCTACTGGCTCACTTGTGAATGCCACTTACAGTTGAAATGACAACTGCCCCATATTTCTCAGATTCTGTCCCCCAAACCACATGTTGACCATCATGTACATTATTGTACAACAGCTGAGGTGGACCTGATGTCTTGTGCCATATATGACATTTATGGCAGTAAGCCAGTATCCACCTCAACCCCTAAGAGTTTGATTGACATGAGTCTGCCCTGAAAGAAAGATGCCTTCAGTTAGGTTAGGCATCTGATCCTGCATGGAAAAAGAACAGCCCCAGTGGTGAACTGCCTGAGTGAACAGTGCCCTAAGGGGGCTTTGGGGACTTGGCTGTGCCAGTATCACTCCTAGGTGTCTGTTTCTATTTTAACTTCAACAATTTCTTTGTAGGAGTGGGATAGGAGTGAAGGGGAGGTGGATGTGGATCTATGAGGAGAAAGGATGTAGGCTGGTTTAATGGAAATTTTGAGACTTCTGAAAGGAAGGGGTAGAAGTGTATGGGGAGGCAAAATTTAACCTCCACCTTTATATGGTTTTCATCTGGACCTGAGAATTGCATTGGTGCAAGATATTAACTGGGAAAAGCATACAGATCCATTTAATATCCATTTTTTGTGACACGGGAGCCCTCATAAAGACACAAAGACTTAAAGAAGTGGCAGAATCTAAATGCTTTTGTACTAGACTAAACAAAGGGATGTAATTGTGGAAAAGTAACTAGAATATATGGGTATACTGAAGATAAAAATAATTTTAACAATGTCTGCCTGCACAGAATTTTCTATTTCCTCCTCCTTGGTGATAAGAATTCAACTTTCCTCCTGGTTAAGATGGGACATCTTCCACAGCAGGGTCTTATCTTTTGCTTTCAGGGAGAAGAAGAGCAAGAGCTGAGCACCCTCCTTGCACCTAATGTTTTGTTAAGTAGCTTAAAATAATCCTTATGCCCAAGTGGCACATTTTTTGAGGTGGTCTATTCCGTCTTCCTTCAGAAGAAAGAACATAAACAAGACGTCACATCTGCTTAATGGTTCATGATTTTTTCAATATACATTTTGAATATACATCAATGTACATTTTGAATGCACATTTCTGCATTTTCCCATCACAGTTATCTTGTAAGGCTGACCAGGAAGATGAGACCATTTCCATTCTCCAGCTCAGAAGAGTGAGGCTTTCCCAGGTCAGAAAGTGGAGCTAGACTTTGAGCCCAGGTGCCTTGAATCCTATCCCACGGCTCTCTACAATGCAGATTACAGTACATCTTTTAAAATATGCTGAAAAAGAGCATAAGACGATGACTTTAGAGGTGTCTGTCATGGCTCAGCAACTTCTATGATGGACCCAAAGGAACTGAAAACAAGATGGAGATGGCAGTAGTCTTTAGTCCTTTGCACCTTTGGCACCGGGAAGCTGGCACAGCTGCGCTAGCACAACATCAGGATGTGGTTTCCAGGGGTGACTCATTATTCAAAGATGACTCTCTGCTCTGAAAACCCCAAGCAGCCCTGGCTTCCATTGGATCCTCACCCTCCTTCAGCAAGCTCCAGCCTCCTGGGTTTTAATGACAGGAAGTGGCTACTTGGCTACAAAGGATGGAAGAAATGATAACACAAAGAACAGAGACTAGGATCTCCACTTTCTCATCACCCCCTTTATCCATAGAGCAGATGTGGTCATTCTTTTTAAGTAGCCAAAATATGTGAGACTGTTTTTGTTCTGACAATAAATAAACATAAAGCTCCCCAAACTCAAGATTTCCCTCATTCGTAAATAGAGCATGTCAGTTTTAAACAAGCACTGGCAACATTGTATAGAATGTCAGGGAAGGTCCTAACAGCCCATTCCCACACATGCCAGAGATGGCAGATCTGTAGTTTATTAGCGATATTCCCATTAATTGCTGCTGTCGACAGGACTCCAGCTGGCTAAGTGCTCATGTGTTATTAGAGGAGACTTCAAACACTTCACAAACACTGTAAATAGCCTCAGTATAGCTGATTATTGTTCATAATAGCATTATTAAAATGGAAAAAATAGACTTTAATGAAGAATGCTAATAGACAGCATTTGATGAAAAACGTCTACTTGTAGGTTTGTGTTTTGCACTGGGTAATTGGCAGTTTCAAACAGGAGCAGCAGTGAGCCCATGATGGCTTAGCGTTCTGAAATGCAAGGGTTAACATCTGGGGGTGAACTGCTGAGGAAAGCTATAATCTGGAGGTCGCATGATGTTTCAGTTTAAAAGGAGGGTTAAGCCAACCATCCTCTGCACTGGGAGGGAAAAAAGTTATCCCCAGTTCAATGAAGGGGTCATGAAGCACACCTGAGCTTTCTTTATGTTCTCTAATTAATCCATTGTCTTGAGATACTGGCTGTGTCTCTCCTTGGCTCTCCTTGTAGGACACCTTCTGCTCTAAAGCTTAAACCAAGATGGCAGCTGGATGCAGCAGAGGTAGGAGAACCCATGCAGAAGAACTGTCCCACCCCATGTCTTTGGAGAGATGCCTCATGGCAACAACCCAGAACTGAGCAACTTGGAACACTTCAGCCTCTTCTGGACAAGCAGAAAACCTGTAACCAATTAAGTCATTGTTTCAGGGTGTTTTTAAAAAAGATAAATGATAATAGAAAAAGAAAATCATAAAGTTAGGTCTTTTTATTCTAGGAAAGTTTACACTGAAGGATATGATGCAACAATGTTCAGAATATTTAAATCTCTACATAATTTCATCACTATCAAGTAATATATAAGCATATATAAAGCACTCACTGAATCATTGTCTGCTTTTGAATTTCCAGGCATGTAGAGGTTGTGCAATATTCACCCATATCTCAGAATTACATTTTAGTCAATAATGTATTTCAACTCATAAAACCTTCTGCTGAAGCTGTTAATTATACCATATTTAACTGGTTCAGTGTCATTTTGCTTCACAGGTTGACTTTATATCTGACTTTACATCCCCTAGGGCTCAGAAATGCTAAAAAGAAGTCTTCCTCCATCAAAATGGTTTCCCTATTTACCTGCCTCTATTTCTGCTGAAAGTCCATCTGTGGACATCTGTTTCCTTTTAGCTGCTATAGAGTGTACTGTTAAAATTATTCATCAGGAAAGTATCTATTTATAATATTTAAGACACTTCTAGTATTTACAATATTTATTATTCTTGTTCATATGGATAGAAACAATGGTTAAAATTGCTGTGTGCTGACCAATAGGCTAAAAATTATATGTTATTTAACCTTTCAAACATTATTAAAATGAAGATACTGCTTTAATTTTCATTTTACCGATGAAGAAACTGAGATGGGAGAGCGGCTCTATAACCTTGGTAAAAACAGCTAGGATGTGGTAGAACTACCCAATGGGGTGCTCTCTCTCCTCCCTTTCTTTCTTCTCCCCTTCCCCCCCTACTTGCCCCCCTACCTTCTTCCCTTCCTTCCTCCTGTCTCCCTTTTTATTCAACTTATGTTTAGTACTCATTCTTCCCTTCCTCCAAATTATTTTTTTCCTTCACTCTCCTCTTGTGTCTCCATCTCTTTCCCCATTTACGACAGAGAAAACTCAACAAACCATCCCTTCCTAAACTGTGTCATTGTAACATGTTTTAAGAAATAGGATTCAAATAATACTTTTTTTCAATTTACTATCGTCCTCAGCTATGAAGGGATTAGACAGTGACATCCTCTGTTCTTCTTGGTTTGTCACTAACAACTAAGTGCAAGTCATTAAGGTTCAGAGAGTTCAAGCTGATTGTGCCTCATTTATTCAATTGCCAAGGCCACACAGTGGTGTGGCTAATTATTGTTTAGAAGGCACTTGAAGTTCCTCAGATGAAAGTGGCCACGAAGGAACATGGAGTCATTACCATAATCACAGCTGCAAAACAAACACTTTTTCAAGGAAGGTCACAAATGTATGAACCGAGTCACATGGTAGAGAGTGGGAATAACCTCATAGAGCTGGATGTGATGCCTTGCTGCACTTCCACATATGCTAACTACCCAGGGTCTGAAAGAACAAAGGGCCCTGGGCAGGTTCTGGCAAGGTCTCAACCCTCCTTTCCTGAATCTTCTTGCAAATACCCAGAAGGCCTTGAAGAATCTATTTGTCTCTACACAGAGCCTCAGCTTGATTGCAACCTGCCTGGAGCTGTGCAAAGCAGTGAGCTTGGCATTCGCAGGACATATCAAATACTAGAAAGTCATCCCTGACCCTGTTCCCCTCCCTCCTACTCTTTCTTCAGGATTCCACACTTCTGTTTTGCCATTTCTAGTTCAGAACTCTCCCTACACCCTAGGAAAAGGAGGTTGTTCTGTGAATCTCAGCAAAGATCTTAGTACTTGAAGAAGCTGCACTGTGAAAACCACAATAAATGATCAGCCTGCATTTTAGCTGTCGTGGTTTGTTTGCTATGCTATGCTATGCTATGCAAACCACCCGTGATAGGTGGTAAAGATTACAGAGTTGCATTCAGCACACAGAATCTGTGACTTGCTAGTTAAGGGTTTGATCACAGTAGGCATACTCGCTGTCACAGATAGCTCAGTGACACTGGTTACAGCCTGACCACCTTCCCTGAATACTTGGGGAAAACCACCTCTGTCCGCCATGTCCTGGTACAAACACAGGACCTGAAGGGATGGAAACCTGTCTTTTCTCTTATCAGTAAGGATGCTTAGCATACTTGATGTACAAGATTACGTTGGAAGATGCCCAGCTTTGCTTAATGGACAAGTCCACAGTGAGGGGAGATCAAAGGCCTTGAGCTTCCAAACTGCAGTTAAATTTAACATTCTGAGAGTCAGGAGAGCAGATTAAAACAGGATTTTCTCGCAATAACATTTGGAGGTCTGTTCTGTGTTGCTGAGTGTTTAATCCAGCCAGGAAGCCAGGTTTACAGAGAGCTTCTGTAGGCCTTCAGCTCCCACATTCATCTCATAGGCAATAGGACTTTCTCTTTGATGAAAAGTCTTGCCTCAGAGACTGTCCTCCCGTCCCAATGGGGGATCCAGCTCCTTATCAGCACTTTCTTCCCTATGGCAAAGGCTGTAGGGCAATAAAAATAGCCAGCTTTGGGAAAAGAATTTATAGACAGTATAACAGGATACTCAGAAAACTAGTGCAAAGTGAATCACACAGACTATTCGAGATATATATTTGCATTGTGTTGGCAACTGCCTGCTATCAGGCAGGTCTTTGGCTTCATTATTATGATTTTATGATTAGTATTATTATTGTCATCATCGTCACCTTTATTTTATTACTATTATTATTATTAAATTGCTATCTGCTATTTCAAAGGCCAGAAACTGTAAATTCTTAAATACCCAGGGAAAGAAGCGAGCGGCCCAGCATCATTGTCCACGTACCTGCGGCCGCGCAGGACCATTCAGAGCCAGAAAGCCTGATGCCTGATTCTTGATGCAGTATTGTGTGGCTGCCAGGGCTTCCTTCCTTAAGAGACTCGCAATTGCTCAAGAGGCTTTTCATTCACTGACCGAATATGTCCTTTCTTCCATGTAAGTCCCCTTAATTTAAGGAAACTAGAGTATGTAGTACTTGGGTACAAACAAGAAAACACAAATGCCACTTCAGAGAGTTCTTAGTTCCAAAAGGACAGAGTCCTTTGGGGATCTACCTTGTTTTCTTCTGGTGTGTAACACAACAGTTGTACTTCTGGCCAGAGCTCTGGACATTAGCTGTCACACAGGAGCAAGTTTTCGATTTTTTAGGCCCCACCTTAACACCCTGAAGAGATATTTGTTAGCAAGGCCCATTTGCATGTGAGGAAAGTGCAGTTAAAAATTTGCCCAAGGACGCACAGACATTAGCTGGGGAGGCAAGTGTTAAACTCTGGTAACGTCTGATTCTAAACTTACATTATGGCTGAGTATCAACAATCCTGGAATCAAAACAGGTCTGAAAACACAATTCCTGTCGAAACTAAGTTGGCAACTAAAACTAACCAGAACGTAAAAACTAACTAATTTAGAGCAAATTTCTAATCACTGTTTAAGTCCTTTATTCTGAATATGTAATAATTAGGCATAGAAATATTAATGTGTTTTGAAAACAGAGTACTGCCTCAGTCTCTGTTGGTGATGTCATAAAATATGGTGAACACACACATTATCTGTCTAAAGTGAGACAAGAAGTGAACTCTGAAACACATATTGGCTTGAGGTTTTTGGTTAGTGGGCTATGGACTGTATTACAACTTATAAAGGAAGGTTCAACTTATGATTTTTTAACGTCATGATGGTGCAGAAGTGACACATTTAGTAGGAACCTTGCTTTGAATTTTGAATTTTGGTATTCTGCTTGGCTAGTGATCTGTGGTACAACCCTTTCCATGATGCTGGACAGCAAGAGAGCCACAGTCCTCGGTCAGCCATGCGATAACAGGGGTTAACAACTGATCCTCCACAGTGTACTGTGTATTCCAGCACTGTTTGGATTCAGTGGTACCTCAGTACCA
Source organism: Phyllostomus discolor (assembly GCF_004126475.2). Lineage (NCBI taxonomy): Eukaryota > Metazoa > Chordata > Mammalia > Chiroptera > Phyllostomidae > Phyllostomus > Phyllostomus discolor. The sequence goes on along the minus strand of NC_040903.2, from coordinate 76,530,560 downwards.
TCATTAATTTGTTCTGGAACTTCTCACAAGTGCTGAAACCAATGAGTACCAAATGATGAAGCATTTTCTCTTGGGGGGTGGCACTGTGACTCATACAAGTTCTAGCAAGTGTGAGGAGTCCCAAGCAAGTGCCAAGTGCTGAAACATTTTTTTCTCATCAAAATGCAATGAGGACAGGGTTTGGTGAATTCTGAAGCTGACAAGTATAGGGGTATGACTGTACTGTGTTTTGTGTTTTCCCATCCCATAATATCTACAAAATAGCCATCTGTGTCTCCTGCTTCTGGTGAAAAGAAGAAGGCAAATATTATTGAGATAAAACTCAAGATAATCTGCCAACTGTGGGCTAATAGAGGCGTTCTGAGCATGCTTAAGGTGGGCAAAGCTAAACTCTTATGTTTGGTAGATTAGGTGCATTAAATGAACTTTTAACTTAATGCAATTTTCAACTTAGAGTGAATGTATTTGGACAGATGCCATCTTAAATTGAGGAACATCTGTATACACATTCTAACAACATTGTCCTGTGACAGAACCTTCAAATGGCTGTTTTAAAATGTTATTATTCAGCTTTTTCATGAAGATGACACTGGAAGCAAATGAAACCCCTGCCCTTCCCAAAGCTGAGGCCAAAGCAAAGGCTTTGAAAGCAAAGAAAGCAGTGCAAAGAGGCATCCACAGCCACAAAAATGAGAAGGTCCAAACATCACCCACTTTCTGAAGGCCTGAGACACTGCTGAAGGAGCCCAAAGATCCTTGGAAGAGCGCCCCAGGAGAAACAAGCTTGACCACTACACCATCATCAAGTTCCCCGTGACTTTGGAGTCAGCCACGAAGAAGACAGAGGACAACAATCCCCCTGTGTTCACTGTGGATGTCAAGGTCAACTAGCACCACATCAAACAAGCTCTGAAGAAGCTCTATGACATTGACGTGGCCAAGGACAACACCCTGATGAGGTCTGATGGAGAGAGGAAGGCCTGTGTTCCACTGGCTCCCAACTATGATGCTTTGGATGTTGCCAACAAAATTGAGGTCACCTAAACTGAGTCCAGCTGGCTAATTCTAAATGTAAAAATTTTACACTGTAAAAAATAAATAAAGCATAATAATTTATTTAAAAAGTTTAAAGTGACTTGAGATCTTTGAATCAAAGTGTTAGTTCATAAATTATATGTCATTCAATGGATGCTTTTAGCTTTTTGTAGCTGTCTTCTCCTCCCCCAGTTTTATAGATGAAGTTTTTAATACTCCACACATTTAAAGGAAAAAATAGCAGAGTAGATGCTGAATAAATTCAAGTGCTTTTTCTCTTTTATGTCTTCTTACAGAGGAAAATTAACTTCTCTCCAGAGTACAGAGACTGTATCTTCTTCAATAACCAGATGATGGCAGAGTTTATGATTCGGGGAATGCAGAAGGGTGTAGCTAGGTCTGGCTGCAATAGTCAAGAAATAGGTTTCTGAAATATTCTTAGAACAAATTAAGCTATTCACATCTGACCTAGACTGTTCTTTTTTAATTAAAAAGTGAAATTTAAAGGAACCAAGAGAACTAGGTTAACAAGGAAGCTGTAAAGACTGGTGATTATTTCCTGTCAGCCCTGGACCATCAAAATGCTCCTGATGGTTGAGGAAGTGTCTTAGATTGGGGGGCGTTTCTTCCTCCCAAGATGAGAGGAAGGCGCACAGCAGCACAGTGAGGCTTGCCCTCAATCAGTCCAGTGACTTACTGGCTGTGATGCCATCATTCCCCCAACGTTTGAAAGCTCCCTGTAGGGAACTGCCTTTCTCTTTCTCTTGTCCCTCTGCCATTACGTTACATGTGTTTGTATTTTCTGTGACTCCTGCCCTCACAGCCCTGTCTCAGATTCAAACTTCCTGGCTCTTTCCAGACAGGAAACTCGCATTGTGCCCTGGGCAAATGTCCCTGTACCAGACACCGGGGTTGTTCCTAACCTCACTGTAACCTGGCTATTACGACATTTGCTCTTTATTTCCAACCTGTAACCTTCCTGCATTGTATGTTACTCTCTAAATATGCGAAGGTGTATTACTGAGTAGCAGGCTCTTTATTCTAGTTTTTAAACATGAATCCTCCTGCTTCTCTAATCGTGAAGCACATTCACACCTGGAGTTATTCCAGAGCTCTCCTGGCTGAATCCTTCCCCCAGGTTCTCTGGAAGGTGCCCCTCAGAGTCCCCGGGGCATGATGACCTGCCCTAAGCTCCTACAGAGAGGAGCCTGAGGACAGTGCTCTCCTCACTCCCAAACAGAGAGGTCTTCAGCATCCCAACTAATGTATTTCCAGACTGCGCTTGCCCACATTTCATTAATTCCTGAAGGATTTAACCAGGCTGATGTGGCTTTTCATTAAAGCAATGTCCATAGAATTCCTTAAAGTGAGGCCAATTCCTTTGTAGTCCACTGATTGGAGGGCTGCCTGTGAAGGGCCGTGCTGGTCTTTGGTCACTCTGTGCCATCTCCTCTTCTCACAAGGTGATCTTCAATGGGTAAGGTGGGAGATCTGCCAATTCCAGAGATGGCAACTGGATGTGAGTTTAAATTCCCAACCTTTTCCTATTTACCCGTTATCCCTCTGTTATCTTACGGGATACCACATTCTGGTTTCTCCAGAGGCATTACTGCCCTTACCTTTGTCAAGTCCCCCGTTGCTTAGGAGGCAGAAAACATGGTTGTGGATCTTGTCTCTGACACTGTTCATCATTCTGTGTCTCAGTTTCCATTGAAATGTGGGGACTTACTTCACTGGGATAGACTATCTGATCAAGCGGAGCTGTTGCATTTGATCTCATAAAAATTAGGCAATTGACTTGAAAGGGTTTGAACAACACTTGCTTCTGTGTATTTCCCATTTGACGTGACATTGGTAGGAAGCTGTCCTGATGAATGCTCATTATTGCTGGAGACACCAAGGGTGTGCTCATCAAACCCTTAGTGAGCGATGTAGATCCTAATTACTCTCCGGCCCAGACTTATCAATACGCAGGTCCTGGCTCTGTTTCCTTAGCTCATGATAAGCTTGCAGTTGTCTTATCCAGTGATTACATAAACTAAAAAAGGCTATATTATAGCCAAATATATCAAGAGACATGAGCCAAATGTGATTTTAATATGCTGGCATAATATAATACTTCTGACTTTGAAAAGTACCCTGAATGATTAAACCCCTTCACTTTTACTAAAGAGGGATAATTTGCTTCAGATTAAAGTCAAAGCAATAAAGCTACTTATGGAAAATGACCTTTCTTGTCCTTACACATATCAAGTGGATTCCTAGAGAAGCAAGCCCAGCAGGAATTCCATTTAACTAACTGACTGAATCCACAGGACTCCAAGAAGCCATTCCTTACTTCTGTTACTCTGAGCCAACTAGTTCCATCACTAGGAGCCCAGGCGTTTTTGCCGAGTGACCTTGGTGAGACGACATTTGTTGTACCAGGCATGCTGATGTTAGCTTTGTAAATGTTTTAATTCCAAGTTTATATTTACACTTTTAATATTTAGTGTGACCTTTGTTTTGATGTAATGTCATCAACATAGATACAATCAGGATAGAATATTTGGTTAAAATCCAGTTCCCACACCTCACATAAGGTTGAATATGCACAGCAGGTAATGATATATTTCGATCTGCTGTTTACTTCTTTCTGCAGAGAGGGCATCCTGCAGCCATTCCAGGCTTTAGTATCCTTTGTATTTGTATATATTCTTCAGTAGATCCATGGTTAAAAAGCATCATGGGCAACAGAGTTTTCAGTGACTTCAAAAGAATCATTTGGAATCCTATGTGTAACAGATAGACAGAAACCTGTAATAAAGAAATATAAAGATGAAAATGCTAGCATTGGTCTACATAAGTACTCTTGTGTAATCGGCTGCCTCTGCAACAAGAATGCATAAGTAACCTGTGTGCAGCATCACGGGCTTCTCTGTCCTCATGAAAAGAAGGTGGATCTCAGCTCTTTCAAACAAGTGCAGATAAAATATGCATTGGCACATTTATCCTAAAAGTAGTGTGTGGCCAGCCTGACTCTGGATAAAAAAGTACCTCCTCTGTGTCACCTTTTTTTCTATTTCTGTGATGATTCCTTCTTTTCAAGAGCTGTGAGGGGTCTGCAATTTTACCCAACTTGCAAGATACAATGTTAGCCTATTGCAGCTTTAGTTGCTGGCAGAAGACATGACATTGCTAGGTCAAAGGTAAAGGATGATTTATTACTCACAGAAATTTCAGTTGCCTGCATATCATCATTTTTCTTGTGTGGGTTCCTCAAAGTTCCAGGTACCATGAGCAGCGTGATCAGGGCCAGGAGACAGCGGCATGTGCATTAGGTTGCTGACTAGCCCAGAGGAAGAGAACCAATAGGACACATTGTGTCACAGGATGTGCAGGAACTCAAAGGGTCCATGAAGAATTGTCTCCCAGCATCTTTCCTTCCATTCTGTATCTATGGTGTCACATCCAAACTGGAAGCTAAAATAAAGTATTTGCACCATAATGAGAATGATTTTCTTATTGTGAGGTCTCCTCTTCAGGCTTGTTTAGATTGTAAAGTCAGCATTGCTCATTGTAGCATTGGAGAACTTGTGTTGCTGTTACAGAACTCTCAAGCCTTATTGGGTAAGATGGACATGGCGTTGGGAGCCAGGACACCTGCCTGCACTGTGGGCACAGTGCCAGAAGTGAGGTAGTTACCTACCAAAAGTCACGCTCTGTGTTACACATTAGGGCATTGTTTTTGCTTAGATCACATTTTCTAGCCCATCTTGCAGTTAGGGGCATCCACACAAAAGAGTTTTGGGAAGGGATGTGAACTACTTAGGGAGCTGGCTCATAAAGACTCCATGAGCATTCGTCCACATTCTTTTTCCTTTTGGTTTGCAAAGACGGGCATGGTCGTTCAGAGGCTGACAAGCTAATGAGGAAGAAGGCTGAGTCTTTTGTAGAAGTTGAACATTCACTGACTTAATTCTGTTAGTGCTATATTATCGTGTTTAAGCTATTTTATATATTTTGAAGACTACCTGTTATAGCAACTAGCTTACTAACAACTAGCAACTAGCCCTGATTTATACAAGTACGTTGTATTGGTTAGGAGTGATTTTGCAGGAACGTGGAATCATCTCTTGACTTCCACAAAAGTCTCTCTTTGATCTCGGTAACCTAGGTGACATCTGTTGTAGAGACTTTAGAGTCCTCTTTTCTCTCCTACAGCAAAATATGAAATTGATTAAAATGAAGAAGATAGGGAGATGAAGATAACAGAGATGTTTAGTGGCTCAAATACCTTCCATACAATTAAGAACATAATTTATGCCATTTTAGGACAGACGGATTACCTAAACTTGGCCATTCATAGCAGAGATCCCACAGTTGGCTAGATGTCTGTGTAGATCTCAGACAGCAAGATCTTTGTTTGCCAACTTTTTACCACTGAAACATTTAAAAAAACCCCAAATAATAAAAATGTTGGTGGCAGCTGTATTTATGTAGCATTATATTGAATAATAATCACAAATGTTTGGCTTTCTGGAGACAAATGTCCACTGCAAAAAAAAAAATCACAGATGTGGGAACACCAGTGCCCTGCCTGCATACTCTTTAACCGAGAAATAAGTGTATGTAATTAGCTCAATATGGTTTAGAAGTGTATTATTGACATAAAGCAGGGGTCAACACTTTCTTTTTTCTATAAAGGGCTAAGTAGTAAATATTTTAGCCTTTGTGAGTCAGACAATCTCTGTAGAAACCTCTCAACTTCTGTGGCACCCAAAGCAGCCAAAGATAGGATATAAATGAACAGGAGTAGCTGTCTTCTCATAAAACCTTATTTACAAAAACAGACTCTGGGCTCCATCTGGCCCAGGTCCCCTAATTTGCTAAACCCAGACCTAAAGAATCTGTATTCTGTTTGTGTAGAGCCAGATACATGTTTCAGTGGAAACTGTGCGTCATTTAGAGCATATCCTTCAGGATACGAGTCCACCTCAGTGCATTACCTTGGAATTGTTTTTGCATTCTTTGTAAGTTACTGGTAATTGATAAATATGCAAACTCTGTCCTTTCTGATAGTGATTTCACTGACTTCCTTTTCCCATCACCTCCCCTCCAGTTTCATCCCCATCTGTTACTGACCTCAACCGTCCTTTACTCCACATACATTTACACTGTCCCTGCCTCCTTTGGAGGGGTTGTCAGATCTGCCTGGCTCCTTCACATCACGTGAGTTAAATAAAACTTTTAACATGTATCTATTTTAAATCTCTATAGAGTGATGTGTGGAGGCTAAAAAAATAATACTTTTCCTCCCATCTTCTAATTCTTCTACCTTGCCTAATAAATTAATGAAGACCGATTAACAAGAGAATACCAAATTTTAATACATGTGAATGAAGAATTCACATAAGCATGACAAATCCAAAGACAGTGAGGTACCACTGGGTATATACAATTTTGGATGAAGGAGAGAAAGGGAGGGACAAAGTCTTAGAGTTCAGAAGTGAGATGGGGCGAATCACAGGTAATTGAGGAAGAGCAGAACATACATGGCAGGCAAACTTTTGCTTCAATGGGAAATGGGTGATCTGGTTACCAGGCCCTGGCTGGACGCCTTCCTATCTACCATACTTACTACAAATTAGACTAAGGTGAATATGTTGAGATTTCTTTCCTGGAACAGATTTTTCTACCTGAATCTCTTCGTCAGGAAAAGGGAGAGGGACAAAGTGTTCTTCCTGATTCTTTTGTTCCTTAACAACCAGCTTAAAAGCAATACCCCAAAAGCAACAATACTGGTCCCCAGAAGATGGTTTTATCTTTCTAAAAATTTTTTAGTTGTGTGTATGTGTGTGTGCACACTTAATGATCAGAAATTATTAATAGCTTGGAAATGAAGTTCTAACTGAAGGTTAAATCAAACTGGTTTTTGCAATCGGCTGTGGGCCTCCCCAATCCCACACATAGTTAGTGACAGCATTGTGTTTACACAGCATTTTCAAAAGTGCTTTCATAGCCATTAGCTCATAGGTTTCTTTTGACAGCTCTCCAGGCTTTGTTACGGCAAATGATGATCAACATGTCATCAACGAGGAAAGTGTGACACATAGAAACTTCACAAATGAATTTCTGTGTCTCCTGGGAAAGGGAACGCTGTTGCCGATGACTGCTTAGCTGCTCAGTCACCCTGCTGTCTGTCTTCCTGCCCATTCAGTCAGATGACTGTTCCTCCTCCCTTCTCTACGCTGGCCTTGCAATCAGCTTCACCACACCACCTTTTCTAAGCAGCATGGAGATAGAATGGCAGTTGAGCTCTGGAGTTTCCCTGGATTGCTTTGTACATTTGACTAGTATAGGATGCATTCAAAAGTCAACAAAGATTTATTTTTCAAACTCTAACTCTCATCAGCAAGGTGAAGTGATAAATATTATAGTCTTATAATTGTTAAGCTGATAGGCATTTTTAAAAACAGTCTCCTCAAAACAGACTTTGTCCTGGCCACAGGGATGTAAGGCAACCTGACACGCACAAGACAGAGGTCCAACGAGAACAAGGACCTGCTAGCCCACGAGCAGAGCTTACAGCAGCAAGCTGAAATTCAAGGCAGGAAGACTTTTCAATGTTGTTAGTAAAAATTCAATGTCAGCATGGAGCAAACTTTAGGAGGGAAAACTCAACAAGAGAGATATCAGTGTCTGTAGTAGGGTACCTGTAGAAGCTGATTAAAGCTCTCACTAGGATCCATGCAGGAAATAAGAATGACAGAATGCAAACGGGATAATTCGGTGTCACTGCAGCTAATGGTGTTGTCACAGAGCGTTTGAATCTCCCCCTTTTAAGCAGGGAGGTGGCCAGAAGATCACCACCAGCTCTCACAGGGCTGCACTGCTGTAACAGTAGGTGACATGTCTGCATAGCTTTTTCAGAATAATTAGAGGGTGATTTTTCAGAGAAAGTGTGCAGCGTTTCTATTTTAGACTCTGAGTGTGATGGGGGAAAATTTTTAATAGATTTTCTTGCTCTTAAGGATACATTTCTACTGAGTTTGTTGGAGATTTAAAGGAAGGAGTAAGCAGACTGTAGACTTGAGACAGACTTCTCTGGAAGTTTCTCCAGAATCCAGTTTTATGTCATTGAGTGTTTTTGTTTGCCTTTGTTTCTCTGTAAAGAGATAACTAACTAACTATATATATATATATATATCTTTGAAAAGCCATTAGAAACTTTGTTCTCTACAATATAAAAATACCATTTGTTTGCTGTTTTCCCCTCTATGACTATTAAAGTGTTATATTTATAGTACACATTCATATATTCTAACATTCATACATGGCTAACAATTATATGAAATTAAAATTATAGTATTTCACTTTCTATTGGCTTAAGTCATTTTAACTATAAGATATTTAGTGTAACTTTTTAATTGTCCACAGACTATTAAGTGTCTAAAATTCTTTTTCTCTATTTAAGGCTAAAGTGAAATTCTTTATATCCTTGTTTGAGTTTTTTTTCACTAGTAACGATAAGCTGACAAATACTTAAGTGGAAATTGAATGCATATGGTTTCAGGTCCACTGAGTCCAGCTCACAAAGAATTGTGTTTAAAAAAGCACTTTTGAAATTTTTATTAGAAGCACTTTGAATATCTTTCATGGATCCTTAGAGGAATCAGGAATAGAAAGTTCCAGAATTCCAGGAACACAGACAACTTGACCCTAAAAGGTAAAGTTACAACTAAGGGTTGGAAAACAGGAAATTCTAGATGGTTTCTGGCAAAACACACGGTGCTCCGCCTCCTCTCAGTGTGTGGTAAAGTTTCTCCCAGCTTGTGCATTCTTTCTAAGTCAGGAATTCTCTAAAGACAGAAATTCCCATTCTGTAATGAGAAATAGGAACAGCAGCAGCAATACCACCTTCATGAGGATGAGCAAAAAATACTGTTACTGTGCTTCCTGAGCAAAATATTGCTCATTTCAAAACCCACTTGGGGGCAGGACATTTCCCAGACACTGGGGAATCACCTTCCCAGTGGGAGGGAGGGAGCCATTGTTCAGAAAAGGAAGTGGTCCAGTGTGTGAATGAGCATGTTTGTGTCTTCTGTTGGATCAGCCCCAGAGCTGGTCTGGGCAGGGCTGTGCATCTTGGAAATACATGTTCCTTTGTGATGGTGGTTCCCTGGAGACAGTGAGGGCACAGAGCACCCCTCCTCTTCAGCCTGGAGGAAAACACCCAGGGACAACACCGACACCAAGAAGAAGGATAGAAACAGTGGGTGTGTTTGAAATTCCATTTGCATGAAGAATGCTGGGGAAAGCTGGCCAGTGATCATGACTGCTGAAAAACAGATTCCACTGCTTATTGTTCTGCTCCCTGAGTAAGTTAGCAAAGAGATGTGGGTGTGTGCTGTCTGGAAGAATATCGACTTGAACAAAAAAACGTGGGAATCATTTTTCATTGTCAAAGAAAATATATGAGAAGTGATGAGATAGCTCCTAAAATTAAAACAAAATAAAAAAACCCAAACATGTATTCTCTATCCCCCAATACATTTAAAACAAAAATTGGCTATAAGGTACCTCCTGGTATAGTCAGCTTAGGCAGGCCAGGCTTCCTAAAACCTTGACAAATATTTAGTGTAACAACCCTGAGGGCTATTAAAAATGTAGCCAACCCTCCCTCCATCTTTCATTTAATCCCACAAGGAATGTGGTGAGCAAGAGTTTGAACGTTACAATTTAACTGGTGGGCCCCAGCTTCTCCTCCTCCACAATAGGTCACCGTGAATCACAGTTTTTGTGGTTATGCTATTCAAACAGGCAGGCACTTGGTGGTTTGTCTTTTGTTTAATTTGCTACAAGATCACACAAGATATTTTGAACAGAGTTTCAGAAAGCATCTTGGGAAATCCACAAAAAACGGACTGAGTCATCCAACCCGAAACAGCCCATACCACATCTGCTTGAACCTTGCTCTTTTGTCTCTCGGGAGAAAGTTCTCAACCTGAACCAGATGTAAGACAAGGGTGCAGATATTAATTTAAGGTGAGACAAGAAAGCCCAAGGGAATATAAGGATTAGGAACCTGAGGGCTTTTTCATTGTGAGGGGGAAGTGCGTGAGATAAACCCGCCAATGGCTTTAGGATCTCAAGACTCAAACCACAGTGGATATGCTATTATGGGAAAAATGGCTGTATTCGGAATCTGCTGCTAAAAATGACAATGATGGCGAGGTGCATGCATCTCCATGTCATCTTATCGCAAGATGCAGACGAAGCTAGTTTTTTTGTCTTTTTTTAAAGCTCAGGTTCAGCACATTTCTCTCTAAATTTGCAAAGCAGGTCAAGTTGCTTTTGGTCTGTGACCTGATCCTTACATTAGAGAAGGCATTATTTTGTTTATTCAAACACAAGCCCAGAGAGAATTTGACTTTTTGATTTATAACAGGATTGGATTTCAGACTTCTAACAGTTCAAACTAGTCTTCAAAATAGAATCAATAAGGAAAGGCAAAGAAACACAGTTAGTGAATGAGTTGTTTGGTGCTTGGACACTGTTTCTTTTCATAGCAGAGTCACATTTCAAGCTGGGAGGTGTTTCCCCTTTTCAAAAAATGCTTGTGAAATGCATGACTCATCATGCTATTGCAAACAGCCAAAAATGTTCTGCAAAGCACAGGGCAGGACACACCACAGCTAGTCGGATATTTTAGACACTTGCTGAGCCAGTTTTTCCCACTCAGGTCCAGAAACAGTGGCAGTAAAGGGTCCCTACTTTTATTCCCAAAGGTCGTTCCCCATCTTGAACACAAACGGGTCCAACAGGGAGAACTCCACAACATATTCCATGACTGAAGTTCATATTCCGCCTCTAACTCTCCCAGTTGGCAGAGATCTTTCTCTATTTGAAGAATTTGGCCCAGAGCATGATGTGGGCAGGGGAGGGAGAGGAATACTAACACCTCAGTTACAGAGAGAGAAAGACAAACAGGTTTTTTCTACAGCGTGTATCCCAAGTAAGAAAGTGCTTAGTGTCTAGCTCCAAAAGAAAACAAACACAAAAACAAACAAACAAAAAGGAGATCTTTACTCCACACAGTCACAGACACCACCTTGAAAAATGGATGTTGGCCCAGTGACCACAACACCCATGGTCCCAGTTTCGGCACGCACAGATCGCTGGCCCAGTGCTGTTAGGGACCTGTGCTTTCCTGTTTGCCCTTACGTCAACGCAGCCATGCCAGCAATCCCTCCTCAGGGCGACTGATTTTAGCTTCAAGAACAGTAAGTCGGACTAAAATACCTCCAGCCAAGCACGACGTGCATTTAACTGTATCACCTTTATGAAGAACTGGATGCTGAAGGCCACCTTTAGTGCTATGCTGTATCTGCATTAGGGAGTCTTGCTGTGATGGCATAGGGGTGTTGAAGAGCCATAGCAGACCACCCCTTCACTGGGACTTTTGCTCCAACTCAATATAAGGGTTTGTCCTGGGTGAGCTCTTACCTATTGCAGAGTGAAGTCCAGAGAGGAGCTCCTGACTGCAGCCCTGGAACCAGAGTCTAGGTAGCAATAGAAACTTGACAGTATGGATATATACACACATATATGTACACACACACATATACACACATATATACATATATACACATATATATTCTGGTACAAGGTAGATATTACATTTCAATTTACTTTCATTCATTTTTTAACTAACCAATGAAAACCTTTTTAAAAATTTTGTGTCTCTGTGTGCAGTCCAAAAACACAGAATGGTTAATACATGCAATTGGGGAATCTTGCATCTCAGAACCAAGAGACAAGACAACATGATCCTGACTCAGGATGCACCGACACTAATGCCACCCACTGACCAGAACAGGGTCCAGAGTTCTTCCACACCCGTCATCTGTTCTTACTGTTTTTCACACTGCCTCCCTTGCCCCACGTCGTGATTTCCCCTATTTAAATGGATTCTCCACCAAGACCCTCTCTTTGATCAAAATGTTTTTGATTATGCTCTTAGTCATTTTTTAAAATCCAAAAATGTTTTACTTTTGGGCATCCTGCGGTGCCTGGAAAACTGGAAAGGGGCATGCCGAAGCAGGAAGCCAGGCGCGCTGCCTGTTTCCCCACAACGGTCCTTTCGAACCTGTGGAAGCTGCCCCTGCCCTCCCGAGATGCACGCCAGGATGCACGGCGAAGACGGTGTGCCGTTCTTCGTCTCCATCAGTTACTGAAAACAGTGTTTTTCTTCTCACATCATAGACCCATTACTTCCCGGAGAGCATTTTTCTGTCTCAGTAAATGGCTTATCTCTGATGTTGAAAGAAGTAAGTAGTTGGTTTTATTTGGTATATTTCTTCTCTCCAGCTTGAAAGCATTAAATCATGAGCTAAATGCAATGGGGCACCTCTGGAGAAAACACTGTTTATTAGGAGACAAAGCTGGCATTTTGGTTTTCAAGGCATTCAATAGACTGCTAAAATATACTGACTAGCCCACAACCAGAATTACAAATCCTCAACAGCAAATTTTGAAGGCGGGGGGGGGGGGAGGCAACAAGAGGGGGGCAGTGAGGGAAGGAGAGGGATAGGACAGGCTGAATAAGGAAATCCTATGCACATGGTTTGGCTGGAGGGAAGGTTCTGGAAACAAGAGAGGGGAGAGGGGGGCATTGTGTTGAAATAGTGCTGGGGGCAAACAGAGATGCTCCGCCTGTGGTGAATTTACACTGTTACCAGGGATGGTAACAATGAGAGAGTTTTATGAGGCTTGTTTACATATCCAGAAAATACATTTAGCTTTCAGAAGCAGCATGCTTTGCTAAATGTCTGACATTCAGTTACTATCCCCAAAATAACTCCCTTCTCAATGGCTCAGGACATCCTCTTTTGTTTCAAGGTACCAAAAGCCATAAATCCATATTTAATTAGCATTGAATGAAATGCTAAGGATTATAGGATCTTTGTGCTAAAAATGAAACCCAAATGGGTCTAGCTGATTTATGCCTAATTCAGAGTTGTAGTTTAATTAAAATGACATACTGAATTTTTAAAAAATCTCTCTGGAGGATTCCTTCCCACATAAAGTCTAAATTCAGTGTCTTCTGGCTTAGGAATCTCCAAGTTCCATTGTCACATTGCTTAATCTGTTTGTTCACTCCTCTCCCAACAACTCACAGCTTGCTTTCCGAACTGGCTCGTTCCTCATTAAAGCACTGAATTTCTTAGTGACTCAAAGTTACAAAGCTAAAGTTTGCATACAAACACGTCTTTGCGCCTTACTGGATGACTTATCCGGCAGCTCTGTGAAGATTAATACCCCTTTACCAAGCTTGTATCTATGGGAGAAGGTCAGTGTTATCTTTAAGTATAGGATATTGAGACAAAGTTACAAAGGAAAAGATAAATAAAATGATGGATTTTTAAATTGTGTCAGAGGGTGAAATTGAGATATTAATATGAAAGTAAAAATTTAATAGCACATCTGAAAAATGAAAATTTCCCATCAAAATCCTAAATTGTTATGCCATTGTTTACAAGGATAAAATGAATTCCTATAAATTAAAGCTTTTGTCTACTTCCACTCTTAGAAGTGCAAAACATTTTAAGCTAAATTAAGCTATAGAAATGTATAATTTCACGAGCTTCCTTCCAAGCTAATGAATTATTTTTTAAAGATTTTATTCATTTATTTTTAAAGAGAGGGGAAGAGAGAAAGAGAGAAACATCAGTGTATGGTTGCCTCTTGTGCACCTCCTACTGGGGACCTGGCCTACAACCCAGGCATGTGCCCTGACTGGGAATCGAACCAGCAACCCTTTGGTTCACAGACCAGCACTCAGTCCACTGAGCCACACCAGCCAGGGCTGAATTATTACTAAATAATTTTAAAAATTCACTTGTACTTTCATAGGTGCTCAACTTCCAACTACTGGGATGCCCAAATGCATCATTTTTACTGAAGTGTGAGTTATAGACAATAAAATGCTGTATAACTACCCTGTGTGCAGCCATCAGTCCAAACAACATATAAAACATATCTATCACCCTGGAAGGTTGCCCTGTGCCCTTTCCAACAAATTTCCAAAACCATGTGTGGCATTCTTCCCATCAGCTTTCCTTTGCTGGACACGTGCATTGGAGGGTCCTGCACTGCTGCAGGCCTGGGTGGTGTGTTCCTTCCCATGGCTGCATGGAGGGCTCGGGCAGGGCCCTGGGCGGTGCTGGGCCTCCCCGGGATCTGGCCCACTGGGCCAGTCCACTCCACCATGAATGCCAGAGGAACCAGCCAGTGGCTCCAACTTCACATCTAGCTTGCTCCCCCTTCTCCCTCCTCCACAGGCGTGAAATCAGCCAGTGTCTTCTCCACAGAGCAGGACTTCTCACTTCTGTGTCCCCAGATTTTTAGAAGGGTTTAAATCTGATTTTGTGGACTGTCTAGTTACGTTTCACTATTAGAATGAGTGTGACTCCCTCCTATTATTTCTTATACTAACCAAAATGGAAAGTCTTCCCCAAGTACCTGTAATATAGATGTGTATATATGACAGCTTCTTCACATGAAAATCAAAGTTTTTCTTTATTTTCCTTCCAAGCAGTTGATTAAGCAGCTGCAGCAGTTATAGAGGAACACAAGGAGAGCTGTGAGAGTGGAGGGTCCTTCAGGATACCTTTTCAAGGAGAGCTGGTCCCTGTTCCCACAGCACAGGTTTCTCACTTGATGTGAGTTACCTTCTGAAGGTGAGTATTTTATACCACCCTGGAATAGGTACTCTTATTTTGTAGGGTCAGGGAGATTTGGAGATAAGTAGAGATTATCTGACTTAAGAAAATTTTTATTTTATAGGTGAGGCAAGTCATAGGAAAGGTCTTATAGGAACAGGTGCATGGAGACTGTCATATCAGAAAGTTGAATGGGTTTTGAAGACTGAGTAGGAGTTTGTTAGGTAAACGGAAGTGGAGGTGGGGAAGAGCATTTGGGCAGAGGAATCATGATGGGACAGGGTGGTCAGAAGCTGTGGAGAGAGAAAAAGAGGTTGACAGTACACATAACTGCCCACACCAAACACATGAGGACAGCAGGCCTCTAGACACTGATGCAAAGTACCCACAATGCCTCAGCAACCTTTCCTTTCCTCTACTTGTCTGATTTTCCTACTTCACCCTCTCTCTTCTTGCAGGAACTAGGGGACAATTCAGAATCAAACTCTTCCTTTTCCTGCTATTCTAAACTGTACACATTTTAAAGGTTGGTCTGTGGTATTTGTTGTATTTAGGACAAATCTCACATGGAATAGACACAGGAATCTTTTCATTTGTGCAGCAAATACCTATTGTTGACCTGCATGAGGCAGATGCTGCCCTAGTTCTTTAAGATGGAGCATTATTACGTGAAGGAGTCAGACTCCCGGTCTTCCCATAGCCTATGTTTTGTCAGGTAGAATGAGGCAGCAGTGGTGATGGAGACAGAGAGGACAATAAATGTAATGTATGAGTAAATTAGATAGTATATAGCATAAGAGACACCTCATTTACATGTAACAGCAACTATTTTATACAGTAATATTTCAAATGCTTGGTACAGAGGGAGGTATAAGGTTTAATCAGAAATTTTGTGATGGAGATTTAAGATTAAAGCTGGCATGTATTTGTGATATACAGCTGTTCTCTTTGAAAAATGTTCCTTGAAATCAAGTGATTCTCAAATTCTAAATAGATGTCTCACCAACAGACCCCGTGTACACAAGAGGCGTGGGGACTGAGTGCACATCCTGATTTAATACTTGGAAATCAGAGATTGGGGCAGGTGAATGTCTGGGCCCAGAAGAAAGGAATGAGCCCCAATCTCAGAGGCAGCCCCTGTGGTGTAACAGACTCCACCATCCACTTATAGGTGTGGCCTTAACAAGTCCCTCTCACCCCGGATGATGACATCTGCCTCTGCACAAGTGGGAAAGCATGGACAAACTACTACTCTGTGTTATATCACATGCCTGTGTATTGCCCAGGCATTCAACCACTGGTGGTTTTCTCAGGAAACCTCCACTAAACATCTGACAGAAGATTTTTGACGAAGATATGTCACATGTTTAGTCAATAAACTAACCGATGAACTAAGCCCCTGAGGTGTGCTGGGCACTGTTAGAGAAGAGGGAGATACAGAAACAGATGCCCCTTGAGAATACATTCCAGTAGGAAATTTATACAAGCCCATGTTTCTGCTGCTTCAACTCGAGGTTAAGTGGTTTCATCTGTCTATTGTCTCAAAATCTGCCAGGTGGTTGTGTTGAGAATTGGTTGTGTTGGTTGCTCCCATTTGCCCCACCCCTGCTCCATCCTTTCTCCATGATCACTATCCTTATCCCTGCCCTAAGAGGCTGACCCTTAAGGATAGGGTGAGCCAGCTCCCTTGCTGGATGCTTCCTATTGGGCTTGGCCAAGGAGAGTCCTGGGGACAGGAGGATGTGGTACTTCTCTCTGGGTCTTAGGCTCCTGCCTTTTCATGATGGTCTCTTGGTTGAATGATCTGACTGGAATTCCAGTGGAACCTCTGACGGATATTCCAATTTTGTACTAGGTTTAGGGATCTTGGTGAGGAGAGGAGGGGTAAACTTTTGTCTAAGTTCAGAATCTGAGACGTGCTGTTGTGTAGATCATATTGCCTGTTGAACACAGTCACAGGAATGTGTATCGGTAAACTAGTGTACAGGGATTAGCAAAAGTAGGTTTATAGTTGTGAGCATGGGAAACACAGAGTTTACTCTTATTATTTATTAACTATTGTATTATTTTCTGCTTGAACAACTGTAAACCTACTTTTGCCCCCCTGTATGCCATCATCAATCTGTTCAAGACTAAATCCACAATGGACACATTTATGGGGCTAATTATGGGAACTGTGTCTTTTCAAGTAGCTCCCACCAGGAAATAGGCATTTAGGAATTAAAAGTTGGTTTAATAAAGTCAAGGGCTCAATAAGCTAATATTCCACTGAAACTCTGAAAGTTCAGGGACAGAAAAGAGTGTTGTAAGTCAAAGTTGAAAGTAAGCAAGTTCCCCAGAGGGAAGATGAATGGCTAACCTATAAGGACCAGGAAAGAAAGATTAATGCATGTCATTGTGGTGGCAGACATAAATTGTTGAGTATTTGGACTTCATAGAGAGAGTGCAGAGAAGAGCCACCAAAAGGTCAGAAAAGAGCTTGGTTCTGTGGGTGTTATGAATAACACTATTGTTGGCTGAGCAAGTGGCTCGAAGGGAACTGGAACCATTTGCATGGACCTGAGACACACGGGCAAGGCCTTGAATGGGTCCAGCACAACTTAAATGCAGAGAACTGGACTTGAGAGGCAGGTCAATTAAGATTCAGTATGGAGGCTGGGCCTGGGGACAAAGTCTCGTGAGGAGAGTCTGAGTATCTCATCAGGGAATGTGTTTGCTAGTCACATTAGTTGGGGCAATTGGATCAAAACCCTTCAGGGAAGGTGGGAGATGACCTCTGCCTCCATCCTATTGTCTCTGGGACTGGAATGTATTTCCAAGAAGCCTTAATAGGCAAGTAGTTACAAAGAAAGGGATTGATGCAGCAGGCCAGTTGTTTGCATATGTGACTTTCTTCTTTGAACTCTTCCAGAACTCTGCTACAATTACCAACAAGGGATCTTTGGAAGAACAAGATCTACAGGTAACTTGGATTCGAGGTCAAGCATAACTCTGCCTCATGGCCATGCAACTCTGGGGAAGTCCCTGAGCCTTTATTTTCCAATGTGAAGTGGGTATGATGACAGTAACCTCACAGAACAGGTGCCATCTATCAAAGTCAGGGTGAGCCTGTGGATGCAGAGCAGGTGTCCCCCAAACATCAGTCTCATTCTGGAGACACCATCAGAGCAGGTTGAGTGATTAGTACAAATGCTTACCCCTTTCTATATCAATCCCTTACACCCCACCTTCCCCCCAAAAGAAACTGTAAGTGCCTCGTGTTCTGGGTCACACTTCAGAAGTGTGCATTACCACAGGCTCTAAGGAAACATTTGTTGAATTGATGGCATTTCCACTCAGTCATCAGTTGACACTCGCCATACCTTGGGTATCTGAGGAGATGGGCAAAGCACCCTCTCAGAGTCTGCAGGAACTGATGGGTTCATTAGAGTGCTCCAGAGCACATGTTTCTGTCCTGGCTGCCCATTGCAATTTCCTGGGGAAGCATTAAACATTCCAGTGCCTCAGCCTCACTCCAGACCAATCAAGTCAGAGTGTCTGGGGGTAGGATCTAGGTAACAGCATTGACAAAGCTCCCCGGTGATTTCTCAGTGAAGTCAACTTGAGACCCACTGTTCTAGTCCACAGAATTATGGCTTCATCAAAATACCAGCTCAGTGGGCCCAGCTGGCTTCCCAAAAAGACTACACAATTATCACCTTTCACAAGTTATTAATGACAGAAGCCCTGAAATTACTCATTGGAGTGAACAAGTAGAATGTGACTTCATTTTCTCACTCATGAATTTTGTGACTTGTAAAACAAATACATGGGAGAGGGTGTCTTAGTCCATTCAAACTGCTAAGACAAGATACTATAGACTGGGTGACTTAAACAACAGATACTTATTTCTGGGAGTCTGGAAGTCTGAGATCAAAGAGTGTGCAGGGCTGACTATTCTTGAGGCCTTTCTCCTTGGTGTGTAGAAGGCTGTCTTCTCCCTGAGTCCTTACATGGTCAGTCGTCTGTGTGTATCTGGGTCCTGGGACACCACACTTACTGGGGGCCTCATTTTAACTTAATTATCACTAAATACCCCATCTCCAAATAAAGTCACATTCTGAAGTCCTGGGTTAAGGAGTCAACAGATGAATTTAGGAGGGATGCGATATAAAATAATGAATGGATACATGAAAGAAAACATTCGTAATGATGGAATTGGGTGTGAAAATTCACTTGGGACAGTTTTGTTAGTTGTTAGTTAATGGACTTGGATAAGAATGTTAGAAAATTTATTAGGAAGCAGATTGGAGGTGGAAACAATGGGAATTCCTTGGAGGTCTGGGATAGCTGCATTAACCTTAACCCTTCTCTTCCTGGGAGAAGACATATGTCAGCCTTTCTTCTAAGAAAGGAATTTGACAGGAGAGAGTGTCGAGGATGACTGTTACCTCCCAAAGACTGCAGAGAAGAATGTGATGATGGCCCTGAGCGTGAAGATTGTATTTTGCTTTCTTGTGCCACTCAATAAACACCCGAGTCAGCACTAGCTCAGGAAATACTCATGTGCTTTCCTTAATTGTGCTATATTTATGTTGTAAATTTATGTATAATTGAAACCGGAAAAGACACCAGAGCTTGTGCTGCCTGTCACTACCAAACCCAATAAGCAATGACAGAGGCTGAATCCTTATGGGCACTTTATTCAGATGGCCGGCAACCTGAGAAGATGGCAGGTTCGTGCCCTAAAAGAACTGGCTTATAGTCTTACATTTTCTTTCCAGGCCAAAGTTTTTATAACAGGGAATAAACAAAGTATGGTGAGGGGTTTTTGAAATTCATGGAAAATTAGATTTTAAAAAATGCATTATTCTCGCCCTGGTCAGTTAAGTGTTCCCAGGGGCAGGTGGTCAGCTGTCTCTCCCTGGAACACAATGGCCCAGATGCCTCCACTTGTCCCCAGGCAGTAACTGGAAGCAGTGCCCCATGAGGTTGGCCATCTCTTCCAGGGGCCAGAATGGGCCTTATCCGTAGTTTCTGAAACAAACGCTTTAACATATGCATTACTTACTGGGCTTTTAACTATTTACCTTAAACTAAAATCTTCTGGCTCTTGAATTTCCTATCATAATTAACTCTGTTGTAGATCCACTGAGGTCATCCAAGAGACCATCCATGGTGAGGTGGCTTTGGATGAAAGATGAGGTTAATCTAAAACTCAGAAGCTTTCTCGGGTCATTTATGATGAGTCAGCTAGATATTCCTTGCTTATGAGACCAGAAATGAAAAGGCAAATGGACTCTTAAGTGAACAATTACTAGTAGAAGTCAAACTAATGTGAAAAATTAGTAGTCCCTTTCTGAATGTGGGGGTGCTCAGGGAAAGTCAGTTTGAACGCTGTCTCCATGTGGGTCAGATTCGGAAGAGGGAGTTTTAATAAAGGTCATGCATTGCTGTGCATTGCTGTGCATTGCTGTGCATTGCTGTCTGGGAGGTCCCTCATTCAGAGAAGTCCACGGGAAGCCCTGGAGCACCAGTGAGCTGGGAACTGTGATAGCCCTGCCGGGAGGAGGAGGCCCTGCCTAGGAGGATCTCACCCAGGGGTTCACTCCTTGCTAAAACCTGAGCAGGAGAAGAGGAGACTTTTCCCACTTGACCCCTGCATCCAGATCTTTCCTGAAAGTCTGGCTTCTTCCCACCAGGCTGCTCTGTTCGACACACAGAACCTCTATAAGCCTGTGGCTCCAGCAACTTTGGAGGTGGAGAGGGCACTGTAAGGCTGTGTGTCATGGGAAAATTCTGATTTTCCACTTTCTTTGTTGGGGCCGCAAAAAAATTCCTCTGGCTGTCTCAATCCTTACTTCATCCTTTCTCCTCTGTGCTCTATCATGGAAGGTTCTGAGGGTTTATTAGAATCTATACCAATTAAGTATTACTGGTTGATACCAGCCCATTAAATCATCTGACCCTCAAAACACGTGGCTGAAGTTCAAGTTCTGTATTTTCTGACTCCAAATGCCAGGCTTGCCAGGCCGCTTGTTTACCCCCACCCCAGCTCCAGTTTCCTCTACCACCTGGTTTCAAAGAAAGTGAGTTCCAATC
This sequence comes from Phyllostomus discolor, assembly GCF_004126475.2. Classification (NCBI taxonomy): domain Eukaryota; kingdom Metazoa; phylum Chordata; class Mammalia; order Chiroptera; family Phyllostomidae; genus Phyllostomus; species Phyllostomus discolor. Next base: position 76,509,738 of record NC_040903.2, on the reverse strand, counting down.
TTACTGTCACCACTGTCCACGTGTGATGGAAATTGATTGGCTTAGTATCACCTCCCTTATATCTTTCATGGATGCTCCTGGTTATTAGGGATATTCTGTAATTGAGGACAGAAGAACAACACTATGTGCTTATTTTTATGAGGCTGTTGCTACTCAGAGCCTGATGAGTAAGCTTATGCCCAAGTCTTAACCTAGGAAGTTTCCTTCTTGCAAGAAAACAACATGAAGGAAGGGGGCTGTTCTTTTCAGGAATTGCTCCAGGCCATGAGTTTATGCAAAGTAGTAATTATAGTTTCAACCCCAGCATTTCCAATGACCAAGCCTTTGGAATGTAATCTTCACAGGGACCTCCTTCAAACTCCAGGATAATAATCATTTGTGATCATTAGCTAGCAGCCTCTCCTTATCCCAGAGAGCTGGGTCAAAGAAGTTCTGAGTTTTTGCCTACAGGAAAGGGGGACCTTTGGTGAAATCCTTCCTCTGTTCTGGCTGCCATTTCTGCATCTGAGAAATGAGACTCTCCTGCTCTACCTCCCACCGCTTCCACCCTGCCCAAAAGCCACCTTCTGGGATACACGTTCTCCAAGGAGGAGCAGTATCTATTTTTGCATCTTCTCTTCCTCTCAACACCTAGCCCATGTGGCTCCACATATATGGCTAACCATTTAAAATAACTTAAAGAATTGAACACTGAAGACAAGCTCTACTGCTCACCCCCCAACATGTATATTTTGAGTATTTTGTCAGAAATGTCAAGATTTTATGCATTGCAGTATGTGCCTGTGTTTTATTTTGGGATTTTATGAAATCTGTAGCAACTAGTTTCTCACAAGTCTATTTTGTGCTGAAGAACCTGTTATTTTCCATTTCTGTGATTTCTTGGGACCTACCTTTATCATGACTGACTTCGCTCCCAGGCTGATATTCCCACTTTCCATTTGCGGATTCTGTTTGCTGCTGTCTTTTGGGCTCAACTCAGTCCTTTTTCTTTCTTTCTTTTTTTATGCTATTTGGTAAGAAATCAAGGACAAATTAGGCAGATGCTATAGGTTAAGAGCTATAAACAGGATTTAAATAGAAGAATGTTTTTACTACAGGGAGCAAGAGAATGTGTATATAAAGATAATGTTAAGAATGTAATTGCATATTTTAATAATGTCTGAAATGTGTGCATTCCTGTCACTGGGGTCAGTGATAGAATAGAAATAGGTAGAGTAGGACCCTCTAATTAGATCACTGTTAGCACAAAGGAAAAAAATGGAATTATTTGCATAAAGAAAGTGACTAAAGGATGTGCACTCTTTCTCTCTGCAACCCTGTCCTCATCCCCAGAACCCTTTTTACTTTATTGAACCACTTGTGAGACCTTGGTCAAACTGTTCATTGAGATATGACTCTCCCCTAGCATCTCTTACAAAGAATTACATAAAAGAAATAAAAATTCTGTTCTTCTGAAATTAGGAAGAACATGATGAATATTGGGAAGGTTTGAGATAGACAATCTAATATGTGTGAAAAGGCTTCCCTTTTCAAAAAGAAAAAATAGCCTGCTTTAATTAAAATCGCTGTGCTCTATTCCTTAAAAAGTTTGTAAGCTTACTTAAATGGGAGAGAAAAATAGTAAGCTCAGAAAAGTCCACAGATCCTCAGAGTCACCTCCTCAGAAAGACCCTGGAGGTGCTGCTGGGAGGTTTTGTTTGCTGCAATTAACAGGATATTGCGACATCACAGACGCTGGTGAGCAAGTGTTGCCAGCAGAGATTACCTTCCCCTGTCTGGAGGCATGGCCTAGCAGGCGCCCGGTGGCACTGGTCTCACCTCCCATTTGTGTGGTCAGGACCTGCTTCTCTGAAGAATCTCCTTGGTGGGCACCCCAGGACGGGGCCTCCTGGTTAGCCTCCAGATTCTGGAAGTACCTGCCTGTGTGGGGACTTGGGAAATGTTTTTAAGCCTCCCACTTCTTTGAGTTCCTCTTGTTCTCATCATCAGGACCAAATACTCTATTTCTGTGCCCTTTCATGCCCATTTTGCTTTTCAAATTTTCAAATATATGGCATTTTGTGCCCTCCTCTCTTAAATGTAGAGACCAGGTTCACAAGTCACCTGCTTGGCACAATGTTATCACATGGTCTTCTCCACCTGCCAGGTCTGTGATCACGCAGCAAAGGCAACAACCAGGACATGGTGCCATTATCCCCCTTCCCTTGTCCCTTGTTACGCAGATTGGAGGAGGCATACAGAGAGCTGGGGCCTTTCTCTCAGTCCTGGAAAGAGCTCAGCACACCCTGGGCTGCCACCGTCCGGGTGGACACTTTTACCTATGGCCAAAAATGAGACACTTAAAAGGCCATTGGGTATGCTCCAGTTAGGCTGCAATGAAGCTACAGAATAATTTTAAATTCTTATCTGGTGTGATCTAAACACAGCCAATAGAAAGTTGCTGTTCCATTTATTTATATACCTGAGCCTGTACTTTTGTCAGTCCAATTGCTTTTGTCCATTTTCTTTTGTCTACTTGCATTTGTCCATTTCTATTCATTCATGTTCTGAGGATTTTCCTTGGCAAAAGTGCAGCTGTCAGTGCATGTGGGAACCCAGGAAAGCCCCATCATGGTTTTGCTGTGCTACAGTGAAGTTGGGGCCACTGTAGTGACACCTCTGGCCCACCCGCCCCACTTTTTATGTCTTTGCTTTAATAGGGCATCTTAGGTCTTGAGAGCATCACAGCAGCTGTTATTATAAAATAAATTCAGAAGTAGGCCTTGTGTGAGATTCTTAGTGCTGCATTCATAGTTCCTCATCAGGCTAGCATTGGATTACTGACCTCAATGGATAGTTGTTCAATCAAAGATAGGAACATTTTCAAATGAGATTCTTTTAAAAAATGCTTCCAATAAGCTTTGCATACCACATTTCTCTTGGGATAATATTTAGTAGAGTTGCCTAGTCAACATAAAGGACACCCTATTATTTAAAATGCCCTGAATATTTAGATATCAAGTATCTATTTGAAATGTTATAAACACAGAAATTGCAAGTAATAGATTGGGTTATTTGATTCAAGTGCAGAGCAATGCTGATATGCAAAATGCCTTATGTTTTTATGTCTGGCAAGAAATACACTTTCCTTCCTAGGTGAGTAAGGTTTCTGATGAAGATCTTCAGATCACAGCAGTGAGGTTAAAGTTTGGAAGCTCTTTGGATGATTCTGATCAAAATGATTTCCATTCAGGTATATTTTGTTTGAGGAAAGGGGATGGGCAGAAGGTAAAAACCAACCACCAACCAACCAGCCAACCAACCAACCCATAAACAAGTATATGTGAAGCAACAGGAACGTTCGTTCACTGCTGGTAGGAACATAAAATAGTGTAGCCACTTTGAAACAGTTTGGCAATTTCTTACAAAACTAAACATGCTCTTATCATAGGATCCAGCAATCAAGCTCCTTGGTATCTACTCAAAGAAGTTGACTACTTAGGCCCACACAGAAACCTGTACACAGATATTTATAACACTTTATTATAATATCCAGAATTTGTAAGAAACCAAGATGTCCTTCAGCAGGTAAATAAATGGTAGTCTACTCACACAATGCAATATTATTCAGCACTATAAAGAAATGAGCCATCAAGCAATGAAAAGACATGAAGGAACATTAAATACATATCACTGAGTGAAATAGGCCAATCTGAAAAGAATACATATTGTATGGTTGCAACTCTATGACGTTGTGGAAAAGGCAAAACTATTGAGACAGTAAGAAAATCAGTGGTTGCCAGGGCAGAACAAAGGGGTGAACAGGCAGAGCACAGAGAGAATTTTTAGGGCAGTGAAAATATTCTTGATAATATCAAAATTATGGAGACACATCATTTACATTTGTCCAAACCCACAGAGCATACAACATCAAGAATGACCGTAATGTAAACTATGGACTCTGGGTGATGATGATGTGGCAATGTAGGTTGATCAGTTGTAAAAATGTACCACCTGGCAAAGATTGATATTGATGAGGGAAGGCTTTTTTTGTTTTGAGGCAGAGGGCATATGGGGAATCTTTGTACCTTCACCTCAATTTTCCTGTGAACCTAAAATTGCTGTAAAAATAAAGTCTTAAAAAAGAAGATTGTGCTGGACGCTGCATGAAAGCAGGAATAGTTAAGAGGCACTTGCTCCTGCTTGGCTCTGAGCAAGGTGTCCTGACTTACCCTGCAGCCCAGGTGCAGTTGCCCACCGCCCCATCTCACCTCAGCTGAATGAGACACTTGGGGCCTTTTTTTTTCCAGCTGTGGATCAGCAGAAATAATTGATCACAGGTGTCTCTGTAATCGGGCTTGTCTAGGAAATGTCATAGCACACATGGTCTTGAAGTTCCACCCATCCATGGAAAGGAGTCTCCAGCAGCCATGAGGGAAGGCTGGACACTGCCGTTTGAAGAGTTAAATCTGTGAGCATGTGGCCCTCTGCTTTATACTTGCTCAAGGATGTGCTGTCTGTCCTCAGCGTGTTTATCCGGGGCAGGGGGTTGTGTTGTGTGTGTTTTCATTAAGTATATATTTAAGATCCCAGTAGTTTATAAAAAAGAAAACAAACAACAAAGCAAAACCAAACTTCTGCTGTCTGGGAGCCAGGGCGGTACCAGCCAAACATCACCAGTTTAAACCCTGTGGCCTGGAAAGGAGTCAAGAGCTGATGAGGAGCACAAGGGCTCTGTCTCCATGGCAACAGTGGGTTTTCCCAGGGGGTTCTTGCATGGCAGGGATTGTGAGAAGGGCTGCAGATGGGGGTTCAGGGTCCTTCTTTTTATCCTTTTCTGACCTTGTGTTTAAACTGGTGACACTGCTCCCTATGTGAGCTCTTAGAGCTATTTATTCGTGACACCCCACTTCCTGGGCTGGCCAGTTTATTCTAAGTTACTTAGAAAGAAAAAAAAAACCCTATATATTTTTAACCAGATACATTGCCAGGTGTGAAGTGTGAGGTGTTGCAAGGCAGTGAGAAAGGGGACTTTGTCTTCCGGAAAGGGAACCTTTTTCAATGACATAACAGAGGAGACCACGATGCAGAACTGAATGGAAATGCATCAAACAGGCCCTGAAGCCCAGAGAAGCAGGTGACAGAAGGCGTTTGCTGCTTGACTGGCTCTTCTGCTGACAGACCAGACCTTCCCCAGGTGTATCTACCCTGCCCTGATTCTGGGCTCTTCCTTGACATTGTTATTGTTGCAGCTGCTGCAAGTTGCTGAGGGAAGACCTGCCCGGAAGGAGGGACACAAGGACCTCTCTGCCAGCTGCAGCTCTCCACCCTCATGCACATCATAGCAAGGCCCCAGTGGACCCGTTTCACTTGTCAAGTGTGAATATGATGGGAAAATTCTGGCTTCAAATATAGACAGGTTTGTCCTGTGAGGTGGAAACTTGGTTCTGGCATAGCTCAGGGTGACAGGCTTACATACTCCATTGTGACTTAAGAGAGCTGTCAAAGCCCAGATCCCTCCAAACCCAGGCAGGGCAAGGCAATTAAGACTGGTGAGGCCCGTGACTAAGGATATGTGCCCTCCAAGCTAAGGCCAATAGCTGGCATTTATTGAGCCCATATTCTGCATGAGGATCTATTCAAGAATTTCACTTATTCGCTTACTTAATCCTCCCTCCAAATCTATGAGGTAGGTGCTATTACTAATCCCAGTTTAAAGATGAAGACAGAGGTGCAGGAAAGTTAAGTGATTTTTGAGGATTATATGGTTTGTTAGTAGCAGAGCTGGAAGCCAGAGCCAGATCTCTCTTTTGTGTCCACTGTCTTTGTCCATTCAGGCTACTAGAACAGAACACCACACACTGGGTGGTTTAAATGACATACATTCATTTCTCACAATCTGGAGGCTAGAAGTCCAAGATCAAGGAGCTAGCAGATTTAGTGTCTGGTAATAGCTTGCTTCCTGATTTATAGATGGGTCTTCTCACTGTGTCTTCACCTGGCAAAAGGAAAGGGAGCTCTCTGGGGTCTTTTACAAGGATCACGAGGGCTCCACCCTCATGACCTCATCACCTCCCAAGGGCCTCCCCTCCTAATACCCTGTGGGTTAGGGTTTCAACATGGGAATTTGGTGGGGGGGGGGGTGGCACACAAACATTCAGTCCACAGCACCCACGCCTACATTTGAGCTGTACTGCCTCTAGGGTCTGCATCTGAGAGTGCATGTTGAGGTGAGATGGTTGAACAATAAGATCATGGAACAGTTTGAGGAAGACAGATGAGGGGGTTATCTACAAGGACTAAACTGGCTTCTCAAACAACTCACTGACATGTGGCATTGATGATGGTAGGGATGACGAGAAGTTGGCACAAGACCAGGCTCAATGGTTGGCACAATAACCAAAACTTAGAAACAAGAGTGCTGAACCCAAATAGGCATGGGCTAACTGTTGTTCTCCAGGAAGGCAGAGGTAACTTCATTAGCTGTGGTTAGGGTAGGAAAAAGAATAAAATTTTACCACAGGCATACAATGTGACCTTAAGAGATGACTGGAAAAGAACAGATGACAGAAAGCAAAGCTGTTCACCTCCTATGTCACTTGCCTTTTCTTCATAAAAAATTAACCTTCAAGCTAAAAAGGGTAAAATTCATTCCCTGTGAGTAAACTGAAGCCCAGATAGGAGAAATGATAGCAAGCACGTGTTCAAATTTTTTGAGTTACAGACTCAGAATGCTAAAAGATTGTGTAGAAATGCCAGTGACATCTTTCCTATCAAATTCTTGGAATTTGGAGAAAAAGAGCAAGGTGCCAGAAGCTATAAGGCTTTTGATTTTGTCCTGCCATAGACAGCTGGAAGTTAGTGGGTATTTCTAGGCTGACCATGGGAGGGACAGCACTGGATAATGTGGCTTAGTCAATATGGGGTTGAAGTATATATTTTGCCATGAATTCCAGGTTGGATGAGAGCAGAAGCAAATGAGAACAAATGCTGGGAGAAGTAGGAGGGGGCTGAGGTAGAGGTGGCTTCATGGGAGCTAGCACCATCAGGACAGTTCCTATTCTCATTAAGGTCCCATATCCAGTAGGGACCCAAGTCTAAGAGGGCTACTCATCTAGGAAGATCAATCTCCAGGAAGGTCCATCTTTAGGATGACCCTATCCCCAGGATGACCCTTTCCCCAGGAGGGCCCCAACCCCTGGGGTGTCCATCTGCAGGTTTCCCCACCATGATCCTGCACCCTCCGTGGGTTGGGGTAGAAAGCCCGTGAGAAAGGGAAATCGACTGTACTACTCACTCTCAACCAGCTCCTCACTCACATTTTGCACCATGCCCAACAAATGGTATCTCTAGCCCTGGGGTAGAGGTCAGAGGAGAGATGATGAAAACTGTATAGTGACTCAGTATGATGGTTGATTAGGACTAAATTGTGTTCACACCCAAGTCTACTTGAAGTAAAATATAAGATGAGAATTGCTGAGTCAGTCAAGAAACACTGAAGTCAACACTCAAGTAGAAAGTAGGAAGAATTGATGTAGAACAGTAAGAAGAGAAATCAAAGTACATTTCTCCTGGAAAATAGTGGATGATGAGGCAAAAACCTTCCTGAACAGCATACCCAATACTAAATGCTTAGAGCACCCCTTGATGCAGTAAGTCAACATAAGTGACAGTCAATAAAACAGGTTCATCCAGGACCAAATGGGTAAAGTCCAAGTTCACAGTCTGCAACTGGTCTGGTTTTATTTAATGATCAAATCTATATCAGAAGAATGTGTGAACTGCATATCTTTTGGGCAATCCTCCAGAAATATTATTTCTCAAAATCAGGTTTTTAAAATAATTTGAAAAAACAAATACTTTAGGGGCATGGTGCCGGTAATGCTGGAGATATCACTATCTCCTTATGGACCTCATGGAACTCGTGGACTGTCCAAGACTCTGACTACCATGGACACCACCTCTCATTTTACATGGAGGTGGACAACAGAAAGCTACAGACAGCAGAGACATTTATCTTAAAAGATAATTATGGGTCAACATATCCATAACACACTAATAAATGAATAACTCAAGCTCAAAAGTCTACATTACAGAACATAAAAATAGAGTTTTGAAGTTCTACTTCCTGGCTAAGAGTCCATCTTATATCCTTAAGCAAGTTACATGCCTGAGCCTCAACTTCTTCATCTATCGACTGGTGAAAATATTAGTACCTACATTTTCAGAAGTCTTGTGAGAACTAAGTGAGATGCTATGTAAAAGAAATTCATTCTATCATAAATCAGAGCACATCATGTATGACCCACATACTTATGTATAACAGTAGGATTATAACAACTCAGTCTGCAACATTTAAAAAGTATCAGGAACAATTGTTCATGTGGACACAAAAAAATCTCAAAAGTAATCTCCATAATGATCCACTTTCAAGCAGTGTGGCTTTCCAATAAACTTCTGAGGGTAAATAACTTGCCAGACATATCTCTGTTTAACCAAGTGAGTCAATCTGCTCCACAGACTTATCTGGCACAGAAAATTCAGTGTTGGTTGTAGAGCAGCTGATTAATCACTCTTTTCCTGGCTCCTGCAGAGAGAATAGCTACATCTCTCCTCTGGATGCAGCGATCCAGGGGCAGTTGGGGGAGCTTTTAGTTCATTCAAAAGCACTTTTGAATCAAGATACAAATTAAAAACCAAAGGGCAGGAAGGTAGTTTTGTTTTCCTGACCCCAAATCTGTCTGGAGACAGTTCCGGTTGCCCTACCTCTCCCTTTTATAAAAAAAGACACCGGCTCTCTGTAAGCTAGTCCCCTACAACTGCTATGGAGTTCAAGCAGCTTGGACAGCTCTCCTGATTCACAGATGTTCCATGGAAGTAGATTATATGATGGCAAACTGAGTGTGGCCCTAGATCTGGTAGTGTTGTTTGTTTGCTTTATCACTTACACCTTACTTTGTAAAGTGGTGTGTATTTAATAGAAATAAAAAATACTGCTCTGTTGGGACCCTCAGCATTATTTGTAATGACTCTTGTTCAAGTCAAATGAAGCCATGCTTAAGACTTCAAACCTTGAAATTACATCTACCTAGGTTAAAATTATGATCTGACAAATTTGCAGCTGTAATTTTCTTGAGAAGTCAAGCTCAATTTTACTGAAGCTCAGTTTCCTTATCTATGCAATGAATGTGACACTAACTGCCAGTTTTTGTTGTGCAGATTAAATAAAATAATTGTATTAAAGCATTTAACAGGTCTGGCACATATTAAGCACTAAAAAGGGAGAGGTGTTATTATTATCATTTTGATCCTGGGTTTAAAGTACCATTTAGTAGCCTGAGAGGTAGAGGCTGTACTGAACTATAATGCACCATAATGCATCTTAACACCAAATGACGTTGAAATGATACTGAAGCTTTAGTGTGTACTGAATATGTGGGAGCTACTATTACTGTTATTGTCCTCATTACTATTATTATTACTCAATCTAACATAGAAATGGGTTTTCAGGAGTTTAATTTCATTTTAAAAATTGGAATACAATTACAATGCAGACATTAATTCTACAGCACGAAGTTATATTATTTTAATTGGATATAAAGAGGTACATTATTCTGGGAAAAAATTTGTACAATACTAGAAGCCAGAACTGGTTGTTATTTATTGTTATAATCTGAGCAACAGAGACACTGAGTAGTTCTGTATGTTAAACATTGTAACAGTTGCCTTGGTAGAGTGGCTCAGTTGGTTGAAATGGTGTCCTGTACACCGGAATGTTGTGGGTTCAATCCCCAGTCAGGGCACATAACCTATGTTGTGGGTTTGACCTTCAGTGGGGGTGTGTACAGGAGGCAACTGATTGATGTTTCTCTCTTTCTCTCTCTCTCTCTTTTCCTTCCTCTTTCTCTAAAATCAATAAACATATCCTCAGGTGAGGATTTAGAAAAATCCTAACATTGAGGGATAACATTATTTAGAAGGTGTTAGGAGCACCAAATAAATATCTGAAATGGATATGAAAGGAATGGAAAAGCTGCCCCTCTTAAAGCACAGATGTTATCAAATGTGGGATTTGCTCAATGATGTTTAGGCTTAAATTTATACATAGACAATAATTGAATCAGCTGGATGATTAGAATGTCCTCTGACAAAACAAAACTACCTTGCATTTGTAACTCTGATACAATCTAAACTATCTATCCCCCACTTTTCCCACTAAATCAATAGTTTGTAAAAAGAATCTTTAACAGTGCAAGATTTCTTGGAAACACAATTATCATGTTACAGCCAGAGTGTTATCTTTGTTGTTTTGAAAATCAGACATTGTTTTCTAGGAACATAATGCAAACAAACTCTAAATAAATAAATTTTGAATATCTCTACTTAGGTATGGGGAACTGAATAATACAAGCTCTGCATTTGTAGATTCCAAGTTCTAATTTTCCTAGACTGTTTTCTTTTGGAGCAGCTAATTTCTACACCAGAATTCATAAAGGGAAGTTCCTGCGGTGGAGTTAAATAGTATCTCACAGTTGGTTGTGAGGTAGACTTTTCAAAGCGCTTTCACATAAAACATCTCATTTGGTCTCATAACAATGACGATGTCAGGACAGGTTTCATCATCTTCATTTTCATGTGAGGAAATTAGAGCTTGGAGAAGTTAAGGGACATGCCTGAGGCCACAACATCTCTCTGGTGCCTCCATCCTTGGACGCTTCTCCCTCCAAGCCTTTCATTATAGTTTTTAACTCCTTGTTTGTTTGTTTGTATGAGGAAGCTAATCTTTCTGGTCAGTTTGAGTGTCCATTGTCTTGCCTAGGAATACATTACCTTTCAGAACACTTCAGTCATGGAAGAGAGAATTAAATGAGGCCATAGTGTAAATTCTCTGCCTCGTGAAATAATCTACTCCAAAGCTCAGAACTTCCAAGAATCCAACTCATATCTCAAAGCATGGATGGTAAAATAATGGATGAAAACTCTTGTCACTGTTTCTGTTAATACTGGAAAGTGAATCACACCCTTTCCAAGGAGCCAGAGTAGCTACCACGAACTGTCTCCTGTGTAGCAATAAACGGAACACGGAGCTAGCCAGCCCAAAGGTCTGTGTTTTCTATAGTCCTGGTGCTTTTACCTCGACGCCACTGAACCAAGGCTTTCTTAACCAACCATGTTGAGAATGAATTATTTTGTTCTTGTTAGAAGTGTGTGACCATCACAGAGAATTTTGCATCTGTTCTCTCCTGGCTTTGCTTGAATCATTGTCCTCATGTTGTTTTGTTAAATAAAAATACATTCTAAGTCGTTAACTCTGAGATTTATCAGGGTGTTTCCCAGTAAAAGCACATTTTCAATCCATGGGAAAGAAGGTTGTGGATGAAACCACACTCATGACTCTGACTCATGTGGCTTTTCCAGGTGGAGGAAGCGGTGAAAGGGGTAATTGTAGTACGGCTGTTCTTAGTGCATGCAGCCTAGCTGAGTTCCAAATTCGTGATCAGAACAGAGAAAGTGGCTTCTCATCTGCATTTGAGCAGCGATTTATTTCCTCAAGAAAGTGACTTTGTGATGCTATTCCACTGGGGGAAACGTAAGCAGTCTCAAAATTAGTCGTAGATGCTGTGTGATATTGAAGTCAAATTAAGCTGCGTTCACAAATCAGTCATCACCTTGGTTTGGCTTTAATTTCTTTTTTCCCACTTTAGGCACTGAAGCTTGAAGGAACCCTTTGGGTAAGGGCAGGGAAATGGGGAAAGAAAGAGAGACCCTCATAGGTACTATAGGAGAAAGGACAGACAGGGGGTTCCACATACAGAGTCTGAGACCAGCAGCAAGAGACTTACCCTCTGGCTCTCCGTCTCTACCCATGATATACAACACTGAAAACTAATCTGCAAAGGTGCCCTTCACACTAATGAGGTTAATGTTATTAGGGCTGTTACAATTCCAAGACACTTCACCTGAATGTGTAGGGTAACAGTCAACAGAATGGCCCTTCATAATACCTTGCCAATTGCTCTAAATAAAATAAAAGTATAGATGTGACTCACTTATGAACCCACATAAATAGATCTGTTTAGACTGAAAACATGTTCAGCCACATTTACTCTGCTATTTTGGGAAGTCAGTGGGGAGTTCGCCTAAGAAAGAGTTTACACCCTCTGGGCAGAAAGGCAACTGCATCAACCCAATGCCCTTTAAATCAATTTCAAGTCTTGCAGGATATATGCTAAAAAGCAAAACAAAACACAAACCTCTTTCTAAAATTCAAGGAGAAATGGAAAAAAAAGACCAACTAGTGCAAATGAAAACCCTTGATTTACACCCAAGATTGAAAAGGAAGCTAGAAGTGCTGATCCTCCTGTCATTTCTACCCATGTGCAGTAAGTGTATGGATGTTACAATTTCATTGTTACAAAGCCCAGAGAGTGAACTGCTAATGGGGTGTTTGGGCCCTGGGTTATCCAGGCTTTCCCATGAGGCAAAGGTGAACCCCTCTATGCATCCTCATTCAAAAATAAGTCTCCAATAATAATACTCCACACCATAAATGCTTCTTTTGTGTCTTTGTTATTGTCAGTTTTGTGTTGGTTTTGTTTTTTTTTTCTGATTATAAAAGTAACGTGATCAATACAGTTCAAGTTGGGTTATATGGTCAAGCATGATGAGGACAGCAAAAATTTCTCCATCCCCAAATCCCCAAACAACCACCATTAATGTTGTTTCCTGGCTTGGTAAAGAGCATTCTGAACGTTTGCTTCCAGATGCACTCAACACCAGTGTCATTGTGGGTGATGACAAAGGATGTGGTCCCTTTGTGCCAGCCATGAATGCAGATAGCATGGCAGGAGATGGAAAATGCTAGTGTCGTTACAACCTGTCATGAGAGTCAGGAAGAAAATAACCATGGTGTCGAGATGAGAATAAAGGGCAGAGGAAGCAGGCATTCCTGGAAAGAAGGATAAGGGTGGGTCCTTCTGGGGAAGCAGCATCTAAGCAGAGGCCTCAGGAATAAGAAATGGAGAATGAGCTTTCCAGGCAGCTGGAGTTGTGAGTTGAGTATCAAAGACAAACCCAAAAGAGGGTACAGCTTGTTTAGGAGTGCAGCCAGGGGCCCACAGTGCTTACAGAATAAATGGAGAGTGGCAGAACATGAGTTTTGAGATGTGAATAGGTTTGGTCACATCTTTCAGGGTTTTTCAGACATTGGTAAAGACTTCCTTTTTTCCTTTTTTTTCCCCTGGCATAATATGGAGCCTTTAAACAAAGGAGAAAATGATCCTTTGGCTTAAGTGACTGGATAGATGGCAATCTGTTTTACTGAGATAAAATAGCTGTGAAAGGTAAGGAATGGAATAGATTCAGGGGCTAAAAGGCTGGTTTCCCCATACTGAGCTGATTTTAGGACACTTGGTCAGAAATGGTGTGTGTGTGAAGGGCTGGGAAGAGTTGGGAGTTGAGAGAAGATAGTGGAACCACACGTAGTTGTTTGTGAGTCATTAACCCATACAGGATACTTATCATGATGAAGATGGGTGCACACAAGAATAGAGTGTAGACAAGAAACAGAGAGGGAACAGAGCTATCCTCTGAAGTCAGCATTTGGAATTCAAGTTGAGAAGAAGCCACTGAAGAGGCAGAAGAATGGACCAGACAAGAGGTGGGAAGTCAAGAGAGCTTATTATCACTGTCACTGAGGGAGAAGTTTCCATGAGGGGAGTTGTCAAGGGTGTACAGTGACATGAGACCTAGAGGAAATTGAAGGGAGATGAACAAGGCAGATACTTGGGCCTCAAAGTCATCCCAAACTCTGGACATCACTTTCTCCATATTCAAACCACAAACTACAGATTTTGTTTATTAGTGTTATGGGCAGCTGTCCATCCTCATCACTCTGTTGCCAGTGCACCAGCCGCCTGTTACTAGTCAGCTCCTCTTGGCTGAGATTCACCCAGTCTGGCCCCTCCAGGGCACCTCCAAAATGTGTCAGAGAGAGGAACACTAGAAAACACCTGCTGAGAATGTCATTCAAGTGCTCAAGACCTGTCAATGCCCTGCCTAACTTATCCCACTGTCTTTCAGGATAAAAGTCAAGCTCCTTAGTTTAATACACAACTTTAATACTTAGCTTAATATACAAGGCCACTGATGAGCATTTAGGTTATTTCCTGGTTGAGGCAATTGTACCAAGACTACTATGAACAGTCTTACATGTATCGTTTGTTACTATGTGTATCTGCTTTTGTTGGATGTATAACTGGGATGAAAATCAGAGATCTAAGTAGTCTATTTTAGAAGACAAGGAAAAAAAATTCAATGAAACACATAAAGATTAGAAGTGAGGAATTAATAACAATCAGAACAGTTATTAAAGAAATATAAAGTAGGCAGTAGAGGAAATTGATAAATCCAAAATTTGGTTCTTTGAATCAACTAAAAAAAAAACAGACAAATGCTTAATGAGACTGATTTTAAAAAGGAAGGAAAAAAGTACAAACACATATTATTAGAAATGAAAGTCCTGGCTGGTGTAACTAAGTGGATTGAGCGCGGGCTGAGAACCAAAGCATCGCAGGTTCGATTCCCAGTCAGGGCACATGCCTGGGTTGCAGGCCACGGCCCCCAGAGACTGCACATTGATGTTTCTCTCTCTTTCTCCCTCCCTTCCCTCTCTAAAAAAATAAATAAATAAAATCTTTAAAAAAAGAAATGAAAAGGAGGGGACATCACTACAGATCCTGAAGACATTAAAAATAAAGACATGTTGTATCAATGTCCTTCAGTGATGTAACAAATTACCACAAATTTGATGGCTAAAAACAATACAGGTTTATTATGTGACAGTGCAGAAGATCACAAGTCTGAAATTGGTTTTATGGAGCTAAAATTAAGGTGTTGGCAGGCATTCTGGGGCTGTCAGGAGGAACTGGCTTCTTTGCCATTTCCAGCTTCTAGAAGCGCCCACATTCCTTGGGTTCTGCCCTTTTCAGAGATGGCAGCAATCTGGCCTCTGCTTCTGTCATCTCAGCTCCTTCTCTGACTCAAACTCTCCTGCCTTCCTCTTTCACTTATGCTTGTGATTATACTGGTTTGTTACATAATCCAGAATAATCTTTCCATCTTGAGATCCTTAACTTAATCATATCTGAAAAGTTCCTTTTGCCATGTAAGGTAACACAGTCACAGCTTCTTGGGATTAGGAAACAGGATATTATGGACAATGTTTTGCAAATCAATTTGAAACTTAAGATGAAAGAAACAATATTCCTTACAACATAATTTTTCAGAATAAAAACAAAAAGAAATAGAAAATCTCTATAATCCTATTTTTTCTACAAGTGGAACTGAATCTGGAATTTAAAACATTCTCAGTAAGAAAGCTCAAGTCCCAGGAGACTGCAGTATAAAATTACTAAAAGTACCCAAAAAAGAACTCATACTAATCTTACACAAACTCAGCCAGAAAATAGAAAAAGAGGGCACATTCCCAGACTCTAAGAGGCCAGCATGCCAGCATAATCTCAATGCCAAAACTTAACAACGATGTCATAAGATAGAAAAATTACAGGTAAATAACTCTCATAAACATAGGTATAACACTCCTAGATAAAATATTAACAAAACAGCGCGGTGATAAAAAATAACACAGCACAATCATGCTATGTTTGTTCTATGTTTAAGATGGAAAATTCAGACAATGTGACTGAGGAAACTTACATGAGACTGTCAATAAATGCCGGGTAAGTACCTGATATTTTCAGAAAACATTCACAGTAAAGAAAGCCATGAATGGAGGGAGATTTCCTTTATTTAATAAAGGTCTCCTAAAAAACCTACAGAAACATTTCACTTGATAACAAAACTTTAAAAGCAGTCTGCTTCAGAGTAGGAGTCCACTACAGCAGTTTCTATGCAGCGTCACACTGGAGCTC
The DNA here is from genome assembly GCF_004126475.2 of Phyllostomus discolor. NCBI lineage: Eukaryota > Metazoa > Chordata > Mammalia > Chiroptera > Phyllostomidae > Phyllostomus > Phyllostomus discolor. Next base: position 76,493,827 of record NC_040903.2, on the reverse strand, counting down.
TTGTCCAGTGCTGTAAGGCAAGCCAAAGAAATGGAACTCAGGAGGCTTGGAAAGAACACAAACTGTCTGTCCCTTTCCATAGAGAGCATATAACTGTATAGACAGAATATTCTCTAGAATATACAGGTAAACAATTAAAATTAATAAGTGAATTTGACAATGTCATCCTAGAATAAAGAGTGGTGCTATCCATAAAAAGATATTTGTGAGGATGCTTGTAGTAACTTTATTACAAGCCCCAAAATGGAAACAGCTCAAATGCCTATTAACAGTATAATGCTAAGTAATTTGGATTATATTTATACAATGGAATTAATTTAGACAGCAATGAAATAAGAACAAACTGTATGCATACCCATCAGACACACCACACACAGTGTACATTCTGTGTGATGCTGGATGATTCCATTTATATAAACTACAAAAACTGGCAAAATGAATTTACAATGGAAGCTGTCAGAACAGTGGTTATTTTTTTAAAGGTTCTGGTTTGAAGGTACTGGGTATTGGTAATGCTTATCTGGATGGTAGTTACATGCATGAGCTCATTTAGAAAAATATAATAGGCTATACACTTATGATTTATGTACTTTACAACATGAATGCTGTATGCAAGAAAAATGTTAAACTATTTTATGGATGAATGAGTAAAAGAAACATACTAAATAAATATAGTATATCCAGGAACACAGTTACATAAGAGAACTTGTTTGATGTAATAACTGTAACTTCAATCATGACAGTGTATTCTTTTTTCAATGGAGATTTTGAATTTTTCTAGGTTTTTCATGAAGATTGTCTACACATGTAAACCAGGTACCTGAATCTAGCTCAATGGCACTGGGTAGGAGTTAGGAGCTGGAGAATTGACTCTTCATCTACTTTAAAGTTGGTCACATGGGTACTAAGATTTAAAAAAACAAGTGACAGCATGATCTGGTATCTCCTAGGAACAGCTGTGACTTGGGATTCAGAAGACAAAAGCCATGATTAAAAATCCTACTACTGGATTTGGCTGGTGGTCATTCCCAGTCCTGAAGGCCCCATTCGTGTCCCAGCCTGTGTCCCCATCCCCAGACTGTTATAATGACACGTACTCTAAGAAGCGGTTGCTGGAAAGAGAACATGTAAAATATAAGAGGAATTTTGCCGATAACATTTAATATGCTGGTTACCACAATATTTACCAACAGGGAACCAAGCCTTCTCTGAGGTCCTCAAATGAAAATCACCCTTTGTTCCCTCAAGGACACACAAAGCCACTGTTCCTATAGCAACCCTCTCATGTGATGTCAGAAATCAAGCCTAGGCCTTGAATGATAAAACAAAAGAGAACATTGGCTAGCTAGCAAGGAAAACATTGTGAAAAGATAATACCGTGTCTCCCAAGAAAAGAAGGAGGCAGTGGGTGCATATGCACACACTGTGTATTTTTTTATGCTTGTGAATTGTAAATAATACATTTAAAATGGATATTTTTACATCAGTTTTTCTTTTGATGTGTCAAATCACTTAGAAAATAAGGTTTTCCTTTGGCATTCATTAACACCTTTTTTTTTCTTGTATATAGTCAAGAAGAAATTGTGGACAAAAGAATTCATGCACCCAAACCGTTGAAATCTTTGATGCTTGTCCTGAGCATGGAGTCAGTAATTTGGAAGGGAGACGGGAGGCAGTGGAGGACTGTTTTGTAAAGATCTCAATGGCACAAACATGCATGTTTTCATGACATGTACAGATTTCTTATGACATATTTGAGAATTCAAAATACACAAGATATTATAGAAATTTATTATGGATTTTTAAAAAAGAGAAAATGTTTTATGAGAATTATAACTATTGCCAAAGATTGACTTCTCTTCCTGTAGCTCCAGAAAAAGCACTTAGAGGCCCCAAGTTTCACTTTGACCACTTTCAAACCCTCAGTGATCGAATATTTTATGCATGTTAACATTAGCCAAATTGATTCCTTGTTCTGCTTTAGGAAATCAGATTTCATACAGAAGACAGAATATTGATTTAAGAGGACTCCTTAACCTAGAAGGGATTGAAATCCCTGTTGAATTTGCAGATTCTTCACCTAAACTAGTTTGAATGATGTAACTGTAGCCTACAAAAGAAAGATTTATCATAAGCTCCAAATTTGCTAAAATAATATCTTTTAATACTATAGCTTTGTATATATATTTAGAGACTCCAACATCAATGCATTTTGTTAAAATATTTAAAATGACTAAACTTATCTATACATACACATGTAAATATATATGTATATACAACAATGGTATAATACCTAGTATTCTATGATATACAAAAACTTAGTAATCTCATTCAACTTCAAAACCCATAAAATAATATCTGCTTCAAGTGACATGAGCCCAGGGGAAACTGTAAAAATGATATACTCGTGTTTTTTTATTTTAAAATGCTGCCTACCATCTGCTCACACTTACTAAAAATGTAACACAGACAAACCAGTGAGATGATTAAGAAAAGTATGTAGCAATAATAGGAATAGCTACACTTATTGATCACTTATACTTGTTCAGGCATTGGGGTAGAGTACAGGAGGCAAACACAAGGCCCACATGCCAAGTCTGGCCCTCCACCTTTTTTTTTCTGGCCTGGCATCTTGTTTCTATCCAGTGGCAGTGCCAAGCTCCTTGCCCCTAGTTAAGGAATAGTTACATTTATATAGTCCTGAAATTACATTCGGCCCTTTGAAGGCAACTGTGAGGCTGATGTGGCCCCTGGTGAAAATGAGTTTGACACTCCTGGATGGAGGCTTCTGAATTGTTAGCACCTGTAATCCCCATGGCAGCTCTAAGAGTGAGTGCGGTTACTCCTCATTTACTGGGCCAGAGAACACTAAGTTGACTTCTGAAATAGGTTGACCTGGGTGTCAAACTCAGGTTTTGCTGATCTCCAAAATAGAGCTTTAAAAATTCTCCCCCAAATGGTACCTCTGGGACTAATGGTTGTCCAATGGACCAGAGAGCAAGAAACTCAAGAGTGTGCCCCACATTAATTGTGGCAATGTAACACTTATGTGATGACTTCATGCATCTCACAGGCATGGTAGATTCCACTGAGGTGCAAGTGATTAGGGACTTGGAGAACAGAAACTTGCACAAGCTGAACCTGGATCATTACCAATTATTCCTCAGGTGACACAGCCTCTAAGATTAATAATGAATCCCCCCCGAGGATCAGAAATCGCCTTGGAAAATATCATTGAGACCTTCCTTTTGTTGTTGCCATGGGACACCGGCATCCTGATCATTGGTAGAAGTTCAATAATCTTATTTAAATGGAATGAACACCAAACATCTATGGTGCATAGAGTCTACTATTATTTCTTTGTGGGAGGTTTATTATAGGGTTTGGTATATCATCTAAATTAGATGTCCAAAGAAAATAAGGCTATTAAGTTTAGGAAATTTTAGAGAAATCTTGAGTGAGGTTCTCTTTTAAAATTCCACAAATTTCCTGAAAGCTTTTGAAGTTTTTTTGTCTGAAACTGAGTTTTCTCTTTTCCATTCTTTCAAGGAAAACTTTTCTTTCAGCCAGCGTGGCTTTCTTTTATGTTTATGCAAGTTGGATGCAATTATTTTATAATAGCTTATCTCTGTAAACAGCCCTATAACTTTTAGACTTTTAAATGTTATTATCACAAACACAGATCAGTGCCTATTCTGCCCCTGGTTGGCTTTAAAATGGCACTTGGAATTTGCATGACTCTATAACCTCTGTCAACTGGATTACCCCAGTGAATAAGCTATGCTAGCAAGTTCCTACTGGTTCAACGTTACACCTTTTCAAATTCTTGAAACCACTGATAAGTGCAAGCAGTCTGCTTTAAAAACAGAATGTGCCATTTCATGGTACTTGAACGTGGGTAGAGGGAGACACATATTTATTTCACTTTGGGTATTTGTGCAAGGGGACTGGAGATTATCTAAGAATTTTACCTTACACACTGGTGGTCATTATTACTTTTCATGGCAGTTAATGCCTTAAAAATGCAAGTTTATTAGATAATATTTTAGCCTAAGGGACATCATGGATCATTTGATCCTACATCCCCCTTTTGAATCCTAGAGAGATTATGTGACGAGGGACAAGTCCTTGAGCTCACTCTGCACACCAGTATTTGAATATGAGTGAATTCAAGTATGTAGTTTTTAAAGTAGGATCATCTCTGATTGGCTGCTCATAGTAGGAGCATATGTACATCCTTCTTCATTCGACAACTCACAGGTGTGGGTTAGATATGGTTTTCCTACTCCTTCCTGCATTCTCTCTATTGGATCTGGGGTCAGTCATTTGCTAGGTGTATTCTTTTGAGAAAGTCACTAGCCTCTTTAAGGCTAACAAGATACAAATAATGGTGACACACTTGCAGACAGCTATAAGAGCTTGATGAGATAATGTTTTGAGGTATTTGGCACAATACACACAATATACCCCAAATACTGGTGGGACTCATATTCAGGCCTGGCACAGTGGGAAATCACAACACGTTTACATCATGCTGCTGTGTTTGTGATGGAAAGTGTGCAGCCTGATGCAGGATGGGGCTTGGCTGTCCAGCTGTCTGAGAGCTGGAAGGATCACATGTGAGTGGGCCTGCAACCCATCTGCCTTTTTTGGAAGGCTCCACCTTGATGGGGAGAAGGCTTGAGAGGCCCACATCTGGCTCTGACCCAGGGCTGAGATTGGAGAATGTGCCTTCTACTCTTAAACACTCATTTTTGAATACACAATGTAGGGTAATTGCCAGGACGCATTTCTGTGTATGTGTATTTTTAGGAGTTTTTAGGAAATATGACAATATCAATCCCTGACATTTGGACTCCTGCACCATAGGGAAAACCAAGTACAGAAGAGTCCTAGGACTTGCATTTTCTCCATAAATGTAAGCAGAGAAACAACATACAGGGCTGAGAGAGAACTAAATTCTGGTCCTTGCTTTGCTACAAATAGCTACTAACCTTACACACAACCTTTTAATCTCCCTAAGCCCCTGTTTCATCATCTGTGAAATTAGTGGATTAGACCACATAATCTTTAAAATCCCCTTCACTGATCATATTTTGAGATTATAAAAAAATTCTTGTTATGCATTGGGGGGCTTAGAATGCCCCTCAGCACTTGTGGGGATATGTTAAGAGCACTTTTTAAGAATGTTCCTTAGCAGTGAGTGTGACAGGAAACTCAGCGCTCACTGTGGCCTTTCCCATGGTATCCTTTATATGGGGCTGAGATCAGCAGGGGGACATTCTAGAATGTGAGTAAAGAATCACAGAGGGGCAGAGGACATCCTTATAGGCACAGTCTTAAGGCTATAACTCAATATATTCTAGCTTTCATAGTCTCAGTTTTTAAAATATAAAAATCCTTCAAGAGTTTTCAGGTTCCTTACACATGAACAAAATTAATTTTTCTGTGGTTAGAATAGTGGACTAGACTCTAAATTATATTTCTAGTTTGGCTTTAATGCATATTCCTCTGTTTTTGTGTCTGTTCATCCAGATACAAATGAGAAATTAATGTTTTCTTATTGTGCATGACTAATGTGAGGCCTAAAGTTCAAAACCAATGTAAAGCTAGAAAATTGGTCATGATTTGTTTGTACAAATTATTAGAACAGGTAGAAGTTTAATTTTCTTTTAGATGAGCGTAATGTGTTCTCTGATGTCTGGACATAGATATTTTCACTTTGAGAAAACTATCAAATGCTACACGAGTGTTAAATAGAGCTTTGGTGCCAGTATTTGTCTTTGTTTCACAGGGGCTGTCACCTTAGCGGCCTCCCCGTCCTGGTGAGGTGGAACTTGACTAAGAGCAGAAACATTCCCCACACCTTCCCAGCCTCTGAGCCAATATAGACCTCTCTCCACACTATGTGTGGGGTTTTGCCCCACAATTGATCTTCTGAATGTCCTTGATTTGGACTCTGATAACCCAGATTTGACCTCAGTGGAAAAAAGTTTTTCATATCCACTCCTCTTTAGTATTTATTTATTATTTCTTGGGAAGGGTGGCTCTAAGGGCAGAACCTCAGGCCACAAAGGGTTATCCTCAGGCCTTGAGTCCTAACAGAGTTTGTCCAGTGGATTTACTTAAAAGGGTAGGGACTCCTTTTCCCCCTTCTTGTCTACTTTTTTAACTGTGTCTCTAACAGTTATCTCAAGTCTTCACAACTATTGTGTTCTGGAAGCAGATATCTTATTTCTTGAGTTTTCAGGCTCATGGATGAGAGAAAGTTTGGACCATACCAGTATGTCCAAAGTATGGCCCAAGATGGACCATACCCAGAGTCTTACTCATACCTGACTTAGATGATTCAGATAATAAGTTCAGGACTTTTGAACTGATAAAACTTAGATGTGATTTTGGATTTAAGTAGATGTTGAAATGGGTTGAGACTTTTAAGAAACTTGGGATAGGGTGAACATATTCTGCATGTGTGAGATGTGAATCTGTGGACCAGAGAGCAAACAGTGGTAGGCTGAATAATGACCATAAAGATGCCCATGTCCTAATTCCTAGAACCTGTGATAAAGGCAATTTTATAGTTGCGATTAAGTTAAAAATATTGAGATGGGGCAATTGTTCTGGTTATCCCAGGGATCCCAAAGTAATCACAAGGCCCTCATAATTGAAAGAGTGAGGTTGAAAAGGAAGAAACAGAGAGTTGCCGATGTGAGAGGGACTTAGCCTGGCATTGCTACTCACTTTGAAGATGGAGGAATGGGGCCAGGAGATGCAGGTCACTCTCAAAGCTGGAAAAAGGGAAGGAAGCTGATTCTCCCCTGGAACCTCCAGAGAATGCCCCTTACTGACATCTTGATTTTATCTCAGTGAGATCCATTTCCTATGCTGACCTGCAGAACTGTAGGATAATAAATTTGTGTTGCTTTAACCCATGAAGCATTGGTTACATCAGCAAAGGAGAAATACATATAGGGTTATTGAAGCCAGATTGTCAATACCCTTTAATGTGGGTCCTGATTGTTACAATTCTTCTGTAAAATAGATGTACTGAGTGCTAAAGTTTATACATAAGAAGCAATTCCTCTTCATAAGCAATTTTTGACCAACTAAAAGACAAGAAGGGATTTTGAGTAGATCTATGGCAACCAGGGGCAGTAGCATTTTACAGGACACGAACTGGGAAAGGAAACCACTCCAGGTCAGCACTGAGCTCCACTGGCAGCCTGCCTGCGTCCCAGCCAGAGTCTGAGGGCAGCCAGACTTAGATAACCAGGAACTAAAAAGGGTGAATTCAGTAGGAAGTCTGTACAGTGACAGAAAACAAATAAATCAGTGTGAGAAGCTATAGGAGTACAATTGCATTAGCATGATCCTCTCACATATTTAATAAAGAAAATGGATTGAATTATTATCCCACTTTGGGACAAACATCATGGAGCAGGAATCTGAAATACTTGCCCTTATTTATACAAAATTCTTCTTAGGCTGAAAGCTTTTTTTTTTTTCCTGACACAGCATCAATAGAAAACTGAGTATACAGAATATGTTCTTGTTTGTAAGGGGACAGAATAAATCTGTAGGATTAAATTAGAAAAGGCAAGTAAGAAAAGTAATGTGGACATCTCAGAGCCTAAGATATTTTTAAGCAATATATGCTTCAGGAAATGATGATTTTAATGCAGCTATCAGTATTGAGACACTTATGAATAAGGGTAGCAGGCAGAATGGTCATGGATTTTCATTTAGTGATGGAAAAATGTGAGACAGTTTCTTTAATGGAAACTAGAGAAGAGGGTATAAAAAGCATCTGCTTGCGAAATCCTTCAGGCAGGTCCCTAGAAAATGGCCAGCAGCATAAGTGCTTCAAGGTTGTTCTTCTGGTCCAGATGTCACCAACAAGCCTGGAGGTGATCATGTATTTTTCTGTCTTTGACCTTCACAGGAAAGCCTATCACATGTGTCACATGGCAAAGGACACACACACAAAATCTCCAGGAAAGCCTTATGGTAAATACTCAGCAGAGTCAGCTTTGGTTTTCTTTTTGGTTTTTTTCCCCCCAAAATTAAACAAGATAAAAAGACAGAACTCATTCTATCATTCCTTTTGATTATTCAGGAAGAACAACAACAAACAAAACAAAAACAAGACCGTAGAATGCTATCTTTTCAAAGGACCTTGGGGACAATTCTCAGCCACCTTCTCACATTTTAGGAAGAAAGATGAAGTGACTCAGCCAAGCTCTCTCATCACAAGCTTGTACCTGAGGCAAGTCATAAATGTGGTCGCCAGTCCCCCAGGTCTGGCACCTTCCCCTGCACCAAGGACTCAGTGCATAAAGATAATGGTTAGAGAGGGAAGATGGGGCAGTCTCTCTGAAGGTGCTGCTGACACTGAATGCCTCAATGAGAGGCCCACCACGTGATCTTAGGAGCCTGGTGACAATGCTGGAAAGTTTCACAGGACTGAGCATTTCCCCTGTAAATAGCAGTGGTCTCTGAAGAATAATAAAAACTGCTTGAAGTTTTGGCCCCATCACGAAAAGAGGCAACTTAGCCCCTCTGAGCCTCAACCTTCACATATGTAAAATGGGTATTATAATAACACTTATCACATAAGGACGACTGTTGTAAGGTTAATAGAAATAATATATAAAGTGCCTTCTTACTATGCAGGAAGTGGTTGATAAATGAGTAATTACTCCTACGCTATGAGCCTAGTATGGCAGGTCCCAGGCTGCTTTCTAAAAAGCCAGTTTTGTCATGTAAAGAAAGGACGAGCCTCTGAATTCTGTGCAGTGTTTTCAAGCTGAACTGAGGTCATCTTGTCAAAGACTCGACAAAACTCCTGTTCCATCTCAGTACTTGGAGCCTTGTTTAGGTAAGAACAGAGATTCCCACAGAACCAGCTCCAGCAGCTCTGCTTCACAGGGACTGTGGGAGTTAATGTTGCCTCCTATTTTTAATAGATTCATTCTGATTGTGATCCCCAAACCACGAGCTACAATCTCCAGACTTGACACATAGAGTATGTGATTCCTTCCTCCACATACTCTCCAGACAAACAGAGAGCATGTTTCATGCACAGCTCCCTGTACTGCTCAAGTATTTACATGGGCACGTGTGGCATGTCTCTACATGGCTGTGCCAGATGCTAAGAACATAAAGATGACTAAGACACAGATTTTGGAGGAGACAGACATATACATTTTGACATAAGGTGGGATGTGTTCAGTATAACACCCAAAGGCTAGGGCTGCTGAAGAGGGAAGACAGTGGAGGAGCATAGTGGAGAGGGGGTGGAATATCCATGCAGGAGGTACCTGCGGAGGGAGCCCTGCCTAAGAGAACACATTGCCCAGTGAAGGTGGGAGACAGGCAGGGTAGATGCCATTATTCAGGCCAAAGTAGCAGCCTGAGCAATTATTAAACATAAATTAATTTTGGAGGTGGTTTTACTTTACCAAAACTGGATGAAGAAACTTGTTCAATTGATTAAAATTCTGTGAAATCCCTGAATGGTAATAATAATAATAATAATAATAATAATAATATAAATGTGCAACTTCCTTTTGTTTTATATCCTGAGAAACTACAAGTAAAATTAAATTTAAAAGCTTAGATAAAAGATGGCCTATACTGGTATCCAAGAATTTTGCTAAACTAGTCCACAAAGTGAGCAATATCCACAGATGTGGTTTTCAGCAACACTTCAAGGTGCCATTGTTGTAGTAACCTTTACTAGTTAAAAAACAAATAAAAACTAGATGATTGTTTTTTGACAAGCCTTCTTGCCTTATTGGTCTCTCACAATCGTAGGAAATGCCCCTGTGGAAACCTGACCCTCCTCACAGCTTCTCAATTCAATTCAGCTTCATAAATGCCAGCAGAAAAGAATTGGCATTTCAACCTGTCCTGAAGCTCTTTCAGAGAGAGGAAAAGGGAGCACTTGACCTCCACCGTGGACATAGACTCCCATGGTTAAATTCTTCCTCAATATTTCTCCATGATGCATTTTTACCACTCTTAAAACCCATAACTGCCTGGCTGCGCCTTATCAGTTATCTCAATGTTATCATAGACTTAATGTGTCTAACACAACAACTGAATAATTCTCCTTTTTGTTATTGCCATTATGACTTAGAAAAAATACTCTGCCACTAATTTATAGTTGGCTAAAAATTTGTAAACCTCAGACCAGAACCTGTATTCCACAAGATCAGATGAGATTTCAGTAGAAAAGACTGAAGAAAAGGTGGTGTGTTGACCTACCTGATTCATCCACACGTAAAATACATTCACATCCTGGTCCTTCCTAAGAGCAAATATTAATAAGGTGTTAGGAGGGAAGGAACAAAGTGCTCTATGAAGAGTAGGAGAGAAAGATCAGAGATGCATTTTGAACACTGGCCATCTATAATAAAACACTGCTCAGAGTTCAGGCAGAAGGAAGCACTGCAGAACAAACACTGCTCTTGTCTGTTGCTCAGCAGCCACCAGCTGGCTCCCCATTCTCTATCTGTGAGTCCTCTGCCACTGAGAAGCATCCAATTACCAATTTACCTTCTGCCCTTAGACCTGGCCTCCTGAAAAGAGCTTTTGTTGTCTTTGCCTGGGCTGGTGCAGTAGCTAATTGAGATGAAAGGCGTGGGGAGCTACTTTTAGGACCAAAGCTGTTATGTTAAGTCTATCTTACAAACTGGTCAAAAAGGAATGTTCTTGACTGATTTCCTTCCCTAAATATACATATATACTGTCTGGGACCCCATCAGGAGTGATTATTTTGGAAAGCAGCTAGTTCTGCCGGCTAGGGCACCTCACAGAGATTTGTCATTATTCTTTCTTAGCTACAGGAGCTGAAAGTTAAAAAAGCTCCTTGAAAACAGCTGTTTGTGCATTGTGTGTAACTTTAATAAGAAACCAACAAGCATGAGTTGCAGGGTGGTGATGGCTAAAACTTTGTTGTTCTTTTTTCAATTAAAGGAAATATCCACCATGAGGTCATTAACAGGAAAAGGACTTCAAGTACACAGTATAGAAGCATTAAAATGAAAAGCATTTTTAACAAAGAATAAAAAGGTTAGGAGCCTAGCATTCAAAGGCATGTTTGTGGGCATGTCTGCCTGAAGTCTGAATGCAAGAATGAGAAAAACTGTCACAACTGGCCGGCATGGGGCCAGGCTGTAGAGGACCAGGAGCTGGAACAGGGCTCTGGGCTTTGATAGGAAATGTGAAGTCATAGCTTCTTGTTGCCTCTGGAGGTGTCAGGAGAGATGAAGAATAGGTGCTGTGTGAGGGAGATTAGATACAGGGGGGAGCAAAGAGTCAAGGAGATCTATTGGAGGCCATTGGCTTGTGTTGAATGGTATTGACCAGTGCCAGACTGTGTCCTCAATTGGAAAGCGAGGGATGCATTCACCAACACTGAGAAAGAAGGATCTGTGGTGTGGAGACCTGTTTTACTCTTGATTTCCACTTTCAATAAGTTTCTTATAGTTTATCTGAAAATGAAACACAAAGTAATTTCGAGTGGTCATTTTTATCCCTGTTTCCAACTGGTCCCAACCACATTATCTTTATCTTATGTTATTATGCTTTTGCACATGGATGGGGAATAGTGAAGGAGGCTCTACTCATCACCCTGTACCTTTCCCCCGTTTTCCTTTTAGTAACAGACCTGTCTCCCACTTCACCACCATGCCATAGGATTTCAGAAGGTACAGCTGGGTAGGAGCTGGTGAATACTTTTCAGATAGAACGATTGAAGACCAGCACACAGTTTCCTCTGGCCTTTACTTCCTCCTTTTCTTCTTAGGTACTGAGGCCAGATCTTGGTGCTGGGGCCAGGTTCCCCTCTGCAGACCAGAACAACATCCTGGAGGAGGTGCATTGAGAAGAGCCCTAGGCAGACCTAGTCCTTGGATGACCTCAAGGAACAGAGCTGCTCACGACCCCTGGGCCCCTGCCTGCCTCTGGATTGTTCCATATGAGCCATACACAAACATGGTGGTCATTTATGTAAGGTCCCTTTGAAATGAGATTCTAAGACAGAGAATTTACTGCACTTGACCTGAATAAATGACAGACAAAGTTCTATTACTGAGTCTGTGACCCTTGGGAATTCTTCTAGATCTAAATGTCTACCACTCTGTCTTCTACTTTAATATATTTGGGAAGAGAGGTTATAAGTTTCTAGATGTTAAATCTTTTGCCATAGATTTCAAAAGATGAAGACACATTTTAAAACTAGTCATGGTTCATTTTATGTGTCATCTTGTCTGGCTGTGGGGTGTCCAGGTTGAGCATTATTTGGGGTGTGCCTGTGAAGGTGTTTCTGGGTGAAATCAGCCTCTGAACCAGTGTGCTCAGTAAAGTAGATGGCTCTCCCAGAGGTGGGCGTTCATCATCCAATCTGTTGAGGGTCTGAAGAGAACAAAGCAGAGGAAGGAATAATTTGCCCTTTTATTTCCTGTCTTACTGCTTGAACTGTTCATCGCATCTCATTTTCTCCTGCTCTTGGACTGGGACTTACACTATCAGCTGTCCTAGTTCTTAGGACTTCAGACTTGGACTGAATTATAGCACTGACTTTCTTGTAGATCCAGCTCACAAACAGATCAGAGGGCTTCTAAACTTCTGCAAGTGTGAGAGCCAGTCCCTCGTGGTAAGTCTCTCTCTCTGTCTTTCTGTCTCCCCCTACCTTCCCCACACACATATACAAGGCTGGGAAAAAGTAGATTTACAGTTGTTAGTATGCAAAACACAGAGCTTATTCTTATATTATTATTTATTAATTATTGTATTAATTTTCATAAAAACAACTATAAACCTACTTTTGCTCACCCCTATATATATACACATATATATGTATATGTGTATATATATCCACATAGATATCTATATTTGTATCTAGATCTACAATTGGCCCTTGAACAATACAAGTTTAAACTGCATAGGCCCACTTATATGCAGATTTTTCAAAATAAATATACACTAGGCTATCCATGTCCACTGGTTTCACATCCTTGGCTTCAGCCAACCTCAGATGGAAAACCATATGCAGAGTCTTAGAACAAAATCCTTGTGCATACAAAGGGACAACTGGGAAGTCAAAAGTTATGTGTAGATGTTCACCTGTAAGTGGGTAGTAGAGGTTAGTACCCCTGACCCCACAATCCCACAATTGTTTAAGGATCAACTGTATATACATCAACCATATGTATATACACACACACACACACACACACACATATACACACATACATATACATATATACATACACACATATACACATCTATACAGAACAAATAGGTTTCTATTGCCCTCAGCTGTAGATAAATAGACAGATAGATAGATAATATAATCTCCTACTGCCTCTGTCTCTCTGTGGAACCTGAATACTGTGAGTATATTTAAAGAACAAAAATAGGCATTTTTACAAATGAATCATTTGAATAATTTTGCTTCACAAAAATTCTTGACTCATTGGAAAAAAAGATAATGGTACTTTTATCAACATCTTTTTCTACTTGTTCTACTTTCCAAGAAATCACAGACACTCAAGAACAATTAACTTTATTCTTTAAAAGACAGAATAGGAATCTTCCAGTACATTTTCCTAAGTAAAAAGAGAAAAATAGTATTGAATTGACAGGGAAGAAATAAAACCAGTGGTGGAATTTTTTTTTTTAAAAAAAGGACAAACCCTGAATGTCTACACAGCATGGCCAAATGGTTCCATGGAGGCAGGATGGACATGTTGTAGACACATGCTTAGCCCCAGGGGCTCATGGGAAGGTAGCCTACCTGACACCTGTCTGGGATGCTCTTCTCAAAAGAGGCAGCAGGGCCATTGTCCAGAAACTAGCAACTAGAATCAGCAATCAACTTTACTCCAGCATTTTCAGTGTGCTTATAATCTGGCAGGGACCTACCTCCAGAACCTTTGGATTTGAACTCCTTTAGTAAATTATTTCTGATTTTGTCTTTTAAGGTTATGTCTAAAATTTACCTGCTTTTTACTATATTTAAAATCATAGTCCCAAATCACCTGTGCCTTCCACCTCTCTGTCAGTAAGTGTTAGGCTTTTGGAATTTAATCCTCTTGTCCTCACTGGGAAAAATCTATGTCCACTGGATTTCTTATTATTCCTCATTATTTACTACAGTGTAGCTACTTTCACACACAAATGACATTCATTCTTCCAAGCCCTTTTGAATTTCTTTAAAGGAAGATGTTATGAAAATAGGCTACCAAGTCTTTTGCTCAAATGAGCACATAGGACACCTGATATGTTTCCCATTTCCACCAATCTTACCATTCTACCAGGAGGAGAAACCAAGTCTGTGTGATGTGATTTGCTCCCTTAGTACCCACCCATGCCAGGGCTGCCTCCATGGCAATTTTCCTGCTTCCTAGCTAGATTTCATCAAGAGCTGGGGACACAGTTTGAAGCTGGGCACAAAATAGAAGGGATTCACTTTAAACCACCTCCAATTCCACTGTGCCTGCAGGAGTGAACCTGGAATAACATTTCCAAGAGCTTGTTTTAGAATTTTCTTTTTGAGTTACCCTGTCTTCTCTCAAGAGAAGACATTATTTTCCTCTAAAGAAATTAGTAGGTGGTTCTCATCCCCAGTTTCTATTTGCATCTTAAGTTGATATAATTACTGCTCTATTTCTGTTAACGATCTTTGAGTGACCCACTTTGACTGCATGTGGAACTCTGGAAATCCTGCACTCATTCATCTGTATTAACCCACTTACAAGCTGTATAATTTTGAGAAGGTTATCCCATTTCTATGATGAAGAAAGTACTAATTTGTTAAGGACCGAATGAGAGACTGCATATAAAAATACCTCTTCCATATTTCACCCTCATAAGTACTAGTTCCACCTTCATTAAGATGGCTTATGTTTTCCATTGATAGCTTTGGTGAGAGAACCAGTGAAGCAGCGTAACCAAGAAAGCTGAGCTTTGTTGTTGGAGATCCAGCTCTACCAGATCTCCATCACCAATGTTATCTTGTGTGAAACTCCTTTGTAGAAACAATTTATGCAAAACTTTGTATTGCCTGGCTCTCAACCAACCAATGTAGCTTTAACTTGCAGTTCCTGACATGTCCCTCTAAGTTATCTAATTGTGTTTTCTTTTCTGAGATATATTTGGAGCTAGAGATCTTTAATGTGTTGCATAAGTCATCATTCTCTATAAATTTCTGGGTCAGTGTGGCTGAAAACCAGATTCTGAATCACAGAAAATTTACCACACAATCAATGCCAAACCTGAGGAGTCCTCTTTCACTGAAAGACTTACTTTTCTTGGTCATCTCTGACAGTGCTGGTGTACCCTCCACTTTGCACTTCTGCATCTACCACTTTATCATTTATTAAACCAGTGCTTGAGTTCTATGAAGAACTGAGGTGTTGCTACCTGGTAGATAAGAACACCACATCCTGTCTCACAGCCTACATTAGAATATTAAGCAAAGAACATGCAGACACAGACAATACTAGTAGCTACATACAAGAAAGCTTAACATAGGAAAGGATTGATTGTTATACTGAATGCAAAAACATCTGTGCACCAGTCTTATTTTATAAGTGAAATGAACATTTATGGTGGGAGTGGACAAGGGGGGCTTTCTAACCTACCCAAGAACTCAGTCGACCCAGAAAGGATGCAGGACTTCCATGGGTGGCTGCTTAGGCTGCACACTGTACAATTCAGCAGGTGCCTTTGGCAGGAAGAGAAATAAAAAGTAATACAACATCCAGTCACTGAGAAAACATAAGAAACATAGGTTAAGTTATTGATGGACAAGTGGGAAAAAAGGGAGAAATACATGCCATGGTGGATTTTGTAAAATGTTTTGTTGGATAAGATATTCCTAATACGCAAGCTCTTTGCCCATTACAAGGATCTTTTTGAGTCTTAGAAGAGCTACATCTCAGAGCTGGAGAAAGTCTCAGAGATTAACTGAACTCTTTCATCTTAACTGGTGAGGAAACTGAGGCCCCAGGGCATATAGCTAGTAAACAACAGGGAGTGGGGTACTAATAAGAATGATGAAAAATCCGTAACAGGCAGAAAGGGCCCTGACACTGACCAAGAGCCCTGTAAATGAGGGCTCTCATTTAACCATTTTAAACCAAATGGTTGCAAAATTTTGCTCATTCTACTCTAAGCAGGAGAGACAAACTCAAAAATTCAATCTTATACAGGTGGTGAAATGATGGGGAAAACCTTTAAATCAAATCAAAATGAGCTTTCTCGTAATAATTCAATCAGATTCTCCCAATAAGGTTATTATTTTTAACATGAATTCTTCCTTCACTTTCTTATTAAAATGTCTCTGGAGGAGAGGAGATATTCTTATTCTGAGGTATTCTGAGCATAGCATTTATCTATGAAACCATATAAATAAAAGGAACATGACATCATTTGTGTATTTGTCTTCTAAATAAATTGAAACTCATTGTGTGTGATTTTCTTTGTGACTGAGCTATGTTTATTTTCCCTCAGTGTTTATATTAGACATTTTGAATGCCTATATGATGATATGTCCCATAAATAGTGTTTATTGAAAAAAAAACATTTCCTCAAGCATAAAATTTCTGGACACTGTACTTACACAGGCTATATAGACAGTGTATATAGATTGATCAGGCTAAAACATCTTTTTTGTCAAATGTCATGTATTGAGATGATACTATACAGCAAATAATCATGCTTTAGTGTCAGAGGGAAATAGACAAAAAGAAAGGGATGCTGCCCTATGACCCATAAATAGCTATTTGTCATACTTTCATTGACTTTGAAGCTCAGGCCTCCAGAGGCATTTCCCTCTTTTCAGTATTATTTGTTTTAATAGTCCAAGACTGAAAGAACCATATCAAATAAGCAGTGTGTTTTGTGTTATAAAAACATGATGGGTAATTTTCCAATGTCTTCCCTTTAAAAAATTCTTCCATGTATAAGAATCATTAGGGAAGATGAACTGTCATTCAAAACCACCTTCTGAGTGCTGTCTTTTTAATTCTTGTTTCCACACCAAACATTGAAGGTGGAGCAGACACATGGACTGTCCAATGCTTTCTGTCTTCTTCCCGCCTGCTCTCCATCTCAGTAAAGAGGCAGGTATGTGTCTCTACTGCAGTTTGAATAAACCTTTTCCCACATGGGAATGATAACCTCCAAAGTTCACAACTGCTTATCTGGGGCATGGGATGCCAGGTACCCTGATCTCTGGGAGCAGTTCTCTTAAAGCAGTTCTCTTTGTATTGGGGCCATGAGCACCCATTTGTTACAATAACCTAAAGGGGGCAAGAACTCAAAAGAAATCCTCAATTTGAGCAAAATGCATTCTAACCCCAGTTTTTATAACTTTTGTAGCCTGGATGGGTTGTCGGTTGAAGAGGGTGAATGTCAGGACACTGACATCTTAGTCTGGGGGAGGGCAAGTTCTGGGAGCTACACAGCATTCTGTTTGGAATGTCCCAGAAATCTCACTAGAATATGCAGGTACTAATTACTGCTGATAACTAAACAGATCCAAAATACAGTGACATTCTTATATCTTACTTGTGTAAAAAAATTAAAGTATGGGAAGTGGTTATAATGAAATAAGGAAAAAATGGGGGGGAGATATGCTAAGATATCAAGTTGAAATCATCAGTTTGAGAAATGTTTTTAGAGTGGTTTTATGACCTGCTGGTTTGCAGGTGCCATTTTATTTTTATTTTTATTTTTTATGTACCTTATAAGAACTACTTTCTTTTTTTTTTTAGATTTTATTTATTTATTTTTAGAGAAGGACGGAAGGGAGAAAGAGAGAGAGAGAGAAACATCAATGTGTGGTTGCTGGGGGACGTGGCCTTCAACCCAGGCATGTGCCCTGACTGGGAATCAAACCTGTGATGCTTTGGTTCACAGCCTGCACTCAATCCACTGAGCTACGCCAGCCAAGGCTAGAACTACTTTCTTAAAGGCCAGTTCATAGTGAGTTAAACACTGACAAGAGAAATAAAGTTTTTCTTGAACCAAGTTAAAATAGGAATTTCTTTTTAAAGTAGAAAAAGATGAATTTTCTGCACATGGGCTTTTTTTGTCTTTGTCCTATCCATCCTCTCGTCACTGTGGTTGGACTGGGGTCACTTGCCATATGATATGGTAGGTAAAGGGCACACCTGCCAATGGGATCATGAGTCACAGCAGGAAGGCAAGGAGAAATGTCCACAGGAAGGCTGGGAGGGCAGGAGTGTTCCCAGAAGGCTGAGGCTTGGTGGATATTTGGCCACCTGTGGTTTTTCCTCAGGAGGGTGACATTTCTTTGCATCCACTCTGTGGAAAAACTCTATTACTCAGAGAGGGAAGACATAGATTACCAAGCAGCACACTTCTCAGGAAACCACAACCCAGTTTCAGCCAAAAGTGTATTATTCTTTTTTTTCATTTTTCAATTACAGTTGACATACAATATTACATTAGGTTCAGGAATACACCCCAGTGATCACACATTACATAACTTACTAAGTGATGATCTTAATAAATCTTGCACCCTTATGACTCCATACATAATTATTAGAATATTATTGACTACATTCCCCATGCTGTACTTTATATCCCATGACTATTCTGTAACTACCAATTTTGTACTTCTTAATAGAGCTTTCCCCTTCTGGCAGCTTTCTGTGTTACTTCACTTCTTCCGGTGAAAAACAAGAGGTAGACTGTTATGGGAGAAAGTGCAGGGAGATGTGGAGAAATCTAGGTACAAGATCACCACTTCTCTGGGCTGACTGGGGTGAGCTTGTTGAATTCTGTGCCTCGGTTTCCTCAGGCTCAAGTTGAGATTGGAAGATGTGATGGATCAGTAAGGTCCTCCCCAGTTCTGAAATTCTCACTTAGTATTCTCCAAAGAACCATGGGTGGAGAGTCTCAAAGAATTCAAAAGAGGGCTGTCTCAGAGGAATTTACAAAACCAGCCCCAGATCCACCCTTGCATGAGCTGAGCTCCATCCATGGTCCAGGCCAAGGTGGTCTACAGCATGGAGCATTAACAGGACAGCAGTTAATAACACTTCTAGCCCAGGTGTTGTGGTCACTTCTGCACATCCCTTAAAAATGTTATGTGCTAAAGACATTCAACATTTAAAAAATTCTATGAACTTTACTGTTTCTAAAAATATCATAGCAGCTTTGCTGCTAAATAAAACATCCCTTCCAACGATGAATCAGATACATTTTGCATCAATGGCTCCACATACTTGAGAAACTGTGTTGCTTTTCAAATGAACTTACTTGTGGTGAAGATATTTTTCCATGTAGAGCTCCACTAGAGTTTATTTCTAAGAAATTTCCAATTTTCCTGGAGTAAGATGAAGGCTTCAAAGTCCAAGAAGAAGGATGTCTTGCTCCAGGGTGACTTCTGAATCCTGTCAAACTGGCTTTTGCCCTTTGAAATCAAACTTCACTCTCAAATATGCTTCTTTCTTTTTTCTCTCTCTACCCAGTTCTTTTTTGTTTGATTGTCCTTTGTTTGTTTTCAACCATCACCCAAGAACATGCTTTTTATAGATTGCAGAGAGAGAGGAAAGAGGTCAGGTGGAGGGCTTGAGAGAGAGAGAGAGAGAGAGAGAGAGAGAGAGAGAGAGAGAAGCATTAATTCAAGAGAAAACCATCAATAGTTGTCTCCCTAAAACTCCCCTGACTGGGATCTAACCAACAACCCAGGCATGTGCCATGACAGGTAATCAAACCAGCAACCCTCTGGTGTATAGGACAACACTCCAAACAACTGAGTTGCCCAGCCAAGGCTCTCTCTACCCAGTTCTTATTAACAGATTCAGACATTGAGTATCAGTGCCCACCATTTATCTTCTAAGACACTTCTAAGTAGTGTAATTTTCATTTCCTCATCTCCTACCAACTATAAGTTCTCAAAATGTCGATCCTCCAAGTCCACAAAAAATACTTTTAAGTTTATGATTATTATTAATTTCCTCCTTGCACTAATAAGTTTCCCAGTGGCTCTACAGCTCCATAGCAGATGGTGGCTTCCCTGTCCAATGGAGTGGGTGCCTATTAAATGTTACATGTGTGGCTTCTGTCATCTGAGTCCAGCATAATGTCACATGAAATAACTCTTGGTTGATAATATTTTGGGAAACCAAAGATCATTATTGCTGTTGTTTAGATCAAATCTGAAATGTGATGAAAAACACTGAAAAGGAACAAGTCATTGGAAAGGGAGACTTCTTTGAATTTTCAAAGGATTATTTAATAATTTATTTCCCGGATGGTCAACTCAACCAGGACCATTAGGACTTCAAACCCATCTGAGAAGCAATTGGGGTCATACATTATAAATTGAAACAATAAAATAAATGATTTCATTTCCTTTCCCAGACCATTTTTGCTGTAACATAGGGGTATATGGTAGTTGCAAATGAATGCAAAATAAATGAACTTTGAAACACTCAGTGAGTGGCTCTTCCAGGGCCATGGGTTTACTCCCCTCTTACCATGACATTATACTAACTTTATCCTTCATTCCTATAGCAAAGTGATTTAAAAAAGTATTCAAGGAAAGTCTCTCTTGTGCAGTGTGACTAATGTGGTAGTGTGTGTGCATGTGAGCAGTTCTGGGGTACTTCTGTGACTGTGGGGTGCACTATGGTCTTCCCTTGAGAGTTACTGAGACAGGGATCTATTACCTCACATCAGGTTTTCCCATCATTAACAAGTTATATCCTATTATTTCTGACTTCTGGAATCTTTTAAATCCAAGTGCAATTACACACTTAAAACCTGTTTTTCTTTGATTTCTTCACTTGAAAATTTTGTCCCCCAGAATTTTTCTGTTGGTCTTTTCTTTTTCCTTAGGTATGCTATTTGTTTGTTTGTTCGTTTGTTTTGGCATGTGCAAGTATATTGTCAAAACAGGCCAGCAAAATGTGTCTTTTCCTTAATTTGTATTTTTGTTGTACTCTTTGCATGCAATATTTCTTTTGTTCTGAGTACAAATAATTTCTTCACATCTTGTGATCTAATCAATATATTGTATTAGAATATTCTATTTATTTTTAGGCAGCTGTAAGGAGAGATTCGAATGAAGAGGTGTGGTTGATAGACTAATAATTTGTCTCCAAAAAAGCCATAGCCAACAGCACATTTAAGCAGGACCCAGGCCATAAATGCAAATAATTGGCATCTACTAATAATTTATACAATGGTTACAGGAATCAATTAACAGACATTATAAATGGTGACAATTTCTAAGCAGTGCCTCAGAACTAATGGCATAGGCCATGCCATGTACCAGTTTGTCCCGATAAGAAAAACAGATTGGATAAGAACAAAGTAGTAGAAACATCTCCAAATCAATGGGAAGAGTAGAAAGGTATTCCTTAGCCAGGTTTCAAGTTCATCGCTTTACTCACTAATCCTTCCCACATATTACCTCCTGAAATTTTGTCATCTCTGAGAGGCTTTCTAACTTTTGCTTCTCCCTGTGGATTCTAAGATAACAGTAGGATAAAAATAGCCAACTGCTCCAGTTAAGTGATAAAAAAACATCAGCATCATGAGCTACTCTTCTCAGATCTGTCCCAAGTTTTTAGTGAAAGCCAATATGGACCCATGTTCCCAGCCATAAAGAGGTCAGGCAGCACATTGGAGAGTTTCTGGTGCTCCTGCATGTTCTGAAGGCTTGCTCCTGCTCCTCCTTCCTTTGGATGGCTGAGCCCTCTGATCTTGTGCAATAAGTCCCCATCAATATGAAGGCTCTACACAGCCTTCCTCTCTGGCTCCCTGCTGCATTCAGTGCCCTTTGGTTCAGACACAGAAAACCTCAGCAGGGTCCTAAGATAGATCTTCAAATGCTCATAAATACTAAAAGCAAGCATAACAGGAATCTTTCACTACCTACTTTGTGTTTATATCAGATGTAGCTACATTCTTAGGATATGTGACTTTGGTGTAGAGATGAGTTTTTGTTAGGGATGGTTTCATTTTTTTGTTATCTTACATTATTTATGGCCAAAGCTCAGTGTTGGAGTTTCTCCCTCATGAAAGCTGACTGAGCAGACATTTAGAAAAGTCAGTATTCATCCAAGATGTCATTGGCTTTTAGTTTTAATGATGTTTTAAAACCCTATTGTTTCTAACAGGACTATTTTGAAATTAGGAGTAATCTGGTTTAGTGTAGAGTAGTAATTTTATCAGGCTGAACAAAAATCATACTGACCACATACTCTCTAGCCTCCTGTTTGACTCCAAAGTATCATGTGTCGAGTCCAGTGTCTGAGGCCAGAGGCTTCCATCACACCATGACTTCCATTTACCTTGTGCCCTCACAGGAGAAAATGTGGCTAAGTCTGAGTCTTATCCCAACAAGCCAAACTGGCACTCCACCAGAGATGATCAGTCAACATATTGTGGAGTATGCTGTATGGACAGCAGAGCCTTGTGTCAGAAAGCAGAAGTGCTAGTTATCCATTAATTCCATGGTAAACTCTTCCAGGTTTTATAGTTGTAACTCGAGAGATCTGCCAATCTTTTAAAAATTATTTTATAGCTTAATTAGGATTAAGTCAACTGGATTCACATAATGTTCAGGTTATGTGACAATAGTCAAATTACTTTACTTATTTGATTAGACTTTGATGCTGTTATCAAAGTGTATCAATTGTGTCATGGAAACACAATTCTTTAATAATCTTGCAAGCAAATCCTGCTTCTTGGGACAGCATCTGAGATGTTACACAAGTTACTCATTTTCAGTTTGGAGATAAACAGGGACTTATAATTCTGTGCTCCAAAAACACTGGGGTCACTTTGACGGCTAAAAGGTCTCGCTTCCATGGAGTGATCATCTGCTTCCAAATAGTTTCTACCCCTTGTTTTTAAACCTTTCCTTTGGTGACTTAAGGTATCAGTTAGCTTCCTCTTCCACCTGGCATTCCTTAAAATATGTGAAGAGAGTTACCAAGTTCCACTCTACATCTGTTCATTTTCATGTGACACATCCTTTGGCCTCAACGCTATGAATTGCACAAAATGGTTTCTGGATCCTTCACCATGAAAGCTGGTTTCTGAATAGATGCTGGTTGGTTGATAGTTGCTACTAGGCACTGCGGATACACAGGATCCAATGGTACCTGCAAATAAAGACACATTTCTACACATAAAATTTTACATCATTCATTTACAAGAATCCCCAATGCAAACATAGTGACCCAGAATTGTGAAACAGGTGGAAGACAGTTGCAGACAGTTGCAAATGTTCAGTATCATTTGCATCCACATGTTTAAAATTCCTGTATGGGAAGTGCTGCTTTTTGTTCATTACTTCTAGCTGAATTTCAAATGCTGTATAGAAAATTGTTCCCATGATCTAATTCCTTACAAAACACTGATTTGCCTACTTGTGTTATCTGAGCATGGAAGGGAAATCTTCATATTGCACAACAGTGAGTCAGTTCCCCAGCAGTCTGAAAATTATGTTGGCCATTCTTCTTATGAGGCTGAAATGAATATGAATGGGATGATCTGTAGCCGTGTCTACATCAGGCAGTTGATGATGTCTCTATTTTTTCTATGTACATACTGTTTCTTTGTCATGTTGGGGTTTAACAGAGGAGTAACCACAGAAGCAGGCATTCTGAGAATTCCCTGGGTGCCTGGTATGTGGTGACTAAGTGCTTCTCACCACCTTCCCATCTTCAACCCCATCCAATATGGCAGCCATGGTTTTCCTCATCAGGACATTGAAGCTGAGACAGTACCCACTATATGCAAAGGGGGTTGCTCCTGACTGAGCTTCCTCAAATGATTGATAATCTTCTCATCATCTACATTTTTGACAATTGACTCATACATTCCTAAAAGCTTCCTGTCTGCCTTCTCCTTTATTTGCATTCCTTTCTTGTTCAAGCTGGTCCTCTTGGAGACATTTCTGAGAGCAATTATTTCCTCTGGACTCCTTGGCTCAGCTTGACAGGGCTCTGTTCCATCTCTCTCTTTCCCTGCTCTCTGAGACTTCCCCTCTCATTCCTGAAGGTGGGTTCAGAGAGGAAAACCTTCTCTACTTATAAACAGACCCTATAATGGAAGCAGAGGGGAGAGCTCATCCCCAACAGTGAAAGTGAGATAGGTGAAAAAAGCACGGGGCTTTGGTGGGAAAGACCCAGCCCAGGTCCTGGGGAAGTCCTGGGCAATGGTGTTGGCCACCTTCCACTGACACTGTGTCATGCTCCAGATGGGAGGGTATAGAAGACTTAAAAAGATACATGTAAATTGTTGGTCAAAAATGGAAGAGTACTGATGGCCACCCCTAAGGAATTCTCAAAATATATCCATTGGCATGTTTTCTTCAATGAATGTTCGGTTCCCCACATTCAGTTTCACCAACTAAATGTGGCCCAGTTAGAAGTGGTTCATACTTTTCAGAGTTCGGTTCCTTTTCAAAGGCTCAGACAAGTGGAAAAATCCACGTAGTAGTCGCTTAGATCCAAGTCATGTTTATTGTGATGGGGTATTTTGAAACCTTAATCTACAGCATTATGGGTCTTTTAAAATCACAAAATACATACTTACTGTTTATAAGATTGAAGACTCATTCATTACACAATTGAAAGTAATAGCACTACATCCTTTGTTGTTTCTGGAGATGGTCCATGGTTGTTTGTGCTGCTAGCTTCTTTGTACGTGTGTGTGCACATGTATCTGTACCTGTCCCTCTCTCTGATTCTCTTGATAAATTTCCCTCTCTTCATCTGTCATGAGTCACTCAGACCTTCACAAATTCAGATATTCATAAAATAAAGGAAAAAGCTAAGTCTATACAGTACTAAGAATTTTGTTTTTTAAATATTTTTATTGATTATGCTATTACAGTTTTCCCATTTTTTTCTCCCTTTACTCCCCTCCATCCTGCTCCCCCAACCCTCCAGCATTCTCCCCTCCTTAGTTCATATCCATGGGTTGTACATATAAGTTTTTTGAGTCCTCTGTTCCCTATAACATTTTTATCTCTTCCTGTCTAATTTATGCCTATTACTTATGCTGCTCCTTCCCTGTACCTTTTCCCCCCATTCCTCCCTTCTCACTCCCCACTGAAATCCCTCCATGTGATGTTCATTTCTCTGATTCTGTTCCTGTTCAAGTTGTTTGCTTAGTTTTTGTTTATACTGTTTTTCTTTTCTTTTAGGTTCATTTGTTGAAGTTGTGAGTTTGTTATCATTTTAATGTTCATATTTTTATCTTTTTTTCTTAGATAAGTCCCTTTAATATTTCATATAATAATGGCTTGGTGATGATGAACTCTTTAACTTGACCTTATTTGGGAAGCACTTTATCTGCCCTTCCATTCTAAATAAAAGCTTTGCTGGATAGAGTAATCTTGGATGTAGGTCCTTGCCTTTCATGATTTCAAATACTTCTTTCCAACCTCTTCTTGCCTGCAAGTTTTCTTTTTGTTTTTAAATTTTAATTGTTGTTCAAGTACAGTTTTCTGTCTTTTACTCCCATCCCAGCCCACCCACCCAGCCTTCCCCACATCCCTCCCATTTTCACCCCTCCTAGTTTTTGTCCATGTGTCCTTTATACTTGTTCCTGTAAACCCTTTCCCTTTTCCCCTGAAATTCCCTCCCTTCTCCCCTCTAGACACTGTCAGTCTATTCTCTATTTCAGTGTCTTTGGTTATATTTTGCTTGCTTGTTTGTTTGGTTGTTTAGGTTCCTGTTAAAGGTGAGGTCATATGGCATTTGTCTTTCACTGCCTGGCTTATTTTGCTTAGCATAATGCTTTCCAGCTCCATCCAAGCTGTTGCAAAGGGTAGGAGCTCCTCCTTTCTTTCTGCTGCATAGAATTCCATTGTGTAAATGTACCATAGTTTTTTGATCCATTCATTTACTGATGGGCATCTCAGTTGCTTCCAGCATCTAGCTATTGTAAATTGTGCTGCTATGAACATTGGGATGCATAGGTTCTTTTGGATTGGTGTTTTAGTATTCTTAGGATAGAGCCCCAGCAGTGGAATTGCAGGGTCAAAAGGCGGATCCATTTTTAGTTTTCTGAGGAAGTTCCATACTGCTTTCCATAGTGGTTGTACCAGTCTGCAGTTCCACCAACAGTGCACTAGGGACCCCTTTTCTCCACAACCTCTCCAACACTTGTTGTTTGTTGCTTTGTTTATGATGGCCATACTGACTGGTATGAAGTGGTATCTCATTGTGGTTTTAATTTGCATCTCTCTGATAGCTAGTGATATTGAGCATATTTTCATGTTTCTCTGGATCCTCTGTATGTCCTCCTTGGAGAAGTATCTGTTCAAGTCCTTTGCCCATTTTTTAATTGTGTTGCTTGTCTTCTTAGAGTGGAGTCATGTAAGTTCTTTATATATTTTGGAGATTAAACCCTTGTCTGAGGTATCATTGGCAAATATGTTTTCCCATATGGTTGGTTCTCTTTTTTTTAATACTGTTTTCTTTAGCCATGCAGAAGCTTTTTTATTTTGATGAGATCTCATTTGTTTATTCTTTCCTTTATGTGTCTTGCTCTAGGGCACATATCAGTAGAAATGTTGCTGCGTGAAATATCTGGGATTTTCCCGCCTATGTTCTCCTCTAGGACTTTAATGATGTCATGGCTTATATTTAAATCTTTTACACACCTTGAATTTATTTTTGTTTATGGTGTAAGTTCGTGCTTGAGTTTCATTTTTTGGCACATAGCTGTCCAGTTCTCCTAACACTATTTGTTGAAGAGGCTATTTGTACTCCATTTTATGTTGCTGCCCCCTCTGTCTAATGTTAATTGACCATAGAGAACTGGGTTCATTTCTGAGTTCTCTGTTCTGTTCCACTTGTCCATGTGCTGGTTTTTATGCCAGTACCAGGCTGTTTTGATTACAGTGGACATGTAATACAGTTTGATATTAGGTATTGTGAGCTCTCCTACTTTGCTCTTCTTTCTCAAAATTTCAGCAGCTATTTGGGATTGTTTATGGTTCCATGTAAATTTTTGAAGTGTTTGTTCTATGTCTGTAAAATATGCCATTGGTAGTTTAGTAGGTATTGCATTGAATGTGTAAATTGCTTTGGGTAGTATGGACATTTTGATTATGTTAATTCTTGTGATCTGTGAACATGGTATATGTTTCCATTTGTTTGTGTCTTCCTTGATTTCTTCAGTGTTGTGTAGTTTTCTGCATACAGGTCTTTTACCTCCTTGGTTAGGTTTACTCCTAGGTATTTTATTTTTCTTGTTGTTATATCAAATGTTATCTTTTTCCTGATTTCTGCTCATGATGTTTCTTTGTTGGTATACAAAAATGCCTTTGATTTCTGGATATTGACTTTGTATCCCGCTCTTTTGTCAAATTCATTTATTAGGTCAAGCCGTTTTTGTGTGGAGTCTATAGGATTTTCTATGTACACTATCATGTCATCTGCAAACAGTGACAATTTTGTTTCTTCCTTTCTGATTTTGGGGCCTTTTGTTTCCTTTTCTTGTCTGATCGCTGTGGCTAAAATTTCCAATACCACATAGAATAGAAGTAGTGAAAGTGGACAGCATTGTCTTGTTCCTGATCTTAGTGGAAAAGACTTTACTTTTTGTCCATTGAGTATGATGTTGGCTGTGGGTCTCTCATATATGTATGGCCTTTATTACGTTGAGGAGTGCTCCCTCTATTTCTGCTTTGCTGACTGTTTTTATCATAAATGGATGCTATACCTTATCAAACACTTTTTCCACATCTATTGATATGATCATGTGTTTTTTGTCTTTGCTTTTGTTTATGTGGTGTATTACATTTACTGATTTGTGAATGTTGAACCATCCTTGCATCCCTGGGATGAATTCCACTTGGTCATGGTGTACGATCTTTTTAATGTATTGTTGGATGCGGTTTGTCAATATTTTGTTGAGGATTTTAGCGTCTATATTCATCAGCGATATTGGCCTGAAGTTTTCTTTCTTTGTTGTGTCTCTATCTGGTTTTGGGATTAGGATGATGCTGGCTTCATAAAAAGAGTTTGGGAGTCTACCATCATTTTGGATTTTTTGGAATTGTCCGTGAAGGATAAGGGTTAGCTCTTCCTTAAATGCTTTGTAGAATTCTCCTGTGAAACCATCTGGTCCAGGGCTTTTGTGTGTTGGGAGTTTTTTGATTACTGCTTCAATTTCATCTGCTGTTATTGGTCTGTTCAAACTTTCTGCTTCTTCTTCAGTGAGTTTTGGAAGATTATATTTTTCTAGAAATTTGTCTATTTCACCTAGGTTTTCAAATTTCTTGGCATATAGTTCTTTGTAGTAATTTCTTACAATCCTTTGTATTTCTGTGGTATCAGTTGTAATCTCTCCTCTTTCATTTCTGATTGTATTTATTTGGGTCTTCTCTCTTTTTTTCTTGATGTGTCTGCTTAAAGGCTTGTTGAATTTTGTTTATCTTTTCAAAGAACCACCTCCTGGATTCATTGATCCTTAGAATTGTGTTTTTAGTCTCTATGCCATTTAATTCTGCTCTGATCTTGGTTATTTACTTTCTTTTACTTGCTCTGGGCTGTCTTTGTTGTTGTTCCTCAAGTTCTTCTAGACATAGGGTTAGGTTGTTCATTTGAAATGTTTGTATCTTTTTAAGGTATGCCTGTATTGCTATGAACTTCCCTCTCAAGACTGCCTTTGCTATGTCCCATAAGTTTTGGGTTGTTATGAGTTCATTCTCATTTGTTTCCAGGAACCTTTTGATTTCTTCCCTAATTTCATTTTTGACCTATTCATTGTTTCATATTATGCTATTCAATCTCCACGATTTTGAGTGTTTTGGGTTTTTTCCCTTGTGGTTGGTTTCCAGTTTCAGTCCCTTGTGGTCAGAGAAAATGCTTGGTATGATTTCAATTTTCTTGAATTTGTTGAAGCTTGCTTTGTGTCCTATTATGTGGTCTATCTTTGAAAATATTTCATGTGTATTTGAAAAGAATGTGTATTTAGCTTCTTTGAGATGAAGGGCTCTCTATATATCAGTTAAGTCCATTTCATCTAGGGCATTGTTGAATGCCACAATATCTTTGTTGATATTTTGTTTGGAAGATCTGTCCATTTTTGACAGTGGGGTGTTAAAATCTCCTATTATAATTGTGTTGCTGTCAATATCTTTCTTGAAGTTCTCTAAGATTTTCTTTATGTATTTGGGTGCTCCTATGTTGGGTGCATATACATTTATAATGTTTATGTCTTCTTGGTGGATTCTTCCCTTGAGTATTATGAAGTGACCTTCTGGGTCTCTCTTTATGGCCCTTCTTTGGAAGTCTATTTTGTCTGATATGAGTATTGCTACCCTGACTTTTTTTTTCCTGTCCATTTGCTTGGAAAATTTGTTTCAAGCCCTTCACTTTCAGCCTGTGTAGGCCTTTTATCTTGAGGTGGGTCTCTTGTAGGTAGCATATGTGTGGATCATGCTTTCTTATCCATTCAGCTATTCTATGTCTTTTGATTGGAGCATTTAATCCATTTATGTTTAAGGTTATTATTGATAAGTACTTATTCATTGTCATTCTCATACCTGTGTTCTTTTCTCTCTCTTTTCCTTCCTTTCCTTAAAGCAGTCCCTTTAACATCTCTTGCAGAGCTGGTTTGGTAGAGGTGTATTCTTTTAGACTTCTTTTGTCTGGGAAGCTTTTTATTTGGCCTTCTGTCTTGATTGAGAGCCTTGCTGGGTAAAGTAGCCTTGGTTGCAGGCCTCTGGTTCTCATTACTTGGAATATTTCTTGCCATTCTCTTCTGGTTTGGAGTGTTTCCATTGAGAAGTCAGCTGCTAACCTTATCAGGGTTCCCTTGTATGTTACTTCCTGTTTCTCCCTTGCTGCCTTTAAGATTCTCTCTTTGTCTTGAAATTTTGCCATTTTAATTATGATGTGTCTTGAAGTGGGCCTCTTTGGGTTCCTCTTGATTGGGACTCTCTGTGTTTCCTGCATTTGTGTGACTTTTTCTCTCATCAAATTAGGGAAGTTTTCCATCATTACTTTTTCAAATAGGTTTTCTATCTCTTGCTCTTTTTCTCCTTCTGGGATCCCTATTATACGGATATTGTTATGTTTCATATTGTCTTGCATTTCTCTTAATCCCTCTTCATTCTTTCTGAGCCTCTTTTCCTTTTCTTGCTCTTTCTGGGTGTTCCTTTCCTACTTTGTCCTCCAGCTCACTGATCCAATCTTCTGCTTCATTGATCTTGCTTTTGATTCCTTCTACTGTGTTCTTCAGTTCAGAAATTGTATTCTTCATTTCCTCTTGGCCCTTGTTGGTAGTTCTATTTCCTTTTTCATGTTGATATAGTTTGCAGTGAGTTCATTGTAGTGTCCCTGTAGTTTCTGGTAGCTCATTGTGAGCACATTGAGCTTCCTGATAACCATTGCTTTGAACTCAATATCTGATAGTTGAGTTGCTTCTATTTCATTTAGCATTCTTTCTGAAGCTTCCTGCTCTGCTTTCATTTGGGGATTGTTTCTTTGTCTTCCCATTGTTTGTCAGACTCTTCCTGTTAGCCTCAGCTTCTTAAATTGATCTTTTCTGGCTCCCCAGGCATATGGTGGGAACTTCTGTGGTAGAATACCTGCGAGATTCAGTGGTGCAGTTTCCTTTGGGTATCCTGGTATTCACAGCTTCCACCTACTCTTTTTTGTGGTCTGTTGGAGGGGTAAGGCAAAATGGTTTAAGACAGCAAGAGAGTATTCTGTGATATTTACAGTAGCAGCTGGTGAAGAAGAGATAGGAGACCCTTTGGCTATGTATAATACTAACCATGATCTTCTACCACTTTTAAAAAGGATAGAAAGAAGATAAGACTCTTGTTGGAGGGGGAAGGATTGTGAGTTGGATCTAGAAAACAGTGAGGTTGTGGGAGGTCAGATTCTGAGGTAAGGTGAAAGTAAAGGATAGTAAATAGGTGTAGTGTGTGAGAGAACAGAGTTAACCACTACAGTAACAGAGTTCAGGAAACTGTGAAGTGAGCTAAGATCTGGGGTGGGGGGGTGTTGTGTAGTATTTACAATTGTATGGAACAGCTTTTATTTCTAAGAATATTAGAGCAACAAGCATATGGCAGAATCTATGAAATCTAGATAACAAGAATAGGGAATATAGGACCTTGAGTAGTGTACTAATGGAACACAAGTGAAGTGAGGGACAGTAAATTAGCAATACACTATAAATGAGAGAACAGGAGGAACCTGTCAAATGATACAATATAACCAGCCAAGCAAAGAAGACTAAACAGAAAGAAGAGGAATACAAAAATACTATTCAAATAAAAGATGTAAAAATAATGAAAAATAATAATACAAATATGCAATGACTTGCAGTTTCTCTGTGTAACAAAGTGAAATTTATCTCACTGTCTCAGCTGTTGGGATCCCTCCTCTTTGGGTCCAACTCTGGTCTTTTCACAATTTCAGGTTTTTTTGTCTCACTTGTGGGTATTCAAAAAGAAAGGGAAAAAAAAGCAGAAGAGGAAAGGAAGAAGAGATAAACCGGAAAGAAAGGAAGAAGGAATAAAACAAGAAAGAAGGAAAGAGAAGCAAAAGGAATTGATAGATAAAAATAATAATAATAAATTAAAAAATACTTAAAAAAATCAAACAAACAAAAAAACCTCTTGCTGGTTTCAAACTGGCCAAACCAGTTTTTCTGGTCTTGCTGGCTGCAGCAGGCTGAGGGGTGACTCTTATCTCCCTTCCTGTTCAGCACTCAGTCAGCCTCACACACACTCTCCCCAGAGCTAGCCCAGTGCCCCTCCACCCCTCTGCAAAGCCCTGTGTGTGGGATCCAGGCCTTCCCAAGAATGCACTCTCTCCAGGTCCATGGGCGTGGACTCCAGTCCTTCTGCAGAGAGCTTGTCCCCCCACCCTGGGTTCATGGCTGTGGGCTCCAGGTCTTTCACAAAGAACACTCTCCCCAGGTTGCAGGCATGCACACCTGGCCAGTCCACCTCCTGTCGCAAGAGTTCAGGTGAGCACTCTTGCCAGGGCTATGCGTGGGTGCTCATAGCCCCTGTGTGTTTTCCACTT
The DNA here is from genome assembly GCF_004126475.2 of Phyllostomus discolor. NCBI lineage: Eukaryota > Metazoa > Chordata > Mammalia > Chiroptera > Phyllostomidae > Phyllostomus > Phyllostomus discolor. The sequence goes on along the minus strand of NC_040903.2, from coordinate 76,461,758 downwards.
AGTCCTCATTCCTCTCTCTGCAACTTCAAGCAACCAGGTCTCTCCTGGTGCTGCCCAACCCTGCTTGGCCAGGGCAGTAGTGGCCGACCCAGCTCTCTCCCAAGAGCCCTGTGGCAGACCCAGAGGGCCCTGGGTCTGGGTCTGCAGCTGCCCTGGTCCTAACACTGATCCCTGGGCCCTTATTGTCCTGAAGCATTCTCCTTACTATCTGGTTTTTCAATGTCCGCTACAATTTTTGATCTCCTATTTTTACATGTGCTGTGGTACTGTTGACTGTTTGCTCTGTTCCTCTGTAGATCAGCTAGGTCTTTCTCCCTTGTGTAGGGAGAAGTGGAATCCACTCCCTCCTACCTCACCACCATCTTCCTCCTCCTGCAAGATTTCTTTTGAGAAATCAGCTAATAGCCTAATGGGTACTCCTTTGTACGTAACTTTCTCCTTTCCCCTTGCTTCTTTTAGGATTTTCTCTTTATATTTAATCTTGGGTAACTTAATGATTATATGCCTTGGTGTGTTCCTTTGTAAGTCCAACTTCTTTGGGACTCTCTGGGGTTCCTGAACTTCCTGGAAGTCTATTTTCTTCACCAGATTGGGGAAGTTTTCCTTCATTATTTGTTCAAATAAGTTTTCAATTTCTTGCTGCTGTTCTTCTCCTTTTGGCACCACTGCAATTCAGATATTGAAATGTTTCAAGTTGTGCTAGAGGTTTGTAAGACTCTCTTCACTTTTATGAATTCTTGTTTCTTCATTCTGCTCCTGTTGGATGTTTATTTTTTCCTTTTGTTTCAAATCATTGCTTTGAGTCCTGGTTTCCTTCCTGTCACTGTTGGTTCCCTGAATATTTTGCTTTATTTCACTTTGGGTATCTTTCATTTGTTTTTTGGGTTTTTTTTTTTTTTCATTTTTTGACCAAGTTCAATCAGATCTGTGAACATTTTGTGTACCAGGGCTTTAAATTCTTCATCACTAGGTTGGCTATGTCCACATCGTTTAGCTGTGTTTCTGAGGTTATGGTCTGTTCTTTCATTTGGGCCATACTTCTTTGTCTTGGCACACCTGATAGGTTATAAGGGTGCGGGGCCTTAGGTATTCACCCAGGCAGGGCAACCCTCTTTGCTGTGCTGCTATGGTATTGCCTGTGGAGGAGGTGCCAGAGAGGCAACAGTATAGCTCTCCTGCTTGTCCCTAGAGCACTTTCCCATGGACTCTCATGTGAGTCTGGGAGTCTCTCCCACTGCAACAACTGCCATATCAACTCTGAGTCTCAGTTTCCCCTTAAGTCAACCCTCCTGCCTGGTCCACCACCTCACCTCAGTTTTTCTCCACAGGCTGGCCTGCACAGTCCACTTGGGTTCTTACCAGTCTGTTTGTTCTGATTGACTTTTTATTTAATTCCTTGGTCATCAAAGTTCCATGCAGTTTGACTTTCTGGTGCTTCTGGTCATTTATTGATTTTAGGTTGGTTGTTATCCTCCTTTTGGTTGTGTGAGGAAGTGAAAGCTCTCTACCTATGATTCTATCTTGGTCAGAACTCCTGATACCAGTACTAACAATTTTGATGAAGGTATCATAGTAGAACTCTAATTGGACTAATTTCTGAAAAAAAAATCAAAGTTATTTGGGCTCCATATCCCTCATTAAGTCATGAGCTCACCCATGGCCAGACCTTGTGTTTCACTCTTCCTTGCATTTCTTTACCCATCACTGGCCTGGCCCTATTGGATGTCTGATGAATTTAGTGAGTGGAATTACCCACATGAGGGGACATGAAGACCGATAAATCACTCAGTTACTTGGGTTAATGCCTAAGTTTTTATATTTATATTACTTAGTCCAAGAAAAAAATTCACAAAGAAAGAGAAAAATTTACACATTTGTACTCCATTCTGAGAGATGAAAAAATCTCAAGCTTAATAAGGAGCAAAGTCTGTTTCACACTAAAGTGGAGTAGAATTCCTAAAATAATGGATTTACCAAAAAAAAGAAAACACACATGAGAAGTGTTGTTTCTAAACTATTAGAAACCAACTTAACCTCAGCAGAAGCCTGTGGTAGGAATCTTAATTGTCTGAGGTTTGGTAAAGGTGAGACTCAGAGACACAAGGATTTGAACCTAACACTATTTAGTTCCCTGAGTTGCCCAATTGTAACAGCCCAGATGGGACAATGGTCCCCAGCTACGACGTGACCAGGGACAAAACAGAGAAAATGATGTTGTCATAATTCCTGCCTCATTCCACAATCCCTTCTGAGAAAATGTTGTGCTTGGGTACCACTGAAAATCATACCAGCAAAGCTTTCACCTGACAGTGGCAGGAGTCTCTGGTCCCCATGGGTTTCCCTTGATGGTCACTGCTGTCCATTTATTCACCCTCAGTCCTTTTCTTTAACATCAAGTGACACAGAAATGGCACCAGCACATACCGAGCTCATTAGCTGCTCTATGTTCATTAACGTGTGGTACTGCTTTAGTGGTTCCAGTTATCATATTCTAAACAGAGGATGATTTGTGCAGGGGCATATTTCTTCACTAATAAACAAAGGCGTGGGGGGAGGAACCTCTAAGCAGACAGGTCTACACAGAATCAGCTGGTGCTTTTCTCTTTCATGTCATCAGGAGCCCAGAAATGAGGAAATTAGAGGAAAGTAGTTAATCCTCTAACCCATTTCCTTGCACACATTTTGCAGACATCTCTTCATATTTATATGTGAATTTTATTTTTGGGCTACTTAATTTAAAAAAATTATATTGCTTCTTTCAAAAATGGTCTAAGTAGTTTTGTAAAAAACTTAATGGAACATGGAATAAATTAAAAGAGGGTAAGAAAGAAAATAAGAGCTTTTTGTGGGTCAGCTATAGAAATGGAAACCACACATCCAGGTGAGCTTGTTTGGTTCATCCATCACAGGTGTTGATCCCTCCAGTCTTTGAACCTCTGGCTGGGAGCAATAGTATCCAATTATCCCATGGGCTATATAACTGCTAAAATTCTCTGTGTCTGCTTCATTGTGAAAAAATGTTGTAAAGTTCTTGTTTAGACCATAATAGCATTACAAATTACATTCTAAAAGCTTGACCCAGGACAACATATTAAATAGCCATAGGTGACCTCTCTAAAGATGGCCATTGTCCCAAGCAGTGGTGCCCAGATAAAGTACAAATAACTCAGGACAGCCCATGATCACATTTGGAATATTTTATCTGTGTAGCTCTTTGGAGCCCTTGTCGGAGCCCTACCCTCCTCAACACCATGCACAGATAACAGGCACAGGTAGTATGCACAGGCAGCATGCACAGGCTGCCCCCATCCCCACCAGGTATAATTTCTGACTGTTGGAGTCCTGAACCTTCTCAGTGGGCCTGTAGGCTACACCTTATTTGGTTTCATGCTATTCTTTCTACATCTTTGCATTTGGGGGTTGAAAGAGCTGGGTTTCCTAAGTAAGATGTACCTTCTCATTTAACAGGTATTCTGGATTTGGAGATGATGCTGTCTTAGCTCTCAGATTCTGCAACTGAGGCCCAGTGCCTAAGAACAGCACCATCCTATGGGTCATATCGGATAAGGCTAGAGCTCAAATCTAGTGTAAAATGAGTAATGCTACTTTTAACCGAAAGACAGTGATATTTCAGGTGGGCTGTTGATCTGTGGGACCCAGGATATCAGGGTTTGCTAGATCTTCACCCCCACCCACATGATATGTGTCACCTTCATACAGGTCTCACACAAACCTTTCCATGTGCTGCCATAGGAGTTTCTCCTGATTGTGAGCAAACTCCAGGTCAGCCAGGCCACCTTTTCCCATGAGGTGGTCAGATCCAGTTCCAGGTGTCTCTGTATCTTATTGCTGCATCAGAAAGCCCCACAGACCACACTTGCCTCTTCATTTTGTACCTTTGTGCTATGGATTGAATATTTGTGCCCCACAGCCCTTCAAGGTAGGGCCTGTGGGAGGTGATTAAGTCACCCTAATCAGGTGAGGGAGCTCCTCTGCCCCTTCCTCTATCTGAGGACACAGTAAAAGGATACAATCCATGAACCCAGAAATAGGTCTCACCAGGCACTGAATCTGCTGGTATCTTGATCTTGGACTTCCATCCTCCAGACTGTGAGAAATGAATATCTGTTGTTGATAAGACCCCCACTCTGTGGTTTTCTGTCACAGCAGCCTGAATGAACCAAGACAATTTCTATCTGAATGTTTCTGAAACTAAGTTTAGTATATGGAACATGATCAAACATTCATTCCTCTGCAGAGACACAAATTTACTTTCTGTGAATTAAAAATGATTCTTTCTCTGTACATCTAGAGCACATTACAGATACTTTATTGTCTTGTATTTTACATTGTAATGGACTGTTTACATGTCTTTTTACCCAAATAAATAACAAAGTTCTCAGGTATTCATCTATTTTTTAATTCTAGGCCTTTAACATAGCTTCTGCTATGTAATTCCTCATGAATTTTTTATCAAATTAAAATGTGAATCAAAAAGTGTTGCTCTGTCCTCTTAACTTCTTTTCACAATAGCCACTAGCATGTGTAGCCTTTATACCAAATGCAGGGAATAGTTCCAAATGCTTTCAATCCTCATTGTAGCCCGGGGAATGAGAAACTATTATTGTCACCATTTTTCCTTTCTTTTTCTTTATACAATAGCTTCTGCAGACAATGGTTAAGTTGTACAGTGAAGATGACTTGATTCAGAGACATGAAATATGTAAGGATAAATATAGATCCTTACATGTCATTATAGATTTGTCCAAACTCATAGGATGTATGACCCTAAGAGTGAACCCTAATGTCAACTATGGACTTTGGGTAATGATGATGTGTCAGTGTAGCTTCATCAGTTGTGACAAATGTACCATTTGATTTAGGACATTGGTAGTGGGGGAGGCTGTGCATGTAGGGGTTATATGGGAAATTTCTGTACCTTCACCTCAATTTTGCTATGAGCCTAAAACTGCTCTAAAAATAAAGTCTATTAAAAATAGAACTCTGTAATCAGCTGTTAGGATAATGCAGATGTTTTTGTTCTAATAAGACCCTCCAGAGATACTTGTGAGAATAAACGAAATGACTTTTGCTGAAAACAGAGAAATCCTTTGAACCAGAGGCATTCCCACAAAGGAAATGAAATATGAGACTTGTATCCCTCCACAACAATGGAGCAATAGCAATAAAAACAATAGCAGTATCTTGAGTCTGGAATTCCTAACCTTAAGCTACATGTAATTGCATCTGTGTGAATTAATATGCTTGTTTTGAGCTACTACCAAGATCATTTCAAATTGACAGTTTGAAGCCTTAAGACCGAATTCTCTTGGTTTAAAAATGTAATACACTTAATCAAAAAGCAAAGCATCAAATTTGTGTCAGTAATATAGGGGCATTTAGGGACAAAATAGAACTTGGGAAAAAATTAAATTCTTTAGAAAATAATGCTACCATGTCAATTCAGTACAGTGTTTTGAACTTTTTATTTCCAATATTGGGTTATTTAACTAGATTATCAATTTCTCAATTGCCACTTCTTAGACATTTTTGTAATTTAAGTCTCAGTACTGCCTAGATCCAGTATTCTAATTTCAAATCGCTTTCTTTCACAATATTTTACCTATATTAGAAGACTTCATTAAAATTTTACCAAGAAGACTTTCCTGACTACTACAACCACTTTCCAGAATTTCTACTGTATTTGTATCATGCCACCCAAAATACATCTGGTTCTCCTACCAGATAAGTGGGCTACTCTAAGGTAAAAACTACTCTTGTATAGAATAGCTCTATTCTATGGGCTACACTAAGGTAAGAACCTTGTACCCTCACAATACCTAGCACTTGGCTAGACATGGGACTTACCAAACATTTGTTTGGTTTCCAGAAACAGCACCCCAAAAGACCACCACAATTTATGCAATAGTCTATTTCCTTGTAACTCCACATACCTCCAGGTTGCTTCCCACACCCATATCCTCTATCGTTGACTATTTGTCTCCAAGGCTGCAGTAAACTCCAATTCAAGGTTTACTAGATAGATGTCAGGTGTAATATGGCCCTTTACATATATTGATTCATTACATCCTTTCAACAACCCATTAGAAATACATAATTAGTCACCCCATTAGAAATGAGGAAACTGAAGCATGAGCGAGGTAGCTGGTTTCCCAAGACCACTCAGCTAGTTAGTGTAGAACAGGGATAGAATTCAGGGACTGCCAACTCCAAATGCAGTGGTAGCACTAGTTTCTGCATAAGGGTTTTTATTTTGATGTGTTGGTTGTTTGCTACTGTTGTGCATGTGCTCATGGGATGAGGCACAACATGAATGGGCATTGGGCCCTCATTCTGAGATCTATAACCTGAGTGGTCCTGGCACATCTTTTAGCTCCTCTAAAGCTTAGTTTAGATTGAGTACACAATTCTATCATCTTATTAGAGTATAAGCTGCAAAGAGGGACACATATCCAATTTTGTCATTATGATGATTATATGATGATGCCAGAACAAGGACATTACTTTTCACACTTATTACTACTTTACATCAAAGATACAATGTTTTGCATAAGTATGCTTTCTAGGTCAATAAACATTCATTGATTAGATCATTGGATGTTCACAGAATTGGATCCTGATTAAACAACACTGTATTATAAGAGAAATGGCATCACTTTTTAGCATTATTTTCTCTTTATAAAAAGATTAGCATACTTGTGCTTAAAGGACAAACATAATAAAATGGGATGTTTTCTTTTAAGCAACCAAATTATACTTGAAGGATAAAACTCTCCAGGCATGACCCATAAATTCAAGGACCATGAGTAAGAGCTTCACTTTCCCCATTATAAAAAATTCCCATCTCCCTCTTGTGATAACAACACACCTCTATGACTGACTGTCTAGCTGTGGATTTTGCAGAACCTGGATTCCTGCACCTGTGTTCTCAGTCCATGCGGAGGTCATATCAGAGCCTCATTTCTATCAAAAGCTGCAGAGACTTTATAACTGTGCAGGGCACCTGGCTCCAGGGAACAATTTGTCACCAAGGATCCAGCGCAGCCTATCTACCCACTGCCTCTGTTGTTTGCTTGTTTTCTGCTTCAGTCAGAGCTGTGTCCTACTATTATGATCTAATGGCATTACAGTTTTTCCAAACTTGCCAGAACTTTCTGGAATATACTTAAAGTAGTCTCTCTGCTTCTTGTTAGCTGGCCTTCATTTGAGGCGTTGATGTCAGAGCTGGAATCAATGAGTCACACTTGCTGATCAAAGGGGAGATTTCAGTAGAGGAAGAGGATGTGGAGGGCCCCAAGCTCTCTTCCTAGAAAAACCTTCAAGTCAAATGCAGATACGGATGTTGGCTGACCAAAAGCTTAAACCACATCGACCATTTCTTATGACACTTTCATTTCCTTGGAAATCCTAAACTAGGCACATATGCAATTCTATTCATTTCTTCCAGCTCCACCTTCCAAGCCTGCACAAGGAGGTGGGGTTGAAGTGGGGAAAAAACAGAACAGTAGACAGTAGAGCTGAAATATTTCACACTGAAAGATATGTACAAAGCTTCCCAGAAGTGCTCACTGTTTTGAGGTCACAGGTCCTTTAATAATCTGAGGGGAAGCCTATGTCTTCTGCTGTCTTCCTCAACACAGCTTTGTGAACTGTGTTGGAGGATGCCCAGGGCCTCTGACATACAGTGAGTTTGTTTCTGAGTAATCAGCCCAACTCTAATTGCGAGAGCTGGTCAGAGGTCATTGACCCAGGGCCCACCAACCAGGAAATGATGGTATTGTTATAACCTGGGCTCTGTTTCTTGAAGTCCTTGGTGTAGAATCTGAAATGTCTGAGGACAGAGATGAAAGTGGAACTGCAATGCCTCAGTCCTTCTGGTTTTGATGCAAAGAATATATGTTAGGTTCTGATAAGAACCATTCCACCATATGCAAATTAGACAGAAAAACCACACTCTTCTGGGTCAAGGGTTAGGTCAGATGTCAGAGCTGTTTTATTGGTTATGTTGGCCAAGAAGGAAGGAGATGGCATCTGTGCAGTAGAAAAGTATAACTTCCATTTTGAGAGCAGTGCTAAATGACATGCTGACTTAGAAGCAGGATGGATTACTTTCCTAGGGTTGTCATAATAAAGTTCCACAGTCTGGGTGTCTTAAGCAACAGAAATCTAGTTCCTCACAATCCTGGAGGCTGGAAGTCTGAGATCAGGGTGCCAGCAGGGCTGATTTCTCCTGGGGTTTCTTTCTTTGGCTTCTATATGGCTGTCTTCTTCAAATTGTCTTCTCTCTGTACATGTCTGTGCCTAATCTCTTCTTATAAGGACACCAGTCACAGGAGATTAGGACCCACCTAATTAATAACAATAGTTACCTCATTTTACCTATTTATCTCTTTAAAGAGCCTATCTCCAAATACAGTCACATTCTAATATCTTGGGGGCTAGGAGTCAATATGGCTTTGGAAAGGAACTTAACTCAGACCAAAACAGTGTCTGTCCATGCCTTTATTTCCTTTCCATATCTTCAGGAAGTAGTATTCAGTTAAGAGTTTAGAAAATGCTCTCTAAGCCCTATGTAATCATTTAGTGTTGTTTAAACATGTTGTGTTGGTCTTCACACACTGGTTTACTAGGTGATGACTAGTTTCATGGCTGGTTGTTATTTCTTCTCTCAGAGTTTCTAGCACAGGGCTGGGCACATACTAAATTCTTACTAAACACTTGGAATGCAAGCACTATAATCATTCTAATTTTGACACATTGTCATTCTCAAAGTCTCCTGAGAACTTAACCTGTGCTTTGGCTTCTCCTGAACGAGTAAGTATGGAATAGCTGAATGGACCTGGCATCTGATGCAATAATTAAAATGTACAAAAGGCATATAATGAAGGCTTGTTGAATGACTCAATGTGTTGAATTAATATAATCATCTTTTCTAATTGTTTTTCTAACTGACCACTGCCTCTGTATCAAAATGTCAACAGAGCCAAAGCAATCTTGAGAAAGAAGAACAAAGTTGGAGTTATAAAGCTACCTGATATCAAACTGTACTACAAGGCTATAGTCATCAAAACAGCATGGTATTGGCATAATATCAGATACACAGACACACAGAATGGAAAGTCCAGAAATAAACTCACACACACATAGTCAATGAAAAAGGAGGCAAGTATATACAGTGAAGAAGAGAAAGCCTCTTCAATAAGCAGTGTTGCAGAAATGTGCAGGGAAAAACTGGATCCCATTCTTAAACTATAAACAAAATTAAACTCAAAATGGATTAGAGACTTAAATATAAGACTAGAAACCATAAAAATCCTAGAAAAAAAACATAGGCAGTGAACTTGTTGACATTAGGGTTAAGAAATATTTTTTGGATATGTCTCCTCAGATAAGAACAACAAAATCAAAAATAAATAAGTGGGACTTCATTAAACTAGAGTTTTTTCACAGCAAAGGAAACCATCAGCAAACCCAAAAGGCAACTTACTGATGGGAGAAAAATACTTGAAAATGATATATTGAATAAGAGGTCAGTATCCAAAATATATAAAGAACAGTATACAACTGAGCATTAAGCCCCACCAAACAAATAACCCCATTAAGATTAGGCAAAGGACTGGAATAGACATTTTTTTAAGAAGACATATAGATGGTCAATAAACACACTAAAAGATACTCAGCACCACTTATCAAGGAAATACAAATCAAAACCGCAATGAGATATCACCTCACGCTAGTCAGACTGGCTGTCATCAAAAAGAAAATAAATAACAAGTGTTGAGAAGATGAATAAAAGGGAACCCTCATGCACTATTAGTGGACTGCAAATCTGTGCAGACACTAAGGAAAACAACATGAAGGTTCCTCAAAAAACTAAAATTAGAATTACTATGTGACCCTGAAATTCTACTTCTGAGTATCTACCTGAAGAAAACAAAAGCAGTAATTCAAAAAGATATGTGTACACCTATGTTCATTGTAGCATTATTCACAATAGCCAAGCTATGGAAGCAAACTAAGTGTTCCTCAATAGATGACTTGATAAAGATGTAGTACATATATACAATGGAATACTACTCAACCAGAAAAAAAGAAGGAAATCTTGCCATTTGTGAAAATATAGATGGACCTAGAGGGTATTATGTTAAGTGAAGTAAATCAAACAGAGAGGGAAAATATCATATAATCCCCCATAAATATATATGCAAATATCCAATATCACATAGTCCCCCATAAATATACGGGAAATCTAAAAAACAAAACAAACAAACAAATAAAGCAAAATGAACTCATAGATGCAGAGAACAAACTGATAGCTACCAGAAGGAAGGGAGTAGGAGTTGGGAGGAAAAGGTGAGGGGAAATAAGAGGTACAAACTTATAAGAGGTATAAAATAAATAAGTTATGGGGACATGATCTATAGCATAGGGAATATAATCAACAGGATTGTAATAACTTTGTAGAGTAACAGATGGTTACTATTAATAGATTTATCAGGGTGATCACTTCACATGGTATATAAATGTTGAACAACTATGTTATACACTCAAAAGTTATATAACGGACTTCCAGCCAGGATGGAGGCATAGATAGACACACCCTGCCTCCTCGCACTATCAAAATAAGGATAACAACAATTTAAAAACAAAAAACAACCAGTACCGACAGAAAATTGAACTATATGGAAGCCCAACAACCAAGGAGTTAAAGTAGACATATTTATCCAGACCAGTAGGAGGGGCAGAGTTGGGTGACCAGGCAGAGAGGGGTGGAGGCAAAGCGGTGGCTGGCAGACCCTGGTTGCTGAAGGCAGCAGCTGGTGGACCCAGGGAGGCAGCGGATTATGGAGGGGCATGGTGCACAAGGTGGCTGGCAGACTGGGTGGTCCCACACTCACATGCAGATAAACCAGGCAAAACTGGGGAGCGAGACAGACCGTGGAACCCAGGGTCCCAGCGGGGGGAAATAAAGGCTTAAAACATCAATTGAAAACACCTGTGGGGGTTGACGTGCTGGGAGAGATTCCCAACCTCACAGGAGAGTTCACTGGAGAGATTCATGGGGTCCTAGAATGTACACAAACCCACCCACATGGGAATCAGCACCAGAAGGGCCCAATTTGCTTATGGGTAGTGGGGAAAGTGACTGAAATCTGGCAGAGAGTAGAGCAAGCACCATTGTTCCCTCTCAGACCCCTCCCCCACAAAGTGTCACAACTCAGCAACTGGGTTGCCCTGCCCTGGTAAACACCTAAGACTCCACCCCTCACTACATAACAGGCTCATCAAGACAAAAAAAAATAGCCCAAACAAAAGAATAGGTCAAAGGTCCAGAAATAATACAACTAAGTGATGAAGAGATCGCAAACCTATGAGGTGCACAGTTCAAGACACTGGTAATCAGGATGCTCACAGAATTGGTTGATTTTGGTTGCAAATTAGATGGAAAAATGAAGGCTACTATAGGTGAAATAAAGGAAAATGTACAGGGAACCAATAGTAATGGGAAGGAAACTGGGGCTCAAATCAATGGAATGGACCAGGAGGAAGAAAGAAATAACCAAACAGAAAAGAATGAAGAAATAAGAATTCAAAAAATGAGAAGAGGCTTGAGAACCTCCAGGACAATCTTTAAATGTTCCAACATCTGAATCATAGGGATACCAGAAGAGAAGAGGAAGAGCAACAAGTGGAAAAGTTATTTGAACAAATAATAAAGGAGAACTTCCCCAATCTGGCAAAGGAAATAGACTTCCAGGAAGTCCAGGAAGCTCAGAGAGTCCCAAAGAAGTTGGACCCAAGGAGAAACACACCAAGGCACATCATAATTACATTACCCAAGATGAAAGATAAGGAGAGAATCTTAAAAGCAGCAAGAGATAAGGAGAGAGTTACCTACAAAGGAGTTCCCATCATACTGTCAGCTGATTTCTCAAAAGAGACCTATAGGCAAGAAAGGGCTTGAAAGAAGTATTCCAAGTCATTAAAGGCGAGGACCTACATCCAAGATTGCTCTATCCAGCTAAGCTTTTACTTAGAGCCAAAGGGCAGATAAAGTGCTTCCCAGATAAGGTCAAGTTAAAGGAGTTCATCATCATCACCAGGCCCTTATTATATGAAATGTTAAAGGAAGTTATCTAAGAAAATGAAGATAAAAAACATGTACAATAAATTGACAGCAAACTCACAATTATTAACAATCATACCTAAACCAAAAACAAAACAAGCTAAACAAACATCTAGAATGGGAACAGAACCACAGAAATGGAGATCACATGGAGGGTTAGCAACAGGCAATGGGAGGAGGAGAGAAAGGGAAAAAGTACAGAGAATAAGTAGCATAAATTGTAGGTAGAAAATAGACAGGGGGAGAGCAAGAATAGTATGGGAAATGTGGAAGCTAAAGAATTTATGACACATGGACATGAACTAAAGTGGGGGAATGTGGGTGAGAGGGGGTATGCAGGGTGGAGGTGAGTGAAGGGGGGAAAATGGGACAACTGTAATAGCACAATCAATAAAATATATTAAAATATTAAAAAGTCATATAATATTGTAAGTCAACTATAATTTTATTTTAAAAAGTGAAAAAGAATCTTGACAGATACCACATAGGGGACTCCATGTTTGAAAGTATTCTCCACAGCGGGCCACTCATCCCTGAGGGTCTTCTCCACAGACACACACAGATACTCCTCCAGAGAGGATCCTCTCTCCTGCCAAAAACCAGAATTTGTGTCTTGCTTCCTATCTTAGTGGAGACTATAGCACTCTGTGTTCTCACACATTGGGCAAATTGAAATATCCTTAGACAGAAAGGAAGCTGAGGGGTAGACTTCCATAGGCCTGAATCACTTCATCACTGAAATCTTTTTTTAAAAACCTGTGTATTGACATTTTTGGTGGAAATGATAGATGTCCTTTAAAAAAATTGGAAAATATGACTATATAAAAGGAAATTAAGCCCATCTATGTTTGCTAAAGTTAGCAGTAACTACTATTGTTATTTTGGGAATGGGGACCCCCTAGTATTTGTTGCTATAGCAATGTGAGTAGACAACCCCCTTTGTTTGTAAAATCAACTAACATTTTACCCATATCAAGGTGAGCAGCCTGCCTACTCAACGTGATATCTTACTTTGTGCACTTAGCATTTCCAAGTACTCTAAAATTCTTTAAAACTAATTTTTTTAGTGACTATGTACTATTTTATCCTAATAGTGAGCCAAACGTATTTAGTCATTCTTTAAGTCTTGACCAATTCTGATGTTAACAGTTCTGCATAACTACAGCGAACAACATTGCACATAGACCTTTATATGTCATATTACATACCAGGATACAGTCCCAGGAATGAAATTAACTCTTCAAAGGGCATGCATAATTTAGTCTGTTCTTATAAATCGAGAAACTTTTTCTGGGAATTCTATACCAATTTAGACTCCATCCAGGAGTGAATGAGCTAGTCTGTCTGCTAGGAATTCTAGCAGAGATGGGGGTTTTATTAAAAGGAAGAACTAGGAAGAAAGAAAAGAAAAATTGTTGCAAATTTGTTAGGCAAAAAATGATAATGTTTTAACAATTTGAATTTCTTTTCATTACTAGAGAGGTTGAGGGGTTTCCCCTTTACTTTCCAGTCTCTGTATTTTTTGTCCTATGAGTAACACTTAGGCTATTTTTTAAAGGATAATTTGCTTATCTTTGTGGCTTATCTTTGTTCTGCTGTTTCTTAAATTCATTTTAGCTATTTTACAATGACTGTTTTTTGACTTACTGAGGCTTTTTACTTTTCCCAAGTGTCTGAAAGCCCAGAATGGCCCACGGACTCTACGTTGGATGTGAACGTAGACACGTTCTACAGGACATTGCTGACACAATTGTCAGCAGTGTGTGAATGCAGCTGGGTCATGAGGGGTTGTAGGACAAGCCAGGGCCAGCATTCACAAAAATTGGTGACCAGAGGAGAAAGCCAGTACTTTTGTGGTGTTGTTCCTGATTCTAATTAGAAATCAAATTCATCAATAATTTTCCTCTTTTAAAGTTATTGTATTTTTCCATTACCATTTGGTACCCATATACCCCCTTTCTCCCTGCAATCACCACAAAGTTGTCCACGTCCATGAGTCCTGTTTCCTTTTTGCTCAGTCCTGCCATCCCTTAACCTCCCCCACCCCAACTAGCTGTCATCCTTCTCTCCATCTATGAGTCTGTCTCTACTTTGCTTGTTAGTTCAGTTTGTTCACTAGATTCCACATATGAGTGAAATCATATGGTATTTGTCTTTCTCAGACTGGCTTATTCCACTTAGCATAATGTTCTCCAGGTCCATCCATACCGTAGCAAAGGGTAAATTTTTCTTCTTTTTTACAGACAAGTACAATTCCATTCTGCAGATGTCCCATAGTTGTTTTATCCACTCATCTACTGATGGACACTTTGGTTGTGTCCATATCTTGGCATTTGTAAATAATATTGCAATGAACAGAGGGGTGCTTAAGTTCTTTCAAATTAGTGTTTTGGGTTCCTTCAGATATATCCCAAGAAGTGGGATCACTGGGTGAAACAACAGATCCATTTTTAATTTTTTGAGGTATCTCCATACTGCTTTCCACAGTGCCTGCACCAATCTACATTCCCATCAACAGTGCAAAAGGGTTCCCCTTTCTCCATGCCCTCACCAGCACTTGCTGTTTGTTGATATATTGATGATAGCCATTCTGACCAGTGTGAGGTAATGTCTCATATTGGTTCTAATTTGAATTTCTCTTATGATTAGCGACATTGAGCATCTTCTCATATGTCTTTTGGCCATCTGTATGTCCTCTTTGGAAAAGTGCCTATCCAGGTCTTTACCCATTTTTTAATTGGGTTATTTGGTTTGGGTGTTGAGTTTTGTTATAAATTTTAGATAGTAACTCCTTATCAGATGTGTTGGTGAATATGTTCTGCCATTCTGTGGGGTGTCTTTTTGTTTTGTTAATGGTTTCCTTTGCTGTGCAAAAACTTTTTAGTTTGATGCAGTCACATTTGTTTATTTTTTTCCTCCTGTTTCCCTTGCCTGGGGATATATATCTGGTAAACTATTGCTATGAGCAATGTATGAGATTTTGCTGCCTATGTTTTCTTCTATGATTTTTATGGTTCAAAGATGCAGAAAAATGAAACTAGACCACCTTCTTACACCACACACAAGAGTAAATTGAAAATGGATTAGAGATTTAAATGTTTGACCATCAATATCTTTCTTATAATCTCTCCTATTGATTGTCTTCTTGGAAAGTCTTTTTCTATTCTTGAGAAAACATTCATTGATATTAAAAATTGTTATTTTTAGAGTTTCAGCTGCTACATTTAATTCTTCTATTTATTTCTATACATAGTATGAATTAAGGATCTTAACTGATTTTTCTCCCAACTAAGTCTACATATATTTAAACATCATCTATTGAATTAATTATCTCTCTTTGTCACCCACTAAGTTTTTCTCTATTAGCATTTGCCTCTGGGAAAGCTAATCTTTACCAGTGATTAAAATATTTACTCTTGTGCCAGGACCTCAGAATTGTATTTCCTGTAGATCTAGCAGGCTGGCTTCCCCTCCTTACTCACTCATAGTTTTTTATTTTGTTCTTCTTTAATCTGCCTTGGAAACCTGTGTTTCCTGTGTGAGTCACTCAAAGGCTTATGAGGCAGTAGCCCTGCCATCTGACAATAGATGAGAAAAACTGGCCAAAGGCTACTAGGACCTGGTGAAAATGAGGTGATGCTTGGGCAGAGACCATCTGTACTGTCAGGGAGACTTGGGCCAAAGCCTCAAGGGGAGTGAAACCACTGCTCAGGGGTCTGCCCTTTGTTTTGATTTCCTAATTCCGAGTGTCCGTGGTGATCAGATCTTTACCTGATGCTTCATACACCTTGCAGAATTCCTGGCTTCTGTTTCAGAATAGCTGTGCTCTGTTCCCTAAACTTTGTCTAATCACTGTTGGGTTGCCTCACACCTCCAGCCTAGCACTGTCCAGTAGAAGGATCCTAGGCCCTGCAATACCCTGTGCAGAAGCCACAGGCCACATGCAGCCATAGAGCATTTGCAATACAACCAGTGCAGCTGGGCAACTGAATTTTGTTTACTTTAATTTTAGGGGTTTTTTTTTAGTTTAAATTTAAGTTAGTCACATGACTAGTGGCTATTCTCATACAGGTACAAATGGTAAGATGTTTGATCTCTATCCAGACATATTGCCTGGTCCCTCCAAAGAGCCTTTGACACATAATAGCTTTGGGGGCACATACAGGGCACTGACAGAAGAGTGTATGGCACAAAAGAGACCATTTGTGCCCAGACTGACATTCAGGCACACATGAACACACAAATCTGTCTCCAGTACAGCCCACAGAGCTTAGATCATGTTTCCATTTGTTCTTCATTTCTTCCCCATCTCACAGCTCCAATATCCTTAAGAAATGACCTTTACTTATAAGGTTGCTAAATCAAAAAAGATTTCATCTTTACTTTGACCGACCTCTAAACAGAGTTGGACTTGCTGATCATTCTGTCCTGAAATGCATGCCTAACCAGAGGGCTCTGACAAATGTTCTCCTGACCTTTGTCCTGTCTCCCTGGCAGCAACCCCTCTCATCTATGAGCAGCTGTGTTCCTTAGAGCCCTGTCCTGAGTAATGTACTTCTCCAATGACTTCATTATGTGGTCTCAACTCCCCACTCACCTGTCTGTTTCCTACAGATCCCTCTTCTGAAATCCAGACCTGAACAACATACCCGGCCAGAGAGCTCAGCACACAGTTCCAAGGACAAACTCTACCAGTACTCCCAATATCCAGGGACCAGTGAATCTCACTGACTCCCATCCTACATGTCTAGGTCCATCCTGGGTCCCTGTCTTCTCAGTTTTCACATCTGGATCTATGTTGAGTGTCTGTTCTCACATCAGGTTCAACCTGGGTCCCTGTTCTTTCTGTCCTCGCATCTGGACCTGTCCTATGTGTTCAGTCCTGGGTGGTCACCACCCTGATCAGGCTCACAGCCTTGTGTCTGAACACATACTTGTGCTGTGCTATTTTCCTCTATATCCTTCCTACTTCTGAGGTTCCCCAACCATGGCCAATTCAGGTTTTTACTTCCCACACTCATTCTGGTCCTTCCAAAGTCTCCTGCCACATTTAGGATGAGAAGCAGACTTATTAGGGTGACTCCAGGCTTACAGGATCTGGCTTTGCCCACATTGCCATCCTTATTGCATCCCACCTTCCTCACTCGTCTGTCAAGGCCCTGGGAGCCTGGCAGTTCCAACCCAACATGAGACCTCTGTCTCCCCCTGCTCTTCCATCCTCTCATCGTACAGGTACTTTTTTTGTGCTTGCAGCAGGTCCTAACCACAGGCTGCATCAAAGATCAATCTCCTTGTCACACTCTTCCCCAAGTCAGGTCTCCTCCCAGATAGCAGGTTCCTCAGGGCCCTGTTTGGATGACTAGAAATGAAAAATCTTTCTTTTTTTCCCCCCGAGATTTGGTTTGGTTTGATTCAGAGACAAGTGCCTGCTAATAATTGCATTATAGCTTTTTTAATAGTCACAGGATCTTTACACAATCCTAAAATACCTGGGATATTTATAACCTGGGCAAAAATTGATAAGAATGGCCTACAAGTGACATTTATAAGAAAAAGTTTTTAAACTTCATATAATTTTATTATGCAATTCTATCTAAGACACACTGAGTCATTATTGAGACTCAGATGGTCATTCATCTGCCCACTCCTTCTAACTCACCCTTAGCAGATACTGAGCAGCCACGACTTTTATGACATCCCAGGGTCTGTCTATGATCAGCTCTCTTCTAAGCACACTTTAGCAGATAACCACATGAACTCTTTTTGGAATAGGGGCTGCAGATTCGTGCACTGGGAGAATTGCAGAGAAACAGGCAAGAGGGCATTTTCCAGATGTATTAAAAGGGAGCTGAGTGAGCTCCATCAACTAACACTTCCAGGATTAGGACACCAAATCCACCAAGGCAGCTTCATTAAGCTCCAGTGGGCAGAGGACCACCCCCCCCCCACCTCTCTCCCTGTGGTCAGTTGTCTTCCTCAGAAGCACCAAAGTAACTTCCAGACCACTATCCCTAACTTGAAGGAGGGAAGATGAATCCTGCTGTGGGCACATTAGTCCTTTCTGGACTTGCCTCCCTGTGCCTATAGATATGAAGCTTCCATGTTGCCAGAATCCTGAACATTGCATTCTCATTTATTGTGCAACTACATTAGTTGGAGGCTAAGCATATTTTAAAATGTCAGCCTACTTATCTGGTCCCTGGGAAGAGAAATGCAAGATTCTTAGAAAATGCCATGTTTGGTTTGGACTTTGTCCTGGAATGTGAAATGGGACAAATGCTAAATCCTCCTAGAGTGTTACCAGGTTTAAAAGAGAAAGCACCAAAGAAAAAGTGCTTAGTAAACTCTGATATGCTGCATTTCACCATGTTTCACTCATTTTTATTTATTGTCAGTTATTATGTGAACCATCCAGTTGTATTTTCAGAAAGATATTAAAGAGAGAGAATATGGAGTCTGAATTAGATCTTTTCCAAAATGTCAAAACCAAGGAGCCCACATTAATATATCCCACCAATAAAAAAGAAAGAAAGAAAGAACTGCTCTTTAATACTATTGAATCATTTGAAGGAACAACAGATGAAGGATCAGTAAGAAAGAAGCTAACCTTCTTAGGGTTGTTGGCTGGGACTGATTGACTAGAGACCTAGGCTATGTGCTCTCCATCCTGACTGGTCAGGACTTTCCAAGGAAAAACCTTCACCTGTGAACTGAGCTTCTGTGTTCAGCTTTGGCCACCCTCAGGGATGAGAACCCATGAATGGGAACTGCTGATGTCTGGCTGAGCCCATTTTGGGCAGCTGATGAACAGAGTTTAGTTATTTACCTGCCTGCTCTGCCTTTCTGCACAGGCCGTATGTGGCTACAGACAGAGCTGGGTACCCTGCTGTGTCTAGAGCCTGGCTCCTTCTTGCATCTTTTGGGAACTGGTGAGAAAAGAAATGCAGAGATTCAGGCTGGCCTCTGACCATTAAATCAGCATTTGCTCTGACCTGATATGGGTTGTAAGTTCTTCAACAGGTGAGAGGCAACACTTGAACCAGATTGTCTCCCTTCTCCCCATTAGGGATACACCTCTTTGGGGCATCCCTCTCCAACAACCTACCCCAGAAACCTGGTCTGCCCTCCCAACCACAGGTGGCTTGTAGGGGCTTTTTGTGACTTCCATGGTGGCACCCCAGAGTCCTGCATCCCGTGGGTGATGACTGCTCCCCTCAGCGCCTTCATGGTACTCTTGTGCAGTGCACAAACTGACCCACCTCCTCAGCCACTTTCTCCACCACCTACATCAGCTCAGCTGTTCAGTGCACATCCTTATTGATGACAAGGACTTTCCAAATGGAGATTCTGCTATCTATGGATTTGTTTTTGTTTGCTTGTTCACATTTCACTGAGTCACGGTGCCAGGCACTGGGATTACCAGGAAGAGGAGGAGAGAGCCCAGCCATATTGTAGCTCATGGAAAATGTAAAAGCTGTTGGAAACCAAGAAAAAACAACTTTTGTGCACAGAATGGCAAGGTCCCTACATTTCAGCTTTGTTGGGGACAAACATAATTGAAATGTGTTCTTACTGAAGCACATTTTCCATTTTAGGTAAAATGTTATGAAACTGCATGCTTTAGGACTCCATCCACTGATGCCATTTGGGTACGTCTGTGCTATTTGACTTCAGGGTTACTGAGCTAGAGACTCATTTGCTGGCCAGGGTTTCTGGATTCAGATGTTCTCCAAAGTTCCAGGCCTACAGATTCTGCCAAAGCAAAAGCTGCTCTATTTCACCTTCCCATCAACAATTCTCTTTCTTTTTTGCTTATTCAGTCCCCTCCTGTCTGTCTGCCACACAAACAAGTCAGCTTTGTTGGTAAATTTACTGCTTGGAAGAAACAACACTTTATAAATTAATATTTCCCCTATTTAATAATCCTCTTATGTACACCTCATTGTAACAGTCCCCATTATTTAGAAATTAATTTTATAAAATTTCAGAAGTAATTAAAAAAGACAAGATACTACAATGGTAGTAAATGTATAATAATTGTTTTTCCCCTATTATCATGAGCAAAGTGTAGTTTTTGTTTAGTTTCCTTTGAAACATTTTTCTTTTTTTTAATTCCCAAGTCTGTATTAGAGTCAACAGACTTAAAGTTGCCCTCTCAAATTGTTAAAAAGGTTTCTAAAACCGTATTCTCAATTTCTGTACATATGTCATCATAGGTCAGTTACACACAGTTCACAGTCAAATCCTGTCCATGGATTTCACATTGCGCAGCACTGCCTTAGGACAGGACGTGGAGGCTTGACACCTTCCCATCTTTACTTCCTACTGTCCTTGTCTACTCTGGAGGCTTCCACTGAGACGTACAGCTCTTCCTTTTGGAGAACTTCTCATTCATCCTTCTCCCTTTTTACTCATCATATCCTTTCACCAACTGGCTTTCTCCTGACCCTCACAAATGCCTTAGTCAAGGCTGGAATAAACACATGGGGATGAGTCATTGAAATAAATGTAGTAGCTGAACTCTTCAGAAGGTGGAAGGAGAACAGCATCAGGTCCTCATTCTTCTGGGGGTTGGCTGGAGTAAGAAGCTTCCTGGGAAAACAGTGAAAGAGAAAGCCATGAAAAACATTATTATTACCACTGTCACCATACTGATTAATGACCAGGTAATAATAATAGCATTTGGATATTAAAGGAAGGTAGAATTTCAAAGAAGTTTTTTTATAACCTGTGGTTATAGGAAACAAAGAAATCTAAGAGGAATAAAACTGAGAACACTTTTCTATCTATAATTTATCAATCCATGTAGTAACTTAGCTTGTACTTAAAAATGTTAAGGAAGCTCACATCTGAGCTGCGACCGCTGTTGTACAAGAAGCAGTCGCATTTATTTTCTCTTATCTAAAACAAGTACACTGTAAAAAGGTGCACAAAATGGTAACAAAGTTAATTACCTAATTATCTTGTTTCTTAATACTTGTTTATGAACTCACCATTGTTAAAGCTTTGTTTAATTTTTCCCCTAAAAGAGAGAGAGAGGGAAGGTCATCTTAGAAAACCAATATGGAGTCAGACTATCAGCCTGGGAGGCACAGAGGCAGAGAAAGCAGCTGATGGGAACCTCGTGGTTAAACACACATGGATTATGACTGTTTTAAAGAGGACTAGCTGTCTGCCCTACCCAACACACTCTAAAGAATGCAGGTCCCTAACAGCTCACTACTAATCCTTAATCTGTTAGTGGTTTTTAGTGGGAGGTGATTGTTTACTTTAATTTTTTATATTTCACTAAATTTATTGGGGTAACATTGATTGATAAAGTGATGTTGTTTTCAGGTATACAATTCTATAATACGTAAAGTGTATTTTGTATTGTGTGTTCACCACCCCAAATCGTATTTCCTTCCATCACCATTTATCCTCTCTTTACCCTCTCCTCCTGCCCAATTTCCCTCTGGTAATCACCATACTCTTGTCTGTGTCTGTAAATTTTCTTCCATCTTCCTTCCTTTCCTTTCCTTTCCTTTCCTTTCCTTTCCCTTTCTTCCTTTCTTCTTCTTCCTTTCTTCCTTCTTCCTTCTCCTTCTTCCTTCTTCCTTCTTCCTTTCTTCCTTCTTCTTCTTCTTCTTTCTTTCTTTCTTTCTTCTTTCTTTCTTTCTTTCTTTCTTCTTTCTTTCTCCCTATACCTTTTTCACCCACCTCCTCTCTTATAACTGTCAACCTGTTTTCTGTGTGAGTCTGTTTTGTTTGTTAGTTTGTTTTGTTCATTAGATTCCACATATATGTGAAATGGTACAATATTTATCTTCTTCTGACTAGCTTATTTCACTTAGCATAATATTCTCCAGGTTCATCCATGCTATCATAAAAGGTAAGATTTCCATCTCTTTTACAGCCAAATAGTGTTCCATTGTGTAAATGTGCCACAACTTTTTCATCCACTCATCTACTGATGGGCTCTTGTGCTGTTTCCATTGTATAAATAGAAGAAAAAAGGTATTCTTGTATAAGCGTGGGCTTGAATTTGCTTTCCCTGCCTTTTGTAACTTGAAGCAGGTTTGTTTATGGAATATTATTTACATTGTTGTGGCAGGGGGGCCTGAGGGGAAGGGCCTGCTGGCCTGCAGATGAGCTGTACCCAAGATGGTTGGTTGACAACTAGCAAAAGTCAAAAGTCAGAATATTCATGACTAGAGTGAGGGAGGGTTTGGGGCAATTGGTGGAATTTGGTGAGATGCTGAGTAAAAAAAATTAAAGGCAAGAGAAGCCAAAGTGAGCTAAGGGAAGGTAGAGGAAGATACACTTGGTGGGGGGAAGGAGTAGATCCAGAATGGGTGACTTCTTAAGGTAGAACCTATTGTTTGTGAGTCGCTTCCTTGGCCATTAAGAATGAATGAATGAATGACGGAGTTCATCACCAGCATTAGCAGACATAACTGAACCTATCTCTAACACAAAACAGGTCTCCCAAACTCAGCATGCTCAATCGCTTGGTCCCCAGAATCTCTCCCCTGTCCATCTTCTACACCCCTCTGTGTGTCTACCCAGATTTGGAACATCACTTATATAAAAAGCATATGAGATTTTGTTCTTAAATTCCTGATTTCAGGTTCTGGTTTCCAGTTTTTGAGCCACAAGGACGTGACAATTGTGAAGGCAACCCCTTAACTTTTCAGAATCAGTTTCCCTCATCTACAAAATGGAATAATAAATGTCCTTTTTCTTCACAGAGTTTTAGAAGGATCAGATAAAATTATGTGTGTCAGAGTATCTTCTGAGCTGTGTGAAGTGGTTCAAATGCTAATGAGGACCAATGGTAGGTGGACCAGTAAGAGGAACTAGTGTAGCTTTAGGAACAATCTGAGGGCCTTGGAGTTTTAGGGCTCCCCTAGTCAACCTGGCTCATAGAGAAGGATGTTGTAAGTAAGGGAAGATTCACTCTATCACAAAGGAAGCCTGTGTAGGAATACAAGCTATTATTGACTTCATGATTTCTTAATTTCCAGTTTACTTCTTTGGGACATGAACCATGAACTTCTTTGGGACATGGGCTGTGCTACTTTGCATTTACAGCTGGACATAAGAGCTGGCTCTTATCTTATAGTTTATAGTTGTACTCAGGAACTCTGGCTCTCAGAGTGCCATATACCTCCTAAAACTGTCTCATTGTTCCTGAACACACAACCTCCAGAAGGTGGCATTTCCAGGACAAACTATGCAAATCACATTTATGGTGTCTTCAAATTTATTCCCTGATGGGCTAACTTTTTAGTTCTGAAAACAGTAGCCATACATGTCACATAGTGTGATATGCTTGTATTTTCCTTATAGGGCCAAGTAGAATCTTGCCATTGTAGTCACAAAGGCACAGTTGTAACATTAATGCAACTTCACATGCCATTTTAAGGACCACCTCCAAGAACCTTCTGTTTTCAAGTCTTTCTTCTGCATGCCCAGGACCTACTGTAAGTGAGCATGGCTTTTCTAAAATGAAAGAATTGATCTCCCCCAACCCCACATATCCTATGTATAATGTATGGGGAGGTGGCTTTCACATTGTTGAGGGAGTTATGTAGACAAAGTGTATACAATACACAGTACAGCAAATTTTTGCCCAGCCTAAACAAAGAGCTGGTATGAGGTAGGTGTCAACATAACACAGAAGTCCCCTATTTGACTGAGATGACAAAGGCCCACCATAAATAGAGGTGCTCTGGCATTCCACCCAAACCAGGCCGACTGATCTTCTGGTGAGTTTGCTGATAAATTTAACTCTTTAGATGTCTCAACCCTTTCCAATTATGAAGGACCCTGAGCGTTATACATTGCTGTTTATTTCATGTGTGTGACATACAAATCAGACTACAGATTATAACACAGGGATGGACACTGTGCCTTCTATTCCCCTCCTTTGAACGGATTCTAGGTTCTGAACAAATAAGGCAAACTCAGGATAACACAGGAAAGCAAGATGAAACAGTTTTGTAGTCTAGTGATGCCTGGTGTGTGCAGATGCTGCACAATAGCTATACAGAGAAAGTGCCATCAATCCACACAGTTCCAGTGTTTTTCTCCCTCTTTGTTTCATTGTGGATGGGGTTTGACTGACTGCTTGGATAATAGACTAGGGCAGACCCGTTGTATTGCGATAAGGAGAAACCTAATCTGAATTGGACTAAACACTCAAGGTACTCATGGCCTCACACATGGAAGAGTGTAAAGTGCTTCCCCAGGTGCCAGGGGCCCATTGACCTCTGCTCTCCAGTCCTGGATCCTGTCTTGCATGACTCACCCTGGCTACCCTTCTCATCTCCTTGTCCCCTTGGCCTTGCTTAAATGGTACCCCCACAACTGAGCCATCAGGTGGGAGATGGAATGTTATACAAAGGATGCACTGACTGGTTTAGTCTAAGTTGTGTTCATCCTTGGGGCAGCTTCAAAGTGGTGACAACAGACAGGGAAACGTTTTACAAACAAGCTCCTGCACCAGAGGCTTCTGTCCACTTTTAGCATACAGGGTCTGTGAATTACACTCAAAATGGTACATGTGAGGGGGCTTTTGGAGGCTTTGCTGCCCCCAATTTTCTCTCTCCTTGGCTTATTACGATGTCTGTCTAAAATAACCACCATTGGGGTAGCAGTGTAATATTAATGGAAGAAACTTGTTCAAACACACAGAAGCCTGTTGTCAACTACTGGTGTCCCATTTTGAATTAGCTTCACAGATCAGACCCTTTAAGTTGCAGAAACTCAGAACAAGACTTGAAGGGAGGAACAGGAGGAAGCATTATCTGAGGTGGGAAGTATCTATGTAGTTCCAAAGCCAATGGTGTATTTGAGCAGCATGTCAATCTTGTGATGAGGTCTCAGACTCTGGGATTTAAGTGGCTTGCTGTCTTACACGTACGGTAGAACCACAGCAAAAATACTGGAAATCGGTTCAGTGCCCTTGCAACTTACTGCCTTTCAGAAAGCACTAGCTCAAAGGAGAATTTCAGGACACAGAAAGGTGAGATTAAGAAATGCAAATATGTACATGGCCCTCTTTCTCACACTCCAAGGCAGTCTGGAGCCAGGCCAGATCTCCCTGCCAGCTTTCCCTTCCAGAGGGACAGCCCTACACTTAACAAGAAGAAACAGACTGACCTCTGAGCCAGTGAAGGAAAGACTTAACACTAGGGAATTAGAGAATCTGTGTCTGGGAGACTTACTATGCAGTGGTAGTTGTAGTTTTTAATTTGGCTGTACTAAAACATCTCAGACCTAAACTATAAAGCCTTCACACTGGGCATTTATTTAACAACTTCTAGCTTAAATTTTGTATCCTGCCACATGCTGGGAGCTACTCATATTGTTAAAAGAAATATGTCTTTTTATCTCATTCTGGCAACTAAGAAAGTTAAATTATGAATATCTGCATGTTGAAAAAACATCTGTTGTGCCCAGTGGAAAAGGTGCATCTTTTTTTGTTGTTGTTCTAATCAATGTCAGCTGCCAGCCCATAAAAAAGCCACAATATTTTTAAAAAGTGTCATAAATTTGGTTCCAGCAATTTAATTAATTTAGTCCATTTGGGAGCAGATGACAAGGCTTTTTTTCTTTATAAACCTTCACAGATCCTCTTAAAATAGCACTGACACCAAGTGGCAGCAGTTCAAATTGATGGCAGGTAAAGTTGTAGTTCAGGTCAAGATTTCTGAAAAAATCCAGGCAGTAATCAGCATTAATCCAATGGGATTTAATGATCTTCACAGGTCATAACAGTAAACAAACCCAGGTGTTGTCTTTTACTGGGGGATTAAAATAAATAGCTTAAACTTTTCAAACCATTTTTCTCAGTCCAGCCTCAGGAATACTCAACCAGGCTCAACCATGTATGCTTAAAGGGCAGAGTCTGGGAAAGGCAGCTTAAACTTTTGGAAAATAAAACTGAACCAGAAAACAGAGCCTTGAGCCTTATCCCCCAGGGACAGAGACCAAAGGTAGTGCTGTTTCTCCCCAAGACTCTCTTGATGTCTGAGCACTCTCCTGGTCCTGAGTCTGTTTGGGGAGGTTGGCCTTAGATGGCCCTGATACTGAGGGTTGGGAAGAGGGCTGTGGCCATGGCTACTGCCTCAGGGATGCCCCACTGAGTCCCTCCTTCCTTCACTCCTTACTCCAATATTTTTCTGGAATACTTTAAGCTAAATCTAAGACTTTATAAGAACCTTTTTTTAGCCCTGGCTGGCGTAGCTCAGTGGATTGAGCGCGGACTGGGAACCACAGTGTCCCAGGTTCGATTCCCAGCCAGGGTACATTCCTGGGTTGCAGGCCATAACCCCCAGCAACCGCACATTGATGTCTGTCTGTCTGTCTGTCTGTCTCTCTCTCCCCCTCCCTCCCTCCCTTCCCTCTCTAAAAATAAATAAATAAAATCTTTTAAAAAAAAAGATATCTGTTAAAAAAAATTAAAAAAAAAAAAGAACCTTTTTTAAAAAAATGTCACCATACACCATTAGCATACTTGAAGGCATTTGCTTCCTTTTTTTTATCTTCACCCACTCAAGGACATTTTTTCATTGTTTTTAGAGTGACAGGAAGCGGGTGGGGAAAGAGAGAGAAACATTGATGTCAGAGAGAAACATCGATCGGTTGCCTCCCACACATGTCCTAATGGGGGACTGAACCCACAACCTAGGCATGTATCCTGACCGGGAATCAAACCCTCAACCTTTCGGTTTACAGGATGGTGCTCCAACCAACTGAGTCACACTGGCCAGGGTGAAGCCATTTCTTAACGTTCTCTGTCATGCTGTGAATTTAAGGGTAAGGCCCCCAAGTGTCCATCACCCAGATTCAACCATTATGAACACACGGTCAACTGCTTCACCTAAAAATCTCCCACAATCATTTTTTTTCTCTCCAGGACTACTTTGAAGGAAATCTGAGACTTCATGTGAAGTAAACACTGCAGTTTGAGTTTTGCCAAATTGGCCTTCTCTCTCTTAAAATTAACCACAGTGCCATGATAAAAAATAACACCAATTAGCAATAATTCAATTTTATTAAATGCATACAAAGTTCTGTCTAGAAAATATCCAGCCATATAATATGACAAATAGAGACCTTTATTGAAGAAGATACAGGAAACATTGTATATAGGACTTCAGTCCCCTTCAAAATAGGTAACTTGGTACCTCACACAGTTCTCCCAATTGCTACCAGCTGCCCTTTTGTATTTTCCTGAATCTCATTGATGGTCTGAAATGTCTTCCTTTTCAAAGGTGATTTTAGTTTTGGGAAAAGCCAGAAGTTTCTGGGTGTCACATCTGGGCTCTAGGGCAGCTGAGTCACCTGAGTGATTTGATGTTTCACCAAAAAATCTCTGCACAAGACATGATGTGTGAGTGGGCTCATTGTGATGATGAAGCTGCCAATCACCAGTTGCCTAGAGCTGCAGCCTTCTGAATCATCGAAATAGTATCTGTGGAAGAATGTCCAAGCTTGACGCAAAATTTGATGCAGATTCATTGCTCTCCTCGCTCAGACATTTTGAATGCAAAGGCCACACAGTACACATGCTCACTCAATGGTGTCTACCGCCCCCACTGACTACTACAGTGAAGTCATCATTGTTCACGCATGTGCATTCCAATCCACCCTCCTGGGCTGCCAGGTTACATGGATGTGACACAAACTGTTCTTGTTATATTGACAATGGCTGGACTTTTTCCAGACATACCTTGTATGACATGTAGATGTATAATTCAAATTACCTTATTGTAAAGGTATGTGTATATGTGTGTTTGTGCATGAGCACAAGCATATGTTTATATCTAGTTGGTTTATTTTATTTCATTTCATTTCTATTTTATTTTATTATTTTATTTTATTTTATTTTATTTTATTTTTCAAGTACAGTTTTCTGCCCTTTACCCCCATCCCAGCCCCCTCCAGCCCTCTTCACCTCCCTCCTGTTTCTACCCCTCTTGTTATTGTCCATGTGTCCTTTATACTTGCTCCTGCAAACCCTTTCCCTTTTCCCCTGAAATTATCTCCCCTCTCTTCTCTGGTCACTGTCAGCCCATTCTCAATTTCAGTGTCTTCAGTTATATTTTGCTTGCTTGTTTATTTGTTTGTTTTGTTGATTAGGGTCCTGGTAAAGGTGAGATCATATGGTATTTGTCTTTCACTGCCTGGCTTATTTCACTTAGCATAATGCTTTCCAGTTCCATCCAAGCTGTTGCAAAGCGTAGGAGCTCCTTCTTTCTTTCTGCTGCATAGAATTCCATTGTATAAATGTACCATAGTTTTCTGATCCATTCATTTACTGATGGGCACCTAGGTTGCTTCCAGCACTTGGCTATTGTAAATTGTGCTGCTATGAACATTGGGGTGCATAGGTTCTTTTGGATTGGTGTTTCAGAGTTCTTAGGATATCCTCCTAAGCAGTGGAATTGTTGGGTCAAAAGGCAGATCCATTTTTAGTTTTCTGAGTAAGTTCCATACTGTTTTCCATAGTGGTTGTGTCAGCCTGTAGTCCCACCAACAGTGCACTAGAGTTCCCTTTTCTCTACAACCTCTCCAACACTTGTTTGTTGCTTTGCTTATGATGGCCATTCTGACCAGTGTGAAGTGATATCTCACTGTGGTTTTAATTTACATCTCTCTGATAGCTAGCGATACTGAGCATCTTTTTATGTGTCTCTGGATCCTCTGTATGTCCTCCTTAAAGAAGTATCTGTGCAAGTCCTTTGCTCATTTTTTAATTGGGTTGCTTTAAATCAGACTCCAACACATTCTAAACATTGCATCTGGTGACAATCCTCTTAAATATTCATCTTTTATATTTTTTTGACTTGGCAATTCACCAGTTTCCTTATCTTGCAGCATTTTCCCCACTCTGGATTGTGGAGATTGCAGACCTAGGATTCTTTCTCTCTTGGCCCTGTGTGTTCTGTAATCTGGCAGGAAGGTCACATCTGTGCTGTCCAATAGAGTTGCCACCAGCTCATGTGGGTACTGAGCACATAAAATGTGTCTTCTATGACTTAAGGAGATAAATTTGTATTTTAATGTAATTCAGTTAATTTAAATTAATATAAACTTAAAAACTGACACTGCTCAATTATTAGAAAGCTTTCAAGTATGATTGGAATAGCTTTGGTATACAAATGTACTTTTTTAACTGCAAATTTTGTAATATCTAAACACAGATTGTTTTTCCAATGAAGATTAAGCAACCAAATTAAGATATCCTGTAAGTGTAAAATAGTGTTTGCAAACAGGATTTCAAAGATTTAGTAGAAAAAGTGTTCTAAAATATCTCATCAGATTTTTTAATATTGATACCATTATGAAATTATATTTTGGTTATGTTGAATCAAATAATATATACTGTTAAAATTAACTCTCATATATTTCTTTTTACCTTTCTAATGTGTTTATTAGAAAATGTAAAATTCCCACCTGGCTTTTGTTGTATTTCTACTGAGCAGCACTGATGCCAAGACTTAATCCAATTGATGTTCCTTTGGAGAACAGAAAAGCCTGTGGGTGATGCACATACACATTTTATCTCATCAGACATCCAGGGCTCTGCTGCTGCTCTTTGATGTCATGATGGTTGAGCACTCAGCACATCCTTATCAGGTTCTCTGTCAGATCTTCACCTGGTGGTTTGGGCATCACTGATGACTATTACCTTGATTTTTGTGTCATGGATATTAGAAGTATGCAAAATCACAATAATCTATCTCTGTAATTTCTTTTGTTGCCCAAATTTCTTTCATAGAAATCTTTTCTTAACAACTTTTTGCAACCCAGAAACACAAGTCAAACGAAGTGGAATGCTGCTTTGCCCTC
Organism: Phyllostomus discolor; assembly: GCF_004126475.2. Classification (NCBI taxonomy): domain Eukaryota; kingdom Metazoa; phylum Chordata; class Mammalia; order Chiroptera; family Phyllostomidae; genus Phyllostomus; species Phyllostomus discolor. The sequence goes on along the minus strand of NC_040903.2, from coordinate 76,431,766 downwards.
TGCATTTATTAGTTTTCAGAATAATAGTTTATTCTGAAAAAAAAATGGTGAATGTATTTTTATTTCCATTTTTTGTTTCTATTCTGTTTTTAGTTTTAGTATCATGATGCTCTAATGGATTGTGGCAATCTGATGTGTTGCAATCAATTGCAATTATTATTTTTTTATGCTTACATTATCTCAATTCTGCCAGTGAGAATCCTTTCAAGTTGGCTTCTTACTCTTTTTGTCATGACTCTAGTAGTTCAGGAAGTGCTCTCACTCTCTGGAACAAGAAGTTGCTCCAGGATCAGTTGTGCATTATCTGCCCAGACCCTGAAGCAGCATTTTTCCCAGGGAGCACTGGTTCTTCAAATGGGAAACAGTATTTAGTGATCACAGTATGAATGCTAACAGTGCTAAAGTATTTCTAGGTGAGATAGTATTTCTAGGCTTTTTCAGTGAACAGAGCTAAGAAACACTTTTTAAAAAGATTTTGTTTATTTATTTTTAGAGAGCAGGCAAGGGAAGGAGAGAGAGAAGGAACATCAGTGTGTGGTTGCCTCTTGGGGGCACCCTACTGGGGACCTGGCCTGCAACCCAGGCATATGCCCTGACTGGTAATCAAACCAGTGCCCCTTTGGTTCACAGGCCAGCACTCAACCCACTGAGCCACACCAGCCAGGGCAGAAACACTTTTTTTAAAGAGAAAATATATCATAAGTACATATGAATGTGTAATTTAAATTTATAATTATAGAGGTTTTGTTTAACTTTAAAATTTTTTCATCTGTATTGCCCTTTTCCCCATGATCTAAAATTCCTGGTTTCTAAAGACATTAATATTATTGATTCTAATTATGTATAAATATGTAATAGTATAAAAAGAACAACACCAATTTTATTACTGATGTTATGGTTACTAAAAAGAGTTTAAGATTTCTTTGTGTTCTTTTGTCCACAGTATATAACCCACTAGTATTGTGCAGTTAAATTATATATTGAAGTTTTTTAACATAGTACTTTATTTGTAGTTTAGCAACTACTTTGCTACATAGAGTCATTTATTTTCTTTTTATTTTTAATACTTGGGGATTGCTTTCTAAATTTTGGTTTAATTTTTGTCTTATATAAAAATAAGTTTCAAAATCAAGTCTATAGACCAAGATTTATTCAAAAATTCCAACTTTCTTCCCTGACCCCTTCAGCTGTTTCTTCCCTTTACTATAATATTCTTCAACTTTGACATTTGGTTTATCTTCCAAGGTTAGCACAAGGCTTCATTGCCTAGTTTCTTTATAGTTGCCTACTAGCTAAGCTGTTGACTTTAGACTGTGGATTTCTGAGGCTGTAAGACATACCCTACTTACCTACAATTCCAACTTTATACTCTTGAAACTGGTTTGGGAGTCTACAGAAGGTTGGTTGACTCTACTTATAAACTTATTCAACAACATGTTTGAGGATCATACTAGGTGTTTTCTTCCTTTCATTCTTCCATGTTGTAAGCATTCAAATAAAGAGAATTCAAGAAGACATGAAGAACGAAGCTTTATGGTCATCTACAACCTGTCCTGTTTCAAGCTCTTTCAAGTTCTAATTTATATTGACAAGAAGCAGTTCTAGTAATATCTAAAGAGAAGGACATGTGGGCATCAGAGAAATGAGTTGATTTTCTCAAGGACTCACTCCTCAGCACAGAGGCCACATAGAGTTCCTGGGTCCTAGAGGTCTCTGCTCCTTTCAATAATGGGAGTATCTCTAGGAAAAAATCCTGTTATTTTCACAAGTTTACAGAGTAAAGGCAGTAGCATGGGATAAGTCAACATTGTATGGCTGCACAGGAACTGACAATGAGAAGAGGAACCTAGTTGTGGGAAGAAGAGGAGAAGCAGCTTTTGGGGCTGTTGACTATTTCAGGCACTGTACCAAATATTTTGCATATATGATATCATTTGATTTTATATGACTCACAGCCACCTTGAGGCCAAATGAATTGTCCCTTTGTTGTAGATGAAAAACAAACTGACGTTTAGAAACCTTCTGTTTAAAAAAAATCACTTAATGGAAAAAGCTTTAAATTTGTAATTTATTGACAGACACAATGAGCATTGCATTTATATAAAAAAAACAATAAATATGCCCCAGTTAATCAGTATATTATCAATGCCAAGGAGCAATGTGCTCTGATTAGCTAAATCACTCATATTACTTTAAATTAATAATTTTACACTCTAATATTTGTATTGACAAAATTGTTCTTGGAAAGAATGCCAAGACCTTTGACTCCAGAAATAATTTTCAAACTAGTGTACATCCTAAATAAATTGTTTTAATGATGATAATTTTGAAAGTTAGTATTTCATCTTATTAATAATATAAGTATATTATAGGATCATCTAAAACCACCTTGTGACTAAATATTGCCTTTGAAATTTTAAGCTTACATTTTTGCTTATCATTTAACCAAATGCATGTAAAACAGTATTAATTTAATTGTTGTAATATTGTAACCTAATGCTGAAATGGCAGAGGTACAATTAATACATAAATGCTTACATGAGGTGAAATCAAAATAACATGACAATGCTGTGTGAACTAAGTAGCTAAGGTGTTGCAGAAGTTTGAATACAGAAAAGCAGCAGGAGAATTAAAGCACCACACAGCAACTATAATGGTCATGCTGCAGTCAAAGACAGTGCAACATCATACTTACATCTCAAATGGCACTTTCTTAAGAGTAAAACCTTTGCTGTATTATACAATGCTAATTTGAATTTTATTTCTTTTAAATCTTATATTTATGTATAAATTCATGCATTTTTGTTTTATTGGATTTATAAGCATAAAGTATTTATACCTAACTTACAGTTTGTATATATTTATATAATCCTATAAGTTGTTTAAATCAACACCGTGAGTCCAAGAGAACTTTTATTTTTCTTTAAATGCAGATGAGTATGACTTAGACAAAGTGTAAAGACAGTATCCGATGACTTGAACAAGCAGAAAATACAAATGCATGTGATGATTAATCAACCTCCATTCTCTCCACCAAAAACTCCACAGCACAGAGAGCAGAAAAGCTGCCTATGTCCTTGAGAGTAATATTTCAAAATTATAGAAGACTGAACTGAAATATAAGATGCTGAAATTAGATTTAAATATTGTAATAACTGCTCAGTCAGAAGGGACTTTTAAGTTATTAATAAATATGTAAATGTGAATTTGGTTCTAGATGTCACAAGTATTAGAACAAGCCCAGATATGAAGACGTTGAAATATGTCAATTGTCTGGATTCTGATTAAATGGAATTAATTAATCTATTTGTATATCCAGTCAGTCTGATCTTACGAGAAGTGTTTACATCAAGTAAGAAATTGTGCAGTTAGTAGTGAACATCCCCATTTTAGGGTATCCACACACAGGAAAACAATACAGCTATTGTTTTCAATAGCACATGGGCTGGGTGACACTTGCATTTGAAATATTCTAACACTAGGAATTTTAATACACAGTCCCAACACAGACACAGTGACATGATAAAAGAGATCTATTTTTATCAGTGGGAAGAACCTCCCTATCATTGTTTCCATTTGAAAATTAAGTGATCTCTGTCATATTAAGGCCTGTAGATGCCTTACAGAAAGAAAATGTGTTTAATTTTGCTAAACCCAGGCTTTCTCATAATTTTAGACCGTTGATCTTCATCATTATTATTTTGATTGCAATTTTAAACACCCACACCTGTAGGAAATGTAGGTCTAATGTATAGTGTGATGTCTTAAAAGAAGTACCAATAAAACACTACAGGATACATTTCAGTGTGTAAGATGACTTGCTTAACATATACATCTTGTTTAGTTAATTTCTCTTTGTTGAAGTACATTAGCAAGATAATATATTAATATATTTTTGTAGTAATTGGAACATGACCTCACCACAGGAAAAAAATAATCTTCTTAAATTAGTTTCCTATTCTTTGTGTACATATATAACTATATAAATATTTCAGTGTTACACACATGTATATACACATAGAATGATACACTTTGATGTATATTAATGCATATGAAATACTATTGAATAAATTTAGAATCTTCTGAAATATTTTAAATAAATTTATTAACATTTCAATTGTTATACTTCTATTTAAAAATGCTGCTTTTTGCTGTTTTAAGAAAAATGTATGTGTTAGGTATGTAAAACTACAGACACCATGAGAATAGAATATTCCAACTAGGAATTTTTTTAGAAGCTTTAGTGCTTCTTGTAAAAACATTTCACTTGAATACCTGAAAATGCCCAGTGTTTGGAGGGAGTGAAGAAATCAGAACTTTCATGCAGAACTGGCAGAACTATAAACTAGTACAAACTTTCTATGACAGCAATTCGGAAATATCATCACATTTTGAAATGCATATAAACCTTTGGTTCACATATTCCCCACTTCTAGGTCTGTGCCCTGTGAATAAATTTGCGCAAGGCAATAGAGATCCAAGGACAGGATGAAGAGCATCTGTCTTTTCCTTCTGCTCTGGCCACACAGCCTTTGAACTGCCTTTCTCCATCTGGAGAAATACCCAGGGTCAATGTCTTGTCATTTGCTTTAGGTAAGACCAGAGCATATCTCTTTCTTGTGTCCTTCTACCCCATCAACCCACCATGCCACACACAGACATATATGCCTCATCAGGGGTTATGAATTAATAAGTATTATTAACCATTTACTCCTGTGCATGGATTTTTAAGGTCCTTTCCTCATATTAGAGTAGATAATGAAGAGAATATATCTTTACTGTGCTTAACCTATGTAGGACCAACTTGTTTACCAAAGGTGAGGATTAGTTATATACAAAGGGCATGTAAGGGCCAGAGATCCCCAAACCATGGCCAGTGGGCCAGATCCCTCTCTCTCTTGTTTTTTTCCCATTGGGACACAGCTATGCATATCTGTTTACATATTGTTTGTGGCTGCTTCTGCCCCACAAATAAAAAGCTGAGTAGTTGTAACAGAGACATTAAAGCCTGCAAGCCTAAACTTACTACTGTCCCGCTTTTTGTGATAAATGTTTGATAACCCCTATTTTTAAATATATTTTATTTATTTATTTTTAGAGAGAGGAGAAGGGAGGGAGAAAGAGAGGGAGAGAAACATCAATCAGTTGCCTCTCAAATGCGTCCCGCCTGGGGACCAGACTCACAACCCAAGAATGTGCCCTGCTTGGGAATTGAACTGGTGACCTTTCAGTTTGCCGGACAACGCCCAACCAATTGAGCCACACCAATCAGTGTGCTAACCCCTATGAAAGGAAACTGCAAACAAGACCCTAGAACTGTTGGACAAACAGGAGGAAGGCCAAGTTCCCAATTCCCTTAGACAATTTTAAGTTGCTCAGCATTCTAGATATATAACTGCTAGGGATATTTGCTCTCCTGCCCTCTTCCTTTTTCTAATTATGTATGTAGACATTCAGTGATTTATGTGTATTCCAAGATCTACAGTGTCCATTATAATTGGAAGCCAAATATAATAAGCAATCTCTTGAAACAAAAACTCAATTGTCAATGGCTCAATACAACAAGATTTCAACTTTTGTAAAGGACTCCTTTAAAGTAAATTTATAAATTGTACAGTTTACCAAAGAGTGGGCCTTTTGCTTATAGATCCTAGAGGTCAGAGATGTGATATTACTAATATTAGCAAAACACCCCCAATTCCAACATGAAACATCTAAACAATAGGTGTCACATGCTGATTTGTTAAACTCAAGTATAATTCAAGGATATTATCTTAGATGAAGGTGACAGAAATTAAATTACATCAGAGAAGAGGGTACAAATACACCTCTGAATGGATGTAAAATTGATTCTAGAACTTTATTTTCCTGAAAAGGAAAAAAAAAACACCCTGCTTCTAATTCAAAATACAGCTGTGAGGGTTTTTCTCTGATTCATACATACCTCCTAAAATAGAGACACACATATACAAATCTTCATGTTTTAAGTAAAGAACAAAGTGATCCTCTATAATCATGGAGATTCTGAGAATTTAGTGATGAGCTTCAGTTGGTAGGAAATCACTGAAGGGCCTGGCCAGCTATTTAATCTGTGGGATCCAGGGCAAAATGGAACTGAGGGGCTCCTTGTTAAGAAACTATTAAGGGGTCAAGATGATGACAGCAGAGCATTAAACTTAGTTTATGTCAGAAGCCAATGAAGTATTGGTGTCTCTCTCCTCTGCTCCCCCCTCCCAAACACAGCACAAAAATGGAGTCAATCAGCAGAGAAAACCTCAGAGAATAGCTGTGCAAAGCTATTCAATGTCATGCTTACACCATGACGTATGCTATATAGCCCAGCAAAGGAAGTTTTAAAGCAAGCTCTGCCCTCTTCTTTTTAGGCAAAAAAATTTCTCTGGGTATGTTCTGCCAGGACCTTTAAGAGCAAAGACATTTCAGTAGTACCAATAACCTGTGTCTTCTCCTCTGGTGTCCACCTTTAGCTGAAAAATTGCTTTAAAAATATTTTTTTCCACATGAACAGAACCTTTAGATATCAAGTGATGCCTCATAGACAAGTGCTTTCAAGAGGAGAGCCACAAGAGCACAACAGCCTTGGGCAGCACCTGGGGTTCCCCAAGCCACACCATGCAACACCTCTGCAGCCAACCACAGGCTGCTGGGGGAGAGAGACATTTTGGCAAAAAACAAAGGCAGTGGGGCCTCAGACATCTTATTTTGCTTTGAAAAAAAGACCTTCCAGCTTGAAAATGGCCTCATTGTTCAGCTTCTAATGACAGGGCCATGAGCTTCAGCTGCCTGAACAGTGACATCACAGCTGGGTCATGGTCCCCAATTCATCCCCGGGGCAGAGGCAGGGGCAAGGGGACTACATGCGGGAAACAGCCTGTGCAGAGAAGAAATCATCCCTCAACACAAAAAGATCCATGGCAGTGAGTACCAAAATGCCTCATTTCATAAGAATTGCTGCCCTAATTTGGAAGTATGTGTGAGCATTGTCCACCCCTAGTGCCCCTCCCACCACTCAGCAATCACCTCTGGGTCATCAGGCCAGGGCCAGTCCAAGGTCAATGAGGGGAAATGCATCTTTTCCCCTCTACTGAAAAGCCTAAGGTAGCCATGCTTTCCCTGTGAGGCTAGAGAATCTGCCCTCTCCTTCTCCAGAGCAATAATGGAAAGGTCAAGGGGTTGACTTCTCACAGAGAGACAATGTGACAGTAGGGGATCACCAGTGGAAGGAGGGTAAGAAGCTTGAGTTTGATAGCTTGTCTCAGCTTCTCTCTAAGATAGTCGCCCTAAGGTTCTGAACACCACTCTCTTCATTTGCAAACAGCGATCAAAGCCTGTTTTTCCATGACCAGCTACCTAATCCATGGCCCTGTGCAGCATAAAAACATGAAGCCTCTGCACAAATATGATTAAGAACACGGCAGTGACCAGACAGCATTACACAACCCAGCACAGGGCCCTTCTGAGCTCAGGGAAGTGGGATGGTCCATGTGGCCTAACCATATAGTCCACCTGTGTACCTTCCCCTGTTGTGAGGAGGAGGGATCAAAAGATGTTCCTGGCTCTGGATGGACCCTTGCAATGAATGCTTGCTCAGTTCAGAGAGACGGCAAAGAAGGAAGGAACAGTATTTCTGCAGAAATCACCTAAGTCAGGAAACAAAGTCCATGTGAGAAAAGAATGGGTTGTTAAGAAGTAGTTATTTACATGCAATTGAATTACAATATGAAAGAAAAATAAAGTGAAAATATGGGTTTTATTGTCCCCACCCTTCAACTCCAAGGCAAAGGAGGAGGTTTGATTATGTCAGTGTCCAAAGTTAGTATTTTTGCTCTAAGTGCATACATGAAAATCCATTAATGACGATGAATATCTTAAAACAGGAGAATTTTCTCCATGTATATTGTGATTCAGAAAGTGAAACAAGTGTCATAAAGAACACACTTTCTTATTTTTATTTTTTAAAAGATTTTATTTATTTATTTTTAGAGAGGGAAGGGAGGGAGAAATAGAGAGAGAGAGAGAAACATCAATGTGCGGTTGCTGGGGGCTGTGGTCTGCAACCCAGGCATGTGCCCTGACTGGGAATTGAACCTGCAATACTTTGGTTTGCAGCCCGAGCTCAATCCACCGAACTATGGCAGCCAGGGCTCATAGTTATTTTCTATTACATTAAAAGGTTTTGTTTATACCTCAAGGTTCCCTATATAAACCTTATCAGGATCTATGACTTCCCCTGAAAATGTTTATACAGTATTTTCAGCCTGTAACTTCATAAAACATCCATACACTTCCTCCTTGCTGTATAAAAGCATTTCTCTCATCTATCCTGAAACTACCCTGTTGTCACTTCAAAGGCTATAGCTCAGATATCCTGGAATTTGGCTCTCAGATCCATGATAATGTTAGCAATGCCTTTCATGAAATTGATAAACTTTGATCATATCTTCACTTGAGCCTTCATCTTCTTTCAGACTAAAGAGCCCTAGTTTTTTACTGAGTTCTTACACTGAAGACCTTCCATTCACTTCATTGTGTACTTTCGCCCCCATCCCTTCAATACTGTAATGATGTATCTATCGTATACTTATTTATCTGTATAACCAAGAGTAGAAATCACACATGCACACAGGATTCAGTGCACAGATTGTGCACGTGTTTTTGAAGAGTAGAAAATGTGTTGTTTATATTTTTAAACACCAAATTTTATCATTCTATGAATTGCTAACATTTTCTCCTGAAGTAGAGGCACATTAGGCTTACTTCCTGAGAGCATGTGGTACCAGCCATGACGCATAGCACTTTAAGACTACAATCTGGATGACTTTTTCTAAGAACCTGCCCTCTACCTGCCCACACCAAAGTTATAGGCCATTTTTTCCACTCATTCTTGGAAGAAAAATTAGCTTCTACAGCTTGTGATAGCTCATGATAGGTTTATCTCTCAGATTAAAATATAAATACGTTTATAATCATAGTTAGAAGAAACACTATTTCATTTTAAAGCTGAGCATCAACCGTAATGCAAAGAACATAATTCTAGGGTTTGAGAGTTAATGTGAATAGTGGGAATAAATATTAATATAAAATATGTGTTTTATCTGGTCTCAGGATCTTTTCCAAAGATGTTCCTAACAATAACTCACATTCTTACCTGTTCACAAAAGAATTTTGGCATCTTGGATATTTTCTAGGGGCCTCAAGACCTATCTCATTTACAAGCACAAAGGAATATTCTCCCTTTAACTAATGTTATTATTTGGCAAAACATTACAGATCTGGAAAGCCAAATTCAATGTCAACAGTTGACCGAATAGAAGGGAAAATGTCTTTTCCCTCCATATTGTAATAAGTTAGAAGGATTCCAACTCACAGTTACTTGTGCCCCAATGTTTTGTAGAGACTTTGTTTAATAAACTCCGTTTGTTTTTTCACTTTAGCCTAGGCTTTTCATATAATTCAGAGAACAAGTCCTCAGAATTATCACCACTCCCTTAATGAAAAGTGCCTCAGTGACTGGCACGTGCACCTTTCATGCTGAGGAGGACCTTTTCCCCATCACCTCTGTGGTCGCACCAGTGGTGAGACATGTTCAGATACACTCAAACACCAGCAGTTTCCACTCCTTTGACTGAGCTCCAATCCCTGTTCCCAATGCTGACAGCCCAGGAGTGGACCAGTGGGGTTATGGGAGAGCAGTACCTAAAAATAGTTTTTAAATGGGAAAGGGAAGTATAGGAGCTGGTTGCTAGTATGGTAGAGATGCTATGGGATTTGTTTCCACTGGTAGCATGCCAGGGATGTTTAAATTCCAGGACATCATGGAATTGAGGGCAGGTCCACCTCACAGCCCAAGAATGCTAATTTTCCATATGATGACATTCAGGCACTGACTTTACACAGACTTTTGGTGATAAAACTGGAACTAGAAAGAAAGTTTCTTACACCAGATAATTCATAAAATATATTTAAAATATCAATGCATTGACGGCCTCTTACAAAACTCTTCCCTTTATAGATTAACGAGAAAGGGGCTCATTTTTTTCTATTTCCTCCATCCTTTGCTTCTGCATAAATTGCTGTGCTTGGCACTAAGTATATAACAAAATATCCCCTCTGACTTATAACAAATCACTTTAAAATATAAGGTCTGCCATAACAAGTTTAATTAAATATGAAAATATTTACTAAGCCTCTACTGTGTACAAAGTAAGATGTATGTGTTGTGGAGAATACAACAGTGAAAGCTTTTATTTGAAGGTCAAAGCAGACCGCATAGAGATGAAAGGAAATTATGTCCTTTCCTTTGATTGCATACTTAGATAAAGCTCCCCGCAATTTTTTATTAGTTATGTAAGATATTCCACTAATTAGGATTTGTATTTCTCCTCAATTAACCTAACTTGTATTTTTATAACAGTTTCACATGGATGGAAATTAAATTTAACAATTTGTAGTTATAATAGTTTTTTCACAGTCTATTTTTTTAGGAACATGTTTGTATGAGTGACCCATTATTCCTCTGGATACCAGATATTTAGGCTTTCAAAGTACAGATGTTGACTGGAGATCACAACCTCATCTTTGAGTTCTTTCTAAAAGATCTTTAGTGAGTCCATCTGCAGGTAGTGGTGTGTTAATACCTAGTTTGTCCTGGGCATTTTGAGTAATGATCTCTAACACATCTGCTAAAGAGAATGTCATGGTTCTAAGAAAGTTATTTCCATTTCATCAATTATTTTCCAGGTGGAGTAATGAAGTCCTGACAAAAACTTCCAGGCTCTGGCATAGGTCCTCAGTCACCTGGTCAATTGGCTGTTCTTTCTCTGAAAACATTGACCACCTCTTGCCTGAGGACTCGACTTGGGCTCAGTCACTCATGTTCAGAGACTTGAATTAATTATGAATTATCAACTTCCCAGCACTTCCTTAAGTTCTCTTCACTTACCCATTCACAAAATCGAGCACTAATTCCTGTTCTTCTTGCCTTGGCACCAAGTTTCCAAGACAACAAGATGAAATAATAAATCTGCAACTCTTTTATGAACTGTGAAATCTCATTTATTCACCATTCTTCATGTTTGAGAATTATCTCCATGAAGTTCTGTAATTGGTATGGTTCATCTGTAGCACACCTTGGTACTAGTAATGACAGATTTGGGACCTTTCCTGCTTTACTCTTAGCAAACTTTCCAAACCAATTATATTTATAAGTCTATTTGTACCCTCTTTGTTTCCTAAGTTGTCTTTAAAACTAGCATGTTAGTTGTAGCTTGTTAGTTGTTAGGTATGTTGTTCCATACCTAACTATCTTTAATAAAAAGATTTGCACTGGAAAAGGTACTGGGTATCTCACAGAGTCCAAACCAAAATTGAGCAGCCAAACATCAGCCAATTGAGGTTGATCCAAGCTTCAGAAACAAGCAAACCTGGGACTTGAATGTCATCTGGACTTTTCCCCCACCCTCATTTTTTTCACCCCATGTCTTAGATTTATTCTTTGCGTGAAAGGAAACATGGCTGCTGACCAGTTGTGAGTGTTGCTAGATTGCCCTTGAGTTACCATTGTAGTATTACTGTTACTAAGACTGTGAGGCACTCATGTTGCTATTCAAGTCTCATTATTACTTATAGCATTCTATTATTATTATTATTATTACCTGAGGACTACCATTACAAATCCAACCATGATTTTGTGAGACACTGGTCTGAGTCCCAAGTCCAAAAACCTGTTGGGAAACACTTTCTGTGTTAGCACTGAGTCAAGTTGTCAACTCTGGACCAGTAAGCTATGGCTCAGCATCAGGTAAGTGAAGAATATGGAAGCTGCCAGTGAAACAAATAGAGTCAAGTCAAGGTGCTGCCATGGAGAAATGTGGATCAATGGATTGAGGTAGATGACAGCTAGATGAAAATTAATAGCTAGATAAAAGATAAATAGAGATATAGATAGATGAAAGATAGAATTAGATAGGTGGATGATAGCTGAATTAATGGTAGATAGATGATACATAGGTGATCTATAAATAGATAGATAGATGACATAATCTCCACCTTAAATAGAAGTAGAAAAACAAAATAAAATAATTACCTAAGGAAATGTCTATGTTAAAATAAGTGTAGAAAAGATAAGCTATAACCAACAGTGAGTTTAACAGAAAGCACTGCCTTAATGCCATATCTATCAATTCATTGGCAGAAGTGGGATAAGAATCTGGCTGTCAGCTTTCTGGCTGGCTTTGCAAGGGGTAAATAGAAGAGAAAATGATTCCATCTCCTGATTGGTCGCTCTGAAGAAACTCAGTTATTCCAATACCAAGAAGAGGGACAATCTCTACCCTGGCTCCAGAGTCATGGTACAGTGTATTAAATGATACTAGCAATGTACTAAGTTTGAGCATGATAATGCAGACTGATGGTTTGAAGGCAAAAAACAATTCCATGAAAGTCAATCATCCAATGAACCGAAGTTCTGGGGTCCAGGTTTTTTTTCTCTTTCAGTCTGGCTTTTGTGCAGACACACATTTGGAACACCTAAAGAAGAAATGCCTTCAGAGATGGCAGGTCAGCGAAACATGCAGATGTCCTGAACATGGGCAGCGGGCTATGGAGCACAGAGAGAGCATGTTTTGCACAGATACACCGTTGTTGTGTTTTTGTTTTACATACTGTGCTGTGCAAGTAGAAGTCAGCTGCAGACTATAATTTGCAGGAGACATTTGGGTCAAAAGACTAGTGATGATTTCTGAGTGGGCAAAGGATTAATATTAATATTAGATCAATATTAAATAACAGGAAATTCTCCATATATACATCTTCTCTTAAAAAATTTAACAAGTGAGCAATCATGATTTGGTAAATTATAGTCAAGCAATTTTCTGAAGAACGTTCTAAAAATACTTATTGTTCTCAGGGTTTCTCATGAATCAAGAGTACAAGTGTAGCAGCATTTGTGCACGAGTACCATCTAAATAATTTGACCCTTAAACACCTAAGATAGGAGAATGCTAGTACCTTTCGGTATGGTGTTAAATTTCTGACACCATTAGATTTAAATCCAGAGCTGCACAGTCCAGGATGGTGGCTGCCTGCCTCATGGGATGGTTGAGCACTCAGACTCAGATGAGCTGTCAGTATGAAATGCACACTGGATTTCAAGGAAGACTTTGTACAAAAAAAGGAATGTAAGCCATCTCCTGATCAATTGTTTATATTGACTACACGTTAAATGACTTTTCTATATATTGGATTAAATATAATACTATTAACAACAATTTACATTTTTATTTTATTTTATTTTATTAATTTGGTTACTAGAAAATTTAAAATTACCTATGTGGCTCATGTATTCCCACTGGGTCCTACTGGACTAGATTGAAAGACAAGATAGATATGCTGGCTGGAAAAATATTTTTGATCTTCTCATCCATGGTAAGTTATTTCTCTGAGATCAGACCTCAAAATGCACTTGCTTCTGTCTCTCTTATACCTTCTACCATTTAGTCTCTAAGCCCTAACATCTCACCTTTCAAAATGCTGCCCCTGTGTCAATTCTGACCCTTACAGTAGGTCATAGCTCCTTGGTGTGTATCTGGATACATGTAGTTTCTTTCCTGACTCATTCTTTCTTCACAGGGGATCAAGTCAGTACTTTTTCTTAAACAGTATGTCTATCATGTTTTTTCAGATTACAAATTTCAGAAAAAGAATAAACAGCAATGAGATTGGCAAGTAAATGAATAGAAACTAGCCTCCATAAAATTTTAAAGAATGTTCTTACAGTTTTCAAATGCTAATGGAAAATTTCCAAATTCCTTGCTTTAGTCATCAAAGCCTTTCACGATTGGGTCTCTGTCCAGGCATCCAATTTCCAGCTAAAGCCCTGCAGTCTGTGGCCTAATGGTCCCTCAGTCTACTCGAATTGTGACTAATCCTCAAGGACCATCCATATCCAACCGCTTTCTTTTCATCTGGTTTTCATCATAGCTCTGGCAGGAAGCCCCACCTGAGTTTCTTGGTATCTTCTCCACTAAACCTATCAGCATTATTCACCAATTGTTTTGCATTATTATTTATTTCATATGTGTCATATTTTTCCAATTAGCTTAAAAAGGTGCTTATAACCCAGATCTCCATCCTCCCTTCCTGTCCATCTTTACTGTAAGCAAGACAATGTTGGGCTCAGTGGGGGTCTCAACTCCGTCAATAGACTGGGTCTGTACAATGCAGGGATGATGCCAGCCATGGAACACCACATCTGCGAGTTCCTCACTTTCTGCATGCAGCAGGTCTGAATCCTATTGGAACAACCTGCTTACATGCAAGCATTCAGCTTCTCTCCTTCATGAGAACACATTTGGGTACAGATGTCTGTTGTCAGGGCACCTCAGTGAGAATATAAAATCCCCATTTAATTTCTACCCCTCAAAGTTTCTCTAACTCTAGACAAACACTTCCAATGCAGATGTCTGCTGCCACCAATAACCTAAGACAGTTCCCAAAGATGCCTCCAATGAGTGAACATTACCTTTTACATATCAGTCTTAGGTCTTAACCTAGTCATTGGTGATTCAATGAATGATTCTGTGGAAGTTCAACAAGTAATCAACAATTTTCCTAAGAGTAGAAAAAATAACTGTCACTTTATACAACAAAAATGCTGCGTTTAAGAGACATTTCCAAGGGAAATGATGGATAAAATATTTTCTGAAGCACCATTATATTTCAACTTCCAAATTTTGACATTTAACTCTGTTTCTCTCTCTTTCTTTCATTATTCCTCTCTCTCTTTCTCCCCTTCTACATGATAATGTTGAAATGGAATAAAGCATTCTTTTACATTTGTAATAATTTGTATATGTAGATTGGTATAATTTTCAAAATTCACTCAGAAGGTTATAAAATTATCCTAAAGAATATAAATAATTTTGAAACTTACCTTTTTAAATAAGCTTTATTACTTCAATAACATAATCTTGTTATTCAATAATAAAATTTTATTCTCATTTAAAACTAGGTTTGATTAAAAAAAACAGTTCAGTTAGTTCAGTCTGTTTAAAATACTGAAAATAGAAGATATCAATAGTTAGAGAAAATTGATAATATTTTAGTGAATCTTGTGAATATGTTTACCACATTACATTTACAGTTAATGTACATTTATAGCTTTACAAGCTATATTTATGTACATTATCACATGAGATCTTCTGTTTATTGAGGATAGAGTCTAGTGTTTCAAATGATTTTTGTATAGTTTCTAACTATCACAGATTCCTTTATAAGCACCAAGTATTCAATTATCATTTGAAAAAAAATAGAATGAATAGGAAGATAGTAGTTGGTCTATCTCTCATTAAAAAACAGCTATTTTAGAATGGTACAGAAAGAGTACGGGGGAAAAAGTGTCCCCAAATCCCTAGAAGAATAGCCTCTTCAGAACAAACTTTAAGATAAGCTTAGCAGGTTAGGCCAAATCACAAGGAAGTAAGTGACAAAGAACAACCAGGACAAGGAGTAGACATCTCAAAGGGTAGTCAGAACATAAGCAGGAACACAGAGCATAGGAGAGAAAGAAATATTCCTCTATCCTTCTAGGTTCTTCTGGGTGGTCTAATAATCAAATAGACATGAGATGGAGTGACAAGAGAAAATGACCAAATTTAATTACAGATTTATGCCTGGAAATCCTGTCATAGTCAGAGATCCCACAAACATGAGAGGTTCGGGGACAGAAAGGGCAAATGAGATGTACATGACATTCTGAGCGAGGGATAAAGTGCGTTGGTAGGGGCTTAGGAGGAAGGAAGGTCATTGCAGGATGGTAAGAGGAATGATTAAAAGTTTGTCTTGCCCTGTAGATAGGCCACAAAAAGTTATTTCTGGTAATAACTCTTATTATGTGCAAGGCCTCAATTTAAATTCTCCAAGGGAGATAAAAGTTTTTTGTGAGCCTGCATGGTGGTCTCAGTTGCTTTCAACCCCAAATAACTCACATGCCAAAATGGTACATCTTGGGGACTCCTGTTCTGAACCCCTTCAGGAGAATGGGGGGGACACAATTTGATGCAAAGTCAACTGCACTAATTTGCAGGTGCTTTTCAGGCATTTGCCAGCAGGATAGATGCCTGTGCAGTTCCACAAAGTAACCACCTTGTGAGTCAAGGAAACCCAATGGCATAGGCTGGCAGAGGATGGAGAACACACACTTTCAAAGTCCAGCTTACTGGCAACAGTAGGACACCTTAAGTTATAGAAGAACACCCTTCAATACATTACAAATGACCTCTTACTTTATCTGAACAGGGTGACATTCTGAAGCAGTTGCACAAAATGGGTGGGGGGTCACATGTTTAAAACAGGGAAAGCAGAGATGCTTACACCGAGGCCTCCCAGGCCCCACAGTGCCCAGCCATGGGTGTGCAGTGCTCCCCGCTTATCTCAGGAGGAACCATGAGTGCGGGAAAGCTGGAGAAGGCGCTCCCTGCAGGGCTGACATTGCATGGTCCTGCTTCTGTGCAGTTCAGTGGTGGGCTCACCACGTTGTTCACAGGTTTCTGTTAATAGCCCCAACCTGTATGAATCAGTTTCCAAATTCTGGTGTTTTATAGCAGGGTTGGTGCTCCATACCAAGGTTAACATGATGATGGTAAAGGGATTATCAGGTGTCAGTGGAGCATATCATGTCTCTGGAGTTAAATGCCATCGTTTTTCATCCTTCATTTTCTGCTGTCCTCCTGCCACCTCAGCCTGCTCTGTCTGGGTTTCATTTTGTTGTCACTCCTCCACAGCCAATGCATGACTGCCAACTCACTCCAGGCTCTCTTCCCCATGACGGTCCATGACCGACCTGCTGCCCCTCAGCCGCATTTCTGATGTGTTCATGTTTCCTTCCAACAGTTAAGCAGTAAACACAACCAACTCTCAGTCTGTTCTTCTGTTTCTACCACCTCATAGCATCTAGCAGGATGCTCCACACCCAGTAAGCAGAAAAACAGTAGAATCAGTGAAAGAAAAGGAGCCATCATTTTTTTTTTTTAATGCCACCCCTGTCACTTTATCCACAAGGGAAGCCATACTTGGAAATTCTGTGACCTGCCAAGAGTCATTCAGAAAGTTAACAGCAAAAGACTTATGACTGGAACTTAATTTTCCTGATTCCCAGGCAATGGTTATTTTTATCCTATACAGTCCATCTGGAGGTATAGATATCCACTTTATAAAATGAAAGCTGGAAGCCACTCAGCACATTTGTCTTCTACATCATTAACTATGTGGTGAGATGTTTATCTTCCTAGAGGGAGGAATAAAATGAAGAAAGTTGCACTCATTTCTATTCTAATTGACTAACATGTGTGAATGTATTTTTTTCTTTTTAGGGTCACTGGGCTAAAGATCATTCAGACATTCAACTCTGAAAAATGCTGGTGAGGCGGAAAGGTTCACGCAGAGCAGTGACTACAGGGAAGCACTTGGCTGCAGCCAGACTTGTCTGAAGACAAGCTGCCCATGGGGAGGGAGCTGTGAAATCGAAACCAGCAGAGTATGAAGCACAAACCGGAGGGTTAGCAGAGCAGCAGCAGGGCTAACACAATTGTGCACACTGCTGTCTGTTGTCCTCCTGGATGGTGAGAAGCAGTTTTACAGCCAGAGCTCAAGGAGTGTCAGAACACCTAAAGTTGGCTTCCCAACTTATTCTAATGTTGGGGTCTAGGACACCAGGGGAGTGTCTTCTCCATGGGATGGCTGAAGTGTAAAAGTTTGGCTCCTTTGTGCTGCTCCCAGTGGCCCATTATGGGTCCATGGGTCAGCACTAGACTAAAGCAAACTTGGAGTCAATCTAAATTTTTAAAAAAACTATAAAGAGCTGAACCCTTCAAAAATTCTAATCACTGCAAATATTTACATTCTGGTTGACTGACCACCAGTTGTGACACCATGAAGAAAGAAAGAAGACATGATTTCTGGAGACATTTACAATGTTGACATCTTTGGACTCTAAACATGACTGACTATGAACTCCTTTAAAAAAATAATCAAGCCCCTACCATACTTTAGAACATACAATTCCATCTGGAGAGTTGAAGATAGCCTCACCATATATCATTCATTGCAGGTGATGATCTAGCAAAGTTTCAGTGTCAATGCCAAGAAATTCTAGATGTACTAACAGTGACTCAAATGCCTCCAGACAAGTCACTTTCTATTTTCTGTTCAAGTCATTTTTATAAGTAACATTGAAATTTCTTTTATTTCAAGGTTCTTTTAATTGCCTCTGAATTCATTTTTTGCTATATGTCAAACCCAGCTAAGCTCTATTTTTATTTCAATATTTGAAAATATATATAATTGCATTGTCACATGTACTCTCTTTTTCTTAGAGAAAAAAAATGAAAGCCAAAAGTAATGATATAGAAGCTAACACTTATTCAAAGTCTGTCACAGAACACCTTAATTAGAACCCTTGCTAGTATAGTATCTAGCATATTGTGTTTCTGAGTTTATGGAAACTATAAAAACCATTTATAGCAGGATAAAAATCAACTTCTGAGTCATCTTAGATAAACCTGACAGATTGGAAAGCTCCTTTAAAAATAATAATAGGAACTTTTGAAAGACAGTAAATTGAAATATTTAATTTGGTGTCTTGCTGGCAGCCCACATTGCAGCATAATTATGTTTCATCATATGCTTAGAGTTGCTAATATTATGATTTATTAATTTGTAATATTTCCAAGTTTATTTTATTTCTCCTTTTCCTCTTCAACAGATAGTTGTCAATGAGAATTACTGGAGCCTGTTGCCTTGTAGCAGAAATACTGTTGCTTTTTCTTGGCACCTCATCCATGCAATCCACAAATTCCTGCCATAAAATTCATGCATTTGTGTCAAGTTTGATGTGAATTGAGATCATGACACTGAATTCCCACATGTTTTGATTAAGGAAAGAAGTTTAAAAAATTCTCTGGAAAAAAAAGGACAAGTTCTGCTTTTGTTTGACAAGTCTTGGGAAATACATGCTGTTTTCTCTCTGATGAATAGGGTTTAAAAGAGGAAGGCACTGGCATTATTATTTTGGAGTTTCTTTTATTTCTGATGATAATGTATGCCATTGCTATTTTAGATGAACAGAAGGTTTAACTTTTGATGCAAAATTTTTTGTATTTGTTAAATAACCTTGTAGGGGGCCAATAGGGAGAGATGACAGGGGGAAAGAAAAAGATTGCTCATTGATGTTGCAAAACTCAGAGTGAGACCAGTTAGATGTAACTTGTGATTTATTGTTTTAAATATGTTATTTTATGCATATAAAATATGCCTCATAAATAATACGCTCTCTGTATCATAATTATAGTGCCTGCCATTAGTCTGAGGTCAAATTTATTCAATGATTTATCACTAACTCATGGCCAAGTATCTAATTCTTCCATCCCCTCCTGGTTCAAGGCTCTCCAGGTACAAATGAGCAAATATACATCAGCTCTGGAAGTTCCAGAAGGATCATGAGCAACTCATTGTTTGATACTCTTTCTGCAAAGACTCCCATTGCCTTCCCTCTGACCCTCCTGGTTCCATAAATCCTGTAGTAAATCACAGGTAGACCAAAAGGTATTCAAGACATCCAAAGAGGCCAGAGGAGCTGATTTGCTCCTGACCTTGAACCTCAGTGGTTTCACTTGGTATCTTCGACACGCCTGCCCCCACAGCTTCCAAGTCCCACCACCTTGACTTCTGGTTCTCACTCTCTGCTCTTCCCATTGCTGACCATGGGACAGGGTCCCTCTGTCTGTTCTCCCCTGAAAAAGCGCCAGTAAAGGGGCAAATCTGTAGGTGGAGTGTGAGTGATCCTTCTCCTCCCAGCTCTGGCCGCGAGGGACTTAGGTTCTTTCTAAGACTTGTCATCTTTGACATTTTACCCTCTGTCCAAGGACTCACAATTTCCCCAACCCCTATTTTAACCATTGACACTTCTATGTGGCTTTTTATACCACATGTTCTTTATTATTTCTTCTCATGTCACCCTACAAACATGTGAAGTTAAGGTCTTTTACATGGATTTTAGTGAGCATATGTATCACAAGAATAAGAAATATTGCATCTACCGAGATTACAGAGTGGCCCTTTTGTACATTTCAAATAGCATCCATTGCCATAGAAACTCAGTGCTCTGGAGCTAAAATACACAGAAAGATGGCTAATTAACCATAAACAGGAGAAAGTGTGCAGATTCAAGCCTGTAAGGTAATTTGACCCTTGACAGAATATTTATCCCTGGCAAATGTTATCAGTGAAAATGTTACTCAAAAAACAAAGCATATTAAATAACAACTTTTATTACTATTTTTTCTCATAAAAATCTTACTGTAGAAAATTTTTAAAATTCAGGGAAATTAAAATAAGAAAATAAAACAAACATATTCCCACTACCCAGAATAAATTTTTTTGCACATATTGGTTTCCGCCATGCATGCATTTGTGAGTAGTAGGAGACAGTGCAATACTGTGGTAAGAAGACAAAGTGCCACTTCCTTACTGTGCATTTCTGAGTAGGTTATGTCAACTCTCCACTTCCATTTTCTTATTTGTAAAGTGGAGATAATATTAGTACATAATTCAAGAGGTCATCAAAAGAATAAATTAAATTACATAAAGAACTTAGGGAATAGCTCAACACAGTATCAGTGTTGACTAATAAATATTAACTTTATTACTATTGTAATATATTACTTTCTTTGTGTTTTGCTTAATTTAATGCACCTTAACATCTTTTTATAACTTTTTATAATTATAAAATATATACTATTTATAGACTACACACACAACAATGGTACGTAATTCTTAGGAAGACATAACTGTACTGAAAAATGAAAGAACAATGTCTGTGGAGCAGAAATAGAGATGCATGTTGTGTGGTTCATGACTAAAGTAAAATGGAACCACATTTGGGAAGTTAAGGCA
The DNA here is from genome assembly GCF_004126475.2 of Phyllostomus discolor. NCBI lineage: Eukaryota > Metazoa > Chordata > Mammalia > Chiroptera > Phyllostomidae > Phyllostomus > Phyllostomus discolor. The sequence continues at coordinate 76,410,799 of NC_040903.2, read as the reverse complement.
GGGTCAATTCCTTCAGAGAATTCCCAAGTCTGGTGAGGAGCTGAATTGCACTTCTGGAGAATAGCTGGTGGTTGAGACCTTAATTCTTGACTATGATAGAACTGAAATATCTCTGCAGAGTCATCTGAGGCTGTAGCTTGAAACATATGCTTTTGGAGGTAGGTGGAAGCAGAGGCATTTAGGAATAGATATGGAATTTGGAAATTGCTGAAGCCCTCCCTAAGCTGCTAAGAACACTGACTCAAGGCCATATTCCCAGTAGGCTGAGAACATCACACCTGCCTGGGGAGGAGGCTCACTAGTGTAAGAGAGTATATTCACACAAGACAGCATTCTGAACAGGAACAGAGTAACAGAATTGATTGACTAATTAGCAGATTAACTGGAGAAAAGAGATAATTGAGCAATCTGAAAAAGAAATTTAAACAGGATATGTAAAATATTCATAAAATAATACCAAGAAGTGGAAACAATGAAAAAGAATCAAGTGCAAATTCTGAACTTAATGCTATAATATTTTTGTTTTAAAATATTAAATAGATATCAAGAACAGTCAGCTGGACTCAACTGGGAAGGTAACCCAGAATGCAGGTCAAAGAGATAAAAAGATGGGAAATTCACATAATGTTAAATACTGTTTGAGAAGCTTTTAATTGGAAAAAAAAAAACAGAAAATAGGGTTGGGACAATACTTAAACGGATAATAATTCAAAATTTTTCAGGATTACAGAAACTCATGAGCTTTCAAATAGAGACAACACATCAAGCACTCAGCACTTATAAACCATAAAATCTGTATCAGTATTCCTCTCTGTGAGCCTACAAAGGCTAATGATTATGTTTTAGAATACATTAGGGAAAAAAGGAAAGGTTATCTATCGAAAAAACTAAAACACTGCAATATTTTTCCTTGATTTCCTATCATTAATAAAGGATGCAGAAGCCATAGGATGAACATATATTTCCATGAGTGAAGAAAAAAATAACTGGAAACTTGGGATTCTGTAGTGAAGTCAAAATATTTTCAGACATTTAAGGATAAGACAGTTTACTACTTATAGTTCTCCACAGAAGGAAAATAATAAAGGATGTCCTTCAAGAAGGAAAAAACAATGAAGAATGAAAAAATAAGATAAAGAAACCAATAATGAGCAGTAAAATCATGAATAAGTGTAGTTGGATTTGTATTTTTATTGATAAATAAATGATGATGATAACAACAATGACCTGCATTAGATAAACAAGTTCTAAATAAATTTGAGACAATAACAACATAAAGATAGGACAAGTGAGATTGGAGCAAATTTAAAACACACCTTTTTTTGAAGTGGAGAAACTAACTTTAGGGTCCTAGAAAAAAATAAAGGAAAATAAGTTAAAGACTGAAGCATGACTACTGAATTAGTAGAACTGGTTGGAGAAAGATAATTGATTTAATCAATTTGATGCCAATTAGGAAAAGGAGACCCTAAAAAAGCAAAGGAAAAGTATGAGAATTACAAGCCCATGTTGTAGAGTTAATTTTAAGTATCAATACAGCAGTCAAGGTAAACTCACTTAATAGGAGACAATATCTTTCTTGTAGGCAAAATGATGCCTCAGTCCCACACTGTCCACTTCCTAACCCCTGGAACATACAGATGTGATCAAATTAAAGACTTCAAAATGGAGGATTATCCTGAATCATCCAGGTCAGCCTAAGATAATCATACAGGTGCTAATAGTTAGAGACCTCTTGTCAAAAAATGGGTGTGAGGGCACTGGAGGAGATTCTTCTATCCTATCTCAGAGCAGCAGAATAGAACTGAGGATAGATTATCTGTAACATGTTTAACTAACTATTTCCTTTTGAGTAGGTTGTGCTCTTGATTATCCCAGTGAAGGATATTTGGATGGAAGGAACAAGGAAGGAAGGAAAAGAGGGAGGGAGAATGGGAACAAAGGAAGGAGAGTAGATGAGAGAGAGAAAAGAAACATATCTATCATCTATCATTTATATATCTATCATCTATCTATCTATAGAGTAATTATTTTTTATCTATCATCATCTACATTCTACCCACCCATTCATCCATCTGCCTCACCCACCCATCTATCAACTTTCTATCTATCTATCTATCTTTTAATCCTCAAAAAAGACAAAGTCTTTTTAGAAAGTTTAAAAGACATAACATCATAGAGAAAAAATAAGTAATTTATTGTCCACAATTTAGAAACATTGCTGGTCATTTTTATTCATGTATCCATCTAGCTTTTTTTTAAGTCTAGCTCTACTATATACTATATACTATTAGATATCTATCTATATATATATTTAATTTTATTCATTAATATCAAGTAAACAGTCTCCTGTGTCATTATACTTTTAAAATAATTATAGACCTTTCCCCAATTGTGTCTGTACAAATGATGGACAAAGGATCAGAAAGGTAATCTCACTGGTTTTGCAGACAGAGGAAGAGGCCAGGAGCCAAGAAATGTGGTGACTTTTAGAAGATGAAAAAGTCAAGGATATAAACTCTTTCTCAGAGCCTTCAGAAAGGACATGGCCTTGCTGACACCTTAATTTAGCCCAATGAGAACTCTGATGGACTTCTAACCTACTGGACTGTACAATGACAGGTTTGTGTTATTTTAAGTCACTTTTTATATTTCGGATTCTTATAAGCAATGTTATATGGGAAAAAAGTCCTTAAATATGTTTCATTGCCTGCTTAGTTTTCTTCAAATGAAGTGGAAATTCTGGTTTAAAGGGTATTAATCTTTAGTATTTAAGAGTTTAGCATATTTTGGAAATAGATAGAGGTGCTGGTTGCACAATATTACCAAATGCCACTGAGTCATTCAATTTATTTTTTAAATATATTTTATTGATTATGCTATTACACTTGTCCCATTTTTGCCAATTCACTCCCCTCCACCCTGCACATCCTCTCTCGCCCACATTGTCCCACTTAGTTCATGTCCATGTGTGATACTTATAGGTTCTTTAGCTTCCACATTTCCCATACTATTCTTACCCTCCCCTTGTCTATTTTCTACCTACCATCTATGCTACTTATTCTCTGTAACTTTTCCCCCCTCTCTCCTCCTCCCACTCCCCTGTTGCTAACCCTCTGTGTGATCTCCATTTCTGTGGTTCTGTTCCTATTCTAGTTGTTTGCTTAGTTTGGTTTTGTTTTTGTTTTAGGTGGGATTGTTAATAATTGTGAGTTTGCTGTCATTTTACTATACATGTTTTTTATGTTATTTTTCTTAGATAAGTTCCTCTAACATTTCATATAATAACGGTTTGGTGATGGTGATGAACTCCTTTAACTTGACCTTATCTGGGAAGCACTTTATCTGCCCTTCAGTTCTAAATGAAAGCTTAGCTGGATAGAGCAATCTTGGGTGTAGGTCCTTGCCTTTCATGACTTGGAATATTTCTTTCCAGCCCCTTCTTGCTTGTAAGGTCTCTTTTGAGAAATCAGCTGACAGTCTGATGGGAACTCCTTTGTAGGTAACTGTCTCTTTATCGCTTGCTGCTCCTAGGATTCTCTCCTACATTTTAATCTTGGCTAATGTAATTATGATGTGCCTTGGTGTGTGCTTCCTTGGGTCCAACTTCTTTGTGACTCTCTGAGCTTCCTGGACTTTCTGGAAGTCTATTTCCTTTGCCAGAATGGGGAAATTCTCCTTTATTATTTGTTCAAATAATTTTTCCACTTGTTGCTCTTCCTCTTCTTCTTCTGGTATCCTTATAATTCATATGTTGGAACGTTTAAAGATGTCCTGGAGGTTCCTAAGCCTCTCCTCATTTTTTTGAACTCTTCTTTCTTCATTCTTTTCTGTTTGGTTATTTCTTTCTTCCTTCTGGTCCATTCCATTGATTTGAGTCCCAGTTTCCTCCCCATCACTATTGGTTTCCTGTGAATTTTCCTTTATTTCACTTAGGGTAGCCTTCATTTTTTCATCTGATTTGCGACCAAATTCAACCAATTCTGTGAGCATCCTGATTACCAGTGTTTTGAACTGTGCACCTCATAGGTTGGTGATCTCTTCATCACTTAGTTGTATTATTTATGGAGCTTTGATCTGTTCTTTCATTTGGGCCGTTTTTTTGTCTTGATGCTCCGGTTACATAGTGGGGGGCAGAGCCTTAGGTGTTCACCAGGGCAGGGCAACCTAGTTGCTGGGTTGTGACACTGTTTGTGGGGGAGGGGTCTGAGGGGAACAATGGTACTTGCTCTGCTCTCTGTTGGATTTTAGTCACTTCTGCTGCTTCCCCCAAGCAAACTGGGCCCCTCTGGTGCTAATTCCCATGTGGGTGGATTTGTGTACATTCTAGGACCTCATGGGTCTCTCCAACGAACTCTCCTGTGAGGCTGGGCATTTCTCATAGCACCTCAACCCCCACAAGTGTTTTCAATTGGTGTTTTGAGGCTTTACTTCCCATTGCTGGGTTGTGCGGTCTGTCTCACTCCCCAGTTTCGCCTGGTTTATCTGTGAGTGAATGTGAGACCACCCAGTCAGCCAGCTGCCTTGCACACCACACCTGTCCACAATCTGCCGCCTCACTGGGTCCGCCCACTGCTGCCTGCATGCCTGGGGTCTGCCAGTCACCACTTTTTTTGTCACAACCCCTCTCTACCTGGCCGCTCAACTCCACCCCTCCTACTGGTCTGGATGAATGTGTCTGCTTTAACTCCTTGGTTATTGGACTTCCATACAATTCAATTTTCTGTCAGTACTGGTTGATTTTTGTTTCTAAATTTTTTTTGTTCATATTTTGGTTGTGCGAGGAGGCTCAGTGTGTCTACCTATGCCTCCATCTTGGCTGGAAGTCCCTGGATTGCATTATTGATACTGGAAATCTTCTACCAGTTTTCAATAATTGTAGTGATATCTATCTTTGGTAAGCAGGGGAAAGGAAGAAAGTAAGAGAGAGGGAAGCCAGGGAGAATGAAGGAAGAAGGTACTAGCATTTCTTTTGACCCAACACCCTCCCTTTGAGTTCTTATTTCTTGGGCTTCTGGAGCCTGAGAGTGAGTGTGAGTCCAAGAGGTTGTCCCCAGTTATAAGGAGACACCCTGCTGTTCTGCAGGGGTTGGGGGGGAATTGTCTAAATTGCTAATTGTCCTAATCAAAACCTCTGCAGAAGGAAGTCAGATCTCCATGGAAACGATTAACAAAAAGGAGCAAGTAAGCAGATAAATAATGAATTTGATCTCTTTTAATCCAAATAATAGTTTACCATTTGTCCTAAAAATAACATTTCCTAAGCATCATATGAATCTGTATTCATAGCCAGAATCTTCTGGCAAATTGCTTTATTTCTCAGAAATTCAGTCTAACTTTTCTTATTTGTAAAATGCAACTTAAAAGAAAAATCACATGTAGAACATTTGTAATGGTAAGTGATCACGTCTACAAAGAACCAACTACAAACAGGGCTGGATACATGGTAAGCAACCAATAAATTCTGGCTGTTATTAGGATTATACAAACTTTTATGAATTGCCTCATTTATGTTTTAATTGTTTTGAAGTAGAAACAGTACAGGCATTTGAACCTTCTGGAGAGCAGTCTTCTCTTGAGTCTTCAGAGCCCTGGTATGACACTCTCTGAGGGCTGGAGAGATAGCCAGTCATGAAATTCATCATGGCCAGGCAGTAGTGCCCACACTGCCTCTTAACTTGCCTGTGGGAGGAGGTCATTTGTTCACCCACTACCAGAAACCTTAGCAAACCACTTCAGTTTGGATGTAACTGTGATAGTTTTCCCCATCTTAGGAAGACTTAGGGACCTTCTCAATCATCCCCTATAATCCTGTGATGGATTCAGTGTCCTGAATAGGGAGTCTGCCCTGGAAAAGCAGTTAGTGAATAGCTAAGTTGTCATCCTTGGTCTCAGCTATCTGGATCATTCAGCCTTGCCTAACTTCTCATCAAATAATAGCCATCACCTTTTAAGGTCAATGCCAACAATCATCTCTGCAAATACTAAAGGGTTTTCTGAGGTCAGCCAGGTGTCTTAGTGGAGACACATGGAGGTCCAACTAAAGAGGAGGGTTTGTCAGAGCAAATTAAAATCCAACTTTGGTGTTTCCATGACACTCAATTTATTAATAAACAATAATCAACACAGGCAGCAGCTCCTTCACATCTTTTTACAAGTGAGGTGTTTTATAGTAAAACATGGGAGGAAATATGTATAGCTACACTGAGGCACAGAAGCAAGAAACACCTTACAGAACTATCTCCTTCCATTGGGGCATGTTAGCTTTTAGAGTCTTTTCTATAGGTTGTGTTGTTTCACCATCCCAGTCCTGTTGTACATGTTTTCATATTGTTCCTACTTTGGGTTGAGAAAATGAGGGCCAAAGAGGCCAAGCTACCTGGCTGAGTCACCCATTTGTACATGGAGCTGGAGCTGGAATAAGGTGGACAATGGCTGCGGCCATCTGAATATGATGTCAGCTAATGTCCCACGTACTTCTCATTCATCCCTTAAGAGAAGTGAGATTTCCAAAATATCCAAGCAGGAAACTGAGCCACTAAAAAAAGAAGAGAAATCTCATACCCTCAAATATTGAGGCCCATCATGGCAATGAACAAAATCAATAGCCACCATGTTGCCAAGACCTTGACCCTATCACCAAATGTTTTGATGTGTAGGGAAGTAGCTTCAACACAACTAAAATGACAAGTTATTCACTAAGGTACTTTAAGATGCCTCAAAGCAGCATTTGCCCAAATATTTTACAAAACTGACTGTTCATTACATTATTTCTGTATTGATACCAAATCTCAATTTCAAGTCAGGGAGCTCATAAAGCATTTACCTTTTGTGCTGGAGAAGTTCCCTGAGCAGTGTTAGCTGTGTGTACCTCTATATGTGTGAGCACATGTATGTTTAGGTGAGTATAGCCATCTGCATGTGTATGCACCTGTGCCTGTGTCTGCATCTGGGTGGGGAGGAGTTTCCTGGAATTATGAAACAAAATAAAGTTTTCCAATAATAAAAAGTTAGGGCTGCTCTAGCAGAGATGGTTGGATGGGAGCATGTGAGTGGGTCTGTGAAGTCCCCAGCAATGAGGGCTTGGACTAAAGTCTCCCAATTCCCAGCAGGGACAGGAGGGTACAGAGCTCAGGCTCTGAAGGAAGGTTGAGATACTGGTAGAAGAGGCCCCTCAGAGGCTGGGGTCCTGGGTCAAGAGTAGACCCTTAAAACAGGAATCTGTCTGATATGCTCTGAGAAGAACTAACACCAAGACCACACTTTAATATGAAGACTGTTAGTTTTTCTAATCTTTGTCCTACAAAAAGTTTCTGTTTAAAAAAGGTAAAAATTGGTCTTTCAAAGGGGTTTTGAGAAAAAAAGATATTTGGTGGGATAATTGTCTATCTACTTTTCAACCAAGATATGTCAATGTTAGAGTGGATTTCATTAAATGTGATTTGCACTGACATTTTTACAAAATGGTATTTTGTTCTTCTAGTAACAGGTAAAAAGCAAATATGATTAAAATTCATATTCTTATTTCCTTGCTTTGCTTAATCTTACCCTTTACCTCACTTAAATCAAGCACTAAAAAGTCTAGAATATAATATATAGATTTTTATCATTTCTCTTTACCAAAATCCCTCATGAAAAATATTTATTATCATTGCCAAATTAGCAAAGTGAGATCAGGAATACATCAATATTGAAACATAATTGCCATTTATTTCATTGCCATTGGGGTTGCTTCTTAATGAGAGGTAGGCTGTAATAAAATAATCTGAGATGCCTTAGAAATGAAGATGTACATGGTCAAGAAAGGAAGCATTAATTGAGAAAATATTCCCATTTTCATGAAAATAAAGGGAACATATAAAATAATCCTCATAGAGTCAATACTGTTTTCTTTTGCAAGGAGAATCATAATTATGGTCCCATTCTCAACTGGCTGGAAAGAGCAGAGGAATTACAAATTCTCTTCTCTCAACCAACTCTGTTAGTTCAATCAATGAATTATTTGCCTTTAATGTGATAACAATCAAAAAGCTTGGTAATTTTGTGTGCACATGTGTGATATTTATTTTTAAATAACATTTTTATTCTAAAATAAATAATGTTTGGATCCTCATAATCAGTCTCAAGGTCCATTTCTGACATTTCCTTAAACTAAATTCTAGAAGAGCACTAGGCAAGCAGTATGAAAATTTGAGGATTTTGATATAAATTTTCAAACTTTCAGTCAGAATCTTGGAAAGAATATCTACCTGGCACATTGCAAGTGCTTAATGAATGTTCAATAAATCAATAAACAAATTTACAGGACCAATGTGGAACTCCTTAAGTTTGTTTAAAATGTGATCCATTGACAGAATTTGAGTTTACATGCAATGTCCCAGGCTTGCTGACAATGAGCAAGGCTTCTCCTGCCATTCATTCCTACCTGACCAGAGACACCAGACCCAGAAGGCCACAGCCCTCAGGCACACCCTCTAGCAGGTGCCCTCAGCAAGGGCCTTCTCCTGAGTCTATCTGGAAAACAGAATCATAACAGCTACTTTCTGAGAGTGATATTGCACTATGGAATACATCTTTCTTTAAGGTCTTTAATTCAAGGCAGTGTAAGCACAAAGACTGCAATGGCATTCCCACGTAGATATTAACATACACAGACAGAATCCAAATGATAACCTCTGAACACAGTGCTGGGCCCAGATGCATAGCAACAGACTCTGCCCTCAACTTCTGTGCAAAGAAATATAGAATAACAGCAGGACACAGTTCTTTGAGTATGTTGCTTTGGGTTCTAATTTCTGCTTTTTAGAATGTTCTACTTTTCCTGTCGTCAGGACCTGGGCATGGGCAAACTGATGTTTTGCAGCAGACTGAAAAATCTCAGGCCCAGCTCCAGGGGTTTTGCAGTCTGCTGAAACAGTTGGTTCTCTGGGGGTTGAAGGCCATTAGAGACCTCACTGCAGAGTCCTCTAAACTCAGAGATACTTCATAGATGATGAATTGTTCTTTGTGGATTTTCGTATTTTTTTAATCCCTCATATAAAGTAAAGATAACTTAAAAAACTTACCTAGGACACAGTACTTTTATTAGATTCATCTGTTTCTGACTTTTCCAGCTCTGGCTGGGCAACATGCATTTTCATGTAACAGAGAGAGAAGAGCAGATGAGCACCACTAGATCACTCAGATGAACTTTGGTGATGGTGATTCTAGAGATTATTGTAGTAGCTCTTGCAGTATCCCTGAATGCTTGGTCTTAGACATTTTTTAGGTATTTGTGGGTAAGCTAATTATGATGAGCGTAGTGACCAAGAACACTGGTCTTGAAGCCCAGAACATACTCCTAGTACACAAGCTATGTGACCTCACTAATCCCCAGCTTCAGCATCTGAAAACTGAGAATAATACCTAGATTCCAGAAGTCTTCAACAGCTTGTATGTGGAGGGCACAAGGCACCATTCAAAGAGTAAACATTCAATAAATAGTAATTGTGAGTCATAAAGTGAGTCATGTAACTGCTGCATAAAACTTAAAAAAAGTACATTTCTGTAAGTCCTGTAAGCTTCTATTGAGAGCCCCAGATCCTGCTGGAATCCAGGATCATACTGGAGATCTTGCTGTACCAAATAGGCCTGAATGTGCCTCCAGAATGGAGAAGAAACTCTTTTGTTTTGTTTTGTTTTGTTTTGTTTTTAAGTACAACTCATTGGAATTTATCAAGTAATTACAAACTAGGGACTAGGAGATGAGAACACACATAGAGTTGAATGGTGGGGGCTGTTTTTGTGAGTTCTTTTAGTCCTATTTCATGCCCTTGGCTGAAAGGATTCTTCCAGAGCTGGGATTCACTTGGAAAGCATAGGGCAGACAATCCCACAATGAGAGTTTGCCTTTTTGATGCAAAAGGAGGAATAAGTTTGTACTATTCAGTCCTCTTAAAACATTCCTGTTGAGTCAACCTGATATTCTGTGAAATCAACTCCAAATGTTTACAGAAGAAGCATGCTCATTACTGAGTTATGAATGAAAAGGCAGGTTGACATCATTACAGTAACAGGAGTTATGACAAAGTGTGGTCATGTTCCTCAGAGAGACTTGACAGTCTTAAGGCTACATAATCTCACCTTTGTTTGTTGATAATGTTAAAATAGCCTATAATTCTTTCCTGTCAGAGAATTTAAGCATTTAAGCATTCTACTCTCACATCTGCCAGAACTTAAAAAAATCCTATAGGATGGTGGCTATTGACTTTAATCAGCCATCAGGGCTTAACCTAATGGCAACTGGCTTCTGAGCCATGCATAATTAAATAACCATATTTAGAAGCCAAAAATCCTTGTGTTTTCCTGGTAAAAAGATATTATTATAATGATAGAAATGTAAATTTCTTAATTCTGCAGCTGAAAAATACTCAATAATGTGTGTGCCACTTAAGTAAGCAACTGAGGACAGAGTTATTATTTTAATATCTTCAAAATATTGGCATGCCTGACACATCCAAAATGAATTCAAACCTTCTTTCACAAAAAGAAAAATTCAAAACGTTATTTTCCATTAATAGGAATAGATACATACACTATTTTTATATGTCTGGCTAAACTTGTATAAAAATGAATAGCAGGAAGCCATAATGAGTAAAAGTGTAATCTGAATAAAAACACATTACATTTCTTTACCTCCCATGGAGTCAAATTTGAAAGGAGAGAGGATGAAAGAGACTGCCATGTAACTTCATTTGGGGCAAATATGTCCTTTGTTCTGGCTCACAGACACACACAATGTATGAATTAGCTCAGCACTAAACTCCAGGTGGCTTTGCCCAAGAGATACTGACGGTGTGGCATGGGAATAACCCCTGCCGGGAGGAAAGACATTTCTCAGGAGCACTCAACCCTAGTGCCCAAAGTGAAGACAGGCTGCATAAACCTTGCTTTCTGGGGAAATGTGACACCATACACAGCGAACAATGGCAAGACAAGCAGTTGTTTTGTGGTGTGCAGACTGAAGGAGGTGACCCTTTCTAGGTCAAAGCACTTTGTAAGACAAGTGGAAACAGAGCTGGAGGCATAGGAAGAGCAGCCCTGTGCCTATCCATCATTTATGACGCTCTAAGTGCAGAGAAGCAAGGCTCAGCAATGGGATGAGACAACTGGAACAGAAAACTTTGCAGGAGCCAAAACTGAGAGATTCAAATGCCCAGAAGAATGTCAGGAGAAAACTGAAAACTAGAATTGTAGCTGCTGGTCTTGAGGGTAAGCCTAGACCCCATCCCTCTAGAAAGAGGAGTGGTCCTTTTCAATACCTGTCATTACTGCTCTGGGAATGCTGACCTAGATTTCCTGGTTGCTCAAGAGAAATTGACAATTTTCATCTTAGGTAAGAGGCCTTGTTATTTAACTGTTAACAAATAAGTCACACTTTAAAAATAAAACATTGTGTGGGCCCCCCAAAAATGTGTTCAAGCATATTTAGCTCATCCCCCACTTCTGATCTCTGACTTCAAGTCTGAAACATAAAGACCCATAGACAGAAAAGCAATGAGAAGTAACTGCAACCACCGTAAAGGCCATGAAATAAAGAGGAATAGTTCTATGAAAATGGCCCAAAACAGGACCAGAGGACGAGGAGCAAGTGTCATAAAAGACAAGGAACTGATGGGTAGGATGCACATACTTCCTGCACTCACATCTGAGCATGGTGGTGACCAGCACCTCAGTGGAAAAACATGTGTTGCTACTATGAGGCACAGTGTTTACCTGTTAAATATGCAGAAATACATAATTGCAAACAATTTACAGTCCGTTGCATAATTTGGGATTCGTAAACCCCAACTAATCCTTTCTGTTGTCCTCATAAAACCATAAATTAATAACAAAAGCAGCTTCATGTATTTTTAAACACAGGAATACAAAACAGATAAAAACACAATAACAGTACCCAGGATTAGGTATCTGGAAGGGGCTGATCCAATATGATCACCCCTCAGAGAACTCAAGAAAAATAATAACAAATGTCCATGAAAACACTTGTGCAAGACAGTTGATCTGTGTTATTGTGACAAATGCTTCACACTCAAGGTAGGCATTGCTGAATTTACGAACAATGGGAAAAGACAAATGACTTTTGATATCTTAAGTCATTTTTCCTAAATTGCTATTATATGATATACAAGACAATTCTGCATGTCTAGGGGAAACTTACATTTTTAAAGAGACTACTCACATTTATTCTCATTTTAATAAAGACATGCTTGGCTTTTATTATAAGCACAGTATAAAGGTAAATAATGTGAGGATATAAATGTGTGAGACTATGTGGATATAAGAAAAATATAAGAGAATATAAGAAGTTTGTAGCCTCAGGTGAGAATCAAGACTAATTCTTTGGAAAAGGGTATGAATGTGGATGTCATGGGCATTCGGTGGAATTAGAGGACACCGATGTCATGACCAAGAGAAAGTGGGAGGTGAGGGCAAGTGTTGGATGCATCAGGGTTAAGAAGGAAAAGGACAGTGGAAATGTAGCATGTAAAGTTTCTCAAGACTCTGTCCGGAGGTCAGCAGAAGAGTGGGGTGACAGCTAGAGAGGCAGAGTCCAGGGAGAGCTATGTAATAGGCTGCAACAAGTTACAGCAGGATGTTTAGCTTGTAAACATCCCAGAATGGCTCTTATGTAGTGAGGATAAAATTGAGGCAAGGGAAAGGGAGGGAACCCTTGTAGGGATGAAGCGTTTGAGAAGCTGAAATCTATTCCAGCAGCAGAAATGCCTGTCCTCCCATGGGAGCAATGACATTGTGTCCTTTTTAGCAGGCAGTGAGTACATATGTTGATGGGTTTGTTAGGGAAAGATGAGGAGGTTCCTACGAGGCTGCCTCTGTGTTGCAAATCAGGGCAGATGTGAGCTTCTGGGATGAGAGAGAAAGGCTTAGTGTCTGTATCTTTTTGGAAAATTGGCTCATTAAGTATTTGATATGTGTGGTATTTCTGTGGGTATTCAATCAAGATCTTATTTTGTTTTACATTTAGGAATGCTTAACCCAGTCAGTGGTCTTATAGTATTCCACAATTTGATGGCTCACAATGTCTATAGAATCACACCCTGAAAATTCTTCAACTGAGGATTTAAAAGTCAAATTCAGGTCATTTCCTAGAATGTAAAGAATGATTTTTGGGCCTCAAAGAGTGAGAGGCAAGCTGACAGAGCTGGAATAACTTGTGAAGGTTTATTGGTAAAGACACCTGGGGTCACTGCTAGAGACACTGAAGGTGAGAGGCGGGCCTTGCTGGGAGAGGGGTGGTGGGAGCTCAGCCTGGATCCACACATCGCAGTGAGTGTGGAGAAGAGCTTTCCTGAGGGACTTTGGAGCCCCCTGCTAAGCTTCAGTAGGACTCCCCGTACAGACCTTGCACCAAGAGCAATAGCATGCCCTTTCTCAAGTCCTATGTACCAGCCAACATGCATCAACGTCATCACCACCATCATCAAAGAGGTAGCATATTTTTATAAAAAAGAGTGGACTCTGAAATGTCACAGAGTCATATCCCACCTGTACCACCTACTGTACTGACCCAGTCACCTTGATCGTGCTAAGCACCCCTACAAACCAACAGTATCTTATTGTTGAGATGATAAAATTTTAAGCATTGATCCTCATGAGAAAATCACGAATACAGTTTTTCTTCCTCTTTCTACCATCTATACCTGTCAATAGTAAATTGGTGAATTTGTTTGAAGAAAGATTTTTTTTTATTTTAAATACAGTGTAATGTTAAAGAAAAGAGGTTCATATCTCACCATGAACACACTTCAAAAATGCAAGTAACTCACAGGTTAATTTTAAAAAATTAAACATATTTTCACAAGGCATAATATCAAAAGTGGAAAATTTCTCCAATTCTAATGACAATTTCTATACCTAAAGGATAAACCACTGCTTACAGTTTTGTTTTTGTTTGTTTGTTTTTGCTTTGCCAATAGGGGAGGAGCTAATGTGTAAATGTATATAGGCATTTATTCTTATGTTATTTCTGAATATCAAAATAATTATGGAACTTTAAAAAAATTTCACCCTCACTGGAGGACATTTTTTCATTGCTTTTAGAGAGAAGGGAAGGGAGACAGAGAGAGAAAGAGGAACATCAATTGGTTTCTCTCTCATACATGCCCCAGTTGGGAATCAAACCCACAACCTTCCAGTATACCAGGTGACACTCCAACCAACTGAGCCACAATGGCCAGGGCAGAACTTTTAAATTTAAAATATATTTGTTTCAAGAACAAATTTGCAAAACTCAAACTACCTGATTTCAAGACTTATAAAGCTACCATAATCAACACAGTGTGGTTTTGGCATAAGGATAAAGCAGATTAGAGTAACACAATAGAAATTCTAGAAATAGATGCTCATAAAGGCATTGCAATGTGTAAAGGACAGTCTTTCAACAAACAGTGCTGAAGAATTTTATTAATACAACCATGGGAAAGATGAATGTCAGATGCAAGCTCACACTGCAGAAAAGCATATGAGCTAAAATAATAAATCTTCTGGAAAGAAATGTAAAAGTGTCTTCACAATTTAGGGGTAGGCAAAGATTTCTTAGAACACAAAAAGCACCAGATGTAAAAGAAAAAAAATAAAACAAATTTCATCAGAATTAAGTCTCCTATGCATCAAAAGTTAAAATAAAAAAGTAAGACTCAATGTTGGAGATTATTTCACAATATTGTATTGAAAAAACTTAAGTACAGAGTAAAGAATTTCTACATAGTTGTTATGAAAATACCAAAAAAAAAAAAAAAGAAAAAGGGCAAATGTCCTGAAAAGTTGAAGGCAAACATCTAGTAAAGACTAAAAAGGCATTTCACATCATTAGCCATCAGAGAAAAGCAAAATGAAGATGTCACTGAAATAAATGAGACCAACAATATTAAACACCAGGGACATGTGGAATGGGAACTTTCTTATGCTAATGGTGAGTGTGTAAAATGGTACAACCACTCTGGAAAACTGGCAGTTTTTGCAAAGTTAAATGCATTCCTACCTTATGACCCTGGAACTTCTTTTCTAGGTATTTACTCAAGAAAAATAATAACGAATGCCCATGAAAACACTTGTACAAGACAGTTGATAGCATTTTTATTCTCAAGAGCCCCAAACTGAGAACAATTAAAATTTTCATCAGGAAGAGAACAGATGAGCTCTTTGTAATCATATCATGGACAGTGATCAGCCATAAAAAGCAGGAACTGCTGATACATGCAGCAACACGGATGAGTCACAGAGACACGCTGATCTAAGAAGCTGAGCACAAATAGGAATGTATGATCTCATTCATAGGAACTTCAAGAACAGACAAAACAAACTCTGATATAAATCAAAATAGTTGTTGCCCATGGGAGGTGGGAACATAGAAAAAGGGAACATGGAATGGGTTTCTGGGATGGTTCTTGATTGGGTTATTGGTCAATGACATGTATTCCTCAAAATGCACAGAATTATTCATTGAAGATCTGTGCCTTTCTTTGCATGCCAACTTTAACCTCAATTTAAAAAATATGTCAGATCTATTTTTCCATATCAAGGCAAACACATCAACTTCATTGGTTAAAGCAACCTCTGACATTAATACCCAGAACTGGGTTTAAATCAAGAATTTTCTCCAGATTGGATTCTATGAGTTTCTACATTGTACTCCACCTGATTGTTTTAGAGAATATGATGCTTTCTGATTTCTATGACTGTGGAGTAATCTGTGTGATAAAAGTTTACCTCCATTCTTAAATCAGTCATCTCCTTACAACTTGGCAAATCCACAACAGGGAACTGGGCAAGCTCATTTTGTTTACACGTACTTTATCTCACTTGATATATCTGACTTAGCCTCAGCAAGGTACTGGCAGATTAGTTCAATTGTACATTAGTGTCATGCTTAGAGAAATGAGGTGGGACTCTGGGGAAAGAATAGACACAGCACAATGAAATTACTTAAATAAGTCCATACCCCAACTAAAGTTTTTAGGGAGTATGACTGCTGGCATGCCTTTCATGCTAAATTTTTAAGGGTAGAGATTATTTAAATTCAGGTGCTTGAGGTGAGGAAATGCATGAGAGACCAAGAGAATATTAATAAAAGTGAGGTCAAAATAGAAACTGCCAAGTCAGGGCCAGCTGCTTGCCAACATGAATGAAATTATAGGAATCATTTGGATGACTTAGAGGCAAAGATAAAAAAGCACAATAAATTCCCGAAAAACTAGATTACACAGAGAACCATTCAAAATTAAGAAGTTATACAAATCACAAATGAGAAATAAAGGGAATTCATTTTTTCATTAAACTCATAGATACATTTTCAGTTAATTTATGGCCATCACTTTTTAAAGAGGAAATATATATATGCCTACACACACATATTCAAGTCATCCTAAAATTACACTCAACCTCTGGTTTTTCCTAGCATTTTCTTTACTAGTGAGCTTAGTATTCTTGTTACCATGACAACATGTTATACTATAATTTCTTTTTTTAATTTCTTTCTTTTTTTGACAGTGTGTATGAAGTGTTGGTTAAGAAGATATAATAAAAAAAATTGTCCATCTTCTTTTAGATCTAAGGGATTTTTAAAAATCCATCACAGGTCACCAGTTTGCAAAGATAAGGACAGTGGGGTGACCGCATTCTGAATGTGGGAATTCTACTCCGAAACACTTCCTGAGTGAAAGGGTGACAAGTGCTAGGGAGTTAAAAAGGAAATGTTTTCTCTATTTCCTTGTGACAGAATTGTCACAGAAGGAAAGGAAAGCTTTCTGTTCTGTTAAACTAGCAGATTGGCATGTGGTACAAATTGAGGACATGTTTAAAAAATTCTGCTATCCCCGTGGATGACAAAGACACCAATTTAATAAAAAGAGAGAATTACTGAATATTTACATCTCAATATCTTCCCTCTGGATCTGAAATATGATTCAATAATGGGGAGGTGAAAACAGATTATTAAGCAGGACATGGCTCTTTGCCAGTTCATCCTGAAAAAAAAACATTTCTGTGGGCGGCACTGTCATTTTTCATAAGCATTGACAATAAGCCAGGAGGCTGCAGCTGTATTTCCCATGCAGCTGACCAGTGATCATAACATCAAGATGGCTAACCTTGAGCTATTTTATGTCTTTTTATAGAGAAACCTTTAGAAAACAGTAAGTGAAACATTAAGATGTTACCTCAATTGCAACAAATAGAATCACCAGGAAATGACCTGTAGAAATGCAAACATCATTACTCTGAACTTTTCTCTGCTCTGTATTATGATCATACAAAATATATTGATACATTGGAAACATTACAAATTGGCCTTTGCTAAAGTGCAATGTGAGGAAACTCATAATAACCAGGCACATGTAAGTACTTTTCCAAACTTAAAATGCAGTTTTTTATTATAAAAAAGAACATATCACAGCTTACATCTCCTTTCCTAAAATTCTGCTCCATGCTAATGAATCAAAATATACTACAATCTGTTTTGAAATGTGAAGTGCCAAGTTGCTATGTAATATACCCAGGTTCCAGAGAGGAAAAAAATGAGTAAATGCTAAACGCTAATGTGGATCACTTGTTTTTAACTTTTTATTGCCATAGTTGAATAAATCAGATCTTCTAGTGGATAATAGACATCAGTACATAGAAATGTTTGTATTTCCATAGATTTGTTTTCAGTAGGAAATGAAATCATTAAATGACAACAACAACAACAAAAAAGAGGCAGATTGAGACCCATGTGACAGTGATGTTCCAGAAGTCCAAGTACTGTCCATTGTGTCACATCCTTCCCTCTGAACACAGGACACAAGTAAGGAGGAGGAGGAAGAGAGTGGAGTCCCGGGGTGGGGGGGTGCCTGAGAAAGGAAAGCACAACACTGGAGAAAAGCCAGGGCCTTCAGTGACAAATGGCCTGCTTTTCCTCACATTTAGGACCAGACTGCCTTTGGATGACATTAAGAGGCAATCGTCCCTTTTTCGCAATAATTTTGGTAACTTCCAGGTATCATAAATCACCATATATCGATGCTCTTAAAATCCACCCAAACATTCAGGAGCCCTACTTAAAATTCTCCTCCTTTTCTGTTCCCACTTCTTCTCATGCAAAGCACTCAAACAACCACATAACTTGAAGGGAAGTGATTCTTAAGCAGGTTTTTAGGAAAGTGATTGCATCCATTATATATGCACTTAAACCCTTGGGGATCCAAGTGCCCTGAAGTAGTTATCCCTTCCATAGCTAGACTTTCCTATGTACAGGTTTTCAAGCACAAATATGTGATCTTCAATTTAATTCCCTTCCAAAACAATGGAAACTTAACCTTTCACCAATTTAGGATGATCTCAGCCAATTTTTGATGAATTTGTGTCCACATTGCAGGGAGGCATGGAGAGCCAAAGTTTGGGGTGGGGTGGAAGGAATATGGTCTTTGGACAGGTTTTCTATCCATGCTAACACCCTGTGAGATGCCCACATTCCAATGTGTCTCCAGCTACTGAGTCCCACAGACTGTTGTCCACATCATTGAAAACACAGTCTTTCATATATATTTTTAATTTTTTAACTTTTTAAAATATATTTTATTGATTATGTTATTCTAGTTGTCCTATTTCTTTCTCACTTTTATTCCCTTCCACCCTGTACCCCTCCTCCCACACCATCATTCCGCCACCTTAGTTTACATCCATAGGTCATACATGTAAGTTCTTTGGCTTCTCCATTTCCCATACTATTCTTAACCTCCCCATCTATTTTGTACCTACCAACATATGCTTCTTATTCCCTGTACCTTTACTCTATTCTGCCCCCTCCCCCTCTCTGCTGATAACCCTCCATGTGATCTCTATTTCTGTGAATCTATTACTGTTTTCATTGTTTGCTTAGTTCATTTTTGTTTTATTAGCTTCAGTTGTTGATAGTTGTGAGTTTGTTGTCATTTTACTGCTTGTACTTTTGATCTTCTTTTTCTTAAATAAGTCCCTTTAACATTTCATATAGTAAGGACTCGGTGATGATGAATTCCTTTAACTTGACCTTATCTGGGAAGCACTTTATCTGCTCTTCCATTCCAAATGATAGCTTTGCTGGATAGAGCAATCTTGGATGTACGTCCTTGCCTTTCATGACTTGGAATACTGCTTTCCAGCTCCTTCTTGCCTGTAAAGTTTCTTTTGAGAAATCAGCTGTTAATCTTATGGGAAGACTACAGTCTTCCTTTCAGCAGCAAGGGTCTTGCTGATTAGCAGCAAGAGAAAAAGGGACAATTACCTACAGTCTTCTTTGTAGGTAACTGTCTCCTTTTCTCCTGCTGCTTTTAAGATTCTCTCCTTATCTTTCACCTTGGGTAATATAATTATGATGTGCCTTGGTGTGTGCTTCCTTGGGTTCAACTTCTTTGGGACTCTCAGAGCTTCCTGGACTTCTTAAAGACTATTTCCTGTGCCAGATTAGGAAATTTCTCCTTTCTCATTTTTTCAAATAAGTTTTCCATTTATTGCTCTTCCTCTTCTCCTTCTGGTAACCCTATGATTCAGATGTTGGAATGTTGAAAGTTGTCCCATAAGTTCCTAAGCCTCTCCTCCTTTTTTTGAATTCTTGTTTCTTCATTCTGCTCTGGTTGAATGTTTATTTCTTCCTCCTGCTCCAGACCATTCATTTGAGTCCCAGTTTCCTTCCTGTCACTGTTGGTTTCTTGCACATTTTTCTTTATTTCACTTTGCATAGCCTTCATTTTTTCCTCTATTTTACAACTATACTCAACCACTTCTGTGAGCATCCTGATTACCAGTTTTAAACTCTGCATCTAATAGGTTGGCTATCTCTTCATCACTTCATTATATATTTTTTTTCTGGAGCTTTGATCTCTTCTTTCATTTGGGCCATATTTTTTGTCTTGGTGCACCTGTTACATAGTAAGGGAAAGAGCCTTAGGTATTTGCCAGGGCAGTGCAACTCAGTTTGCTGGGTTGTGGTGCTGTATGTGGAAGACAGGTCCAAGAGGGAAAGATGCTGTTTGCTTTGCTCTCAGCCAGCTTTCAGTCACTTCCTCCGCTACCCATAGGCAAATTGGGCCTTTCTGGTGCTGATTCCCAGGGGAAGGGGGAGTGGTTTTCTTTACACTTAGGAACATGTGGGTCAGTTTAAGGAATTCTCATGTGAGGCTGGGAGTTTCTCCCACCACCTCGACCCCCACAGGTTTTTCAGTCAGAGGTTTTGAGGCTTTATTTTCCCATCCTGGAAACCTGGGTTGTGCAGTCTGTCCTGCTCCCCACTTGTTCCTTCCAGTTTATCTGCACACAAATGTGGGACCATCCAGCTCATCCCTGTCCTCCAGTCAGCACTGTGCCTTATGTCCTCTCCACCCTGGCTACTGGTCTGAATGAATATTTCTTCTTTAACTCCTTGGTTGTTGGCCTTCCATACAGTTTGATTTTCTGGCAGTTCTTGTTATTTTTTGTTTTTAAATTTGTTGTTGTCCATTTTTTGGTTGTGCGAGGAGGCAAAGCATATGTACTTATCCCTCCATCTTGGCCGGAAGTCCAGTCTGTCCTTTAGAAATATGTGCCTATTTTCTCCTGAGCACCAAGGAGAACTGGGGACTCCCTGTATATTGCAGGGTACCACTGTATCCTCTCAGATTGCTCAATGCCATCTCCTCAGGTGACCTAGATGCAGGCCAAGATAGGGTGTTAATGGGAAGTTTGAAGACCTATCTCTGGAACACAGACTAATATCTAACCCAACTCTCATTTCCTTTCCCCCACTCCTCTTTTCTCCTTTCCTTCTCTCCTTTCCTTTTCTTCTTTCCTTTTCTCCAGGGCAAGGAGTTTTTAGCTCCTCTACTGAAGGGAAACCAGCTCTTAATAATGAAATACTATGTGTCTTTTATTTGAATGATATGGATCTTAACTTTTAAAGAATGTTTTCTTGCTCTTTAAAATCTTAGCAATATTTAAAGATAAGCACACAAGTGAGTAGCTTTTAGTGAAGAAGTCTCACTTTTATAAGAGAGCTGAGAAGCTGCTAAAACAATCCCAGGTACTATCTTCAGTGATGCTCATTATCTTTATCCTGGGACTCCAGGTAACAATCAGCCTCAACTGCTACCACAAAGGCAGGAAATCCCTACTGAGTCCTTTTAACAAAGCATCAACAAAGAAGCATCATTTGCAAAGCCACTCATGTATCCAGGCTTGTTGATGTCCCAGAGCACTCTCACATACTTCCTTCTGGACAGTTTCTAATGATACCCTTTCTGTCTTGTATGGTGTATAATCTGGAAGTTCTGTTTTACTGTGGTCATCCTCACATCCAGGGCCATGTCCAGGGTCCATATCTGACCACACTCTGATTTCTCAGGACCAGATATTGACTTTGCAAAGTCAGAAGCCAAGATCTTGCTTCCCTAAAGTCAGTGACCATTGTATGTCCAGTTCTAACTTAACTAGAATCATACTTCCTCCCCATAAATCTTTGTGTCCCCTAAATCTGTGTCCCCTAAAGCCTCCACTCTCTGAGCAGTTGGGAAGTAAGCCTCTGTCTACAGTGGGTTCTCTGTAATGGTAACCCTGACACATAAGCAGCAATGAGGGTGGTATTCCTGTCAGAAGTTCCACACCTTGGGGATGACTTAGAGGCTTGAAGCTCCCCCATCCCTACACCATGCTCATTGTCCTTCTCCCCAGAAGTTTAGCAGTTTGCCCTTTGCACAAGCACTCCAGTTCCCCTCCAGAGCCCCCATCCACAATGTGCTCAGAGAAGAGCCAAATTTTCTGTGTTTGAAGTCAGTCATGACATATGCTGGGTTATAACCTTGATTTCCAGACCCAGAGAGGCCTCCTCACTGCTGTAATGGCACTCCCACTCTGGGTCTTGACTGGGTTGTCTGAGAAAGGAGAGGCTCCTAACTGAGCCCAGGCCTGCAAGCATCTGCTGGTCTCTCCCAAGCTCTGGAGACCCCAAGCCCTCTTTCCTATATATGGGGACTCTCTGTGGGTAACGTTCTCCTGGGAAACATTTGCATTCTCTCTGAGCTACACAGAAGAGGGCTCTGTGCCTTCAGTCCAGTGTTCTTCACTCCAGACTAGGTGGCTAACATCTTCCACTCAGCCCAGGCTCCTTGTAAGCACCTGGGCATCCTCTCCTAGGGCAGATAGGTGTACACTAACAGTTCAGGGTGATATCTGACTCCAGGTCCCTCTGCTCGGTGGGCTCAGCAGACATGGTGTTCTCTCAAAGAAGTCTGTTTACAACAAAAACTCAGCAGCATAGATTACTCTCCTGTGCAAACTCTGAGAGATGTCCATGCCTTTTTCTTCTCACTCCCCTGTAGCACATTATTCAAGTCTCCCAGCAATGTAAAGCACTTGGAAGAATTTTTAAACTCAGCTCATGATGACACCCTGGTATTTATTGTCTCCTCAGTTACCTGAATATGAGCCCTAATTCTAGCTTAGTGTTTCCTCCAGCTAAGTCCAGGCATGTGTCCCACAAAGAGTCTGAGAGATCCCAGGGGGCCCACAACACAGAAGGCACAAGTATTAGCCATAAAATTCAGGGGCAGGAAAAATGTCTTTTTATTTCTCTACAGCTGTTTCATTTCTATTTCTCTTAGAGTCCCCATTCCCTCAGCAGTAGAACCACCCCTTGCCCTGAATCATGGCATTCCTTAAGGCTCCTGTAACAGACACAGTGTAAGGGCAGGTATTTGGCTCTAACTTCCCCACTATCTGTATATGGAACTGATAAAACTCTATGGGAAGGAATGTCAGAAAAAATGTTTCATTGTATTGACATGTAGTGATATATTTTTAAAAGAAAATAAGAATTAGGGGTTAGGAGGCTCTGTAAACATTAACTAATTTCCATATATACTGAATAACTTGAAAAATATGTGTCAAGAAATCACAGACTACATAAAATACATAAGATATATGGAACATTTAACCTCCTAGGTGAGTGGTTACTAATAGAAAATAGCAAACCATGCCAGAAATAATTAAAATAGATCGCTGCTATAATGTGGATAATTATTGCATCAACAAACTCATAACTCAGGTCAAACCTCTGAGTCCAAAGGTAACAACTATGAACAAAAAGAACCAAATATAATTATGTAAAGTTATAAAACAACATTCTACCACCACAGTGCTGTAAATGTCTTCTCAATGTGTGTTTTCCCATGGGACTGAGCTAGGGAAAGTGGAGAAAGCAGCCAAACATGGCCAGCACCTGCCCAGAGTCTGTAGAGCTACCTGCCATCTTGACCTGGAGGAGGAGCAAGATGGAGACGGTGACATGTCGAGGTGGTCTGGTCATCAGGCTGCTAAAAACTAGGGCAGTTACTGAACCTGGGATTACCCACTGACCACACTCCATATGTCTCTCCCAAAGTCTGTTCTGTGGAAAACTAAGCCCTATGAGATTCTCCTTGAAAAGCGTCTATATGGCCACACCTGCCTAGGAAACCCTGGTGACAACATCCTTGTAGGACTGGACAGAGCTGCTGTGATATAAAACCTGACCCACATCATTGACCCCAGTACCTGTCAGACAGATGGAAGAAGGTCCAGTATTCCTCTCTCCTGTTCCTCTTTTTCACATCCTGAAGGACTGATATCCCGGAAATGCTGGTTCAGTCTGCATCTCGAGATGAAGAGGCAAATCTTTCTCTCTTTTTTTTCCAGTGAATTCACTGATTTGACCTCTAACCATTTTATAATTTTATTCATAAAATTTTGAGTAGAGAGAGGCTCAGTGGGTGGGTAATCTGAAGGACATTTGGTGGCTTCCCAGTTTTGGCAATTATGAGTAAAGCTGCTATAAATATCTCTGTGCAGGTTTTTGTGTGGACATAAGTTTTTTACTATTTTGAGCAAATACCAAGGAGTGTGGCTGCTAGGTCATATGGTAAGAGTGTATTTAGTTTTTTTAAAAACCACCAAATTCTCTTCCAAAGTGGCTGTACTATTTTGCATTGCCACCAGCAATGAAGAAGATTTTTTTGGTTTCACATCACTGCTAGCATTTGGTGATGTCAGTATATGGATTTTGGCCCTTCTAAGAGTGTGTAAAAGTACATTTGTAATAGAAATATCCAGGAAGGGTACTAGGAGGGAGTATCAGGGGGGAACAGCCTTTTCCCATTTGGCAGGTGAAAGTGTGACTCGGTGTAGCCTTTGTATAAGGAACTTAGCCACATGTATCAAAAGACTTAATATACTCATGGGTGTTGATTCAGGAATTCTGTCTCTACAAAATTAACTAAAAAAAGCAGGGGTTCATTGAAAATATGTAGACACTGATATCTTTTACATAATTATTTACAGAAATAAAAATGGATGTAATCAAAACACTGAACTAAGGAGACTGACTAAAATACTTAGTACATAATAACACAATAAAATCTAGGCCACTGTTACAAGGCATATTGTGGAAGAATGTTTACTTATTAAATTAAAAGGACAGGTTACATTTTAGAATGACCTATAATGTGTTACAGAATGTGATTATCTCCTGATGATGAGATTATGGGTAATTTTTGTTTTCTTTGTCTTTTTTCTCTGTTTTTTAAAATTTCAACATTAAGCATATATTAACTTTCCACTCATTAAGCAATTAAACAAGCACATTGGATTCAGGCACAAAAGGGGATTTATTTTTTATTTATTTTTTCCAAAAAGAGATTTAGAACATTATTGCTGATGTTACATTTTTGACAGCTTAAAAAATACTCATGATGTTCTGGTCACGTTTAAAGGTCCATTTTTTTTAAATTTCTTTTTGGAGAAAGTTGTTATAAAGCTTAAAGGAGAAGTGACATTTGGGTGCCCAATACGAGATTAACTCAAGCCCAGGTTTTTAGGTGATCTATATTTAGGATAGTTTACAATTTCAAAAAACAACAATATAAGACTAATGTAATGAAATTCACTGTAGACATATTGTCTCTTCCAAATATAACATGTTTATTCACCCTATCAGGCTGCATTAAAGGAAAAAATCTTTCAATATAAAGTTATCTTTATTTCTGTGTAATCAAAAAAATCTTCATTTCATTTCATCCTGTCATAAACCTCAATTACCATGTACAGCTTCCCAAGGAAATCCTGAAAAACGAGGAGAAAGGGGAGAGAAGAAAAAACAGCTGCCTTGGGATTAAAGGGCAAAGAAAATAAAGGCCTGAGACTCTTCTTACACTGCAAGCATTTCCACCAGCCTTCAACTGATGTCTAAATACAAGTGTTTCAATGTGCTTGATTGCCGTTTATTCTGTCTTCTCTGTGAAACCGTTTTTCACCTATTGTAGAATCTCATTAAGTCACATGGACGGCTGCACCAAGTTGTTATGGCAACGGGAATTTTAAAAGTAAATTAATTTTGCTACAAGGAGTTATGAAGACCAGGTGAGAGTGGCCTTGAATCACAATGGCTCCTCTCTGCTCCAACAGCACTATGGGCCCCATTGACTTATGAGAGCCCTAGTGCAAGGAAACAGCCTTAATTTATGATCATCTCTTAACAATTCTTATAGAAAAAGTGACCATAAATTGTGGTGGCTTTACTGCAAATTTGTATATTCCATTTTAATCCTCTATAAAATCATAACTGAAAGAATTATGCAGCTCATGGGTCCATTTGTCTCTGATGAACTTAAACAACAAAAAGAGTTTTAGTCTAGACAGTTTCTCTTGTGGGATGATGATAAATTCCTGAAAAGCTTACATTATGAAAAATGTTAACCTTTTACTTTCAGAGAAAGGAGCTAGAAAAAGTTTCAACATGAACTGACACTGGAGCTGAGCCATCACACAGATGAACAAATAACGCCGCCCTGAGCTTCGTGAGTACAGAGACGGGGAGGCTGTGCTATTCCTCTCCCCCAGTCCTTTCAAACTCTTGGTGGTTATGGACACTTTAGGCTTCTAACCCCCAGGGTGGCTTTTGTTTTAACACTATTTCTAGAAAAGTAACCTGTGGTCAAATCAATATGTACCATGGTCCATAATATAGGCCCCCTTTGAGAGTCACAGAGCAATTCAGCAGATCAAAACCACTGTCAAGCCCAGCTGGAAAGAATCGTTTGAATTGCATTTAACCCAGAATATCACAAGTATTTCTTGTCATTGAACATATCTACTTAGTTTTTGGTAACACTTAATAACATCAGGTGGATACACTTTGAGAAATGCCCCTTACATTAAAATTTTGAAGTCTAAATTAGTGATAACTAAACATGGTTACTGTACTCTAAAGGTCATTTAAAATTTAGGAATATTTGCTTCCCTTATACTAATTTCTAGTGCTAATAGAACCATTACCTCTTCTCACACCCTTCATTCAAAATTATTTCTTACATATCATACACTGACCTCAGAGATAGGCAAGTGTCAGATCACAGAATCTGGCCTCTCTTATTTACTGATACAGTATGCACAGGTGTGTGCTTGCACACACAGGAACACACACATGTATAGGCATGCACACACACACATGCATGTACACATATACTCCCAGACAAGGGAGTGATAGAGGCCACCTTAACGTTTATTTCCAAGCAGCATGACTCAGGATAGAGAGTCCTCACTAACCCTGAAGACAGGTATACAGACAGCAAGCTGGGGTTTCAGGGTATGAAACTGAAACAGCAAAGACAGCAGAGTAAATGAGATGGTTGAGAGGCAAAGCACAGCCAGAGAAGCAGAGGGATAAAATGAGGCTCCCCTCACTGCCAGGAATCCACAGATCCACAAAGCACTTGGAACTGGCTGGCAGACAGATCACCTTTATGGGTTTGTAAGCTGCCATGGAGGCATCAGCAGCAGGAAACTAGCCAGAGGGGCGGGTCATGGGGGAAGGAAAAGGAAAAGGACCAGTGTGCCATTGACTCCCACTAGAAACAGGTAGCTTTAGGATTTCTGATCCCTTTTTCTCAGAATCAACCCTGGTCATCTGAACTCGTTAAAATTTGACCCAGCAGTTGTGATCTTGAAAGAAAGCTAATTTGAAATCACTTGAAAAAGCACCAAACCAATAGTAGAAAAAGTTATTCTGCATGAATATATATGTACACATTTAAATTGGATAAGTAAAATTATATTACTATTCCTCATGTCCACACTTTTCAAGGCAACTCAGGGAAAAGATTTAAAAACAGGTGATCTAAAGAAGTTTAGATGAAAGACAGCCAGGCACTCGGATGCACTGCCCAGGAGCTGCTGCATAGGCCTAGTGTGCTGGAGTGAAGAGTGAAGATGCTGGTGTATGTGCAGGAAGCACCCTTGGAGGTGGGGCTCAGATGATGAGCAGCCCATCAGGGACCTGCATCAGGGGCAAGGGAGCAGACCCAGCCAGGCCAAGCCACTGAGAACTGGGAACAGAAGCAGACATGGGCAGACAAGGCACTGTGCCAGCCTAGATAACACATTAAATTACAGAACAGCAATGTTAGGGGGTTTGCTATCTACAGGACACTCTGCTAGGGGGAAGGATGAAGTGCCTAACTCACCAAAAGAAGTCAGTCCAGCCTCACAGATCATTTAACAATACAGAGCAGTGAGTGGCAGAGGCAGTGGGTACCATACCATGATCTGGAAAGAGCTCCATGGCTGGTGTGATTTGAGAAAATACTGCTGCAAGACTGAGTCTCAAACACTCTCAGAACATCTGCAGCAATGCACCTCAGATAATTTGATTATCTGTATCTCAGATAATTTTTTCAGTCTTTGGTGAGGCATTATCCAACAAAATAAAATTTAGAACTTAAGCTCATGGATGTGTACTGCATACCTTGCTTAAGGAATTGGCCCACGTGAGTCTCTGGCTCCAGGGTCAGCTGACCCAGCAGAGTGTGGGAAGGGTTTGTGGAAAGCTCAGATCAAAGGTGTGGTTACCGAAGCAGGTGGGCATAGGGAACCCTGGGATGTTCTTGGTGGAAGACATGGTTTTTATATGAGCCTCTAGGGGGCTGTTGGTGGGAGGAGAGGAAGGCTGGCTGACATGCCCCAAGTGGAAGCAACAGAGTAGTGGAGTCTGAGGCCAGGAAGGTGGGTGTTGGAGTGCCGCGGTCACTCAGTCAGAGCTGGGGAGCTCTCACACAGAACAGGAGCGGGGACCAGATGGGGAGTAAGGTTGTGTGAAGCTCCACACCAGACAAGAGTTAGCTTATCTTCAGAAGGCAAAACAGACTGCTGGGAAATCTGTGAGCCAGAAAGGGGCAGCATCAGCTGTGTTTGCATCTGGATAAACCAGAAGCTGGGTAACTGGAGTCAGAGGGAACAGCGGAGACATCAGAGAGGTGGAGGTGAGAGGCGCGTGGCCCCATGTGGCAAGAGTGGAAATGGCTCTTTCATCCTTGTTTATTTTACTCATAAAAGAAAGTTATTGCTATTACCACTTCCAACACTCTAATTTTTCTTTTAAATCTCTGCTTGGGTTAGACATTACATGGCTTATAATGAGCACGGTGAAATGCCGTGCTCTTAGTATGGTAATCTGAAGTAGCAAATGTGGGACAACAAAACAGCCCAGACAATAAAAATAATTGTCAACCCATTTAACTCGCTCTGTGGCCAAATTATACTTTTATAAATTATAAAGGTAGATGTGCTCACAGGTTCTTCGCTAACAAGGTCACCAGTTTCATGTGAATGTTTCCCGCAGCTGTTGCTCTCACACCTAGAGAAGGGAGCGGCTCCAGCTATGTAGGGCAAGGCTGGGAATGCTAATGAGTCAAACAGATCAGTCCAAAATAGAAACATAAACCTTCAATTCATCAGGACACAACGGTTACGAAACAAGAACTGAGGAGAAAGGATCTGTGTTCAGGAATTCAACACTGCAACATTGCTTGAATTTTGGACATAGTTCTTGACCCAGGCTTGGCAAAATGTGTACACCGTAAATAGAGGGACAGGGGGAAAGGTTACAAGGGACCATTCCATAAACATCAATTGCACTTTTAGAAGACCTAACAAAGAATACAGTGAAAACATGCTTCATTTTCCCTTTATTAGAATTGCTATATAGAGAACCTCTCAGTAGCCACATCATGTGCTATAGGACAAAGTAAAAACTTAGAATTCACAATGATACACGTGGCATTAGTAATGAATACAACAGAAACTTAATTTGAGGATAAGATGAAGTCATCCCTTACTATTGTCTGTTCAAGCAGAGATTGTAACACTCCTAAGTGATACATCTTTGTTTTATGTGCTTCCCCATTTCTTGTGCATTGAGGTCCTAGCATTTGGGTCTCACTGTAGGACACAAAGAGGATAAAAGTGCAACCACGGGGGCCACAGAAAGGAAAGGGGCTGTACCATCAGACACAGAAAACACAGTTTGCACAAGGATGGCTTCCAAGTGGAGGTCCTGGCACAAGGTCAGGAGCTTTCAGACTACAACTTCAGATGACACTTTGTGGCATGATGAAAATGTTACTAAACTCCTACAAAGGTGCGGTTTGAATGGGTCCATTATACTAATGGAGGTAATGAATAGAGGGCAAGAACTCAGAGGAACTGCTCAACTCCATCAAAATCTTACCTTGGCAAATGCCATTGAGATACTAATTCTCAAACTAATTCCCTAGTATTCAAGGGGGAAAGTTCAAAAACCATAGAAGTAAAGACCAATGCCTTTACATCTTCAGGTAACAGATTTGAGATGGTTATTTCTAGGAACCAGGCTTGATCCTTTGATGCTCTTTACATGGTACTTATTTATTTGCAATTTGTCTTATAAATGGCCCCAAATCTACTGGAAGAAAGGCAGGTACACAGGGAAGCCTGGCAAGTCCTTCACATAATAGGTTTGCATTAAAAAAAAATTAGCCTAGAGACTTGTGAAAGAATAAAGGCACAAATGAAGAAGATCACAAGATTTGAGGGAAGAATAAAGAGATAAATGATTCTAAAATGCTAGCAATAATTTACCTAATTAGTCTTTGACAGCTTGAAATGTATCCTAAAGAAAAAGATACGGCAGCAATCTGGGAGTTGTGTGTGCACAAGAAAAGCTAGATTAATGAACTGAAGACACGAGAACAACATCCACCTGGATTGTATAATTATAATTACTTGGTATATCAGGACCTTCAAAAACTTTCTTAGAGCTGAATTTTATTAACAAAACCTACCTTAAGTTTTGCATCATGCTAATTATTTTACCTATAGGGAACTTTTTAAAAATTATCAGGATTTTTTTTTCTGATTTGGTAGCTGGGGGAAAGTAAGCTAAAGGAATGTAGAAAAAGTCTTTAACAATTTGTTTCAATTTAACATTCAACAAGGGAGAGATTTGTCCTCTGCAGATTTTAAGAGATTTAAATAGGGCCATTTATGTTCAGCTCAATTAAGCTACTGATCATCCCATTCTTATAGCAATAAAGTGTCCTTAACCCATTATTACTTTAGAGCATAAAATAGCCTGGGCTGTCCAATCTTTTATTCCAAACCTTGCATGGCTCATGCAGAGATTATTAACCTGGACCCAGTTCTGCTTCTACTAGGTAACAGTAAGTGAGCCTGATAGCCTAGACTCACTCCTTGATAGAGCAAAAAGGGAAAGCTAGATAGTTCACAGAAAAAAAAGACTATACCTATTTAAAAAAAAAAACTGTACAATTGCAAGTCTTAGGACTTTTAAGAAAAAAAAAAAGGAATAGGCAAACAGCTCAAAGGTAGCCCAAAAGAATTCTTTTGTTGAATTTAAGAAGGTAACCGATGCCCTTGCTCGTCAAGATTAATCATGTCATTGATATAACACCATGGTAAATGGCAATGTGATATGGGTGTATGAATTAGTATAAAGCAATCATTTAATTTGTTTCCCTCTAACCAGTATTTACTCTGGGTTCTCATTGTGCCAAGCACTGAGGAAACAAGGGCAAAAAGAGGGATGTCCAGTCCACCAGGAACTCTCAGGTCAGTTAAAAACCTCTGTCCAAATGATGAGAGGAGAATTCTCTTTCTAGCAATGCCCAACTCAAAACAATGAGACACACTGTGAGTTAAATATATAAAAATATGTATACTAAATAAAAATCTGTTTAAAGACATTTTAGATCTACTTAGGTTGAATTGCCCAATTTCACAAATGAAAATACAGGACATCCAGTTAAACCTAAGTTTCAGATAAATAACAATTTTTAATATAATTATTGCAATGTTGGGACATACTTATATTTAAAATTATACTAAAATGATTTATCATTTATTTGGCATTCAAATGTGACTAGCATCCTATAATATTATATATCTACATTTGTACTAGAATGCCTTCCATAAATGAACTAAAAATAATAGGTGTTGGCCAGGGCATGAAGCAGCTGGAACTCTGCCTTTTGGAGTGTAACTTGGTGCGAGAACTGTGGAAAACTCATTGGTACTATCTACAAAGTCCCAACAGAATGGAGTAGTATGACTCAGCAGTTCCACACCTAGGTCTATGTACTCAGCAGAAATGTGTACATATGTCACCAAGAAAAAAAAAAAACAGATTCAAGGATGAGCATAGCAACCTTTCTCATAATAGCTCCAAAATGGACACAATGCAAATGTCCATCAAGAGCAGTCATGTAGAACTATATAGAGCAACAAATGAGCACATTATAAGTGCACACAGCAACAGGAGTTACTCAAGAAGCCAGAAAAAATGGTCTACATACCACATGGTTCTTTATATACAAAGTGCAAGATGATAGAAATAAACTAGATATTAAATACATGGAAGAAAGGTCACCCTTTGGTAGCAAGGTAAGCCTTATGATGAGAAGGGGTCATTTCTCTCTGTGCTTATGTTCTCTGTTTGTGCCTGGGAGGAAGTTACACTGGTGTACTCAGGTTGTGATAATCATCAAGATGCACACTTAGGGTTTGAGCATTTTTATGTATGTTTTGATATTTATCATTTTAAATAGTATTTTTAAATGCTTAAAAGAATGAGCTTTACTCAGCTGTAAAAAGAAATCTACTTCTGATAAATGCAGGAATAGATGCCTCTATCATAGACAGATGTGTTATAACTATATCACGGTTCCTCTGTGAAACAGCACCAGTAAGATCAAAAGGTATATAAATATATAATTTATTTATATTGCATGATTTATTATTATATAATTCGACATGATTAATTATAATAAATTGGCTCACAGAATTATAGAGGAGTCATCTTTTGTGGGCCAGCAGGTGAAGACCCAGGAGAGTCGACAGACGAAGTACAAAGGCTGCCTGCTGGCAGAGTTTCCTCTTGCTCAAGGGAACCAGTTTTTCAGTCTATTCAGGCCTTCAATTGATTGAGTAAAGCCCACCCTACATCAGGGAGAGCAAGATGCTGTACTCTGTGCCTACTAATTTAAATATTAATTTCATCCATAACGCCTTCCTAGTTTACACTGTAATCAGAGCAATATTTTCAAGTCAAAGTCCACATTGTTCACATCAGTCCTTCTTCAGTTCTCCACTGCCCACATATTAAAAAATGCAATCTCATTAGAAAAACATTTGAGTGCCTCCTTTTCCTTCTAATACACCTCCCCCAGACCACCCTCACTACACTGCGGGTTCCCCCTCTTTTTATTTTCATTTATTTTACACATTACACACCTGCTTCTTCCACCCACTGGGTCCCTGGACATGCTCTACATTTTCCAATTTCTATGTTTTCAATTGTGATTTTTTGCCTCTTTTCTAATCCTGGAATTAGCCATTTCTACTCTGTCCCCCTCTCCACCTGAAGCTCAATGTGATGTGAGAAACAGTCCTGGAATTAGCTTGAAGTGCCCACTTAAGCCCCACAACTCAGCTGCTTGACCCTGAGCAAACCACATTGCCTCCCAACCTGTCAATATCAGCGCTCACACTAGGAAATGGACCAGAGAGGTGGTTGCCAAACATTTCTACTTCAGTCTGCCTTATAAGTTTCTTTTGTCTTTTTTAAAAATGCAAGTGAGTGTAAGGATACACAGTAAAAACTTCCTTTCTCCACCCTGCAATCCTCACCAGAGGCAACCAATGTTATCAGATAGTCATTTAACATTTCTGGGCTATTTTACTTGTATACAAGAAGACTAAACAGTTTCTCTTCTCTTGAACAAAAGGTGGCACACTATATTTGCTATTTTCCATAATGCTTATTTTAATATTGAATCTTTATTATATTTTTTCAATACCATTTAGTTATCTTACACTCCCTCCCCACAGCAACCACTACACTATTGTCCATGTCCCTGAGTCCTGCTTCCTTTCTGCTCAGTCCTGCCATTCCTTAACCTTCCCCCCACCACTAGCTGTCATCTGCTCTCCATCTATGAGTCTGTCTCTACTTTTCTTGTTAGTTCAGTTTGTTCATTAGATTCCACATATGAGTGAAGTCATATGGTATTTGTTTTTCTATGACTGGCTTATTTCACTTAGCATAACGTTCTCCAGGTTCATCTGTACTATTGCAAAGGGTAAAATTTTCTTTTTTACAGATGAGTAGAGTTCCATTGTGCAAATGTCCCATAGTTGTTTTATCTACTCATCTATTGATGGACACCTGGGCTGCTTCCATATCTTGGTGTTTGTAAATAACATAACAAAGAACATAGGGTTTCTTATGTTCTTTCAAATTAGTGTTTGGGTTCCTTCAGATATATTCCCAGAAGTGGGATTGCTGGGTCAAAAAGCAGATCCATTTGTAAGTTTTTGAGGCATCTCCATACTGCTTTACACAGTGCCTGTACCAATCTGCATTCCCACCAACAGTGCAAAAGAGTTCCCATTTCTCCCCATCCTTGTCAGCACTTGTTGTTTGTTATTTAGTGATGATAGCTATTTTGACAGCTGTGACATGGTACCTCATTGTGATTTTAATTTTCATTTCCCTGATGATTAATAACATTGAGCATCATTTCATATGTCTGTTGGCCATCTGTGTGTACTCTTTAGAGAAGTGTCTATTCAGGTCCTTTGCAAATTTTTTAAATTAGATTGTTTAGTTTCTTTGGTGTTGAGTTTTGTAAGTACTTTATAAACTTTGTATATTAATTTCTTATCAGATGTATTACCAAATATGTTTTGTGGGTTGTCTTATTTTGTTGATTTCCTTTGCTGTGCAAAAAATTTTGAAAAGGCAATTAAGAAAACAATTTCATTCACAATTGCTTCAAAAAGAATAAAATACCTAGGACTAAACCTAACCAAGGATGTAAAAGACCTGTACACAGAAAATTATAGGACAATGAAGAAAGAAAATGAAGAAGATACAAGTAAGTGAAAGCACATACCATGTTCATGGATAGGAGGAATTAACATCACAAAAACATCCATACTACCCAAAGTAAAATATAAATTAAGTGCAATTCCTATCAAGATTCTAATGAGGTATTTCACAGAACTAGAACAAATATTTCAAAAATTTATATGGAACCACAAAAGGCCCCGCACAGCAACAGTGATCCTGAGAAAGAAGAACAAAGTTGGAGGAATCAAACTAATATCAACTAATATCATTAGGTTTGGAGGAAACCTAATATCAAACTATACTACAAGGCCATAGTAATCAAAACAGCATGGTACTGGCATAAAAACAGACAAATGGATCAATAGAACAGAACAGAGAGCCCAGAAATAAACCTGCACCGTTATAGTCATTAATATTTGACAGAGGAAGCAAGCATATACAATGGGCTAAAGATAGTTTATTTAATAAATGGTTTGGGGAAAATTAGACAGATAAATGCAGAAAAATGAAACTAGACCATCTGCTTACATCATACATAAGAGTAAACTCAAAATGGATCAAAGACTTAAAAGTTAGACCCCAAACCATAAAAATCCTAGACAAAAACACAGGCAGCAAAATCTCAGACATTGCTTGTCACAATATTTTCTCCCATGCATATATCTCCCCAGGCAGATATATCTCCCCAGACAAGGGAAATAAAAGAAAACATAGTGTCTTTCTTCACTTAACTGTATAAAGTAAGAGATAACTCCATATTTTTACAAAAAGAAGCTAACCATCCTTTATAGCTGCATAGTATTGCATTGTAGGAATGTTTATAATATACTTAAGTACTGATCTAATGATGGAGACTTAGATTATTTTCATTTTTTGCTATCACCTATAATGCTGTAAAAATAATTCATTAGATAATTTTTTTCACATATATGTGGATTACATCTAGTGGGAAAATTCTTAAAAGTAGAAATGCTAGGTAAAATGGTATACACATATGTAACTTTGAAGGTATTGTTAAATTTCACTTGATAGAGATGTGTCAGCTTATGCTCTATTAGTGTTGTCTGACAGTTTCTACTGCTTTCACACATTTGCTAACAGAATGTGCACTAAACCCTTTGTTCTCTGGTAAGATAATTGGTACAAAATGTCTCAATGCAGTTTTAGTTTGCAGTTCTATTATTACAAATGAGCTTGAGTGTGTTTTCACTCATTTAAGTTCTGTTTATATTTCCTACCTCCCTACCTTCAAACTATCTGATCACAAAAGTTGCCCTTTTATCTACTGAGTTGTTGATATTTTCTTAGCAATTTTAGATGTTCTTTATATATTTATGAAAGAGCCCTTTGCAATATGAGTCACAAATGCTTCTTTATTGGTGTTTTGACTATGGTAGTTTTTAATATATTGATAGTTTTTGTCTTATGTGGCTCAATTCAACAATCTTTTTTCAATAGCTTTTGGGTTTTATGCCATATTAAAGAGTCTTCCTAATTCTATGATTATTTAAAAAATTTCTTCCTGTAGTCTCTTTTTACTGATTTATATATATTTTACATTTGTCTTGGATTCATCTCAAATTTATTCTGCTATAAGGCATGAGGTTTGAATGCAAATTTATCTGTAGTGGACATTCAGAAATCTCATGAACTAACTCATGAAAACAGTTACCTTTTATACCTTTATTTTACCAATTGTCATTTGAAAAAATACATAATTTCTCAATTCAGCTATAAACTTAGTAGCATTTTTAAGTGTAAAGAAGCAGAGTAATAGACATCTGCAAAACAATTTACCTCTCATATAAGACCTGTGGTCTCCTGTTTGCAACATATTTCACTCCCCCACCCTCCAGCACATTCCTTTATTGCCACCAGGCATTTGGAACCCAAAGGTTGATAATCACTGTCACACCTCTCCTGTGCCAAAGTGTACATAATTCTAAGCCTCTCCTTTCCCCAGCTATTAGTCTATCATCTTTGAATATGATTTATGGCACTGTAAGAGGCAACTCACATTGTTATTTTATTTTGCATTTATAATGAGAAGTGGTAAAGTTATTTGAAGCCAGATTCTTTAAAGAAAAGCACTGACCCAGGTGCATCATGAAACCTCTAGGATGAAACTTAATTATATCTCATTAAAAAGCTGAATGCTGTCTTGTGATTTGAGTATATTAAACCTTTCAAGGTTCAGTTCAAGGTTCTTGTCATGCAAAACTCACCTCTGGAAAGCTAAATGGCATTTGTGGTAAGGTTTCTCCACTTGGAGTGCCCAACTGGTATAGGTAAACACTTCTGGGTTTTTTTTTTGGGGGGGGGGGCGGGGGGGATGTGGGCTATCACTGCAAAAGTTTTTACTCTCCTTGTTGATACAAATTGTCAGCATTGTACCTTTTCCACTTCAATTACCATATATAATCATTTTGTGAGTTATTTTTAATCCTAACTTAGGCATTTTTCTAAGAATTTCTAATACTTTTGTTTTATATATATAATCTTCATTTTCATCTTAAAAACATGTATGTGATCATCAAAAGAGGATGCAAAGATGGAGAAAACCATGGAGGTGATTTGGGGAAGGGGGGATGGAAACTAAGAGCTCTGTTTGGAATGTCTTTTCTGAGGCATCTGCTAGACACAAAGAAGCGTTGTCAGGAAGTCAGGGGTGCCTGGGCTGAAGAGAGTGACTTAGAGATCATCACCATAGAGAGAATAGGGTGAAATTGCTTAGGAGAAAGTGAAGCTGGGAAACAGAGGAGGGCCTGAGACCATGCTCTGGAGCTGGTTTAGAGGAGAAAGAGTTTGCAAAACAGTGAAAATTTAGCCAGGGCAGCAGGTGGGACAGCAGAGCCAAGTTCCAGGGGATTTGAGATGGGAGGTGGTGGGAGAGTGGTCAGCTGTGTGATTGTTGCAGTGAGAGGACAGAATAGGGAATGGCCTGTGGGTGTAGGGAAAGGTCTCAGTGATTATGTGAATTCAGGTCAGATTGAACAAGACAGTGGAGAAACTGGAGACAGCAAGATGAGACAAGTCATTCTAAAATAACTGAATGATAGAGTGAGGAGACGGGACAGGCAGGAGGGCAGAGACAGCTAAGGAAGGGCCGTGCGATTTTTAAGGTCTTATAGACAATGCAGACTAACAATGGGAAGGCACACCGGGACTGCTGGGTGGTGAGACATGCACACTTGCAGTTTGTGGTGTAAATTTACATGGAAGCCTTGGGTGCTTTTGTCCGTTAACCTGGTTGGGGGCAGCTGAAAAGAAAGGAGATGGTTGGAATTAACCAGAAATAGTGCTTGCCAGGTGAGGAGCCAGTCTTCAGTGAAAGGGAGATTCTTGGAAGTGTGGAAAATGGGATCATGGACTCCAAAAGAGCAGAGAGCTTTGAAGGAGAAAGGAAGAGAAATTATTTAAGAATATAGCCTCATGTCTTCCTCTTTTATATAAACAGGAAAATGTCTGAGTAAGAGTGGTTTACCAGATGTCTCCTAGGTTTCCATAGTCACCAAACTCACAGTGTCACTCCTGCCTGTTCTGACAGTCTCAAATGTGAGTGACATAAAGGGAGTCTTTATCAATCCATGAGATGAAGTGGCAAATTCTGTAACCCAGCTGACAGTAAAAATTTCCCTCCTGAGTTTTCTAGACAGAATTCTAAGTAAACTGTAATTTGGAAACTAGATAACATCACCTTACATAAATTTCCCATTCATTCAGAGTAATAACATTTTCATGGTTGAACTGTGATTATAATATGCAAATAAGTAAGGCATGGGGTGGGCATTGTTGGGAGTACCTTCTGAGATTTTGATATATGAAGTAACTGATTTACCTGATAACCTGCACACTTTATAAATGAGCGCTTGAACTCTGACAAATGTCAGTCTTAAATCATGGTTTGACGAATCAATGGTGCATTTATAAAAGTGAACAAAGCCCTTACGATATACTGGGGTTAACAGCCTACTTACTGACACAGGCAGTAGAATGTAGGAGGACATGGAAAAGGAAATGAAAAAGCCACCATGGTATTGGGAGGCATTCAAACTATAGGCATGTTTGCTATGAAGAAAAACAAACCAAGTCATAGGTCATCTACATCACATCTGATGTATTTGTGTCCTTTCTCCCACTTCTACCAAAGAGCCTTGCCTCCTGGGTTCTGACCCTACCCTCCAAGCCCTGAGCAGAATATTCTCCAAAGTTTCCCACATCCTGGTTTCCCATCCATACTGTTTCCCACATCCTGATCCAAGGAATAATGTCAGGTTGGCTGCCTCAGAGTGTCCTCAGAAGCTTTGGGAAAATGGAGGTTTTATGGTCGTGTCCCAGAAATCTTCATTCAATAGGTCTTAAAAGGGGCTCAGGAGTCTAATTAAAAATAGATTCGCCTAGCTAATTATGACACCTAGGCAAAGTGGAGAACCACTACTGTAGATTATGTAATGGATAGAATCAGTGAATAATTTTAATTACTTGTATAATAAAATTTATCAAATATAATAAAATTAGGAATTTTGCCCTGGCTGGCATAGCTCAGTGGATTGAGTGCAGACTGCGAACCAAAGTGTCACAGGTTCGATTCTCAGTCAGGGTACATGCCTGGGTTGCAGGCCATGACCCCCAGCAACCATACATTGATGTTTCTCTCTCTCTCTCTCTCTTTCCCCCTCCCTTCCCTCTCTAAAAATAAATAAAATCTTTAAAAATAAATAAATAAATAAAATTAGGAATTTTAAATTTAAATGCTGATGCTCCTTTGAGTTCTAATATTTCAAGGATGATTACATCAAGAGCACCATGACGCTACCCTGAAGGGCAGAGCACACTGGTCTCAGTGCATCCGGCCTTAATACAGCATGATGGAACAGACAGACCTTCAGTATCTTTTTTGTTTGTTTGTTTAAGAGTGATGATGGTCCATGGCTACTTGAACAAACTGACTCTTAATTCACTTAGCAAGATCAAGAATTCACATGTCAGTTCTTCATGTGAGCAACACAGAGTCTAAATAAATATAATCACATTGATTGTGGTGGTTGATTGAAGTAATGAACAATTGACAATGGCAATTCCATTGATAACTCAAAGGTCACCTTCAGAGATACTGTTAGAAATCTGAGCTCATGATAGATAGATGTCAAGTATACTTGTGAACAGTTTAATTATTAATAATTAACTTACAAAATATAAGTGGAAAATAAAATTTCTTAAATTAATAAATTACCTTACCTCATAACTGACTTTAAATGTATATAAGTAATCAAATTCATTAATCCATGATTTCTTGAGTTACCATCTGAATCTCTAAAAGTTTATATTTTTTATCTCTTACAGGGAAAATGAATGGGTCACTTCACATT
The DNA here is from genome assembly GCF_004126475.2 of Phyllostomus discolor. NCBI lineage: Eukaryota > Metazoa > Chordata > Mammalia > Chiroptera > Phyllostomidae > Phyllostomus > Phyllostomus discolor. The sequence goes on along the minus strand of NC_040903.2, from coordinate 76,371,169 downwards.
AGGGATTTTTTTAAATTCAGGCCCCTATATTCAATGAATAATCATCAGGGGTACATACTCAAGTAAATAGATGTCTAGATTCAATTGATTTGGAGAAGTTTTGGAGCCTTGTTGAAGATACAGTTAGCTGCTTCTCAATATCTGTACTCCTAAAAATAGAACTTCTGATTTTCAAGATTATGTAGCTGTTTAGTATAAAGACTGCATTCATCACTCTCCTTCTGGCCAGGTATAAGTGACTAAGTCCCACCCCACAGGATAAGTGGGAGAGCAGGCGCACCTTCTGATGACTTCCCTAAATGGAGTAGGCATCCCTTCCTTCTCATCCTACCAGCTGGGGTGTGGGCGTGAGGACTACAGGGAGCTGGAGCTGTCTTCCTGATGAGTGGGAGCCACTTGTTTGTTAGGTTTGGCAGGACTACAGGAGAGTCATGGAGGCCTCATGTTAACCCTGGAATGACCACCTCAAGCTCATCTCTATAAGACAGAAATGAACCCTATCTTATAGGAGCCAGTGCTATTTGGGGGTTTTGTTATTTTCCATCAAACCTAATCTGAAGTGACTTTGGTGTCTTATAGGGTGACTCTCCAGGCAGTTGGTACTTAATCTGGCACCCTTCATATTACTGCCCTCAACTTTACCCTCCATCAGACCACTGTTTCACCCTCCATCTCCTCTCAGGGCCAGAAACAAAGTATGGGGTGGTGAGCCAGGCGTTTGCCCATCAGGGTGGCAGAACAGGGGTTCCTGGTGTCCTATGGGGTCCATATGCAGATAATTAATAGCTGACTGGAAAAGGTAACCAAAGATGGCTGCTTTCCATAAGGCCAGATGTGAGTTACTTCCACAGTGAATATCTGTGGAAGATGGGGACAGAGTGTCTTTGATGAAAGGCACTTCGTGGGTGTAAAATATGATTGTATGCCATTACTCGTGGAAAGGGTTTGTGACAAAGACAGTTCTTAGAGGCAACTGGGTATAGACTCTTGTTTTTTAATAACATATGTGTCAGCCAAACAGACATATGCCATAACAGCTTTTAATTATTTCTACTGTTTGCTTACTTCTTTGCATTAAACATGACTTTAGTCGTTTACATGTTCATCTGAAATCTTCATTCCCTTATCCTTGGTAATCACTTCTTAGGTAATTGCTGCCTGGTCTGTGGGGATTTTTGTGAAAACAATCAGCCTTTCTTCAAGCCGAAACCGTTCCATTTACCTTGAAGTTCTTTTTTCTTTTTTTTCCTATTCATAGTTTCTGCTGATCTTTCCTGGCAGGAGGGAAGTTTCGATTACGCCTGCAGTAACTTGTTCTCTTGCCTGTAGTTCAAGTATTACCCTGTTTTACAGTCATTCCCCTGGCAGGTTCAGGGTGGGAGGTGTGTCTCTGGGCAGAGGAAGTTGTCCTTTGTACTTTAGCCCTGAGTTAGATAACTTCATAGGGGATTTTGAAAAGAGTTTGCGGCACATTACTATGACTATGTTCGTTTGGATTTAATGGAAAGTGTGTGTCACTGGGGAAGAACAAAGAGGTTTTTATGTGGTCTCCCGTTGAGTTCCATTAGGGCAACCCATATGACCAATTGTGAAGCTACTCCACAGCATCTACAGTCTCAGCCAGCATTCCCCATGGAACACACACTGATTTGAACAGCAAAAGAAAAATGTAGTGTTGTCACATCATTTGTGACATACCATGTACACAACATACAACCTGCTCCATAAATAATCCAGACTAACAATGAGATGCAGAATGCATACAGCTGATAAGACAGGTCCCAGTGTGAAAGGAAAGCCAAGGCAACGGATGAGGTGGGTTCTTTGAGAGCTCTATCTTTCACAACACCGAGTGGCAGACTGCCACTTGGACACAAATTAGCAATCAGTTGCACATTCTTTGGAGTGTGTCAAATGCTCTTTCTATCCAGGCACATCTCTCCCATCTGGCAGGGGTGTGTCATATTTCTACAAGGTTTCAATGAGCAACCTGCAGTCTTGTGAGGCTCAGGGAAAGGATGCTTGACTGCATATGTGTATATATACACATCTGGTTTCTCTCTGCTCTCCTGGCCAGAACCCACTGTTCTGACTTCTCATCACCTTCCTTCCCTAGATGAGTATGGTCTAGGGGAGAGAGTCCTGAACTCTGAGACAGGATCTTTGTCCAAATTATTGCTATCAGATCAAAGGCAGTCTGCCCAGTGAAAGCTGAATTTCAGACAGATAACAGTTTTTTAGTGTTATGTCCAAAATATTCACTACTTCTTGTTCATCTGAAGTTTAAGTTTAACTGAGTGTCCCGTATATTTATTTGGTAAATCCACTAACCTTAGTCCAAATTCAATTTCTGCCACTGACTCAAACATGCCATTTAGTATCAAAGATTCTCAGCTTTTTCATGGTCAGAAAGAGGAGGGTGAAATTGCAGGGAGAAGGGAAAGAGATGGGTTTTAGTACTCACCTCTCCCAATATCTGGTTCTGTTTTATCAATATATATTATTAATTTGACAGATTCTTATTGAAACTCCCCTGTGGGCCAAGCAATGTCTTTTGAATAAGTCATCAGAGAAAAGTAAGAAGTAGGCCTCGGGAATTCATACCATTGGTTCTGTTTTACATTTATAGCAATCCCATAACAAAATAGTTATTTCTATTTTATACATAAGAAAAATGAAATAGAGAATTTGTCATAGAGCCAGTCACTAAGGGAGTTAGATATCAATGTGCTTCTGAAGATGAACTTTTCTGTGTACCACTCTGCATCACACATCTCTTCAGTGACAAGGCAGAACAAAACTTGGCACCAGAAGTACTACAAATGTGTTATTCGTAGACTTCCTGCGTATTCTTTTCCCCTTGTGCATGCTGTACAGATTCCTGGTATCCCAGAATAACCGATGGTGCTGTTCATCAGGCCAGTTCTTATAACACGGTCACTTGAACACAGTTGTTTCTTAGTGGGGCCATTTTAAAAGTACTCTTTTAAATGATGCCTGTTCAAATGCCAAATTACTAACATTAATATAGGATGTGTTACTAATGAGTCAACTGGATCTTTTTTCTCTCACTGACCTTCCTTCTGCAATCTTTCTTAGATGGCACTTAGGGAGCTTTAGGAAGGGTTGAGGCCCTGGGGAGAGGGAAGGATGCTTGTTGAGCACATTACTTGGAATAAAAATAGCTGAAAGCTTAGTGATGTCTTCTTAGGTCTTGTCAAAATATCCCTGGGATCAAAATAGTGGTAGCAAAAGAACTACATGAAAACATTTCACTTGCCCAGCTACAGAGATGATGAGTTTATTCCTAATCATTCACGTACCATTTTCTAGGGAAACACTGTTCTCTTTTGGAGGATAAAACCAGGAGCAACAAACAGGGTGGAAACTCTCCCCAAAATGAACTGACCTGTAGCTCAAGGAAAGAGCTTCTGTGATTGTGTGCAGTCTTAAAAGTTGTCCACATGTTTCAAATGTTTTTCCTGGTTTGTTGGATTTTATATATATACACACACATACAGGGTGGGGAAAAGGAGGCTTATAGTTATAAGTGAAATAGCATCTATTTTTAGATTATTATTTATTAATTATTGTATTAGTTTCCATTTGAACAACTATAAATGTACTCTTGCCCCATGCTGTGCATGTGTGTGTATATACACACATACACACATATATAATACCTATATATATATACTTATATGTGTGTATATATACTTATACACACACATCTACATGCACACACATATAGAATATGTGCTTATGGTTAAAAATTTAAAAACTTCCACAAATCTCAGGAAAATATCAGTACCCCAATCTCCCCTCTTTCTTGGAGCAACAACTTTTACTATTCTTCTGTGAATTTATTATTTCTATTTTTTCTTTTTCAATTACAGTTTACATTCACTTTTATTCTGTATTAGTTTCAGATGTGCAGCCTAGTACAATCATGTAGGTTACAGAGTGGTCCCTCTGACTTTTCACATGCCCACCTGTCATTTTTGTCTTGTTAAATGGCACCACCAGAAGCCTTCTGACATGCTCAGTACACATTGGCCATGCTCTGTGCCCAGCCACCTCTGACTCCCTTTCACTGGCATCTGAGGAGGCTACCTTTCTGATGCACAGGAGCCTCTGTTTTTGATCAATGCATTGCTCCTTCTTGGAGGAGTACATTCTTCAGTACTTTCTGATATAGGGTTCTTGAATGTAAATGCTGGCCCCGTATATACTCATAGTTATTTAGGATGATTGACTATATGTTTCTACATTTAAAAATGAATTATTTTGCTACTTTTTGATATTTTAGATTTAGGCAGTATCCATGGGAAATGGGATTCACTCTCTCTCACCCTACTGTTCATCCATCTGAAAGCACTCTGTCTTCCTTCCTTCTACTACAGTGATTCTTGGTTTTATCAATATTCTTTGTTTCTGTTGTTTTGACCTTATCCACAGGTGAGGCAAGTAATATAATATAATTACTTTTCCTTTCCTGTACCTTTTATTATCTCTGTTGATAATAATTATCTTCTTTTTGATGACTTAGCTATCCATGCTTCCCATAAATCTAACCCTAAGCACTCTGTCCATTATTTGTATCCTCCCCAATATTTCAGATGTATTAGGTATTTTGTCATTTTTGTCTTATTAAATGGCACCACCAGAAGCCTTCTGACATGCTCAGTACACATTGGCCATGCTCTGTGCCCGGCCACCCCTGGCTCCCTTTTGCTGGCATCTGAGGAGGCTACCTTTCTGATGCACTGGAACCTCTGTTTTTGATCAATGCATTGCTCCTTTTTGGAGGAGTACATTCTTCAGTACTTTCTGATATAGGGTTCTTGAATGTAAATTGCTGAGAATGTGCATGTCTAAACACATATTCATTCTATTCTCACTCATAATCCCCAGCTGAGCTGGGTATAAAAGTCCAGGTTCAAGGTCACTTTCCTTCAGGATTTTGAGAATATTTTTCTATTATCTTCCAATATCCTCTGTTTTGATTGACAACTCGTACCATTTCTCACCTTGGCTGCTTTCTGTTGACCTGTTTGCTCTCTAAAGCTAATAAAATCTTCTCCTTTCTCCCAGTGTGATGGTCATATTAATATTATAAAATAATTAAGACTTAATAAATATGCCATTATATCAACTACTTGTTGGCATTGTGCCGGATGCTAGGTTCCCAGAAAACAGGACAGACTCTAGGCAGTGCTTAAATTTCAAAGAGAGGCAGTGTCATGAAAATCAGAGATGCTGCTTTCTAACTCACATAGTTTTGTAGATTTAGACAAATACAGTATGGAGGGTGTTTACATACTGCATCTGTGGCTCATTTAAACAAAGTTAGTGACCAACTAGTAATTTACAGATTACTAGTAGTAGGTTCTACAGATTACTATAGTTGGTTCTTATAGCTGTATATTTTGTATCTGCAAAGACTATTTCCTGCTTGACATATATCAGACTTTAGGAAATATTGATCAACTATACCAGCCATGAAGCAAGCCTTGGCAAGCAGATTATAACAAGAGAGTTTCCTAATATCAAGGTAAAAACAGTACAGAAAAAAATATTTGGCCTTATAATTCTGGACAGTTGCTTCTCTTTGTCAAGAGTTTATGGATCTTACTTCCAGAGTTAAACACAATTCTCACTAATAACCAGGAAGGCTTCTTCTTCATTACTTCATGACTAGAGTAAGCATCTGTAGATGCCAATAGGAAGCAAAGTCACAGACACCTAGTCGCATAGGATATTCATCACAGTGTTTATGGCCAAAGCTTTCAGACATTAATAAACCCAGTAAGGATATCAGAACATTTAGCTCACCTGTGTATCATCATCTTGTCCACCAAATAGGAGACAAGGTTAAGGAAATAGGAATTCAGAATTAATGTGATGGGGAAAGAGTTGACCATGGAAATAAAAGTACAGAAAGAGAAAAGCCTGGGGTTAACCTGAGACATTCTACCTTTTCTTTGGATGAGGGCAGTGCACAGTGCAGCATCAGAAGAAGGCTAGGAACCCAAACAATCTGTGTAGCTCTAGGTTTTTAAGGCTATTCATAGTGTCAGACCCACCTGAATCCCCAAAGAGCTTATTTAGGAAGACAAACACCAGGGCCCTATTCCAGACATACTCTACAAGAAATCTGTGTTTTGGTAAACTCCCCAGATGACTCTGGTGTGCACAAGTGTCTGGGAACTGCTGCTTGATCTTGACTTAATGAGAGGGAGCAGAGACTCCAATATCCCACCTGTTTGTAGAGCATTTCCATACTGCATCTGTGGCTCATATTCCAACAAGTTTAACGAACAATAACTAGAATTTTTTTCCTTGTCTTTTATCTCTCCCTATCCATAGGTAGACTTCAGGATTCCATGCTGTCATTTCTTTCCTATTTAAGGCTGTTCTTGAAATTTATCTTAATCTGCTTCTCCTGCTATCAAGTTCAGTGTGTGTGCATATAAGTTCCTGTGTGTGCCCACACGTGTATGTTTAGCGAGGTACAAAAGTAACTGGGGGAAAATACTCTTATAGTCTTCAGTAAATAAGTAAAGTACCTATATTTAATGACAGGAGGTACATTTATAGCTTTCTATTCATTTTTATGAGTAATTAGAAAACTTGAAAAATTTGAGCTGGAGTTGAAATGGTGGGACAGGGTTCACCTACAACTATTTAGTAAGCTTTTCAAGTGTATAAACCATGCAAGTATATAAGCACAATTAGACACAATTCTGTTAATTTGATAAAAAAAATCTGCAGGAATTCTAGTTTAATCACTTTATGAGATGGTATTGAAGACAGACTAACCCCTTAAAAGCTAAACTGCAAGTAAATGGTCTAATTGGTCCATTATCCAATAGAACTGTTATGTATCATAGGCATACTGCTGATTTTAAAAAAAATTAAACTTGGAGGAGGCTCCTTGGCCTAATCTGCTCTAACAGTTCTGTAGCATAGAGAGATGGACAGCAGGCCCAGGGACCCAGACTTTGTTAAGAGGTGAATGGAGTGCTAAAATCAGGCTTGATCTTCAAGAATTGCTGGTCCCTGACCACTCCCCTGTCAACCTCCTGAGCCACTCTGCCAGGACAGGACAGGGGAATGAACATGAGGCTCCTCAGGGGCTGCCACTCAGGTCATTTCACAAAGGACGCTTCATCTGGTGCTGACCATGCAGGTCAGCTAGAGAAAGAACAAGTGTACAGGGTCCAGAAGCTCTGCAGCTGCTGACTCAGGGCAGTTCATTCACACCAAAGCCCCATCCACACTGACTGGCTCCCCTCTGTCCATGCACATCTTCTACAACACAGGCCCAGCAATGGGACAGTGAGCAGGTGCCCACAGGCTGAGTGCCTCTGAGCATGATGCAGTCCCTGCTCCTCCTTCTCCTCTTCTGAGGGTCCTCCCTGCAGAGCCCACCCCCACAGTGCTCCTGGCTCCCTCTCTCCTGTCCCTGGCCTGCTGCCAGCCTCTCCCACTTGCAACAACATTCATTTTATTCTTATTAACATCTTCATCCCATAAAATAGAGCTCTTTCTGAATTCCCTCTTGGATCAATATAATGCACACACCAAAAAACTACTTATTGTGTGGCACACTGCAGCAAAGGGCCCTATATAAGAGTCTGGCCACAGACAAGGAGGTTGATTTGAGTTAAGTGGCTGTACAAATCTGTTACAGGCACACCACACTCCAAAAAGGAAAGACTGACCCTCTACTGCTATTTGATACTTCTGATTACTTAGGGCCACCCTGTTTTCAGTTTGTGATAATGCAAAGTGCTGGGTTTCTCTCAAGCCACTGGCACCCAACAGCAGAACCACCTGGGGAGAGATCCACCTTGAATACCCCCAATACCAGAGTTATTTTGTGGGTGAGCTGTGTGGAAGCTGGCATGGAGGTTAGAGAACATCAGACTCTAAAGGAAGCATGGGATCCTGGAAGAAGTCCCAGTGGATGAGGACACAGAGGAAGGAGAAGTGAGGGGGTGGAGGGGTCGTGAAAGGACAAGCTTCCATCACAGCTGCTGAGGCTCCCCTCCACATCTGGGCCTATAGCCCACTTCTGGGGCATCAGACAAGTACAGTCTGCAGTCAGCCACTCTCCAAGCTACCTCTGTTCTTTTCATCTTGATGGAGGAGCAACTAGTCCCACTGTTTCTAAAAATTCCTGTTTTACACTAGCAAAACTCTACATTCATGTACTTTCAATATTGACAGGGACACGGGACACATAATAGTTGAGTGAAGTTATGATACTTATCTCCCTAAGAATGAGAATGTGCTGTTATGATATTATGGAGTGAGGGTTAAATTACTGGCTATTCTTCAGGTAAGACCAAAGTCATAAGATAATTTGCTGCATAAAAATTATTTTCAGAATGAATATGTTTTTAGATTCCCCAAAAGGTCAATGATAAGGGTGGGAATGGAAAGAATTGACAATACAGAGATCTGATGATACATGTACTTTTTTGTAGGTTATGCTATATCTCAATTAAAAAGTTTACATAAAACATTATTGAGATGTTACTTTATCCTGGTATAAATTACTAACACTTTCTGTTACAAGACAAGAAAATTCTCACTGAGATAGAAGCATCTCACAGACTGGATTATTTTAGAGAAGCCCCTTATCCGACATGAAGCTGAGGCATAGATAAAAACAACCTTGGAAAATATAATTTTACTAAATTATTTCTGTGCTGAAAGATTTACCTGTTCCTTCAAGTTGTCTATCCACAAGAAAGCATCTAAGTAAATCTCAGGTTGCTCTTGAAACAGGCCATCCTGCAGAGAGTGATTATCTGAGAGGTCTGGGAGAACACTCTCCCAGCTTGAGGCCTGTGTCCTATTTAATCACCCTGTTTCAGATGTGATTAAAAAGAAATCCAAGTTTAGTTGTTGCAACGCCTAGCCAAGAAGAAAGACATGAGAAAGTGCCGAGGTCTTAAAAAAACATGCAATCCTTTGAACACTCAGAGCCAAGAGGTGGTTCCAGTTTCTATTGTAATTCAGAGAAGTCAGTCTCCAAGATTAATGTCTGCCTGTGGAACTAGCCAGCTGCAGAATGCCCACACACAAACACACTCCATGTACACACATGCCACATGCACACAAACACACTCCGTGTGCATACAAACATACCACATGCACGCACGTGCCCACACAAAGAATGCACAAATGCAAGCTACACACACAAGCATGCACATGCACCACGTGTGCACACATACAGAGGCATTAATAATCCACTGAGGATATTGCATGCAGCCAGGTCTGCCACTCACTGCCAATAACAGAACTATGATCCGCAGGTCTAAATAGGTCAGCCACAGTTCTTATGATATCTTTATAAAAATGCTGCCAGAATGAAATTATGATATAATATTAGAGCCATTCAGGCTTCTTGTTTCTTCTCTGATTTATTTTACTTGCTACAACTTAACACTTTATAAATAATTTGTGTATTTCCAAATATAACCATTTTTTAATTTTATATAGGCATGTTTTGTTATACATCATACATTTAACTATTATAAAACCCAAAATCAATGGCCTTAAATCCTACATTGTAGTTTAAATAAAAGAGCAATTTGTCAAAGAAATAAGGCCTTTTTCAGACTTTCTGCTATCTAATTTTTTTCCTAAATTTTGCAAACAAGCCTGTCCCCATTTTGTTTTATTGAAATCTACATTATCCCTGAAGGACGCCCTTGCACACACACGTATGCACACACACACGTGTGCACACACACACATCCTTCCCTTCCCACACTGACTACTGACCATAATAAATATATATTTGGTCTCTGTCCCAGCTCCTGTCATACAGCTCCTACAAGCCTTGGAATCTCGGTGGTGACCTCTAGATGACTTTAAGGATGGTGGTGATGGCCAGAAAGACCAAGGCATGATGAGAGGGTTGGAACTTTCAGCCCCATGAGGAGGGGAGAGGGACTGGAGATTGAATTCAATCACCAGTGTTCAATGATTTCATCAATCATGCCTACATAATAAAATCTCCATAAAAACCACTAAACAAGGAAATTCAGAGAGCTTCCAGGTCCTGGGAGGGTGGTGAGCAGGGAAAGGTCACGGATGCTCCAAGCCTTCCCCCATACATTGCCCCGTGCTTCTCTTCCATTTGGCTGTTCCTGAGTTATATCCTTTACAATAAACCAGCAATTCTAAGGTTTCCTGAGTTCTAAGAGCCATCCTAGCAAATTATCAGTTCTGAAAGATGGGGTATTTCTGGAACCCCCAATTTGTAGCCAAATCAGAGAGAAGTGCAGGTACCCTGAGGCTCAATGCTTGGGACTGGTGTCTGAAGTAAGGTCAGTTTTGTGGGACTAAACCCGTAACTTGTGGGGTCTGACACTAACTCTGGTTAAAATTAAATTGAATTGCTGGACAGCCAGTTGGTATACAGAGAGCAGGAGGCTTACTTGGTGCGGAAAACCCACACATTTGGTGTCAGAGTGATGGAGCTAAAAAAACAGCACAATGATGATAACTTTTTCAACCCCTTCATTAGGGGGTCATCACTCCACAGTCAGGCCAGCTCCTTGGTAAGGTCCAGCTTTTCCTCTGCTCACATATTTTCCCTTTTATATAGCATCAGAATTTTTCTTACTATTGATATTACTAATACCTAACAATAATAGCAATAGAAAAAGAACAGAAAATAAAAAGAATAGGAATAGAAATTTGTAACTGCATACTAGGCACCGTGTTATGTGTTTTGTAAAACAAAACAAAACAAAAACAAAAAATCCTATCTTCAGTTAAATCTCATAAAAGTCCTTCGAGGTAGGTATAATAACCCTCATTTTACAAATATAAAAATTTCTGTTTTATTATTAATATACTTCCCAAATCTTTTTTTTACAAGTTGTTTTACAGGGTAGAACTCTACTAGCACCCTTTCCTCACCTTCCATTCACTCTTCAGGGCCCGCTATTCTGCTGAGTCTACCTTTACAAAAGATCACCGTTGATATTCTAATCATCAGTTCCACGACCTCTCTGTGGCTATATCATCCTCCACAATTGCTTATTCTATTTTGAAATACAAACCCCTTCACCTTCTTGACACCCTTTTACTCATTGCCTTTTAATTCTCCACTTTCTGCTGGTTTCCTCTCTGACCTCTCTGATATTTCCATTACCTAAAGGTGTCTTCTTAAAGTTCTGTGTTTCCCAAAGTTCTTCTTTTCTCTTCTGTTTTTTCAATTTTTAAAGAAAACATTCCAACAATGCTCACAGCTCCATGAAGCATGTGTATTGCTAGCTCAAATGGCTCTCCTGAAGAGTCATATTTTCATCTGCCTCCAAGGTATGGCAAAATGGGTATTCTGTAGGCACACCAGATTCCACATGTGCAAATTGTCCCTTCCAGCCTGTTTTAATATGGTGTTTCTGATGTGTTTAATAAGAGCATATATATGTGAATATAATATACACAGACAGGGTGAAGCAAAAGTAGGTTTATAGTCATTTGTACGGAAAATAATACAATAATTAATAAACAATAATACAAGGATAAACTGTTTCACATACCCACAACTGTAAACCTACTTTTGTCCCACCCTGTATATACATATACATAATAAATGTGTATATATTATGGATAGGCAGATAAGATATCTATTTCCTATTGGTTCTGTTTCTCAGAAGATCCCTAATATACCTCCCCCTTCCAATATTATTGGTTTTCTCACAAGAAAACTCACTACTTTGGTGGGGTGGGTGAGTGGAAGGGGGTGGTACATTATTCTAACCATATAGTATTATTGGCATCAAGCACTTTCTCCTATTACAAATTTAAAATATATACAAAGACATCATTAAGTAATAAAATGTGATCCATCCTCATTAATCTATTCCAAATGCCACTGTTATCCACCTGGAAGATGCCTTGTAAGTACCACTGACCTCCTGTACCCTTGGAAACAAGAAGGCAATCCCTTCACATAAGTGACCTGAAGTACATCAAAAACTACTTCTCTCCCTTTAGACTTCCTTGCCTAGAATTCACCCAACTGACTGCAGATAGAGTTCTGAGACAAGAATCCCTCAAAATAATAATTTAACTCCAAACCTAGTTAAATGAATTGTAGATATCAGCATCACTTAAAATGTATAGGTACTTTCTACTGATGTGATCCACCTACACTTGGTACCATTTACTTTTTTAATTTGGATAAATGTGCATACCTCAGAGTGTGTGTGTGTGTGTGTGTGTGTGTGTGTGTGTGTGTGTGACTTGCTATAATAAACTGCACTCCATTAAATTACTCCATTCCTAAGTACCATCCAAACCCTCCTGGGAGACAGAGTTGCCGAGTGAGTTATGTTTTCCTCTGAAATATTTCTTCAGCCTTGCAATGATGTTTTCCAGGAAGACATGCACAGAGATCTCTACCTTTCCTTTTCAACTAGAATTTCTTTCCCATTCTCACTTCAAAATTTCCAAGTGAAGAGTTTGTTAAGAACAGTATTTTTCCATAGAGTAACCCTTGAATTATAAGAAACATTTAAAAAAGTGGAATATTTTTTTTTCTTCCACCTGTTTGTTACTAATTTTTGCTTATTCATCCAGTACTTCCCTCTGCTGTGGAAGAAGTGACATTTTCCACTGTGGCATAAAGATTCCATCCTATAGGGCCCCAAATCTAATTGTCATTGGTCTTTCTTTCTTTCTTTCTTTCTCTCTCTCTCTCTCTTATTTCTTTCTTTTTAATGACTATTGATCATTATTTTTTCATTTTTCCTGCTGGCCATTTCATGGTGAAACAGCCCATTCTAGAATTCTCTCCCTCATACTGTGCAACATGTATTATGTTGTGATTATTTTCCTTTGCTGATAATATTACCAAATTCTCAATGACCATATACAGGTTTTGGCAATAAGAGAAGAGGTTGAAACCACCATTGTTTTTGCCCCAGCTGCCCTAAGACAGCTGATGGGAATTGTGATTATATTCTCCTACACCAGGATGTGAAGCTGGTTTGGAAAAGTTTTGGAAAGATCAATCCAAGAACATTTCTTTCCTATTTATATATATCAGTCATTTTATTTCCTACAGAGAATTGTTTATATCATTCAGAGTTTCCAAATACAGAACATGACTTTGAAATCCCATAGTTTCTGAAAAACATTCAGAAGAGAAAAGGAAATGAAATGAACCAGTAATCAGGCAGACAAATTTCATTCCTTGCTCTTTGAAAAGCAGGCACTTTCTATTTTTTTTTCTTTTTTACTTACAACCTTCCCTTCTCCCTGTAACTTGTTGATGTTTCTTAGAATGTAATTCTTCTCTCCTAAGTTTACACATGATCAGGACATTGGTTGAAAGACTATGGTCTTAACAGGCTGTGTAGTCAATACAACACAGAAAGTTATCAAAAATACAGACGCATATACATGCATAAAGAGAGTGAGTAAGAGATATTAAAAATATGATTGAGTTAGGAATTGAATGTCCTTCATACAAAAGCAGAACATGAATGAGGTTTGTTTCATTTGTAAACTGTGCAATATTAAAGCACACATTTATATGCCTCACCAGTCAACTTTTTTCATATCATGTTTGAGTCTCTTTTTGTAAATCCTAATAGCCATAAAATAAAGTGGTAGTGATAAAATGAGTGTTTTAATATATAATGAAAACAGAAAGCAGAGATTGCAGCCCAATCAAAAATGAAACAGTAAATAGCAAACATATTTTCTCTAAATACTTGAAAGTAGTTAAAATTAATCCCCTCCTTTATTATTTTCCTTTTCTTTTGGCCTGAGGAGAGATCATGGTTTTACCTGTTTGTTTTGTTTTTTTTTTTTTAGCAAGGTGTTATAGGCAGAAAAATTCATCAATTAAGACAGTGCAGTAATATTTTACCAAGTACTGGTGAAGTTTTCTTCACTTGCTTTATAGTGAACTAACACTTTTTCTTGCAGTTATGTTTAAAAGTGTCTTGCTAGGAATGCAATAGCTGAAAATCCTGCAACCTGAGGGTGGGGACCAGCAGGGAGGAGGCCTGAGAGGGGCAAGACACAAGCTGGGCAGCATTTTCATTCCCATGGTGTGTGCTGGACAAGTGGCTGTTGAATTTACCCCTCTCGTTTTTCCTATGTAAAATCCTGACAGCAAATAAAATACACAGTAGAAATTTAGAGAAAAAGAGTGGAAAACTTTGATTTTGCAGCTCGCAGTGAAATATATTTCTTTTCTAAGAAAGAAATCAGGATCTACACAGAGTCCCAAACTACATAGGTGATTCAAGATAGTCACCTGTTAATTTAACTGCAGAATAAAACTTTGGTTTAAAAAATGTAAAAGGATCATTTTTATGGCAGACTTGACCTCATAACCACATTAGTCCAGAAGGTCAAGCCCATTGAGTGTGGGAAGATGCTAAGACACAATCTCTCAATGCCTGGCCCTCATGTAGGTCTGCAGTTTACATTCTTTGACTCATAGATTAGCTTCCTGGTGTTTTGTGGGGACAAATATTAAGTAAACATTACTATGCATGTAGGGTTGGCCATGGCATGGGGGTCAATGCCCAGCAACCAGATCTGGTGGGGTGAAGGGGTCCCAGACTTACAGTTTACCAATTTCTACAATGTGCAGCTCCCACAATGGCTAATTTCAGGTTCCCGGTTTCACACGATCCATGTGAAGGCAGGATGTTCATAAATGTCCACTGTCAGTCCTCCGAAGTCCACAGGGGCCAGCTGAGCCGTGCACTGGGTGGGGCCAGAGCATGGGCAGACAAGAGCAGTTGCCAAAGACGTGGTACCTGGTTGCCCAGCAAAGTTAAGAATATCTTACTGAGCAAGAGCTAAGGGTGCCTTATTTCCTTTGAAAAGCAGGAGTTTTCACAGTGACTGGTGCACTCACAGAAGAGAGAATGGAGGAAAAAATGTGAGTTCACATTGGATAGCATTTTTTATGTGAAAGAAAGCCTCATTTGGATTTTTAGGTGAATGTACCATAAAAGCACTTGATAGTTCCTAAAATATTTATTTTTAGTCATTACACTAAACATGAACCTGAGACATGAACCTGCTGCTGATCCCTTTCTCTGGCAGAAGATAATTACAATACAACCTCACTGCTCTTCTCTTCAGAAAATGATTATAATAAAACCACAAACCTGAAGCATGTTGGCCTGTTCAGTGTCCTTAAGAGATTTTTTTTAACCTTTGCCTCCAGGACACAAAAATCTACAGGGCCAGACAAATATCAAGAAGACTTATTTGCAAAGACTTTCACAGATCGTGAGCAGCTCCTCTGCCCCTCGACTCCCTCTGTGCAGATTTGAGAGAAAACCCACATTTACAGACAGGAAATCCTTTTCTGTATCTAACCTCCATGTTGTAAATTTTCATGTTCAATTAATTTCCTTTGTCTCTCTCTAAATGAGAGAATTATCTTGCCACCCTTACATATAATTAAAGATACTAAAAAACCTTATTACTTCAGACCCCACTAATTCACAAACTGTGGTCATTTCAAAACAAGGCCTGGACTGCAAAAATAATTAGATAAGGAAATGATTAGTGTAAAAAGAAGTATAGGTATGTTACTTCACCTGCTTAGGAAAACTAATTGTTTCTAAGTACTTTAGAAGCCTTCAATTACAAACCTGACCAAAGTAAAGGGTTTCTACAAAACAAGCCCAAAGTACAACCTGGAGCTGAGTGCATCTGAATGAAACTCATACCCTTAACATTGTAGAGAGAGGCTCTTTGAAAAGTTCTAGAAAACAAACATTCCTCAGGAATCTGAAGGAGCATCAGGGGTTGAAGGCTAGGAGGCATGAAGGTAATCGAAGGGAATTTGCTGAAACTTTATAAATCAGGCCTTTTATGACTCATGCAATGACTTCTCTTTTGGATTATTTACATCTATGCTTCGCTAGCTTCCTTCATTTCCCTAGCAGTTATTCACTGACTGCCCATTCTGGGCTAGACCCTGAGCACAGGGTGTGTAAACAAACTACACACAGTTCTTTGCATTTAATTTTTAAATAATTAAATCATGTTTACCACTTGCAGGCATCACTCTACATAGATTACAAAAAGTGACTCACTTAATTTACATTCTTTGGTTAACTCACAAAGTAGTGAAGGAGACAGTTTATAATAAAAGAAATTCATGGCAACACCTATTGTGGGGGAGTTAATGGAGCTTGGAGAGTTAGGGTTTTCACCCCCATTCATCCTAGAGGACAGAAAACTTTCTCCGGTAAGTAACTGAGGCCATTTGCAAAGCTATAGATGTAATTGAAGGTGCCTTCTCCCTTTGTCTTCAAAGGGCCACCCCTCTGCATGTGTCTGTATCCCGATCTTATAAACACACCAGTCATATTGGACTAGAGTCCACCCATATGACCTCATTTTCACTTAACCTCCTCTTTAAGGATGCTATCTCCAAATATAGTCATTTGCTGAGGTCCTGGGGGTTAGAAGTTCAACATATGAATCGGCAGCGGGGGACACAATTCAGCCTAGAACAGCTGCCAAGAGCCTAGCTGAACTCCCTGCCAACAGCTAGCATCAACTGTAGCCTGTGTGTGTGTGAGGAGTGAAGGCACCTCTAGGCCCACACACTCAGGACAGAGACAAACTGGTCAATATGCCCATGTCAACTCCTGACCCATGGAATACATATGCACAGAATCTGTGCTTTATCCACTAAGTTCTGGATCCCAGGCACTTGTTCCTCAGCAGTAGTAACCACAATATACTTGGGGAGGAGGTTACATATCATCTCACTTATCTTTACCTCTATCAGGTGCACATTCTACGGTGAGGAAACTGAGGTATGGAAGATTTCCAGCTGCTAAGTGGTAATGGTGGATTTGAACCCAGACTGGCTGACTCCCTCTAATTGGGCATGGGTCAGTGCAAGGAAACTCAGTACTGATGCACAAACTTATTTGCCCAGGCCAGCCCTGGTCTTCTCTGAATTCACTGTAAGAGCATCCTGGCCATACATGTCCCATCAGCTCTGAGGACACCCAGTGAGGACATGTCTCAGCGTTGTTCGGAGCATACACAGCATGTAACAGAGTGCAGCCAAGAGGAGGGCCCCAAATAGGGATTTGTAAAGGGGTTCAGAACTCAAGGTGTCCAGGAAATATTAGAAAAATATAAGGCTGAGCTGGGGGATGGGACACATGGAGCAGGGCCATTGGGAGCCATGTTGTATAGCAACAGCTTAGCAACTAACCTCTGGCAGTCATTTAGCATATCTATAACCTTTAACTGGTTTCGTAGATATGTTAAATAGCCATGGCCACGCTTTGAGCCAGGGGGATGGAAGTGACTTCCACCCAAGATGCAACTGGGAGGCAGCTCCCCCTGGTTACTGCTCCTGCGTGAGAGCTTGGGGAAGACTGGCTCATGCCATGGGGCCACACCTGCCTAGACTTACAATGGCAGCCCAGTGAAGCCGGAAGAATACAGGAATGCTGGCAGGTGTAACTGATTGTAGGAGGAGTCAGAAATGGGGCTGCAGAGGAAGATTGGTGTGGGGATTTAAACCCAGGCCCAGCAGCCATAGGAGGAGAACCCCGCAATTTTGGGGTGCTCCTTTTTGCCACATGGCCTAGGAAGCAGGAGAGACTTTGCCTAGAAGAAAAGGGGTGAAAGGACTCTTGCTGATAGGCCATGAGAAAGTGCCACATGGCTTTGGATTAACTGGAGATTGTGGTGGTGACACAGCTGATGGTGCTGGGAGCCTGAATCATGGACTTCTACTTCTTTTCCTGAGATACAGTACCCCAGACGAGGGCAGAGGGAGAAGGAAGGACTGTGTGCATCTGTGGGTATTCTAAAGGACTTTAGTATTTTAATGAAGACATTAAATCACTACTCTAAGTCTGTATAGCCTTTGAATAAATATTTCCTTTCCTTTTCACAAATCTCTGGCATTGAGAGGTGTTTTTCCTCTAGCAGCGGACATAGCAAACCTAGTGGGGGATCTTTTTGGTAATAGTATATCATATGCCCCCCATGGGTCTGTTCTGTAACAAGCATACAAGCCAGAAGCAGCAGATCCCCCAGAACAGCATCACCTCCACATCTGCAAAGCTTTCATATAGACTGGCCAGCTCTCCATAGCTGTACACATGGAGGGGCCCGGGGAACTCTGAGTGCAGATGGCTCCTGTGCAGGTAGGTTCAGGAGAGCTACCTCTGTGCATGGCCCCCAATGTGCTCAGAGGGGGACCCCTGACCTTCTTTACTAACCAGATGGACCATTAGTAAGGCTTTTTATGTCAAAGGGAGCAGGCACTGTCCCTCAGCTCTTCATTCCAGGGGCTTGTTTCTAATGATGTGAGTGGGCAGCATACACCAGGGAAATCCAGCTGAAGTTTATTTTTAACCACACTAGCCTGCTGGCTTTTTTTCTTTTAAGAGACAGAAATGGATTGAGCATTCTTCCCCTTTCTGCTCTTCCTCTCAAACACATGTAGAGAATAAACTACAACTATTCTTGTGCTCCCTCTTAGGGAAAAATATCTTAATTTTTGCCTATTGCAATGGAAAAATTAAGCTGGATCCTCAGTGCCTCATGTGCATTTTGCTCACAGGCTGTGTCTTTCCGAAGGGAGCAGCATCAGTGGGGCAGTTGACATGTATTTTAAGTGCTTCCTTGGGGGAAATACTGGTGTTCCACTAACCAAGGTTGTGATGTCCCTTAAAAGAAAGGGACTATGGAATTGCTCCCTCCCTGGAGACCTCCCCCACTGCCGCCCTTGCTTCCCCAGACTTCATGGCTGGAACCCTGACTCTGCAAGTGCAGGAGAAATTCACCTTCCATTGTATCCATATATTTCATCCACTGTTTGTGGTTTCCAGGCATCCAATCCCAGTTTGACCGACATTATAGAGCACAGCGGTCACACGAGACAGAGACCAATTGATTTTTCTGGCTTTGTTGATGTTGAGGGAGATAAATTGCAATGATTACTAATTTATGTGATAGATAAAAGCTTTCGTTGTTGTCTTTGATGCACTGGAAATTCCAAGATATGATTGTGCCAGGTCCTAGCACTAATGGGGGAGCTGCTCACAGAATTTGGGCAAAAACCTACAACATAAGACTCGCAGTCTCTGTGTCCTCAAAAAAGAGTGGTCAAGGCAGTACCTAAGGATACAACATAAAGGGAACTTCATGCCTCTGTTCTAGAATTCTCCACACTTAACGGTGGCTTTGGGCAAAAGAACAGTAGGGCTGACAGAAAACCATTTAATGAAAAATTTTAACATTTTTCTCTTCTTCTCTATTTTCCCCACTGATTCATTACCTCTGCCACCTCTCCAACTCCAGTTTTCATGAAGTAATCAAGCAAATTAGATCTTCAGCTGTGTTTCTGGATTTTGGGGAACTTGGAAATCAGATAAAAGCAGACCTATCACTTTCATCACTGGCTTCCAGATCAGAGGGCTGGGATTTGATGAGAATGTTGTGCAACCCTCTTCCCCATTCTTGGTTTGGTGGATAGATCAGACCAAGTCAGATGAGTGCACCCATGTATCCACTCTAAGAGTAGCTCTAGAACCAACCAAGAAAATTAGGATAGAAGGAATATTTTTGCATGGTTAAAAATAGTATTTGTATCTTGTGAGGCTTATTGAATGTGGGTTTCTGGTTTTTTTTGGTAAGCTGCACATCACGTGGAGAGGTGCACTCTTTAGCATTTAGATAACATGCTTTGCGAACCTGCACCACTGAGCATGTTGGGGATTCTAGAAACAGTCAGGAGAGGCTTTCTAAAAGTGAGGACAGCAAGAAACTGACATGCTCTACGCAGCTGTATGTAGCATGCTTAGAGGCTGAGCAGAAGCCGCAGGGAAGCCAGGATTGATTTCAAGTAATCTGATTCTCAGGTCACAGGCCACCATACAACTATAGCCTAGAAAAATAGCATATTGATTTTCTGAGTCAAAGAAAGTGATGTCAACGTAGAATTAAATAGATAGGCACATACCCGTAACATCTCCGAAGATGGAAATTATGAATTTTTGGTGTAGGTATATCAGATATATGTGTAGTCTTTTTTCCATCTACTCCGTCTCATGGTAAGCACTATCAGAGAAATACATCTAATATTGCTAAATTATACCTTGAGAAACTACTGTTTTGTGTAAATAACTCACTTGTGCATCAGCACATACAGCAGTCTATGTGAAGAACTCCTGGGGATCATATACAGCATGGATGAACTGGACAAAGGAATGATTCACTCCAAGGCAGGATGGAAGGTAATTTCATCACACTACTCAGAATGGCATGCAATTTATAACTTATGAATTGCATATTTCCGGAATTTCCAATGTAATATTTTCAGTCCACAGTTGACTGTGGGTAACTTAAACCATGGAAAGAAAACCCATGAATAAGTGGGGACTAATGTATTGTCAAACCCTTAAGTCATTCTGTCCTTCAGTAGCTGTTCAAAACAACTTTGCAAGGTAGAGTTCAAATCCTGTCTTGATTACATCCTAATAATGTGACCTGGGGCAAGTTACTTCATCTCTCTGTGCTCCTGTTTTTTTCATCTCAAAACTGGAGAAGTAATATGATGTGTCTTACAGAAACCAAAGTGAGGAATAAGTCAGGTAACATGTCTGGCACTAAGAATTATATTCAGCAAACAGGTAGTGCTGTATACCTGCTTCCTGTTATCATCATTATTTAATAAGTAAAAACAGAGTCACTCCAAAATCCATTTTAATTCTTAAATGTTTACCTCTGTCACAGAGAAGCTATGTGATCTGGTCATGGTCACACATGTGATGATAAACTGCCCTCCAGATGATATAACTGTTTACAGAGACAACTCTGAGAATTCCTTTTAAAAAGTTCTCAAACCAATAAATAACTTCATAAGAAGAGAGTACAGAAGGTTAATACTAAAAAATGATTTGTATTTTTATATACTAGCCATCAACAATTGGAATAAGTTGTTTTAATGCCATTAACAATAACATCAAAAGTGGAATATTTAAAAATATGTATAAGACATACAAGAATTGCACATTAAAAACCATAAAATATTTTCTTAGAAAAATTAAAAGGGACTTAAATAAATGAATAGCTATGTCAAGTTCCTGGATTAGAGGACTCAACATTTTAAAGATTTTCATTCTCCCCCAAATAAATCTATAAATTCAAACCAATTGCAATCAAACTCCCACCAGGAATTTTTGTAGAAGTAAATGAACTTCTACAAAATTTATATGGAACCTAAAATTTACATGAAAATAAAAAGATTCTTGAATAGCTGAAACAAATGTGAAAAAGAAAAAGTTGGAGTACTTACTCTGATTTTAGGACTTACTATAAAGATACAATAATCAAGGCAGTGTGACACTGATGCACAGACAGAAATGAATAATAAATGAATAATAAAACAGAATGGAGAGCTTACTGATTTTTGACAAAATTGCTAAATTAATTTAATGGGGAAGGATATTTTCAACAAGTTGTACTGGCACAACTGTTATAATCACATGGGAAAAAACTTCACCTCTCACCCCACATTATAAATAAATAACCCTAAGACCAAACATAAAATCTAAAGTTATCAAACTTCAAAAAGCAAACATAGGAGGAAATCCTTGTTCTGACTCAATCATAAGCAAAGATCTTATGTGTAGGACATAAGAGAATAAACCGTAAAATTTAAAAATTGGTAAGTTGGACTTCATCAAAACTTAAAAACCTCTGCATTATTAAGACAATGAAACCACAAGCACAGATTGGAAGAAAATGTCTGTAATACAGATTTCTGATGTTTCGAAAGGTGAGACATTTTATCAAACACTACAAACCAAGACGACACAGAAATGGCAATGAGCATGTTAAGATACTGGACACCATCAATCACTAGACAAACCCACTGGGATACTGCTCAGCTGTTAGAACATCTATCAAGTGAACAAATAATCAAAAACCGGAGGATACAAGTGAAGCTGGGAAGGGGTGGGCAACTGGACCTCTCCCATGTTTGAAACTCAAATGGTATAGCCACACTGGAAAATAGTTCGGGAGTTTCTTATAAAACTAAACATATACTTATCATATTAAGTTAAACATACATTTATTCAAATGTAACAGCCCCAAGCTGGAAACCACCCAAATATCCCTCAACTTGTGAATGCACAAATTGTGATACATGTCTACATAGTGGGATACTACTCATTAATTAAAATAAATAACAAACGACTGATAATTTGGGTAGGCCACAATACAGATGAATAAGTGAAGGAAGCCAGGTACAAAATACCACAACGAATGACCATTAGTTTATACGAGACTATAGCTAAGGGAAAACATCTAAAATGACAGGTAGCAAGTGGGTGGTTGCTGGGAACTAGGTTGGGCCGAAAACCAAAGGACAAAGGGCACAGGGCTCCAGGACAGAGAGAATGTCCTAGATCTTGATAGGACTGGAATCCTAAAATCAATGTATTTTACTACATAAACTACACCTCAGTAAAATTGATTTTAAAATTGAGGGGCAGATCTGAAAGCTCTTAGCTATAGAGAATTCTCATTCTTGGGGCAGACATTCCCTTGGATGTTTTATGTATGTGAAACAATTACTGCTCACACAGGACAAATCAGTAGGATTATCATAATTGTGCCAGAGAGAAGAAAACCGAGACCTAGCTGGTCCAGAGATTATTCGGGCCACTGAGCCAGGAGAGAGTGGAGCAGAGATTTTAACTTGCTGGGTTCTGACTCCAAAGCTCCACAGAGCTAAGCAGGGGCAATTCTCTGCTGGTGTTTGCAAAAGCAGAGATAGAAGCCCAGGTGAGACATCACCTGAGCATCCAATGTAACCCCCAAATTTCTGTAAGAACATTAGTGTGCATGTTCGTACGTGTACTTGCATATGTATAGTATATAAATTTATATGCTATTACTTCATGGAGGCGAGCTACCACATTCTGACCACTCAGTCTCCTCGGCGTATTTTTTGGCTCTCTTTAACTTAATAAGGCATACCTCTAGCTGCACAGCCAGAACTGGTCCTGGTTCAGCAGGACCAACCATACTTGAATCATAGATACAAAATCTTAGAACTGAAATATTCCTTAGGAGTATAGTATAACCCTGCCATTTTGCATTTTTGAAAGCATGATTCCATAAGAAAATTGCCTTCCACAGTCATGCAGGAAATTCATCAGCCATTCTGACCACAAACAACAGCCAGTAAGAGTAGCCTGGCAGCAATCTAGACAGTTCTTCCAAAATGCTAATAAAACACATAATCTAGATGACTGACATGTAATTCTTGTCAAAGTTTTATTTTTTACTTTTTAATGAAAACTTTCAGAAATATGAAAGACTTTAACACATAGTATTATGAGCCTACATATACCTTTTACCTAGATTCATTTCTCAAAATATGGTCACACTTGCTTAACCTACCCCCTTTGTCCATTCTCTTTTGTTTCTGGTGCATTTTTAAGCAATTCACAAACATCATCATTAATTTCTACTTACTTTAGTTTGCACCTCTTAAAAGAGTACTTTTTAATAAACACAATGCTATTTTTAACCTAAACAAAATTAACAATTCTTTGGTAAGATCCAACATACAATGCAAATTCCAATTTCAAGAGTGGTCTCAAAAATATTTTTAAGCCCCAGCTGGTGTGGCACAGTGGATTAAGTGCTGTCCTGTGAACCAAAGGGTCACTGGATCGATTCCCAGTCAGGGCACGTGCCTGGGTCCCCAGTAGGGGGCACGCAAGAGGCAGTCACATATTGTCCTTTCCCTCTCCTTCTCCCTCCCTTTCCCTCTCTCTAAAAATAAATAAAATATCAAAAAAAAACAAAAAATATTTGTAAGAGAGTTTTTTCACACTAAGGTCCAAGAAAGCCCACCCATTGACTGTTTGATGTGGTTTGTTTCTTTTACTTATACCAGTGCCCATCCACTTCCTTTCCTTCTTTTTTTTTTAATAGATTTTATTTATTTATTTTTAGAGAGCGGGGAAGAGAGGGAGAAAGAGAGAGAGAGAAACATCAATGTGTGGTTGCCTGTAGCACGCCCCCAACTGGGGACCCGGCCCGCATCCCAGGCATGTGCCCTGACTGGGAATCCAACCGGCAACCCTTTGGTTCGCAGGCCGGCACTCAATCCCCTGAGCCACATCAGCCAGGGCCCTTTCCTTCTTTTTATTGCACTGACGTGTTGAAGAAATCAGGTTATTTAAATACTGAATTAGTTAGAAAAACACTCCTACTCAGATTAAGGAGCTGGATGAGAGGTTAGTTCTTACAGTGTCTCCTCTCCCTCTCAGCAGTGCTGACAGTCCTGGAAGCCGAGAATTCCCCATCGCCCTGAGTCCTGTTCTTGGCCCGGACTCACATTGCACATGCCTTTCACACTTTTTACACTGAGCTATCCACTTGGGAAGGTATCCACTTACCCTAATGAGCAGGCATAAAGACAAGGTGGATAATCATCATTTCTAATTGGATACAGATCCAGCAGATTGATTCATTATTTCCAAGACGTCTGTCAATGTTCTGCATGGCACTCCTATTAGACTAATATCCTAAATGTCTGTAGTGTTACAACTGTCAGATTAACTTAGTCCCAAATTGGCAGCCTCAGACTTCTCCCCAGAACATCACCTGGGAGACTAGTAAGTAATGAGTAGGTGACACTGCCCATCCTCCGTTAAAACATCCATTGCCTAGGCCTCCTCCTACCCACACTGTGAGTATGTAAAAGGGGAAATTCCCCAGACTTTCTGATGCCTGTAAACCCCATGCTTCCAGATTAACCTCATCCCTGCTACCAGACAGAAGACAAGGCTCTGCTCTAATCATTCAGACTAAAGTGTTAAGGAATGACTGCTATTTCCTCTTTGGGAAAATAGAGAAGGTACAAATTAACGATATTAAGTAGCTGATTTTCAGTCATCTGTAGGAAACACATTGCTGCATGTGGGCTTTGTGGCAGGACTGCCAGTCACCCACCCAATGGCTCTTTCCCCTCTTTTATTCATAAAACACATGGTTCATTGGGTTAGCAAAGCCCTCAACACTTGAAACTGCATTTCTCACCTTCCTAGGGGCAGTGTATTAGCCATATTCTCTGATTTGCCTATGACAGTATCTTTTTCAGTCTGATGAGCTGTCATAATTATCAATAATACCTTCTTTCCTTTTCAAAAGTGTCCCAATTTAAACACTCTTCCCCCCTACTCCTAGGCCAGGTATGTGTTCAGCCTCAAGTGACAGGCTCCAGCTGTCACAGAACACTGACCTCTGCCACCACAGGCACAGGGACCGGCATGGGTACAGTCCTCTTTGTGGCTGCAGCTCATCCTTGTGGGTTCCAACTTGATCTCCTCCACTTCTGCACTTATCTCTGTCTTCTCCACTTTCCCCCATCTCCTCCATTTACCTTCTTCTCCATTTTTCCTCCATGTTTCCTTCCCAATGCTGATGCCTGAGCTGTGATAGTGACCTTCAATCTCCACTCTCAGACATGAACACGACAACCTTACCGAGACAATGTAACCGGCAACCACAGTGTGAAAGAGTGAAATCGTATAACAACTACATAAATAAGTAAATATTTATGTATATATTTGCTCACATTTTACAACTTCGTGGTTCTGCTTCTCTGATGGAACCCCAGCTGAATCCTCTCCTATAAGACCTCGAACTTCTCCCTCACTGCACCTTTTTTTCCGTAACTTAAGCAAATATGGTGGGAAATGTGGCCAACAGGTCAATCAATGGCCACAAACAATTGCTCTGCCCCTTCCCACAGCACGTTTTCCTCAATAGTCAAGTCTAGAAAGGTGAAGACTGCACTTCACAAGCTCCATTCAGAGATGCATATATGGCCTTGCTTCCCATAGCAGATGTGCCCAGGGTGGGAGAGAAGCTGCAAAGTACGGTCCAGATTTCTACTGTTTCTGGTGTTTCTGCAGCAACCATATAAAATGGGTGACATGCTCAAGCTGAGGGTGTCAAGTGGCAGGACAGGGTGTCTGTATGCTAGTGTAGATTTCAGCAAAGATCACAGAACACAAGACTTGGGCCCCTCATCCCCCTGGTCACAGCTGAGATGGCATTTCCCGGCTGGCAGGTTCTGTGAGTGATACTCTAGTGATCATTCTTAGAAGCTCGGCCTAAAGCCTCCTCCTCTGTCCTGCCAACTATCCAGCAGGTCAGCTAATTCCTTATTGCTCAACTAACTCCCTCTGCTTAAACCAAACAGAGTGTTACTTGCCACTGAGCCCTAACTGACATAGATCAGCTTGTATTAAAGGGAAGAATGTGCCCTGGCTGGCATAGCTCAGTGGATTGAGCTCGGGCTGCTAACCAAAGCATCACAGGTTCAATTCCCAGTCAGGGCACATGCCTGGGTTGCAGGCCATGGCCCCCAGCAACTGCACATTGATGTTTCTCTCTCTCTCTCTCTCCCTCTCTTCCCTCTCTAAAAATAAATAAATAATTTTTTTAAAAAAAGAGAGAAGAATGTGATGTTGAATTAGGTGGAACCAAACTTCAACCCATCCTGCTACTACTAGCTCTCAGAATGGGCTATAGTACGTAATTTTTTGAGCTTCTATTGCCTCATAGGTAAAATGAGAGTAATAATATCTACCCTGGGAATACACTAGGAGGGTATAATGAAATAACTTATTTAAGAAACAAAATTAAGTCCTTAGCAAATAGTAGATCAACTAACATGAGTCTTTCCACTACCTGGTTTCCCCCTTCTCCTCTCCTCAGATAAAACATTTTCTTTCCCCTCTTCTAGATTTCCTTTTATTTTATTCTTCAACTTTTTATTTTGAAATTTTCAAACCTCTAGAAAAATTGAAGGAATACATAATGAAAGCCCATTTATTAGGTTCTGCAATAGCTAACATTTCTCACTTGTGATTTATCTGTCTCTATATAGATAGAATACTTATTTTTCTCCTGCTGAGATATTCATTCCAGCATGTAATAGCATTCTCTTACCTTACCACAATGTATTTCCACAATTTAACACTGACACAGTGACAGTACCTACTCTATGGTTCATATTCCAATTTCTCAATTACTCCAATGTTGGCCTTGAGAGCCGTTTTCCCCTCCACCCAGCATCTACTTAGGGACAACACATCACATCTGTCCCTTGTTTCTCTTTAGCCTCCTTCAATGTAGAACAGACCCTGATGGCTTTTTTCAACCTTTTGTCTTTTATGACATCGATATTTTCAAAGAGTACAAGTCATTTTTTGGTAGGATGTCTCATGTAATAAACTTTTCTATTTTCTCATGATTCAGATTCAGGTTAAATGTTTTTAGGAAGAGTAGTCTATAGTGTTTTCTTCTCAGTTCTCCACCCGAAAGAACATGCCAGTTTGTTGCACTCTTGGTAACATGACGGATGGTGATGGGGCAGCTGTTCGTTCCTGAATCCCAAGGGACCTTTGGTCTGTCATTTACAAGTAAGGAGGTGGTGACAGTGTAAGATCATGTTGATATTTTGTTTCACCCATGGTTTTAGCATCCATGATGATCGCTGCCTGAACCATTATTACTTCTGTGGCTGCAAATTCTTTTTTCAGGGTTCGTGATTCTGCTTTAACTCAAACATCGTTCCTCATTTGCATCCTTGCTTCTCTCTCTGATTTCCTTAATCTCTCCCTTTCTTCTGACAAGTTCACTTCAGATAACCTTGAATTTCCCATATCCACTACCACTCACAGCCAACACATTGACATGTTTCTTCTTTTCACCATCAAATTTCTTGTTAGAATAACTTCTGTGTGCTGCGCCTCCCCCTCCTCACCCGCAGGTCACTCGTCCATTCTCCAACAGCCTGTCTGCTGCCCTGCCCACACTCAAGAAGTACTCTGTCCTCCCAGAGCAAAGGAAATCATCCTTAGAGTGACCTTTTCCTTTTCACCTCTGGGTGAAAACTTTTTGCAATGAGAAGGCACTATTTTTCTTGGTTAAAAACATGTATATAGATAATAAACATAAAATGTATTAAATGTATAACATGCCAATATCAAATAACTCATTCTCTTCTAGCAGGTCATTTTAATTTGTTTTCTCTTCAAACTTCCTCTTTTCTGAAACTTCTTTAGCAATTTTGGTCAACTTTTCAGTATGAATGTCTCCCCATTTTTGCTAATTACAAAACTGCTAGACATCAGTTTCCCTTCATCTCCTAGCCTTCTTTTGCATCTTCTTTTTTTAATTGGGATTGTGTCTTTTTCATATTTCTTTGCCTTTTACATATTGATAGTTGATATTGATCTCCTCAATCATTCAAGAACATGCATTTCTTTCCCTGGTATCTCTCTTTAAAGCCCCTGTCTGGTCTCAAGATCAAAGCTCGTAAGCAATGGGCCAAACTATTCCACCCACAGGGCTTCTTTAATAGCACTGTGGCTTTTTTTTTTTTAACTTGGCTCTGTGCAAATGGGTGGATTCTTTCCAGTCTGCAAAGTTTTTGTCCCTCCCTGTCATCCTGCACCTGGAGGCCTACAGATCCAAGTTGCCTGCCTGGCCCATATGCTGGGTGGGGCAGAGCGGCAGCCAGACACTAGTACAGCCCGTTCGAAAGTGCTTTGCCAAAAACAAGAGCCTGAATCAGAGAGACCTAACAGGCTGAAGAGGAAAGTTTTCTAGAAGAAGTGGCAATTAGACTGAACTATGGAGAGCAGTTATCCCAAGAAGAAGGGAAAATGCCCTCTTGTCAGGGAGCTGTGGTCAATGCCAGCTGGGACACTGGGGTATCTCTCTTCAAAAGCCCCTGTCTGGTCTCAAGATCACAGCTTGTAACCAATGGGCCAAACTATTCCACCCACAGGGCTTCTCTAGTGGCATGGTAGATATCATGGTAGAAACTTAGGGCATGAGGAAGGCAGTGGTGAGAGACTTGGTTAGAGAGCAATGGAGAGCCTGTGATGGCCTTTACCAGGGAGACACATCATCTTGGAAGTCATTTTGGTATCAAAGTGGAAAATGGCTGCAGGGGGGGTAATATTGGAGCCAGAAATACCACATATGCATCCATTATAGTCCAGGGGGAAAGGGGGAGGATTTAAACCAGTGCAATTGCCATGGGCATAGAGAGATCGAGTTGGGTCCAGGATGAATGGTAACCATTTAGAAGCAGGGACTCCTGGATGGCAAATCCATCGAGTCTCTGGACTTCAGTCTGCAAACAGGTGTCAAGTCTATTCCACTGACCTGAGCCTTTAAGATATTTAAGCCTAAATTTCCAGAAGAATCTCAAACACAATCTACCTGAAATTAAATATTATAGCCCCACGAAGCTCTGGTTCACTGCTCAGCATCCCAATTTGTGTCAATGTAACCAATATTCTTTTGGTTCTTCAGGCTAGGTGAGAAGATTATGGCAAGTTATTTAGTTAGAGACAACAGGATTTTTGCCAGGACAGTTGCATCGGCTGAGAGCACCTAGTTTTAGGCAATTAGAGTGGCCATGACTTTGTCCAGGTGAGTGACTGCAATGGCTCCTGCCCATTCCCTTTGTCCCATAAGGGATGATGTCATGTAAACACTTCCCTTTTTCACTCCTCCTCCCTTCCAACTTTGCCATTCCCTCCTGGCTAGGGCTTGGATGTCTCACCACTTAAGAATTCAAAATATTTCCTCTTCATCTCTCAGTTCAGTGGATCATATAACATAGATTGAGTAAGTATCTACTTTGTGCCTGGCTCTCTGGAATATGTCCAGCACAGCCCTGCCTGCACCAATACACCTGTGGTACAAGTGCTGATTTGGAGACCATTTGATATTGACAAAGTAATCGCCATGGGTGAGCTCAGGTAGATCCTAGTTGTGTCATCTGTGGATGGAGGAATGAATACTCAGAACCACTAAAGGATGCCCTGGCCTCACAGAATGTAAATCCACATGATGAATGATTTCATGTGACATGAGCTTTCTTTACATCCTAACTACCAGCATTTCCATTGCCATCTTGATAATGGAACACTTATGGCACTCCACTGTATAGAACCTTCCAGAACAACCAGGGACCTAGAATAGGTCCCAAGCATCTCAATCTGTTAGTAAAGCCCTCGAGCACCCTCCCACCTGCAACATGCAGGCATGTGTGAGCCTATTTGTCTGAATAGTTGGCTTTTCCCAAGTGTCCTAAATGAAATCCCTATCTCTATACTTTTGCTATTCTCCGTCTGGAACAGGTTCTGAATCCAATCCAATCCTGTCTCATGGGTCAGTCAAATCCTTTCTCCCTGATATCTCTGCCTTGCTCGAGAAAACACCTCATCTTCCCCAAGGAGTGAACTGTCCCCAGCTGAGTTCCTCCTGACTCCTGCCTGTCTGGTTATTATTTATTGTGGGAGGGGCACAGAAATGTACCCCACAAATGCCCTTCCAAAATGTAGTGTCTGCAGGCAGCCCCTGCTCACTATTTCATTCCAATAAAGGACATGTGGCAATTTGACTCCTTGTCCCACTCTTCCCTTTACAGGCATTGAGACCTAACACTCACTCTGCACTCAGAATGCCACTCAGTGCTAGCTTCTGTGGAACCCAGCCTGGGGCTGTCACAAAGACTTCATGACCAGGGCAGGTACACTGTGCTGAACAGCTCCTCACACAACATGTCACCCGCTATATGTACTCAATATATATTCTGGATGATGAATTTCTTTAAATGAGGTCCAAATTAGATGCCCTTTTATTGGTCCATTCTTTAGTGAATGTATTAGTGTTATGGACTACATATTTGAGTCCCCCAAATTCCTATGCTGACACTGCACCCTCAATATGATAATGGAACAATGTGGACTTTTGGGAGATGACGAGGTTATGAGGGTGGAGCCGTCATGATGGGATTAGTGTCCTTATAAAAGAGACCTCAGAGAGCTCCCTATCCAACCCCCAGCACTACCTTGTGAGGACATAGAGAGAAGACACTGACTGTGGACCAGGAAGCAAGAAACAGGGCCTCAGCAGACATCAAATCTACCAATACTTGATCTTGGACTCACCAGACTGTGAGAAATAAATGTCTGTTGTTTATAAGCCATTCAGTCTGTGGTGTTCTGTTATGGCTGCCCAAATGGACCAAGACAATAGGTAAGTAAATATGAGTAATAATTTATGATTGGCCATTCAATGCCCCGCCTCACAGATTCAGTCAATTTCAGGGGTGACAAATTTGAGGGCATCATAAAATATTTTCAACTACCTATCATATGTGTATACTTATATTTAGGAATAAATTACAGTAATATGGAATGCCCTGTTTTTCACATGGAAAGTGAAATATAAATTTTGTCATGAATCCCTGCCTTCCTGCCCAAGTACATCCTTTTAGAATTGTTATTTGAGGTTGACTGGAAATGTTAGTACTTCAAGGACTGAATTCTGGAAACCATGGGGATTTACCAACAGACAGAGTTTAGAAACCACTTATTGGTTTCCGTGAATGCATTATAGCTCTTAGGCTTCGAACACAGCTTTCAATGTGTTTGCCAAGAATTCTGAGTTAGCTCCCAAGTCTATATCACTGTCATCATAAATGGCAACTTTGCTGTCATGTGATCCAGCCTATGTTAACATTTTAAAGCCATGATAATACCAAGTAGTCAGCTGTCTGGTCACCTGGGTGCCTTTTACCACAACAGTATTCTAAACTGGAATTCTAATAGACAAAACACAGTTTTCTACTAATGTCCCAGGAGACTGTGTTCTGAGAGCTCACTGGTGATGATCCCTGCTGCACTCATCAAAATCACTTAAGAAGTGGGAAAAGAATGTTCTTAAAGCCACATTTTGGCTCATTCCCTGTCTTTACTTTGAAAGAAATAGAAAGAATTATAGCATTCCCAAGCTTTCTGATAATAAACACAAAGGATTTAGTCAGATTATAGCACAAACAACCTAAAAGTGCCTCTACCCAGACCACCAATAAGTCCACAGGCAGCAACACTCCCTGTGGAAATCTCTACTAAGGACCAGAGACTGGAGGAGGACAGCCTGGATGCCACAGGCCTCCACTAATTGCTGTCATCCTATTTTATATGCTCTAAACTTCAAATCAGGATGATAACTCTCAGGAGAAAAATCACAAGGTGGTTTCCACTTGTAACCTTTCCATAAGAAGGATCTTAATGTGCAGAAAGCTTTAGGAAAACTGTAATTAAGGAGGCCTGGCCTTGCAAAGGAGACATAAAGAGAGCCCTGTCGGTGGTAAAATGTCAAGTATGTTGGTTCTGCAGTAAAACAGGCTATTGTCTCTGAAAGGCTGGGTGTATAATTAAGAGATTGGGGTGCCAGCTGAGGCCAATGCCTCCAGCAAGTTTGTGTCCCCATTGCTATTACCCTGAACATCTAAACAAAGTGTAGAAGGCTAATCACATTAGGAATAATAATAGTGGTGGAGTTGACTAGAGAACCAAAAAGAAACATACCAAAATAAATCATGCCTTTCTCCTCTTCTCACAGTGTCTCTCCTTCTCTTTCTTGTCACTTTCTGACTGTAACTTGGGACTTGGCCCCACATTTCTACAGGGGTGTCAACCCTTACCTGCTGAGAGGCAGTTACCTGAGCATCTGTGCTTTGTATTCTGCCTGCATCAGCCATTCTGCTGGTAGCAGGGTCAAGCAATGAAGCATTTCATTCTTTTCCACTTCTTTCTTTCTCAAAAGGGGCAGGGAAAAACAAAAGGAGAGGCATACCTTGCAGCAGGAGGCACTGTCATGGGGCTGACTAAAGAGCCAGTGGTCACGCAGCAGGAGGTGCTTCAGACTTCCTCCAGGCATGCAGAGCCAAGGCTGACATGCACAAAGGCATATCGATCCTGTCTGTCCTATCTCATGGACAAAAGGGTAATGGTCTGCATATTAACACACAGCCTGAGACACTGCCACAGACAGAGTGGACAGCAGCATTTGGGCCCCAGGACTAAAACCCAGAGAGGAAGTGTTACTTTCCACTTTAGATGAAGAATGATACATGGAATGCAAAATGGTGCAGTCACTCTGAAAGACAGTTTGGTGGTTTCATATTAAACTAAATGTACTATTACCACACTCTCCAGCAAATGCATTCTTTGACATTTACCCACAGGACTTGAAAAATTAATTATGTCCACACAAAAACATGTATACTACATTTATAGCAGCTTTATTCATAATTGCCAAATCTTGGAAGCAACCAAGATGTCCTTCAGTAGATGAATGGATAAATAAACTGTAGCCCACTCAGAAAATGGAATATTATTCATTACTAAAAAGAAATAAGCTATCAAGTCATGAAAAGATATTGAGGAAACTTACATGCATATTCTTAAGTGAAAGAAGCCAGTCTAAAAAGACTACATACTCAGCCAATACGGAGGTGTCAGTATATACACTGTGCCTCTTCTCACAACCAAAAGAAGGACAACAAATTTAAAAACAAAAACAACCAGAACCGACAGAAAATCGAACTGTATATAAGTCCAACAACCAAGTAGTTAAAGAAGAAACATTCATCTACATCGGTAGGAGAGGCAAAAAAAAAAGCAGCTGGGGCACAGAGGACTCGTGGCAAAGTGGAGGCAAGTGGAGTAGGCAAGGCAGCAGCTGGCAGAGTGGGAAGTCCCACATTTGCATGCACATAAACTGGGAGGAAGAACTGGGGAGCAAGACAGACCAAGCAACCTAGGGTTCCAGCATGGGGAAATATAGCCTCAAAACTTCTGAGTGAAAAAACCTGTGGGACTTGCAGCAATGGAAGAAACTCCCAGCCTCATAGGAGAGTTCCTTGGAGAGGCCCACAGGGTCCTAGAATGTACACAAAACCATCCACCCAGGAATCAGCACCAGAAGGGCCCAATTTGCTTGTGGGTAGTGGGAGAAGTGACTGAAAGCTAGTGGAGAGCTGAACAAGTGACATTGTTCCCTATCAGACCCCTCCCCAAAATACAGAGCCACAACACAACAATGTGGGTTGCCCTACCTCTGCGAATACCTAAAGCTCCATCCCTTACTACATAATAGGCATGCCAAGGCAAAAAAAGGCCCAAATGAAAGAACAGATCAAAGCTCCAGAAAAAATACAACTAAATAATGAAGAGAGAGTCAACTTATCAGATACAGAATTCAAAACACTAGAAATCAGGATGCTCACAGAAATGGTTGAGCATGATTGCAAAATTGAGGAAAAAGTGAAGGCTATGCAAAGTGAAATAAAGGAAAATATACAGGGAACCAGCAGCAATGGGAAGGAAACCAGGGCTCACATCAACAGTTTGGACAAGAAGGAAGAAAGAAACATTCAACCACAACACAATGAAGAAACAAGATTTCAAAAAAATGAGGAGAGGCTTAGGAACCTCCAGGATAACTTTAAACATCCCAACATCTAAATCATAAGGGTGCCAGAAGGAGAAGAGGAAGAGCAAGAAATTGAAAACTTCTTTGAAAAAATAATGAAAGAGAACTTCCCCAGCCTGCCAAAGGAAATAGACTTCTAAGAAGTCCAGGGAGCTCAGAGAGTCCCAGAGAAGTTGGATCCAAGGAAGTACATACCAAAGCACATCATGATTACATTACCCAAGATGAAAGATATAAGGAGAGAATCTTAAAAGCTGCAAGAGAAAAGGAGACAGTTACCTACAAAGGAGTTCCCACAAGAACTCCTTTGAGCTAATTTCTCAAAAGTAACCTTGCAGGTAAGAAGGGGCTGGAAAGAAGTAATTCAAGTCATGAAAGGCAATGACCTACATCCTTGTCTTTCATGGCAAGGTGGGTGATGTTAACAATGGAGGAGGTTGTACATGTGTAAAAGCAGAGGGTATGTGGGAGATCCCCGTAGCTTCCCCTGAATTTTGCTACAAACTTAATACCTAAAAAATAAAGTCTTTAAGAAAAAAATGCTACATTGGACCCAGTTGTACAGAGCAAAGATTGGGGACAAAGTTTCTGACACTTAATTCTACCTATTCACAAGAGACTAAAATAGAATACAGTTAAGACCAAAATCTGTAAATAAGCTGGTTTTTACTCCTTTACAAGAATGTTCCACTACATTAACAAAATTTTTAAACTTTTTTCATTTCTTTTTGAGAGACATACATTGTTTTATTAAAATCATATCTTGATTTTATTTTTTAAATTTTTTTAAAGATTTTACTTATTTATTTTCTAGAGACAGGGAAAGGGAGGGAGAAAAAGATCAATGTGTTTCTCTCAAGTGCCTTTCGAGTGCTCCCTACTGGAGACCTGGCTTGCAACCCAGGCATGTACCCTGACTGGGAACCGAACTGACAACCCTTTAGTTCACAAAGTCGGCACTCAATTCACTAAACCACACCAGCCAGTACCATATATATGTTGATTTTAAAGAGACAGTCTTGTGGATCCTTCTACTTTATGGAGATTTTTACTCATAGTTCACACAGCATATTTTCTTGGAACATATGATTTGTATGCAGTCATTTCTAGCTTTAGTTGTAACTAGTAATGTTGATAACACAATTATATGTTTCAACAGGAACATGAATTGACTTTGACAACTCAAAATAATTCAGTAGGCCTGTACCAATGTTTACCTTACAGACCCAGATTGCTCTCCAATAGACATTAACTGGTATCCCTCTGGGGTCTGTGGAATGCAGCTAAATGCACATTCAGGAACAATGACTTTCCCTGCAGGCACTCGAGGTGTTCTTAGCATGACATCATCAGACAGGAGAAAGCTGACATGATTTTAACCAATTTGTCTTTGGACAATTGGATTGCCATTTCATATTTGTTTGTCACTGAAGATGGAATCAAATTCCTTGAGAAAAGTCTGTGTAAATTCAAACTTGCTAGGTTGTGAAAATATACCACCTCTCCAAGTAATTAATAATTAGGAGTGACATTTAAGCAGGGTTAAGGTGGTGACATGAAACATTCTCATTTATTATGTTTTTCGCTTCTATGTTGTTTGCAGTATTTAGCTATAGACTGAAACTGTTCGTCTACAGTGAACCAGCTCTTACTAGTGGCACAATACTGTGTGTGTGTGTGTGTGTGTGTGTGTGTGTGTGTATCCTAGGGGTGAGCAGTGAATCAAGGAAAAATGCCACTAAGCAAAAATCTAGAAAGAAAAAGAAAACAGAAACTGGAGATGCTGGTTTCAAAAGAAGTCCTTTAGAAGGACCTGTTAAGGAGAAACGTTAGACCAATGTTTCTCTTAGAATGTGATATTGGTCATACCTGCCAGTGTCAATTGAAGTACTCAAGTGTAGTATCCAGGCTCTAGAATATAGCAAACGATAATTTAGGAATTGAACCCAAAAGTACATCATTCACTAAAAGCCATACTTAGCATTTCATGCATCACCCAGGTGCAAATCTCTGTGTCAGTCTATCCTGTGAATGATCTGAAGGCAAAGCCTGGGCTCAGGTGACATTTCTTGATTTCATTGTGTTTGACCTCCAGCCACTTACTCTAGGAAGCAGTTTACAGACTGCTTTCCAGGGCTCTCTGGTGTCTCAAGGTGATGTCTGTGGGATTATTTGGGTACCTGAACAGAGGAAGGGGGTAGAAGGAAGAGCTGAAGGAGTCCTAGGCCTCCCACTTTAATCAGCATCAACTCCTCCTATGTGTAATTTATATAATATGATTCTGAGTAAGGTTTCTTTCTAAAAAAAGAGTTTTATAGCTTTGAAAACATCTGAAAACGGTTCTAATGTTTAGCAAGTGTTTTCTCCATTAGAGTCATTGGGTTCTGATTCAGATTATTTTAGAGGAGATTTTAATAATCTGATCAATTGTATTCTGTCTCTTCCATGAAAATGATCATGCAGCCATACTATGGAAGGTGGCCATCCTGAGTTTATTTGAGGCCTGAATGATAAATTACTTAAATGGAATGTGTTACTATGTACAGACATATACAGTAAATGGAACCAGTCTAAGCAAGGGATGGTGTTGATCCTAAGCAACTTGTGTATCCTGAAAATCAGTGACCCACAGGAGAAAAATTAGCAAAGAAAAAACAGATACAGTTTTTTTAAACTTCACTTATATATTAAATTAAGCTGAAGTTTAAAATAAAAGCAGGTGATATCAAATATATTCAACACATACAATGGATATTATATTCACTCTGCTCCATATTATCATCAAAGTTATTTAGGATGGTGAGAAGAAGCAAACTGAGTACAGAAGCATGGGTGAGAGAGAG
The DNA here is from genome assembly GCF_004126475.2 of Phyllostomus discolor. Classification (NCBI taxonomy): domain Eukaryota; kingdom Metazoa; phylum Chordata; class Mammalia; order Chiroptera; family Phyllostomidae; genus Phyllostomus; species Phyllostomus discolor. The sequence continues at coordinate 76,333,925 of NC_040903.2, read as the reverse complement.
AGGAGAGACAAAAAGAGAGAAGGGACAGAAAAAAGTCTCTGAAAGATCAGAGAAGAATGGTATTTTTAATACCCTGTCTCCTTGGGCATTAACATTAGAGTAACTTACCCTCAGTACCCTGGGCCCCTAACAGTTCCTTTAATCACCATCTAACAAGCTCACCAAATCCTACTGTATAAGCTTTGGGAAGCTCTGCTCTGAGTGGTGTGTGTGGAGTAGCCCTATCAGTAGGAAAATTATATTTTCAGAAACTGCTTGGATGAAGAATTTTGTCAGCTCATACAACAGTTAAGAATGAACTAAAGATGAATTTTGATACCTGGGGACAAAGAAATGTATTAGAAAATGTATTCACATTTTAAGAAAAGAATGAGCTTATTCCTACATAGCCTTTCAATTATTTCTAAATGGGTCATCTATAGCTAGATGTGTGATAGTGAACAGTTTGTGTGATAGAAAACAATGTGTTCTCTAAATAGTTGAAATATTTTACTGGCTTTATTTTTGAAACTTATTTAGCAAATCCTTTAATTGTAAGCAACAGACAGGTAAACTCAATTTAGCCTTGATCTCTGTTACTTCAAATTTTGAACTAAGGTTTTGAGAATTTTTCAACTTTTAAAATATGGTAAATGGCCCACTATAGCTCAGATTTGCAAATTTACCTACAATACCTTTATGTTCAGAACTCATTGTCCTCCCGTGGACTTTTCCCTTGGTCAATAGAGGATGATATTTGGATGTTTCATTTTCCTTTTTGTGTTCATGGCTACTGTACCTGAAAATAAAATCAAGAATGATACACATGGGCTGAAATTAACTTTTTCATAATACCTTGCTTGGATAAGACTATTGGAAATAATCATATCTTCCACAATAAAGGGGAAAGAAAATGGAAAGACACAGGGACCAAGAAAGAAGAAAAACATTAGTAACTAAATAAGTAGATAAAATATAATTAAATATTATTATCAATCTTCATTAAACCTAGATGATAAAGATGGGACTGTGATTTAAAGTATCTAAAATGTTTTTAAATAAATTGTGGTTAAAGGTACATATTGTTGAATGTCAAGAACAGTAGAATAAGTAATAAAACGCATCCTTTCAAAGCCTTTAAATTAGGATTAAAACACAGGGATATACATGACAGCAGCCCTTTCATGTCCCTTCTGTTTTCACCATTTTTATTATTCATCAGTTGTGTACAATTCTTTCCAAAGGAATGTGAAAGGTTAGTTCTTTGTCAGGGTAATGGTTTTCATGACTACAAGGTAACTGGAATTAGTGGAATTCAAATTCTGAGGGAGCTGCCACCATGGTGAATATCATTAATGCTTCTCTGTCATACACTTGTCAGGGTGACTATCCAGAGATGAGGTCAGATTTGCAATACTATGTTTGGTAGACAAGTGTTGCTTTTGCCTCTTTAGCATTCATCTGCCCTTCTCTAGCACATAGAACTGCTGCTTCTTAACTTTCATTTCATGTGCTTTGTCAGGAATTCATTTCAACTCATTTCCAAGAGTAGGCATTTGACCCAGCCGTCATTTTCTTGGGCAAATGACCCAATCCATTATAAATCAACTAAATCCCAGGACCTTTGCTGGAACTCTTAGGGGTAGGCTCTCTCCTCAGCTGCCAAATGTCTGTCTGAACCTCCAGGAAGCCATCATTTCACTACTTGGAGGTCGCCTGCCTGAGAATCAATCCACTCAAAAGAAAGAATCCTTGACATTATCTGAACACTTGGATTTACTCATAGCTGTTTCACCCTTAGACTCTGCATCTGCATGAATCAATATACTTCTAGTCCTGGTTTTCAGCACTTAAGAAAAGTATTAGTAACTTAAAATAGTACCTGAAAATATTAGAATGGCTAAAGGGATCTGTAAGCAAGTCACTAGACAAATGGTTGAAGAAAATGGGGATCTTTGGATTGGGAAAGAAAAAGTCAGAGGAGAATATTGTCCTCAATACTTTAAAGGGCATTACCTCAAAGAGGGAGTGGATACTCTGGTGAGAAGTAGTATTGCTACAAAAGAATTTCCCCCTCAGGGCAGCACCAAGGTCTCAGTGGCTCTAAAGTATTTTGAACTCATGGAGTGTATGACTCACTCATTGGAAATGGGATTTCTTTGTTATCCTATCATGCACTCCACAATACCAGGATGGCATGCCAAGAAAACTCAGATTCACTCCACAGAGGTCCAGGTTTGTGGGAGGAGAGAAAAGAGCAAGTGAGAACACACTATATTTTGAATATTTTTCTGGAACACTGCCACAGAGCTATAAGATATATCTGGAAGTCATATACATTCAACCCAATTTCCTCCTGGCTTAAAATTATTCAAGGAAGTATACATACCCATTGCACACACTAACATCACAAAGCATGCTTGTTGAGAATCTCACAAGAACCTTAGCAGCTATGTAAAACCAAGTAACATCACTGTTGGTGTCCAATGGATAGTTTACTTTTTTAAGAAAACAAAATTTGGGATGAATAGACTTTTACCTGGATTGAATAAAAGTCCCAAGAATTTGATGCACATTCTATTGGCTACCATCTCACAGTGGGTGTTATAAAATGTTGGCTGAGAGACTGACCAGTTGTGTTTGCAATAATCTCAAAATATTTTAGCTATGAAAATATGACGGATTTTATTAGTTAAGTGGGTGTTAAGACATCTGGAATCATTTCCATAAAAAGTAAGGATTAGGCAGTAAAACATTTATTTAATTATTCTAGCTTCTGGTATTTACTACTAAATTGGCTAGTGGCTAAGATGTGCAACAAATACGACAAGCACCAATTACTTTTATGAAAATGAAGGATTTAATCGATGAGTTTTATAAATAAGATGTGAGTGAATATAGATATTATAGAATCTGATATTTGAAGGGAGCTCACAGATCATTGAGGAAGGCATAGCTGATATTCCCAAGGTCCTATAACTAATATGTGGGCTAGTTTCCAACAAGCTTTGTCTTTTTTTCCCTTTTATACAAAAATTGAATTTTTGAGGTTATTCCAGCCGGTCTTTTTCATTTCTGTTTTGGGTGGCTTAGTAATAATAGATATAGCTTAACATAGCTTTATATTAGTCTACTGGGACTGCTGTAACAAAAATACCGTAGGCTGGGTGACTTAACAAAAATTTATTTCTCACAGTCTGAAAACTGGAAGTCCAAGATCCAGGTGCTTTCCAATTTGGTTTCTGGGGAAGCATGTCTTTCTGGATTACAGACCTGGTCTTTCTTCTGCATGCATGTGTAGAGAAAGAGAGCTCTGGTGTTTGTTCCTCTTTTCATCAGGACACCAGTCCAACTGGATCAGAGTCTCACCCTTATGAACTCATTTAACCATAATTATCACCTTCAAAAAGCCATCTCCAAATGTAGCCACACCAGGGGTTTGAGCTTCAACACATAAATTTTGGGAATCCATAACAAGCACTTATGTGTGTCAGCCACTGTTCTTTGTGTTTTTATTTATTCATACACTATTTAGAAAATCTGTATGTGTTGGGGTTGAGTCACCCCAACACATATTATCTCCATATTACAGGTAGGGAAACTGAGGCATGGTACATTTGAATGATTTGCTCACAGTCACATGGAGGATTTGAACCAGGCTTTAAGTGGGAGCAACCTAGCTCCTGAGCCTATATGAACTCACCCCTGACCATACATTCCCTCTTCATCCCTCTTCATAACACATTTATGTCAGGAGCTACAACAGATCCTGGCTCTACTCATTTACTGCTTTAGTCCATTTGTCAGACTCCAGTGGAAGCACTTTCCTATGAAATCTCATTGAATCGATAGCTATCCATTGGTGGCCCCATATCCCCTACAGTGTAGGATCTACTGTAGGACAAAATTCTCAATCCTTAACGTTGCATAGAAAGCCTCTAAAAAGCTGTTCCTGCTTCTCTCCCCAATGAGTCTTCAAAATTTGTACCATCCTGTGAATGTGCTCCTCACTGCTTTCTCAGTTGAAAATGACCTCCTCTTCCTTCTTTCCCAGGTAAGATTCTGCCCATTCTAGACAAATTTCTTTTACTGTCATTTTTTGCCTTTTTAAAAAATATATTTTATTGATCATGCTATTACACTTGTTCCAGTTTTTCTCCCCTTTATTCCCCTCTGCCTGCACCCACCTCCCAACAGCAACCCCATTTTAGTTCATGTGCATGAGTTGTACATGTAAGTTCTTTGGCTTCTCCATTTGCTATACCATACTTAACCTCCTCCTGTCTATTTTGTGCTACCATTTATGCTTCTTATTCCCTGTACCTTCCCCCTATTCTCCCTCCTTGCTGATAACCCTCCATGTGAGCTCCATTTCTGTGAATCTGTTTCTGTTCTTGTTCTTTGTTTAGTTCCTATTTGTTTTTGTTTTTTCAGGTTTGGTTGTTGACAGTCGTGAGTTTGTTGTCATTTTAATGTTCACATTTTTGATCATCTTCTTTTTCTTAGGTAAGTCCCTTTAACATTTCATATAGTAAGGGCTTGGTGATGATGAACTCCTTTCACTTGATCTTATCTGGGAATCACTTTTTCAGCCCTTCCATTCTAAATGATAGCTTTGCTGAATAGAATAATCTTGGATGTAGGTTCTTGCCTTTCATGACTTGGATTACTTCTTTCCAGCCCCTTCTTACCTGCAAGGTTACTTTTGAGAAATTAGCTCAAAGGAGTTCTTGTGGGAACTCCTTTGTAGGTAACTGTCTCCTTTTCTCTTGCAGCTTTTAAGATTCTCTCCTTATATCTTTCATCTTGGGTAATGTAATCATGATGTGCTTTGGTATGTACTTCCTTGGATCCAACTTCTCTGGGACTCTCTGAGCTCCCTGGACTTCTTAGGCTATTTCCTTTGGCAGGCTGGGGAAGTTCTCTTTCATTATTTTTTCAAAGAAGTTTTCAATTTCTTGCTCTTCCTCTTCTCTTTCTGGCACCCTTATGATTTAGATGTTGGGATGCTTAAAGTTATCCTGGAGGTTCCTAAGCCTCTCCTCATTTTTTTGAAATCTTGTTTCTTCATTGTGTTGTGGTTGAATGTTTCTTTCTTCCTTCTGGTCCAAACTGTTGATTTGAGCCCTGATTTCCTTCCCATTGCTGCTGGTTCCCTGTATATTTTCCTTTATTTCACTTTGCATAGCCTTCACTTTTTCCTCAATTTTGCAACCATACTCAACCATTTCTGTGAGCATCCTGATTACTAGTGTTTTGAATTCTGTATCTGATAAGTTGACTCTCTCTTCATCATTTAGTTGTATTTTTTCTGGAGCTTTGATCTGTTCTTTCATTTGGGCCATTTTTTTTTTTTTGCCTCCATACACTTGTTATGTAGTAATGTGTGGAGCCTTAGGTATTTGCCAGGGCAGGGCATCCCACCTTGCTATATGTGGGAGAGGGGTCCGAGAGGGAACCATACTGCTTGCTCGGCTCTTGGCTAGCTTTCAGTAACTTTCCCTACTACCCAAGCAAATTGGGCCCTTCTAGTGCTGATTTCTGGGTGTGCAGGTTTGTGTACATTCTAGGACCCCGTGGGCCTCTCCAAGGAACTCTCCTATGAGGCTGGGAGTTTCTCCTGCTGCTTCAACCCCCACATGTTTTTACAGCCAGAGGTTTTGAGGCCTTATTTCCCCATGCTGGACCCCTAGGTTACTGCTTTGTCTCATTCCCCAGTTATTCCTCTTGGTTTATCTGCACACAAATGTGGGACCACCCTCTCTGCCAGCCACAGCCTGACCCACCCCACCCTCCAGCTGCCACTTTGCCATCCATCCTCTCTGCACCAGCTGCCCATATCTGCCCCTTCTACCAGTCTGGATGAATATTTCTTCTTCAAGTCCTTGGTTGTTGGACTTATAAACGGTTCAACTTTCTGGCAGTTCTTGTCATTCTTTTGTTTTTAAATTTGTTGTTATCATTCTTTTGTTTGTTCAAGGTGTATTTACCTATTCCTACATCTTAACCGGAAGTTCACGCAGACTGCCTTCTAGACAAATTTCATCAGGACTGGGGGTGCACCAGCAACACTATCCCTTACTGTTCCTATACAACCGTCTCTCCACACCTGAATGTGTCATCTGCTGCACCATATCATTCTTATTTGCTTACTTGTTATTCATCCACTTTCCCCTGGTAGGCAGAGTTTTCCTGGAGGGAAAAGGCTGTGTGTGTGTTATTTTTGAATGGCTAGTTTCTAAAATTAATCTGGATATGCATGACATCCAATATTTGCTGAATAGATAATCACCCAAATATTATGGCCTAGATTCAATGCATCTGTTTGTAGCTAACCAAAACAAAGCCCACTGGAATTCAATTTTATTGACATCTTTCTATTAGCAGGAGTGAGAATAGGTGGCATCTCCATTGAGGACCCCGTGTGGAAAGCAAATCACTCCTTCTTGGCATGTAGTTAGCATGTCACTAGATAGACATAAACAGAACTCTAGTAAAGAATCTTCATGTTTAAAGACATGTAAATAGTCATTCAGCTGTTCTAAAAATATTGTCTCCTTTATTAATGTTACCTTTGGAATAAAGTTGTTTTGATTATTTCATAATAATTTAATTTCTGGAATAAATATAAATATACTCCAGTTTTATAACATAGTTTCAAAACATAAATAATAATAATATTCAATTATAGGGTCATGTTCAAGTATAGAAAATGGAAATCTGTACCTATGGCATACAACTGATGAATCTCACTCATACAGTGTTGTTATTGTTGTTGTTGTTGTTGTTGTTGTTGTTGTCATTGTTTTCGGCTAATGTTAATTTATAGCTAGGCAGGTCTTCATAGTTCAAAGTATTTGCACATATTTTTTATTTGATTCTCATAGAAAGTATGTAAGGTTATTGAGAAGGAGGGGAATTTTCTTTCACTACGTCTGTCTGAAGAAGCTAAGATTTAAAAGGATTTATGGGTGATGGAGCTATGGCTAAAATTCAACCTTTCAGCCCCAGTGTATTTTCATTTCCTCTACTTAATGCTGCCCTTAACCATATACAAGACTTGTAAAGCAGATTATAAAATTACCCTTGCTTTAGAAACATGTTAACCTCTTAAAGATGATATTTGTATATGGAAAATGCATATGTTTAAGGTGATCAAAATGTAAATGGATACATTGTAACATGTGAAACAAAATCACTCTCTTTTTCAGAAAATAAACACCTAAAAATTAGTTTTAATTAAATAAAGTCTTTGGTGGAAATAAGAGTTCTGAACTGTTTTGTTGTCATTTAAAGAGGAACTAAAAAGTTGGTCAACAACACATGCATGCATGCATTCATCATCACACTTTGGCATGCAATGAACAATGGCTCCTCACAGGCAGATGCCCCTGTTTTAAATGTTTCCAAAGTACAGCAATATGATGTGAACAGTCTATCAGCAAGATAAAGATAAATAGGCCATATACTTTGCAAAGATGGCCAGGGTTGTTTCCCACACATAATTTAAATGAATTTCAAAGGAAGATAATACCTTTTAGGCAGAAGATAAAGTGGTATGTGGAATCATATAACATACAAAACGTCAACTCCCTTCTTTGCCAATTTGTACTATTTTTGCCTAAATATCTCTCCCACTACTGGACCCTGAATTACTGGAGCACAACAAATATGCCTACACACAGAAAGGCACAGAATAATGTGAGTTAACTAAATGACACACCTTATGATTGAAATGAGTCAGAAATTTTAGACTTGTGTGTTAGGAGAAAAAGAAAATAATTCATGGACTAACTACACTTCGAGGGCTACCCAAAGGGCTTTATTTTTGCAATTTTTTTCTCTTTTTATTGTTGTTCAGTTACAGTTGTCCCCATTTTTCTCCCCATTGCTCTCCCTTGCCCCATCCAACCCCCACTCCAAGAACATTCCCCACTTCATTGTCCTTGTCTATGGGTCCTTTGTACATGTTCTTTGACTTGACCCTTCCACTTCTTTCTCCCATTATCTCCCTCCCCCCCTCCCCTCTGGTCCTGTCAGTTTGTTCTTTATTTTCATGTCTCTGGTTCTTTTTGGCTTATTTGCTTGTTTTGTCAATTAGTTTTTACTTATGGGTGAGATCATATGGTATTTGCCTTTCACTGACTGGCTAATTTCACTTAGCATAATGCTCTCCAGTTCCATCCATGCATCACGAAGGGTAGGAGTTCCTTCTTTCTTTCTGCTGCATAGTATTCCATCATGTAAATGAACCATTTTTTTCGACCCACTCATTTACTGATGGGCACTTAGGCTGTTTCCAGAACTTGGCTATTGTAAATAACACTGCTATGAACATTCAGGTACACAGGTTGTTTTGAATTGGTGTTTCAGGACTCTTATGGTATGATCCCAGCAGTGGAATCACTGGATCAGAAGGCAGTTCTATTTTCAGTTTTTTGAGGAAATTCCATACTGTTTTCCACAGTGGCTCTATATGTGCTGTTTTGTTTTCTTACTAAACAACTCCATGAGGGTAGAATGAATAGCCAGGTATGAAGGAAGGTTAGAGCTCACCTGCCCCATCATCCCATCCTACTAAGGAAAACTATAAGGTGACTCTCTCGGAGCATAAAGCACACTGTGACAGGGTCACTATTAGAACACAAAGTTCCTGCCATGGCTCATGTAGCTCAGTGGATTGAGCACCAGTCTGTGAACCAAAGGGCTGTCGGTTTGATTCCCAGTCAAGGCACATGCCTGGGTTATGGACCTGGTCCCCAGCGGGGGCTCATGCGAGAGGCAAACACACATTGATGTTTCTCTCCCTCTCTTTCTACTTCCCTTCCCCTCTCTCAAAAATACATAAATAAATTCTTTTAAAAAGGAAAAAAGAACATAAAGCTCCTAATTCCAGTGTCATGTTGCTTCGCTGATAAGCTTCCCTGATAAGAACCACATGGAACCACAAGTGCTTCCATGTGGTTCTTAGTGGGGAGCCCACAAAAACAAGTGTTTGTGCTCAGAGAAGAAAGGGGAGGTTATAGTGTTACCTCTGCATACAGGTGTTGTATGTGATTTCACCAGAGTAGAAAAAAATGGTGGCAAAACACTGGGGTTAACTCGGTATTTTCTCGGTATTTTGTCTGGTAACCAAAGACAAAAATGCAGTACTGTTCAGGTTTATCAGCAAAATTCTTTTCTTTCAAACTCAAATATTTTGACTAGAATGGGAAAAAAAGAGAGGTAATTTTCTAGGATGGTTTTCTAGACAATTAGAACAGCAGCACAAAAGCTCTCCATTTGTCAATTCTAAATTACTCAAAGAAATGCTTTGACATTTCACTGCATTGTATACACCCAGTCTAATGTGTGGGTCTATCCAGTGACACCAGCTCACTCTAGCTAGTGCCCAGTCCCCTTTTTCTCAAAGTCAGATTTTTGGTCCAAGTAGCTTGTGTATTTATGTCATTGGGGTAATGTTCTACATAATTAATAAAGTTTATTTTCAGTTTAGAAGACTGCATATAAATGAGGGGCATGGAAATAAAAAGTGGCCAACTCTTAGTCATGCAGCCTACCAATGGAGGAAGATTAAAGCTGCTTTGGAAGTCTTGGTGAGGCCAGAATATTCTGCACAGAGGTCTTAGTGTTTTCTTAAAACTGAAGATAAATATTCACAAGGGGCAAGGGTGATGAGAAATGCCACATCAACCTTTGTCTTCAAGAGAGTTGCAAAATAAGCCAGAGACCAATAATTCTCTCAAATGGTGAAGAAAAGGGCTTTGTCTCACTTAAAAAGTGGTTTCCTTAACAACAGAACTTTTAGCTCCAAGAAGCCTTGATAGATCAGAATACTTTCTGATCTCCAAAGGTGATGGAACCTATAGACTATGATGAAGACAAGCTTAAGTATATAAATCCTTCAAGAGGTCATTATTATCTCAAAGGACTGACTTACTTTTTATGATGCCCATTCTTAAAATAATCAAGTACAGACAGCTTACCTTCTGCAATGGAAAATTTGAGTGACCAGAGATCTCAATGCTCTTGGTGACCTCTAGCACATATTTAAGAAATATATTGCATTTCTCAGGTCTTATTGTATTATTAAAGTCATAATGACTAAAGAAATGTTTCTTTGATTTTAGTTAGGTGGAGGAGTTAAATCTTTAGTTAGATGAGGAGTCAAATCTTTCCCTTTAATAATATGTTCCAATATAACAGGCTTATTGAAATATAAAATGCATTAACTATAAAGAATGGGGCTTTACACTTTCACTTATTTAATCAAATTGTATTTAACATTCCACATGTGTCCCTTATGCAATTGTAATGATCTGATGATTTCCAGCAGATAGAAACTTGTGGGGACAAATTCAGAGGCCTAAAATCCCCCAATGCCATTGCTTACAAGGCTTGTCTCCAGCTCACAGGAGATTTTTACTTCCATCTTTAGGAACCACTGCATTTTCCTCCTACACAACAGGTGACTGGACCTGCTTCATTCTTGCAACTCTGTTGCAGTATACTTGCATAGTATCTCCTCATCCACAGGTTGTGTCTTGCTGTCCTGACTGCTTCCATCCATTTTGCCTAACAAATTCAGTCCCTCAGAAGACAGCTGAGAATGGATGCCTACTCCCTTGCCCACTTATTTCAATGATTCTAGGGTGCTCACTGTCAGATGGACAGTTCCTTCTATAAAGTAGAACTCTCTATCTAGATGCAGAATAGAGTGGGAGGCAGATTGATTCCTGATGGTGGACATGCCGGCTTTGGGTCAGATATCATCACCCAAACTCATTTAATATTTTTCCCAGTTGTTACCTAAGAATCATACATCAGAAAACTCAATCAGGAAACATCAGGTTGATAGGTTTCTTAGTGCAACGACATCCTTTCTTGTCTATATACGAAGCACAGAAAAATAAAAAAGAAGCAACTTTCAGGATGAGGTCAACTTGACCCATCTGTTTTGTTGGTCGAGTTTTAAACAGACTAGTTATTATTGCATTTTGAATTCATTCTTAGTTTATTCTTCCTTCTCCTTTTGT